>NC_060120.1:653151179-653776179 GCF_021461395.2 Schistocerca americana | reverse complement strand
TCCAAGTGTATCAAGTGTAATTTTACATTGTGCATGGTCAACAATTCTTTTAAACTTGAGCCATAGTTCTTCTACATGCTCCTGCCCAGAGGTAAATTTCTGGAGTCCCTATCTGACGCTGCTTCTTTGTGTAGCTTTTTATTTTCGTTAATTATCGGTCTTGAGACTAGTTTGAATCCCTCTCTTGCACCATCCTCTTCATCTTAGAGTAGAACTTGCAACCTATATCCTTAGTCATTTGCAGGCTGTATCAGAATCTCTTTCTTCCCCTACTGTTTTTAGCCTTTACATCTCCTTCTAATAACATAGTAGGTATTCATTGCTGATTTCTTAAGACATGTCCGATCATCTTTTCCTTTCTTCTTGTCAGTGTTTTCCGTATGTTCCTTTCTTTGCCAAGATAAGCTCCATATTTCTTATCTTATGCAGGGTGGGTATCAGATAACCTTGAGTTTGCGAATCGAGATACACTTCTGCTGTCAGGCCAAACTTGGCCATGAAAGGAGATATCATACTACACCTGAGGCAACTGGGCAAGTTATATTCAAGGTCATCTTCACACTCTCTACTCTTCCCAGAGAATCTCCACCCCTTTCCCTCTCCTTTGGTCACCCTGCCCCGTCAACCAATAAGTTTCAAGCTACCCCTCTCTCTTCTCACCCGTTATAACAAGAGTAAATGTGTGTGATGCATCATTCAAATTCTGTGCACTGTAGTGGAAGGATTGTCATGAAGTGCAAGCACAACCCAAACTAGACTAAGTAAACATGTAAGTACACTTAATTCCTTCCTCTCATAATTAATTGCAACTTACAGTTTTAGCTAATTTGTTGAAACTTCAGTGATTTTTGAAATATCTACATCTCCATCCTATGATACATGTAAATACATCGTTAAACAATTATTGCAGCACATTATTGGACAAATTATGCCAACACCCTGAATGAAACAATTTCCAGATTGCTTTATGTAAGGAGAAATACGCTCTTTACAAGACATTAAATGTTTAACAAATTGTATTGATGTTCTAAGTTAAGTAATTTTTGCAATGCGTTATTTAGTAACAAATATGCTCTTGGTGGGACATTAAATAAATATTCCATGTTGAAAAATTTCCATAATGCATTATTAACAATAAACATGCTATTGCTAGGACTTTAAATGTGAAAGAAACACCACAATATGATAAATAAGCTAATAAACTATTGCTACATACCAGAGCTACGTCATCCTAACATTACTACTGTGTGTGACATCATAGTATGTGTGTGGTGGTAATTACTTAAAGTTAACATTGTGTCACAAGTATGCATACTCGAATTTTTCATAGTTACTTACGAGTCTCATTCTGGCATCACACACAATTAATGTAGATTTGATATTTATAAATGTTTTTTTATGCAGTTGGTGAGGGTTACTTGTTTTCTATAGTGTGAATTTTTGGTTGTTATTTATAAGTCTACTATGGACACTCTCATTGTGACATCACACACTGATAATTTGGGTAGAATGTAGATTTCATATTTGTTGTTAAGTAATACACTGTGGAAACTGTAAACATCAGTATTGAGATGTATTTTCCAAAATATCATGCTAGTTGTTCAGTGCAGGATATAGACATAATTTATTTCAATATCACATATGTGGTAAGTGGTCAGTCCTGTTTCTTACAAGAGTGTCTTTATAGAAAATCAGGCAAACTTGTAAACAGCGGTGGGTCATGTATTGGTCATGCTATTGTTTTTATAAAAAAAAACAGTGATGATACACATTAATGACATGGAGATGTGTTAAAGGTATTGTGCAAACTGCATCTGGTCGTAGGTCTGTCTGTGGGAGATATAATGTAAAGTGCATTGCTCACATTGTTCTTCTACCTACATTTGAAGAAAACTGTCAACTGTTTCCTCCAGGCTAACCTTACCACAGTGATGGATACAGAAGGAGTGTGGGAAGCAGTGTGAAACATGGAGATAGTGGTAATACAGAGTGTATCCTGGGAAGTTGTTTTTTATCAAGGTTGGGTACATAATCTCCAGCTTGGATCTTGCCTTGTGATCAATGCGGCTCTGCTAACTACTTCTTGCTGCACGACACCTAACCTAAGTTGAGCAGCGTATGGACGGTTGCTGCCTAGCGTGTGAGAGACATGGTACTTCACACTCGCTTTCTCTCCATTGAGTGCCTCAGATGTTTTTGACAGTTTCTGGCGACTGTGATGTGTTGCTCCCTATAGCTGACTGATACCAGCATTTACATTGCTAATTCCCCCTGCCAGCAGCTGGGATGTAGGTGGAAGACATGCAGCACCAGCCATCAGTAGTGCCAGTTAGTCCTGAGCAGGCTAGCTAGGGAGATTTGTGGCAATGACATTAAGTTCAGGCCTCCACATCGCGGCATTCTCAGTTTTAAATAAAGTACATTTCTCTATCCATTACTATCTACATCACACAAATATAGCAGGGGTGAGATTCTCACAAGTGTTTGCACCACTATGGCATTTTTTTATCGAAGGATTAGGTGTATTAGTAAATATATCACACTGCACTATTCGTTATATATCGTATTTATATGCATCTTTGGTTGACAGTCCTGGAACATCTGAGAAAATAAGTGAAACTGTGTAAAAATTACTCAAAATTTGTACGTAGCAATGGGTAGGATACCTTGTACTTGCCTCTTTGCAAAGCATGAGGTTTTCCCAAAAAAAGTAATGCACATGATGGGACAAGCTCTCCCAAGCTTTGTTATTGATTGTAAAAATAAGATCAGTTGTGTGATATCAGCCTTGCCGAGTGATTAATTTAGGTTCATGCCAGAAGACAATGAGTAAGTCGGCTTGGTAATGCATAGCAACATAGCAGTGCACAGGATTTGCCTATGGAGAGCTGGCAGAAGATAAACAAAGGGCTCTAGGTGATTTCATGCATGCAGAAAATTGATATCCAGGGACTAACGATTAAATGCACAGGGCTTCCGATTATCAGAGTCTGCGCTGAACTGAACTGATGGCACAAATTGCATTCTAAATCTGGTATCAGTTGGCAGAGACGTGACATGATAAAACATGTGCCCCCACTGTACTATGTAGGCTCCTCTATGAGCACACTGGACAATGATGATACTAGAAACTTATGGACTATAAATAATTAATAACCAATTGATTTGATGGACACTATCCACTGAACAATGTTAGTCTGCGAACAGTTTTTAGTAATTTGTGAGTTAAAGTCAATTAAGTACACTGACAAAGTCTTGGTTACTATAGACATTGCAAGAAGCCATTGTGCTACAAATGTAGTCCAGAGGATTATTACTATTTTTCATTTCAGTGTGAAACTTAGCTGTTTCATGCCAATGTTGATTCCAGAACTAAGGGGATTTCAAGTTACATTTCACTCCCTATGCAGTTCCAACCATTTGCTTATTCGAAACTAGGCCTGGATTACTATTATCAACGTCAAAGTGACCATTGTAACTTGTCAATGAGATTCTTTCTATTAACTGAATAAATGTTCTCTTTCATATGTAGCAAGGTATTACATGTGACATGTTCTGGGCCATTCCATTCTGTCCATTCCTATGTAAAAATCGTTTGGAGAAAATTATTTGGTGGAACATACAACAGTTCCCACAACACCAATAGACTTCTTTTGACTGGAATGCTCTCTTTACCTGTGCTAGTCTACGATTTAGCTCCTCATTGCTTCATCTAATCTGGGTTTTTTTGTAAAATTCCTTTAGTTTGTCTATTTTGTGATTACCAATTTCGGTGTTAAGTTGAGCCTAACAACGTTTCTACTACTACTCATTATTTTTGCCGTCCTCTCATTCACTCTCAGTCTACAGTATGTGCTCATTGGACAGTTCATCCTCACTTTCACTAAAGACAGAAATGTCGTCACCAAATCTTATCACTGATAGTCTTTCACCTTCAACTTTAATATCAACCATTTTCGTTATTGCTTCTTCAGTGTTTATATTGGATATTAGTGATGAAAGACTATGTCACTATTCAATCTAAGTACTTCATTCTTGTCTTCTATTCTCATGGTTTCCCCTTTCTGCTTGTACGTATTTTGTATTATCCATCTTTTGTTACAGCTTGCTCCCATTTTCCTCAGAGTTTCAAACATCTTGCACTATTTTACATTGATGAACGATTTTTCTGGGATAAAAAGTCCTATGAATGTGCCTTGATATTTTGTAAGTCTTACTTCCATTACCAAGTGTAATCTCAGAACGGCCTGTCTGGTTCCTTTATCTCTCTGAAAGCCAAAACTGATCATCATCTAACAGAGTCTCAATTTTCTTTTTCATTCTTCTGTGTATTATTCTTGTCAGCAACTTCGAAGCATGAGCTGTTTATCCTGATTGTGCTGTAGCTCCCACACTTATTTCTCCTTGATGTCTTTGGGATTATGTAGATGATATTTTTCGAAAAGTTTGATAGTGTATCTCCTGTCTCATAGGTCCTGTGTACCAACATGAACATTCATTTGGTCGCAATTCTCCCAATAATTTTAGAAATTCCAAAGGAATATTACCTTTATCGTCTATGTTATTTTATTGCAAATTTCCAATGCTCTGTTGAACTGTGACTCTAGGAATGGATCCGCTACATCTTCCCTACCGACTCCCATTCTTCTTCGATCACGTCATCAGGCAAGTCCTCCCCTTGTAGAGGCCTTCAGTGTACTCTTTCCACGTATCTGCCTATTTCTTAGTGTTTAACAGTGGAACTCACATTGTCTGGCTTACTGGATGCGTAAATCTTCCTACTTCTTTTAGCTGTGTTACATTTTGCAGTTATCATTTTTGTTACAGCTGCCTCATGATCACTGATACCAGTTTGAACATGGTCATCCTGTAAAGGATCAGTTCTATTTGTTGCCATTATGCTTAATATATTTTTGTCATAAGTGGGCTTCTGAACTGTGTATTCTAGATAGTTTTCAGGCATTTTGTAATGTTTAGGAGGATGTCTTGTCATATCCACCACTTACAAATCTGCAACTTTTCCGTTTGATTTACTGATAATTTATTAGTCTCCAGTGATAATGGCATGCTAGAGGATCACACTCACTAGCCAACTATGTGTCTCCTAATGTGTTCAGTTATGTGTGGAAGTAAGTATGGTGGTTGACAGAAAGATCCATTTACAAAATTATGTCCATCCTTTATAATGGCCTCTGCCAAAATAATCTCACATGCATCTTTGTTTTCTGTCTCGATGGATCTGAGTTTCTTGCCTGCTGCAACAATTTCGTCATCTCCATTTCCCAGCAGTCAGTCATAAGATTTTAATTGTTTCATTTGTGGGGGCCATTTCTTTGAGTCTGATGCTGACACATCTGGGTCTACTCCAGATATCATTACCTAGATTCGATGGAGAGCTGCCTAAGCCTTTTGTTTTAAATAGGAGCCTTGTGTGGAGTCCACAAATGTTCAGCCACCAGTGTAGTCGTTTCTGATGTGTAGTGCATCTTGATCCTAGTCACAAATGGTGTTTTTTAACTGTATAGCTTTATTCATGACAAACCTATTGCATTTTTAACAAACCTGTGTGCAATGTGCTACATACTGTCTACGTATTTTCTACATGGTGTGTGTGATACAGTCATAATGGAACAGTTAGTATAACAATAAGATTTTTTGAAAATCAGTAGATGACATTCTTAACTATTGAAACTGGTCATTAGAAATAAATATCAGTGATTATAACCTTGGCTACTACAAGCTCTTTGATTTTGATCTTAACACTAAGTACAGTAAAAACTCGATTAACCATCACTCTTTAAACCATCAATTTCTGTTAACCGTCACTGCTGTAACAGCATAATAATACTGTTATAACAGAGTGCTCTAAGGTGCAGTGATGCGTTCGCTTTGTTTATTTACTCTATTTTAGTGGGAAGTGAATGTACCTGCCCGCTGTAGAATGGTACATAAAATATGACCTTCATTTGACGTGCTAACACATCTCCCCGTTTTCTTGTCTTTGTCTCACTTGTGAGTCAACAATCACCACTGGATCAGTTTCCAGTTGTGGCGAGAAGACTGTAATTGTCGCAGTGTATCCCGCGGGCTGTGCCGTGTTACGTGTTTTCCACTTGAATAAGCTTTATTGACTAATATTTTACACTACCGTATTTCGTGCAGGTGTGTGTGATACAGTGACTTGATAAAATGTCTGAAAAACGTAAACATGTTGTTTTAGGACTTAATCAAAAAATTGAAATTCCAAAACGTTTAAGAAAGGGCGAAACTGCACAAGTGTAGCGCTGATTTATGGTAGTGGAAGAACAACAGTTAACGATATAAAACTTGATGCTGATAAAATAGAACAACATGTGTCAACAATGCAGAGCATGGATGGGGTTGTGCGAACAAGAAAGACAATGAAACCTGCAAAATATGATGAATTGGACACTGCAATGTACCGATGGTTTATACAAGCAAGAAGTCAGGGGATTCCACTTTCAGGGCCTATAATAATGGCCAAGGCTGTTGAAATGACCAACAAACTTTTAAAGCAAGTATAGGATGGTTCGACAAGTTTAAATTTCGTCATGGTGTTCGCCAACTTGATATCAGTGGAGAAAAACTCAGCATGGATAGCACTGTAATTGCTGAGTTCCGGGATCAATTTAAAGAAAAAAATGGCTGAATTGAATATTGTTAGGGAGCAAGTTTACAATTGTGATGAAACTGGGCTTCATTGGAAGGCTTTACCACAAAAGACATTAGCATCACTAACTGAAAAGGCTGCTCCAGGTTTCAAAGTACAAAAATGTAACAAATAGTTTTATTTGTTATTACAATTGTGTTTAATTTGTTTTCGCTCCGAAATATTATTATATTACTGTGAGAGTGATATGTGTCTATACATAAAATAATTGATTGAGGTTATGTTTTGGAGGAATACAGTGTTTCTGTTATCCATCTATTCGCTCAACCGTCACTACCATGGTCCGGAAGATGACAGTTAATTGAGTTTCCACCGTACTTAACTTTGAATTTACACAACTAATAATAATATTTTCATTTTAGGATCTGTAATGATACAGGGATTGCAAGTTCCTTCTTAAATCTGAAGCTACAACAACCAAGAAGTGGGTTTGTGTGTATAAAGACAAAAGATTCTGAAATAACGTTTGCCGATTGCTCAAGATAACTTTGTTGCGAGGTTATGCTCACAAATGAACTAATGCAACAATTTTGTAAACAATATTAATGTGTAGTAATGCCCATACACACTTTTGCTGAAGTGGAAAACTATATGGGACATGATATACCAGTTATAATTTGCACAAAACTCAATATTACAATGCAGCTGTTGGATCCCTATAAGAAAAGTTTACATCACAATTGTAAAACCCAAACACTGAATCAGAAGGAAGAGTTCAATGGTTGGAGAAAATGTGCAGATGTAAACACTGACTTAGAACAAATGGATCAGGGAACAGAGAAATATGGGAATATTGCACTAATAACATTAGTACCTGCACTGCAGTTATGGGAACCGATTTTTGGAAAAGATATTTTGGTAAAAGTTCACAAAATATACCAATACAGCTCACAATATATTATGAACTACATTGTGCACAACACCCATAAGGGATCCAAATTTCCTCAAAATATATATTTTGTCATGTAAATACCATTGAAGTTAGGGAATGATTCCTTGTGTTTGAGGATACAGTTGCTAAAATTTTCTAAGAAGTGCAAATTTAGTTTAGAATTGATGTTAGAGGCCTGTAGTACTAATGTTGCGTGCCTATCATCTGTAAATTATCGAAAATATAAACCTACAATATATCATGACACACACAAGCATCAGCATAATCAGTGAGATATTAAGGGAAAACGACATGAACAGCAAAACTGAATCTAGTATTCTGACTCAGCCCTATGCAACACATACAATGCAATCTCCGACAAAGGAATTTTCAGAAGTCAGCTTATACCAGGTATTTACCCCAGTAGCAGTCAGACTCATTTTCTCCTCTGTTCAGTAGATATTTGCAATTTGTATTTGGAATCAGCCAAAACACATACTACTTATCATGTCTTTCACATGACGCCCATTGTAGACGGAAAGCGTTGGTTTCCTCCCCATTACAAGAAAAATGATTTTTAAAGCGGAAATTTACGTGTCCATTCGATTGTGTGGGCTCATATTACACCAATGCGCTACTTATTTTATCGATATGTATTAACATGGATAGTAAAGCCCACAGAGTTATTAAAAACCGCAGTCATAAAGTAGAACGATTTATCAGTACACTAGTATGGCAGGAATGCCCTGATCCGCGCTAATTGCTACCACCACGCAGCAGTGTATATATATGGGGTGAGTATAGCCTACCGTCTATGTTCTCAACGTCATAACGGGCTAGTCATGTGTTTTGGGACGACGCTCCTTGTCTGCAATTTGCGATAGTATCGAAACTTAAATATTACTCGTATTTACGAATTTTATATATGTTTCTGCACGTTTGAGTTTTAGTGACACCTATCATAGAGTATTTTCGTTGCTACGGATGTAAAGAGAAGTATATGAAAGGAGCAGTAGCGTAGTTACCATAGAGCTAAGTGGGGCAGTGCCCTGGGGCCCTCAAGGTCAATGGAGCCCTCGGCCTCCATGAAAAACGTTAGAAAAAGGTATTTATCTTAGTCGTATCAAGAATTTTCGACTTTTAAATTGCTGGTCTCTGACAACAAACCTAGAACGGCGCGAATTGAAATCACAAAAATCTCCCCAACCTCTAAATATAATAGGATGTATTGCTTGTCCGCTAAGACGTGGGCCCCGACGCCGTTTGGTTTTTGTGGGCTTAAGTAAGCTGCCAATCTTTGCGAACTAACTGTGAGTGGCGCTGAATTACTAACAGCGTGTTTGACAATACAATGTGCGACTACAATTTTGATATGAAGTCTCTACTGTGTATTATTACAGAACACTGTTACCGCCACGTGTCATTTCTTACATCGAAAACGGTAGGTAATGCGCGTGAAATTGCAGGCACAGTCTGACGTAACTGTCGCGACACTTCGCCTCACTTTTGTTGTCTACTGCGTCATCAGCGCGCCAAGCGGCCAGTAAATAAAACTGTTGAGTTCAGCGCGATCGTGAAAGCGAAATCGGCTGTTAGTTGTTTATTTTGATTTGTACAAACGGGAGCGTCCGTGGCAAAATAAATTGCAGCAACAACAAGAAGAAGATACCACATCTGTCTTTTTTTTTTTTAGATTTCCTAAGGACCCTGAGAGGTATATACCATCATGAGACAAAACTTATCATCAGGATTCTCTTTCAAACTACAGGTGTATTAATGATTAATTTTTTTGTTTTAGTAGCAGAAAATGCCTAGTGAGTAGCATACGAGAAGGTCTTATGAAAAAAAGACCCTGTTTACCTTTATAATAATCTTAAAATTTGTTCACTACACTTCGAACCAAACCAGTTCATGAATGTAGACAATAGTAAACTCTTGTGGAATGGAGTACCCAAACTGTTTGACATCCTCAACAAGCTACCTCAACTGACAATGAAGAGGAAACTGCCACAAAGGTTCGGTAATCTGCCTAAAGCTCTAAAACAGTACTATGGCACAGAAGCAACCAGTTCAACGTTCCATATATCAGTGTCAGATTCATCTGAATCATCAACACAGATCTGCTTTGACGATTAAGTGGTTAGATTATGGGCAGTTATTCATGTCTTGCAAAAGCCTGTGAAGTGTCAGAATCTGCATATCGCTAGACTTCTTGCAAAACTATTATAAGACAAGGAAAATGCCTTGCATTTTAGGTACAGACAGGAACAGGAACTGTATCAGAAGGATTGAATGAAGAAGAAAAAACAAATTTTGAGGACTATAGGATTCCGATATTTAAAAAAAGGTGTCCTTGATTTGTTTTTAAGTCAGCAAGATGGAAAGACGAAAATAAGCTGTTTGCTCTAAATTTATTATATTAAAGCACTCAGGCATACAGGTTTTGTCAGAATGTTTTTGCTTCCATCAGTGCGTACATTACAGAGGGATGTGGAACGCACACAAACAAAATGTGGGATAAGTGACAAAATATTCCACCTTTTAAAGCAGAAGGTAAAGCATTTCTCTGATACTGATAAACTGGTGCAAATGTCATTGGTTGAACTGTCTCTAATGGCAGATTTAAAAAATGACAGCAGTCCTGACAGTGTTATTGGCTTTGAGGACTTGGAGTTTACACGCACAGCGTATTTCTCCCACTATTTGGCAGTTGCTTATCCTACTTAGAATAATGTAATGTGGCAACAGACGACAATAACTAAAACACAGTAAGCCTGTGGAACGACAAATGGGGCGTCGATCCCTTTTGGACATAGAGGTACATGTCTCTGTGCTTCTTACATGTGAATCTGTGTGTTTATACTCTTTTGATATCAACGTGGTAAGCTGCAGTTCTATACAATATCACAAGTGTTTCTTCACGAATGTGTTGTAGCTTGCCACTGGATTCATGATTTTTTATCCCTATTTGCGCATATTTTAGAATCATTTGTAGAAACACCTACATATTCTGTTATTACACAAACTCTTGGAGACAAAAAAATAATTCGAATATTTCGTAAATCACGTAGGAAAGGTATGCAAAACAAAATTATGCTTATGACGCATCTGACATTCTCCTTTCTCCCAACTTGGAGCGCTAGTGTCGCTTCAGCTGTCAAACAGTAACAACTTTTACAGCAGTGAGTGTTGCGATTGTTACATTAGACTGCGATTGCAGGTCGTGCAAAGCACCGTCCTTTTCTCGCCATGTCTGCCAAGACCTTGCTCCGCATTGCCTCAGAATGCTCCTCAGCACCATGGTGCACATCGTAGCTGACAAGCAATAATATGGCCTTAAGCATAGTAACTCAATTGTTTGTGTAGGGAATTCCGCTAAGCGAATGATCCATAATCATAGATCCCAATAAGTGTGGTAACCAATTGCACTCTAAATTTCATAAACGTTGAAGAGAAAATGTGGATCTTGGTCTTAGGTAGTTTTGTGGACTGTGCTAGTGATCGGCTCGTCATCAATGCAGCAAATAGAAGCTCCAGTGCTCACCTGTATCGCTGTATCAATTGGATTCAGATACCAAGAGAGTTAAAAGATTATCGGATGAGTTAATGATGGTACACACTGCCTTCAGTGGCTTCACTTTCTTTACCTGCTCTTTTTCTGAACTGACGTATGCACTGGACCTGAATGTTAAAGTGCACATTTCCGAAGTTTTGCAATATTTTAATACATTTTCTTAAAATCAATTAGCATTTGCTGTTTTGTTGTTTCTCTGTCGGTCATCATTTCTACAAATGATCTGTGGCAGTTCACATAACTATGAGTTAGCTAGTACATCTTGGCCCCTCAGCACAAATATGCTGGTAATATGTATGCGGTTGTGAGATTTTTGGGTCTTATCGGCAACATTATGGCACAACTTCTCTTATTACCATCTTACTTGCGTGTACTCGGGGGGTCATGTGCTTTAAGCTCGACATAAACAACAGGCCAATGAGTTAACAGCAAACGAGGAAGTATTCATAGTGCAATGTATACCTCAGGTTTAACTTATAAAGTCAGTGCAGTGCAGTGAGTATTCGACTCGAGCAAAAATGCATATCCATGCATTAGTAAATAAATACTGTTGGCTTGGTCTGTAAGTTTTTCTTGAAGTGAACTAAAATCATGCATAGAAAAGAAACCCAGTGGTGCATTTAAGCAAAAAGAAAGTCACGAAAAAGAGAGTAAACAAAAGCTGACTAAAATTGACAGATGTTTTACTCACCTTCTCAATTATTTCCTGCCCAAACATTTGTGTTGATTGTGACTCAGATAGTATGATATCTGTTGAGTAGCATATTGAAGACGATTCGACAGTAATTGCAGTTAAAAATACCGCCGGCCACGACGACGCCACTGGTCATGTCGATGACATCTGCACGGCTTATGAACCAGAAAAAGAACCATTGACCTATATGCTCTTCAACTTCCCATGACATAGGAAACTTCACAAACAGGACTTTCAGTGATAAAGAAATACATTTAACTCTTGCAACGAGGCCGTTAGTGCCTTCAGGAGCATTTCCCCACCAGAACAACAGGTGTTTTTCAAAGTTGTACTATGTTTCAGTTTCTAAGTGTTGGCCAGTTAATGTTTTTGGTTGTGTGGTTCCAAACTCTTAGATTTTGCCTATTGTCAAATTTGCTGGTTGTTTGTTTCACGAAGGCATAATGTATGGGTTATGGGTGACTGGGACTGGAAGCTCTTATCAGAAAGAACTAAAGAACACAGTTTCTCAAGTGCTCACATGAAAACATGTGCTGTGTACAGAGTTTGGAAAAAGAATAATACCATCCACAAGGAAGCGAAAAATAAAATTCGGAAATAAGAGTAACTTTGGAAAATGGTTCATACAAGGTTATTCGATATCATACTTCCTCTAGCAAAAAGTTCATTGGCTTACAGAAGACATCTAAAGAAGTTAAGCCAGGAGGAAGGATACCATGGCTATTTTCTGTCCACTTCTAAGAATTTTTTTAACATTTTACTTTTTTGTTTTTTCTCTGTTGTTTACAATTGAAAAAAATTTTTAAATCATACTTTCTTGTTCTTCGAATCTATTAGGTATGTGAGTCCAAAAATTCAAAATGAAATGATTAAGCAGTTTGGGAACAAAATGGAAAAAAAGCTTCTAGAACGAATTAGAGCAGCACCGACTGAATTATTTTTTATCGACAAAATTATTCATTTAAAAAGTGTGTGGGTCAAGGCTATGATGGGGCCAGTGTGGAGAATGGTGCTTACAATGGTGTACAAAAACGGATTAAGAATATTCAGGCAAATGTGGAGTAAGTACATTGCGCCAGTCATAGCTTGAATTTTATGATAAATAATCCTGTTAGCAGTTGTGTGGAAGTACAGATTTTTTCGCAAAAATGCAAGATTAACAATTGTTTTCGGGAATAGCCTTAAACATTGGAATCTACTGTCGAAATTCACTGGTGAATCAGAAAACACTCTAAGAAATTAAATCTAGTCTAGTAGACTTAATAGAATATCAGCAATTTATATTAGGAAGGCATTATCAGAAAGAGTACTGAAGTATTAAAACGAAAATGCTAAAAATCGAGTTCATATTCCTTTGTGAATTCATGCACCAAATACTGAATGAGGCTACTTATGCATCCAAAATTTTACAGAAACGCTATATCGATTTGGCCAAGGCAAGTAGAGCTTTAGCAGATATTAAAGCAAAATTGATATTTTCTGGAATTATTTAGAATCATTCAAGTGCAAAGCCTGTGAAAATGCAAAAAATATGACCTAGATCCCAGTTACCACGAAAAACAGCAAATGAAAATTAAAAAGAACATTTTGATGAACTAGGTTCTGACTGCTCATTTCGAAACAGGGAAGAGATATTTAAAGTTACTATTTGCAAAAATGTACTAGACACAATAATAACTCAATTAAATATATGTTTTATATGGATGACTGCAGTCTATCAAACATTTAATTTCATAACACCAT
Source organism: Schistocerca americana (assembly GCF_021461395.2). Lineage (NCBI taxonomy): Eukaryota > Metazoa > Arthropoda > Insecta > Orthoptera > Acrididae > Schistocerca > Schistocerca americana. The sequence continues at coordinate 653,762,606 of NC_060120.1, read as the reverse complement.
CATTTTTGCTCAGTGTAGATGAAGCAACTTTATTACAAAAAAAAGTGATCAATTCCAAAACAAATATTTTGGTATAAAGGGCCCTAATTTTTCACTTCAAGTTATTAATACTTATCACGTTGTGCTATCTAAACTGGCTCCAACATGGACTGTTCACCAATTACGTAAGGAAATTTAACTAAATGTGCAATGCTAGAATGCGACATTATGGAAGTGTTTGCCACAGTTTTATCATTTTATACAATACCTGTCACTTCCGCAACAGTCGAAAGCTCATTCAGCAAATTAAAAACAACCAAAACTTATTTAAAGAACATTATGGTTCAAGGTTAATTCTGTCATTTGGCTCTCACAACAATATAAAACCAGGCCGGGTCAGATCTAGATTTAAGGGGGGTAGGATGGGAAATGGGCCATCTTGGAGCAGGAGAGACACCACAGGACATTTTACTTTACACCAGTGTGCGATTTGCAGGGGGGGATGGGGGGAATTTCCCCCTCTCTGCATCACACCATCCCCTCCTCTGGTTTTAGTTTATGCATCCCAACCTGGGATGTTTATTTCCCATGCACTGGAGTTAAACTTTACATATAATTTAAATATGTGGAGCCGAGCACTGAAAGTTTTTAGTACAGTCTTACTATTAATACTATTAATATTTTTGCTTATTAATTTTGAAAAAGTGTTATGTAGTAGTTAAGCATTTCAAAACATTTAGAACTAAATCATCATTCTCATGTTGTCATTGCTGCTTTCGTCTAATGTGCATCATCCATGTACTTGCGAGCTTGTGAGGGAAGTAGTGTGGCAGTCATACTGCAGCAGTCATACCGCAGACTTGGGTGAGCTGGGGGCTGAAATTCCCACCACGGGCCCTGACACAGGGTGGTGACCGGCCCGGTACCTGTGTAAACATTTACCGTTAGGCCACCTTTTGGCAACGGTATGGCGCGGACTAACGCATTTGGGACGATAGCACAAAGTAGTGCGAAGTGAGCAACAATACCTACCAGACGGGATCGGACAGTCTGACTTCGCTAGCCGCGAACCATGTGGGTGGAACTTAACACAGGCTCCCCAGCATCGCTTACTCCAAATTAATTGGTGCCGTTTGTTCGTTGCCTCGCATCTGCCAAATACACGGCGACCTTCACACGTTCCTGCTTCAGTAGCTTCATTAGTGAGTTGAGTGCGTCCAGGCCTTTAAGAACTACGGAATTTCAGGATGTCATTCAAACAAAGCAAACTTTCTGATTTCCTTAAGAACAGTGCATTACCTGATACATGTACAAACTCCGACAGTCAGGATACTAACAGTGGTGCTTAAAGAGTTAAAATAGACAGTGAATGTAAAAAAGAAAACGGTAATGATGGTGCTAATACAGGGGAAGAGACTGAATCTCTGGTGACTGAAAACTGTGACACATCTCAAGGTAGGAATGAGAGTAACAGTACTCTTGAGATTATATTAGGAAATTGTGTTGCCTTATCACGTTTTCAAACCTACAAAAGACTAAGCCGTGGCTGTCAACTTAGTAATATGCACAGTGTGTTTACAAGTTCGTGAACTTAAAGTGGAAAGCAGTGAACGAGTGCGTATCGATATCGGGTTTTTAGCTGGTGTTTCTGCTAATAACGCCAAAAAACTAAATGATAAAATCGGGGATCATGCAAAGTGTAAATCACACATGAAGTGCGTAGAAATCATGAGTATAAAAGAAAATAGAAGTTCAGAAAAATGCGTGAGTGAAAGTGAAAAGTTGTGGGGATAGCAGCATCAAGAAAAAGTAATCGCAACTGCTTCGTTGTTCAGATCTGCATATGTAACAGCTAAACTGAAATTATCATTCAAATTGTATCCTGCAGTAATTGAACTACAAAAGCTTAATGGTTTATCAGTCAGTAATATGCTTCATTCTGACCATGCATGCCGAAATATCATTATGTTTGTAGGAGAAGAAATGAAAAATAATCATACATGTAAGCGTTGCATTTGTTACATAATACTAAAAAGTAATAAACTCAGGTGGACACTTTTCATACACTGTTGCTGAAATTATTGATATAGAAATTAGCCCTCCATCATCACATCGTGTTACTCTCAGTACAATGAATATGGTTGTATCTGTTTTAACTCCATACTAAGACTAACATTACTAATGGTATAAGAATTCCATTTCCTTTTATGCAATTTGTGTAAAATATTGTTCAGAACAATATAGTCTATATCTATTGCCTCAACAATGCTTGCACCTTACATAGGTGTAACCGCTCTACTGCGTAGTCATTTACATAAGGATTTAACTGTCGTTCACTGTATGAACCACAAAATGGAATCCACGATGTTATGAATGATGTAGCAGATGTATACCATATACAGGTTTCTTTTAGATTCCATATATTCTGTGTTTTCTCGAGGTCCCAAAAATCAGAGACTACTACAAAGTGTTTCACAAGAATTATCCTCACAGCTATTAAAACTAGGCCGTATTTTTCGCGTACGTTGGGTTGCTTCCTCATTTAATGCTGTTCGAGCTCTTCTTGAAAATCACAGTTCTCTTGTCCATCCTTTTGAAAAACTGAGACACGATGGTTCCCGATCAACTCAGGAGAGATCTAAATTTGATGGTTTACTAAAACATCTCACAAAGTCGTTGCTTGTAATGGAATTAGTTATGCTTTATGAGGCCCTAGAAGTTCTGCAAGTATTATCATTCTTTATGCAGAACAGAAATTCTTCAGTCCTTAAAGCAAAACAGGAAATTGATGTGGCTATAAGAACTCTTGCAACACTGAAAACAAATGACTCGCCACGATTTAGGATGATAGTACAGAGTTGGAGGATAAGTGCACATTCAAAGGGGTATTAATTAAAGAACCATCTTGTGATGAATGTAACAGATTTCAGACATTTCGAAAGAAATTTTTTCAGTCTTTGGTAGACAATATATAAAACCGCTTTGAGGACCTGGATTTCTTTTCGGATGTAGCCGTATTAAATTCAGATACATTGCCGTCAGATGATTATGAACATGTGTTTTATGGTGACATGTCAATTTCTCGCTTGAGTAGTAACGTGAATTTTAAATTACGTGAAAGCACGTGTGCGTCACTAGTTAAAGATTTTCGAATCTATAAAGAAAATCCTCAACACATGCCCAATTCTGTGAAGGAACTTGTGAAAGCAGTCGAAGTTATACCTATATCTATGGCTGAATGTGAATGCGGATTTAGTGCCATGAATTTAACACTGACTGATCAGAGAAATCACTTACAAATTCCGACACTTTCAAATCTACTTTTCATTTCAATAAATGGACCCCCACTGCATTGCTTCGATGCAGAAAAATTTGCAGCAAGGTGGATCAAGTCTCAGCACCATAGCGCCCTTGACAAACCAACAGGCAAACCCTCGAATCTTCAGGAGCAGTCTCATTCATATCATCTCTTCAACTAAACTCTGTAAGTTAAAATGACAATTATATACTGTAGTACTAGCTGAACCGGCCACACTTTGCTGTGACTTTGTCATAATACGATGATTTAACAAATTAACATTCACTTATAATTTCAGAGTGTTAAAATTAAGCACAAAACAACACAAAATTTTTGATTTTACATTTTATTCATCTCATATTTTAGTATAGTTTGAGTATTGTATATTACATGAATCAGTTACAAAATTGTTAATTAACAACATATGAAGGTTTATTAATTTTATAAATGAGGTAAATAAACTCGGCATTGCCCAGATGTCTCTACTTTCCCCTTATGTCCATCTCCTTCTTTTCCCACTCCCCCTCTTCTCCTGCCCTTCTCTCTGTCCATCTGCTTCTCTCCTCTACCACCTCCTACCCCCTCCATCACTCTCCCCTTCACTAAGGTCGATTTCTCACCCCCTCTAAGTCAATCTCCTCCTCCCCTCTCTTTCTGTCCCTGTGACATTCAACATTCACATATCCAAAGCAATAATTTGCGTCTACAATTGTCACAAGGACAGTGCTGAATGTTTTTTTGTAGTTGATGTATTTCACTTCCAGTATTTGGAGGACACATAATTTGCACATGTTTGCCATATATGGCTCCTATACAGAGAGGGAAATTCCACTTCACTTCGAAATTTCTTGCTACCTTCTGCCATTCTTCAGTATCCTTTGGAATCTGGAAAGTAAAACATACTCATTACTTTCCCTATTTTTTCAGACTGATGACACAGAGGACACATATCAAAAGATGATGGCGATGTAGCTCTTGATGAGCTATGTCAAGCACATATTTTCAAAAGTTCTTTTTAAACCAGCCTTGGGGGAGTATGAACAGCAAACTCCGAGCATCGAAACATTGGTTGCAAAACGTAGCTGTGAAATTGTATATGTGGACAATAATAATTGTGACGAATTTGCTCAAACAGAAACAAAAAAGCTCGAATTAATTTGATTTTAGAAATAAGTATTTTTAACAGTTATTTAATATCCATTTTAATTTGCTTAAAAATGCCAATAAAACATTACTTAAATGAAGTCAGTATTGAATGTTGCGTGCTTACCTTTATGTAATTCTTCAACACCAATGAAATAGCTTCACATACTTCTGGCACTATGAGGGAAATAGCAGAGTATGATACTTTAAATAAGTACATTACTGACTTGTATGAATCGCCAGTGGCTAAAAATCGTAAAGTGATGGCCCATCGAACTCTTGGTGAAATATTGTCTTGGCAGTTGTTATCTTTCTTTACAATAAGAGGTGTAGTTAACTGCATATCGTAATTAAAGTCTTCAGTCGACATTCCCGTAAAATTACTAAATAATGCACCATCGTCTGCTTCTAGTTCCTAGGATACTAGTTAGTGGACCTTCTTTAAATACTCTTCTCTTCCACTATCGTTTTCTTTTCCTTTGGTTTTCATTTCTGTTGTTAGCTGCATGTGCAATTACCAAGTAGGCCGCTGCTGCGATCACTTTATCATCCATTACACTGCAAGACCGACACATGTGTGGCACAAATTCTGTTGCTTTGGTATAAATTAACCTGCCGCATGCAACATACGCGACAAGATGTTGCCTGTTGTAGCACGCTACAAGACGACGCACGCCACATTTCCGTAGCATGCCACAATGTTGCAAGATGTCGCCCCAGTGTAAATGAGGCTTTAGAGCCAGGTCTGTATTGTATGGTGGATGTGATGTGTTGCGTACGAAACTAAAACCTGCAATCAGATCCAAACGTCGTGGAAAACTGTGAAGAGGTGTCATCCTGCAGCAAGATAACGCTCGCCCACATTCTGCCAAACGGACAGCCGACGCAATAAAGGATTTGAGATACGAGGTGCTGGAACATCCACCATACAGTCCAGACCTGGCTCCAAGCGATTTTCAAATGTTCGGACCCTTAAGGGAAGCACTACAGGGAAGAAGATTTGAAAGTGACGAAGACGTCATTGCTACGGTGCAAAATTGGTTACAGATGCAATCGAAAAACGTATTCTGATGAAATAAAAAAACTCGTAAAACGTCGGGAAAACTTCATTGAAGTCCAGGCAGGTTACGTAGAAATATAATGTATATTTCAGTTTTCTATCATCAGAATAAGTACAGCTTTTCACAAATGTGCCTTTACTTTTTGAATTCCCCTTGTATACCTGTATGTAGATAATTTTGTAAATAAGCTTTACCTATAATGGCTTTTCTGATAGTGCATACACATGAATAGTGAGTTTCGGCATTAACATCTATTTACATATAACTTTTTAACCATGGGTAACGCCACGGTCCAAGCTAGTAACATATATAATTATAGTAACCCCATAAGACATCCCCCTCCCCCCACTGGTAAAAGCACAAATTGCACACTGCTTTCCACTGTCTATACTTTTACAAATAAATTCATAAAACTTTGTCAGCATGATCAGGAAGGATTCAGGATTCAGAATCGTAGCAGTGGAAATTCAAAAAATAACAAAATAAATTTTTTTTACATGTGAAAGTTTATCATTTTTTCACTTCTATTGGCTGCGTTTGTTGCTATAGGTACACATTTCTTCATAAGTAAGAGAGATTCTTCGATGAATTTTGCACAGCATACAAACCATACTTACAGGTGTATGAAACTCTAGAAATTATTTAATTTATGAAAAAAGGAATGTGCTGCTACATTTTAAACTTCATGTTTGGAAAAATTCAAATTTTATGGTCAATTATCTCAATTTTTACCACAGTTTTTAATAGATTTGGAAAATTCTAGAGTTTCATACACCTGTAAGTATTTTTTGTATGCTGTGCAAAATTCATTGAAGAATCTCCCTTACTTATGAAGAAAAGTGTACCCATAGCAACAAATGCAGCCAATGGTAAGTGAAAAAAAGGTGAAATACAAATGTAAAAAATAAATTATTTTCTTGTATTTTTGAACTTCCACCACTATAAGTGTAAATCCTGAATCATTCCTGGTCATTCTGACAAAGTTTTATGAATTCATTTTTAAAAGTATGGACGGTGGAAATTAAAAATTCCTGTGGTGTCTCTCCTGCTCCAAGTCGTCCCGTTTGACATCCTACCCCCCTTAATAATACCTATTGATAATTTTGCGAAAACTAAAGCTAGAAAAAGATTGTATAATATATTGTTCAAATAAAATTGTCAACTTCATTTTATTGTCTAACTGTAACAACATGGCCTCTGCCTCTGACACTTACCGACAATTATCAATCAGAAATCGTAGCTCTAAGCGAAATCAGGAAATCTGGCTATCAGGTACAGCGCTCACAGTGCACTAGTTGCACTAGTAAGTTGCCGGCACTGACAGCAGCCCATCTCACCACACCTCTGTCTCATTGAGGATGTGCAGATCCTGACTTGACAGTTCCCAGTGCACTTCACGCCAAGGGTCCATGTCTTCATGGCTAAGTAATACTTCTTCATTGTTTATTTTTTGCCAGCTTCTGCCCACAAGTTTGTTCACTTTGTATTGACCAACATTGAAAATTATCCCATGGGATCCTTTTACTGTAGCCTATGTACTACCCAGGTCGAACTCTATTCATGTACAAAATTTCATCCAGATCCAGCCAGTAATTTTTGTGTGAAAGTGTAACAAACAAACATACTTTCACATTTATAATATTGTTAGGAAATACAATTAAATACTATTCGCTACTTTACACATAATAACTTACTTAGTAATTAGTAGGTATGGCTTATTACAACAGGCAGTGGGTGGTAAAGAGATGATGATGAAGTATTTTTGTATCTGTACAGTATTTAGCTTAATTTAAGTAGGGTCCCAATTTAATTTTTACCCCGGCATCTTTGGTTATGTAGCTATGCCACTGAAAAGGAGAACCTGTTCCTTTTAATAGGTACCGGTATGCACAACAAACGTATAATTGCAAATATATTGATATGAGGCACTTTATGTGTTGAAAAATATCGTGGCTTGCAGAGATGGTTTCTGCAAATTTACGGCAATTTATTTACGAGACATGTGCTAGACAAATTTGCAAGTGTGTCTGAATAAACTGCCAGTCTCTGTGTACATATTGGTGCTACGCTAATATAAAATTTACACATGACAGTCTGATTAATTTCCTCCAATTTATGCATGTTCTCAAATCCTCGAACATATCTAAGTACAGGGGATAGGCAAAATAATGTGAACAGTAGTAGTAATGGGAGGATGTGTTTGATGGTCAACAACACAGGTAAGTTAAGTGTCACACTGGACTGCGCATGTTCAGTATGGACTAGGCATAAGTGCAGGTGGTTTACGAGTATTACACACTTCGCATTTGCATTCAGAGGGTGAGGTTTATGTGCAACATAAGACGTAACAGAGTTACAAAGAGGGCAGATTGTGGGGGGCCAATTGGTCATCTTGGTTACTGATGCTCCAGCTAATCATCAGGAAAGTAAATTCATGGACAATAAACAAAAAAATACAAGGTCAGTGCTAGAATTTTGGAGTAATAAAAGAAGTGACAGCCAACAGTGCAACCGTCATGTTAGCCTACAGAAAACATGGAAAGACATCATCTTGTAAATGTAATAGTGGATGCAAATCAAAACTAAATGACAAGAGATTGTAGTACACTAACATGAGTTGTATCTAAACAATACAAAACTACAGCACCTAAAGTGATGGCAGAGCTATACATCCATCTTCGAGACCCTGTGTCTATCCACACTGTAAGCCGAGAACCGTAAAGTGAGTGTTCGTGGACGACCTGCTATACCAAAACCATTAGTGATGACAAACAAAGGAAAGAAGTGCAAAACATGGTGTCAGGAGAATAAATCCTGGATGGCTGATCAATGGAGATGTGTCACATGGTCCGACATGTCAACGTTTTCGTTATTTCCAACATTGGGCCAAGTTTACATCTGGAGAACGCCAAAAGAAGCCTAGATTCCTGACTGCTTGATTCCAACGGTTTAAGCATGGAGGTGGAAGTGTGATGGTGTGTGTAGCCATATCATGGTACTCTGCTGCTCACATCATTACTACCAAAGGCCGTGTTACAACCAACGATTATGTGAACATTTTAGGTAATCAGGTGCAACCCCTGATTCAAATGTTGTTCCCCAGCAATGATGCAATATTTCAGGACGATAACGCATCGATTCACACAGCCAGGACAATACGATCGTGGTATGAGGAGCATGCAACTGAACTGTTGCGTCTTCCCTGGTCAGCACCGTCCCTAGACGTGAAAATTATCGAACCATTGTGGGCGGTATTGGAGTGTAGACTCCGGAGCAGATTTCTGCCTCCCTCGTCACTACAGTAGTTCGGAGAGGTTCTGATCGAAGAGTGGATAACATTCCACTGGAGTCTATACAATCATGATATGCTAGTATTCCAAGAATAATCACAGCTGTATTAGGGGCAAATGGGAGTCCAATCCCTTACTAATAAACCATTCCTAAGTAAGTACAGGTGTTCACATTATTTTGCCTATCTACTGTACATCTGCATAAAACAATTTCCTATACAGTGTCACTGTAACGTAATTAATTAGAACGGATTCGGCACTCTGAATCAGTGCAACAGAAAATGTAAAAAAAGTGTACTGTCGCTTTCTTTATTGCTCCAAAATTCGAGCACTGATCTTGTTTTTTTTTGTTTATAGTCCATGGTTTTACTTTCCTGATGAGACTGCAAAAAGGTGATCTATCTGTAGCAGCGAAGTAGTAACAATCAAAGTATGCTAAATGCTGTACCAGGTAAAATGCGCCATCCGAAAATCATGTCACTTAAGCTGCAGGAGATGATGTGGACAGAATTCTCATTCTGCACATCCAACTGTTCACTCTGTAGACGTTTATACGCTATGGAACATGCCAAGTAGGCTATGCCATGGAGGTAACTGTTATACCTCATGGGCTACTCTCACTTCATTTACACTCTTTGGTTTATCCATCTACATCTACGTGGATACTCCGCAAATTAAATTTAAGTGTCTGGCAGAAGGTTCATCGAACTGCCTATGGGGCAGGAGGTTGATTATTTCATACATATAAAGTATGTACTTTGCTGTCTTTGCTGTCTTTTACAAAAGCCTAAAAACTATTTTTGCGGTCAGCCAGAGAATGATGGAGAACATACTGACCACAGTTTCCAGTCTGCAAGACCATGTTTTTCTTGTGATCACTGAAAGATATGTTTGTACCCTGTATTTAGTCAGCGGGATCAGGAACTATGATCATAAATAAAAGTTTTGCATTCATTCTGATTCATATAATCAGTAAAAGCATACATGCACAAATATATTAATATTCCTGATAAAGGTAATGATAATGTCCCTATCATAACAGCACTATGAGTAGTTCGGAAGCGACCTCAAGTTCAATTTAAATGGTCTTTCCCCCTGACTTCTAATCATTGAAGTTTATAGTTCGCCACAAAAGTGGAAAATAATCTCACCAATTGCCAAGAGGTTTTGTTAACATCACGGGCAGCACACAAACAGTTTCTTCCATGAAATCTAAGCTATCCAGGACGGTGTACAGTACTCGCCAGATCACTTTATATTTGTACTGAAAACATATGTTCAGCAGTGGATTGGCTGCGACGTCATCCAAGGCAACGCATAAGCCGGCGTTTGACTGATGCGGAGCAATTGATAGATGGGTACAAAGTGTGTGTATCACTGCCTCTTAGGCTTTATTTATATGTGGGCGCAGCGGATGGCTTGAATAGAACATCTGCTGTCATCTGCTTTATGCCCAGGTAGCAGCGTCTAAATTGCTACTTTCTCAGATACTCAGTATTTTATAACACTTTGTGTATCAATTTACAACCTTCAGAATTTTGATATGAATGGAGTTAAATTGATTTTAATTACAGAAAAAGTTTAAGCTTGACTGCATTTAAACTTTGCTGGTTCGAATTTTTAAAATGGCACCAACAGTAGAACATAACCTCTGAACTACTTCTTTAAGAGTCCTTGTATTGATTGTTATTTACTTCAAAGTCTTGAAACTTGTCATATCTTTATGATTTAATGGATGTAATCAAGTGCTGTAATCAGAACTTTCTCTAATTTATACAAATAATGATTAATCCATTACAAATACGGAAATTTTTGTTCCAAATTTAGTTTTTAGTAAATTCCTTGAAAACTGTTTGAGGTAGCTTAGTGGGGTAACTTAGTTAATGTTCTTATATCAGACTGAAGCTTCATACCAATTTCCCTCATTCTGGGTTTAATATTTGGTGCTTTCAATTTTTCTTAAAAAGCCGATTTTGACTAAAATACTGCTCCAATCAAGATGAGACTTGTAACAATTGATTGTGACATACACATGCGCATTCTGAACAATTTGTGGCTTTCTAAAATCATTATTTAGCGCCACTTTTTTCTTAAAGCAGTGTATTTAGTGAAACATATTCTTCAAATGATTCTGAGATTTAACAGTTTTACCATTAATATACTGAAGCATATGTTGACAAAGTTTGGAAAAACTACCTTAATTTTTAATTTCATTCTTAGATTAAGGCGCAATATTCTGTATGCTACGCACAGGCGCATTATGATGACATAATGCTAATACCAGTGAACTGGTGTTAAGTCCCAGCACACTTGCTCGCCTCTGTAATTCTCAAATTATACACCGCTTGTTTCGCCACACACTGTCATAATAATTCTCTATTATTCCACTCTCGAAGAAGTGTGTAGGGAAAACGAACACCTATATATCTTTCTGTGCAAGCTCTGATTCCCCTTATTTTATTAGGATGATCGTTTCTCTCTATGTGGGTTGGCGCCAACAAAATATTTACGCATTCAGAGGAGAAAGTTGGCAATTGAAATTTTATGAGAAGATTTCGCAGCAACGAAAATCGCTTTTCTTTTAATGGTGTCCATTCCAAATCCTGTATTAAGTCCATGACTCTCTCCTCTACTTCGCGATCACAGAAAACGTACTGCTCTTCTTTGAACTTTCTCGATATTCTCTGTTAATCCTATCAGGTAAGGATGCCAGACTGCACAGAAGAGAATGGACAAGAGTAGTGTAGTCAGTCTCTTTAGTAGAAGGCTGTTACCTTTTCTACGTACCAATAAAACACAATCTTTGGTTTGCCTTCTCCACAACACTTTCTATGTGTTATTTCTAGTTTAAATTGTTCATAATTAAAATTGCTTGGGAGTTAGTTGAATGTGTGGCCTTTAGATTAGACTGATCCATCGTGTAATCAAAGTTTAACGGATTCCTTCTACCACTCATGTGAATGACCTCACACTTTTATTTATTTAGGGTCAATTGCCAATTTTCGCACCATTCAGATATCTTTTCCAGATCACTTTGCTATTTGTTTTGATCTTCGTTATGAGTTTACAAGACGATAAATGATGGAATCATCTGCAAACAACTAAAGACTGCTATTCAGATTGTCTCCTAACTCGGTTATATAGATTAGGAACAGCAGAGGGTCTATAACACTACCTTGAGGAACGCCAGAAATTACTTCTGTTTCACTCGATGACTTTCCGTCCATTACTACGAACTGTCACCTCTCTGACAGGAAATCACGCATTCAGTCACATAACTGAGACTACATTCCATAAGCATGCAATTTCACTATAAGCTGTTTGTGTGGTACAGTCTCAAAAGCCTTTTGAAAATCTAGAAATATGGTATAAATTTGAAAGCCCTTGTCAAAACACTCAACACTTTGTATGTGTAAAGAGCCAGTTGTGTTTCACAAGAACAATGTTTTCTAATCTGTGTTGACTGTGTGTCAATAGACTGTTCTCTTCAAGTTAATTCATAATGTTCGAACACAATATATATTCCAAAATCCTGCTGCATTTCGATGTTAATAATATAGGCCTGTAATTTAGTGCATTACTCCTACTGTCGTTCTTGAATATTGGTGTGACCTGTGCAACTTCCCAATCTTTGGGTACCGTTCTTTTGTCGAGCGAGTGGTTGTATACAGTTGTTAAGTATGTAGCTATTGAATCAGCATACTCTCAAAGGAACCTAACTGGTAAGAAGACTTACTTTTATTAAGCGATTTAAGTTGCTCCATAATTCTAAGTTAGTCATGTTGGCAGTTCGGGAATATTTGTTTTATCTTTTTTGGTGAAGGAATTTCGAAAGACTATGTATAGTAACTCTGTTTTTGCCGCAATATTGTCGACAGTATTTCCATTGGCATCCCACAGAGAAGCCATTGTCTGTGTCTTACAGCTAGCATACTTTACATATGACCATAATCTCTTTGGATTTTCTGCCTGGTTTCGAGATAAAGTTACGTTGTGGAAACTATTGTAAGCATCTCATATTGATGTCTGCCGTAATTTTCGAGCTTCTGTGAAAGATCGCCAATCTCAGAGGTTTTGCGTTCGCTTAAATTTAGCATTCTTTTTTCGTTGTTTGTGCAACAGTGTTCTGAGCCGTTTTTTGTATCAAGAGGAATCAGCTTCGTCGTTTGTTAGTTTATTTGGTATAAATCTCTCAACTGCTGTCGATACTATTTCTTTGAATTACATTGTTAATTTGAAAGAAGTGAAGAATGTCTTTCAGGAGGACGTCAAGTGAATTTTTATCTGCTTTTTTGAATAGGTATATTTCACTTTTATTTTTGGAGGATTTGCGGGATTACTGTATTCAATCTCGCTACGACAACCCTGTCTTCACTAATTCCTTTATCTGTTATGATGCTCGTTATTAGCTCAGGATTATTTGTTGCTAAGAGTTCAAGTGTGTTTTCACAACAGTTTACTATTTGCGTGCTACGGTCGCAGGTTCGAATCCTGCCTCGGGCATGGATATGTGTGATGTCCTTGGGTTAGTTAGGTTTAAGTAGTTCTAAGTTCTAGGGGACTGATGACCATGGATGTTAAGTCCCATAGTGCTCAGAGCCATTTGAACCATTTGAACTATTTGCGTGGGCTCATGAACTAACTGTTCGAAATAATTTTCAGAGAAGGCGTTTAGCATGGTTTCGAATGACGATTTATGCATTCCTCAGGGTTTAATGATGTATCGAGGATAAATAAAAGTTACCACCAACTATAATCGTATGAGTTGGCTACATGTTTGAAATCAAACTCAAATTTTCTTTGAACCTTTCAGCAACTGTATCATCTGAACTGGGAGGTCGGTAACAGGATCCTAATATTATTTTATTCCAGTTGGCAACAACGACCTCTGCCCATACTAACTCATAGGAACTATCTACTTCAATTTCGCGACAAGATAAACTATTTATGACAGCAACAAACACTCCACCGCCAAACGTGTTTAGCTTATCCTTTCGGAACACCATTAGGGTCTTCGCAAAAATTTCAACTGAGCTTATCTCCGGTTTTAACCCCCTTTCAGTGCCTATAACGATTTGAGCATCAGTGCTTTCTATTAGCACTTGGAGCTCTGTTACTTCCCAACACAGCCACGACAATTTACAACTGTTATACTGATGGTTCAGGTATCTACGTTCTTCCTGTTTTCAGCCTGCACCTTTTGTGGCTGAAGCCCTTTTTTTATTTCCCTGAGACCCGTTAACCCAAAAAAAGCGCCGAGTCCACACCACACAGCCCTTGTTACCAGTGCAGCTGCCTCCTGCATGAGGTGGACTCCTGACCTATTGAACGGAACCCAAAAACCAATCACCCTATGGCGCAAGTCGAGGAAACTGCAGCCTACATGGTCGCAGAACCCTATGAACCCCTGATTCAGACCCTCCACTGGGCTCTGTACCGAAGGTCCTCAATCGGTCCTGTTGACTTTGCACTAAATGGTGAATTCTGCATTCATCTCACAAGCAAGACTGGCAGCCTTTACCACTTCTGTTACCCTCTTGAAACCAGAGAGAATCTCCTCCAATTCAAAGTGACACACATCATTGGCACCGATTTGAGCCAACACCTGCAGTTCGCTGCACCCTGTGCTCTTCACGGCGTCTGGTAGGACCCGTTCGACGCCTGCAATGACTCCACCCCTTATGCACATGGAATGCACATTAGTTTTCTTCCCCTTCTTAGCAGCCATGTCCCTAAGACACTCATAATGTGCCTAACATTGGAGCTCCCAACTACCAATAATACCACCTTCTGTGATTGTCCAGATCTTGCGGGCTGAGAGGTTCACTTTCAAACAGGGCAAGTGACTGTACCTGGCTGATGGACAGAGCACCTGGAACCTGTTCGTCAGAGTAACTGGGCAGGCCTTACGTGCAGTCCCCTGGGAAATGTTTCGCTGCCTGCCACACAGCTAGCTAACCTCCCACTCCACCACAGGTGAATGGTCATGAATGGTCAATGTCAGTGTGAGCAGTAATTGGGCTGGTCATTGGTGCAGTCCGATTGGCGGACTCAGACGTGCTGGATGTCTATGGGATCCACACGGCTGGTCAACAACAGTGATGATCTTCCACTGCAGCTTCAAGCTGTGTAACCGAAGCCATCACAGCATAGAGTTGAGAGTGATGTGTCACCAACTCATCTCGCATCCGCACACAGCCATCACAGTTCCTATCCATACTATAGACTGTGGAAGACTGCACTACATGGACAATCGTCATGCGCTCTGGAACACTACTGTGGACACAGAGGAAAACGGAAGAACTGTGTTCAATGAATTAGATTAACACGCAGGAATTCAAAAACTGAACTACCAAAGCACTCCAGTGACATTAAATAATTCGCTCCTGATTAGTAACTTTTAATATGCCACAAAATCGGTTTACTTTCCGATGAAAACAAAAACATGAGAACTGTGTCTATTAAATACGAAAATAACGCACAGAAACTCAAGAAACTAAACTTCCAAAGCACACAGATGACACTATAGAATTTGCTCTTAGTTAGGAACTCGTAAAATGTCAAAAAGTCGATTGCTACCCTGTTGCTGCTTGTGTCTCAGCCAGCTGCTGCTGCCCAAGATTTAACCTCCGTGCGTTTATTATACCCAAACTGTGGGGCACCAGCGAAGTATGTTTTCTATTTAGGGCGACTGACAATGCAGTCTTTCAATTTATACGGCTCCAGCCTCCTTAATTTCCTACCGTTCTGCAATTTCTTTATTTTTATCTGCAGTTCATAACTACTAAGTTGTGGTCAGAGTCCACATCTGAGTTTCGAAATTTACTGGAGTTTAAAATCTGATTTCGAAATCTCTGCCTGACCATTGTGTAATTTGGAACCTTCTGTTGTCTTCTGGTTTCTTCGATGTATACAGCCTTGCCCCAAGAGATTAAATTGTTTTACCAGGCTGCTTCCACTTTCGATCCTTTCCCCCAGTCAATTGTCTGCTAATACTTTTTTTCCTCCCCTTGCTTTTCTTGCAGCCGAATTATAGTCCCATATAACAGTTAAATTTTCGTCTCCCCAAAGTATCTGAAAAATTCTTTAATCTCATCACGAATTTTTTCAGCCTCTAAATAATCTGCGGAACTAGAAGTCATATGAACTTGTACTACAGTGGTGTGTGTCGGCTTTATATCTGTTGACTGCGTTCATTATGCTCTTCATTGTAGCTTATCCGCAATTTCTATTCTCTGATTCATCACTAGATCCAGTCTGCACTGCCTCTTTTTAATACTGTGTTGATAACTCTCACTTTATTTACTTATACAGTGTTAACTGTGTTTACAACTTCATCCAAACGAGCTACATAATTTGTAGAACTCTCAAAGCATAGGAAGTGAGTAATAAAACGCATGTAGAATTTTCTGTTGTAAAAATAGTCATAGGTTGCAGACATTAATAACTTGCTTTCGTGGTGCTGAAAGAAGAGCACGTTCGTAATATGATTACGTTTTGGTTTGACCTATATTGTATTGCCGCGATTCCCTCGATCAATCGATTTAGAACAATTATAAACTACTATCGAAGCACATTGTTCAGTAAAGGTTACTGCTATGATGGTATAGGAATGTGCATTGGAGATACAATATTGCGCTATGTTTTGTTTTGAATTTTGTGTTTGTGTACGGAAAAAATGCGTGTCAAGGAATCATTTTTACTTGTTCCTCTGCATTGTTTACTGAAGGTCTGCGATTTTGTGCAATAGCAGTCATGTTTAATTTCACGAAAGAGGTGAGTTTTGCAATGACAGGTTTTAAATATTACTTTGTCAGTTATGTTATCACATATAATTGCCACAAAATGTGCAATTACTTGTTGTTAGTGCATTTGTCTCGATGGTTGGGGCGAGGTTAGATATTATTTCAGTAAACAATAGTTATTGGTCGTACCTAGAAGACATTTCTGACACATTGTTTACCTATGAGCAAACATCGGGATTCGAAGTAGTATAATGGACTCTATCGTACACAGATAATTTTTTGTGAGGGAACAGTGAATAAGTGTTTACTAGAGCCATTATCAAGTAGATTACGAGGACTATAATCCGTAATGTAAAACAAAAGTAACAGGGAAGCTTATACGCAGCAAATAATAACTGTAACAACGTAGGTGGATTCGTAAGAGATAGTTACTCCTAGGAGCAAGCACGTCAAAAGACAGCTTTATGGTAATTACAAGTAGTAGTTCCAGTTGGGTAAGAGGTAGACTGATCGCAAGTAATTGACGAAATGTCTTGAGAGCGGTAAGATGACAGTTTGCGTTTTGTCGGTCGACTATTTGTTTTTCAATTGTCCAAGAGAGTACTTAGTGAAATTGAGAGAAATATATTTAAAAACAGTTAGTTTATATGTGCTTGTTATGCACGCACGGTCGCTGTTAGTTGTTGGTGTCTCATTGAAAGTTATTCGCAGTGGTAACCAATAAACGTACATTTTATTCTGATTCACACACTAATTTACAATTCTTACCTGTTTGTATTTGCACTGCAAAGTAGTTTACAGTTTCATATAGACTGTAAATCGTACACAGTGCGATAGTAAAACAAAAGGTAGATAGGTGCTTCATTTTAGATTTGATGCAACCTTGGGTACCTCTCGTGACACAAACCGTTTTAGAGGATTTATTATGTATTCATTTGGGAATCCATGTGAAAGTACCATCCTGCTGCCCTTTTCGTGACTTTTTTGAGAATTTTATTACTTTCAGTGCAGCAGTTTGTGAATGCCACATGCTGTGCATGTCGATGTTGTATATTATACAGATATTTCAGAATGGTTGATATTTTTAGTTTTACTGAACTTAGGTTCACTTGGAGTACTATCTGACTCAGTAAGTAATGGAGTAGGCCTAATTGTGCAGTATGTTGAACTTTAAGGCTAATTGATGCTCTTCTGATGACTGGAGTTTACTGAACTGACATTTTGAAATTTTAATGGTTCAGCTGTCGCTGTTGCAGGAAATTGTTTGGTAGTGACACATTATCACAAGATGTATTGCAACATTTGTTGATCTGTTGCTTCCATAACAAAACTGATTTGCCCTCTTCTTGTTGAATATCTTAACTTCATTTATGTTTATACAAAAATTGCACTGTGAGGTTCTTTAAGGTCCAGTACAAGTCCACATAACATGTATTTCTCTTGAATCCCTGCAGCTCTAGATTTAACTATGTATCACCATATTTCTTCCAGTACGTTTCACAGTAGTTTTTGAAGTATTCAGCAGCTTCACCTGATTAGACACATTGATTGAGGTGATCGGGAACTGTGGTATAGCCTGAGGGCTGTGTTACGTTGAAAGATGATTGTTTTGTGGTGAGTTGGTAAAATCAATGAATATTTCTGTTCTTGGTTGTGACAGTAGACTGCTTTGTAACAGCCTGAAGTCTTGGATCAATGTTGTCAACATTGGCACTGTAAAGTGCATCTTTCTTAAATAAATAGCAACAATAGTAAGAAATTACCAAAACTGTTGTAGGCGTAATACATAATATGGAAGTAGTGGATTTTTTTGCACTTGTGTGCCGCCCCCCCCCCCCCCCCCCGCCGCCCCCCCCCCCCCCCCCCACACACACACAAACACAAATAAGATGTAAATAATGGCTTTTTCCTCTCTCCTTATGGAAGGGGACAAGGAGGTATCTTTACCATGTTTAACTGCTATTAATGTAAAGCTGTACAAGTTCCTTCTTCTTTTTTCTTTCTTTATTTCCTTTTTTTCCGAGTTAGTATTCCACGCTCTACTTATAGCCAGCCTTGCTGTTGTCATCTGATGTAACAGAGAGGTTTGGATAACTTGATGCGAACTTCTAGAACTTATCAAAACAAGCATTTCCATGTCTGGCTAATATGCAGAGATATAAGTGCTTTTGTTATTGTAGGTTGTACTTTAAGCCTGGTAACATTCCAGTGTAGTGAGCCGGTCCTGAAATGCTTGGCCATTGGATTAGTAGTCTGTGCTGCTGGAACTACACAGATATCTTGCAAGATGTATATAGTGATGCACTTGCTCAATAAAATGAGGAGACGGACAATAAAAGTATGCCAAGATTACATTAGATACACTTTTCATTCCATTTGACCCAAAGTGAGGAGAGATCCTTGCAGTTGTGGGACATGTCTGAAAACAAGCATACGCAATGAATATTTACAAAATAAGAACAGATATGCTAATGTACCTTCCACAGATCCCAAATGAAATGGCCCAGCCTTTAGCATATTTAAAAGGATGTGAAACTTATCATCAAATATTAAATGTTCAGTACACTTGAGAGTGTATAGGAAGTTGAGGGTTGTTGTGGCCATGCATCATCAAATAAAACAGCACTTATTTACGGTGATCACGTTACTGCACAAAGATTTGTACGGAAGTCAGATTGTACACAGTATTCATCTTAGCCTATGTGATATTAATAATAACATACATGCATCAGTTGGTTTTCCTAAGAAACCTTTTTTATTACTCAGAGAGCACAGGGAAATAACTTATAAAACTGAGTGGGAAATATTGGAAAAGTTGTCAAGACTGAATTGAAGCTGACGTTAGAGAAGTGAGGAATTGGGAAGTATGAGATACCAGGGGTTACAAAATATATAAGGTTGAGAGGCAGTGTTGAGCATGTATGTATAACACTCGTGTAAAGTAGGAAATCTCTAAGTTACAGATAACTTTTACACGTATAATAAAGAATTTTTTCAAAGTATTTCATTATTAGTCACATAAAAAATGAAAATGAACAAATGAAATTTTTAGTAGAGGAAAAGCAATGCTTTTGTATTAGTAAGAACTTATTCAAGCCATACTTACGCCTATGTGTTACGAAAATGTATGAATTCTTGATAAGGACAGTGTGCACAAACAATTTTAATTGAGAATTGTATGTTACGAACTCCAAATTGTAATTTGAACTTGAAGCACTGTGACTCAGATATGTTCCCCTTTTATGGGCTTATAGATGTTTAATGAGGTATTACTTTTCATTGTTCTTATTGATCATTTGTTTTATAGAAGTGGCCCTCCATAAGTGGAGTACAAGATGTGAAGAGTTCCCTGTTTCTGAAAGCAGACATGGTATGTATCAATGTTAAGGTGGGTTTTATTAAGTAACGGAACATTGGCAGATTGTAAGATCTATACAGAATTTCTGCTAATGCTTCCCAGTACAGCAAGGTAACCCTATCACAAGTCAGAGTACAGTGAATTAGAAGCTAGGTGCTTTCAGGATTGTCACAGTCAGTGCTGTAAAAGTAAAAAAGGCAGCAAAGGGAGTTTGATAAGGGGTAGTCTGTAATAAGTTCTTAACAGCATGGAGTATATATGCTGGAAAGATAAAAGTCTAGAATAGGGCCAGTGGCGTACTTGTATGTTTCGCGCAGGAGTGTTGTCAGTGTGTGCTGTCATGTATGATGGGAACAGAAGGTGTGTCAGCTGTTTGCGTTGCACAGCCAGTGAGAGAGCAGCAAACAGACATGTTTTGAATATATTAGGAAGAGAAATTAAAACACTGTGGTAAACAAGATTGTAAAAGTAATGCAAGGACAGTAACTCAGCCTACGATAAAAAAAAATGAATAAATAAAAATAAAAAACCGTGAAATATTTCTCTGCTTTGTGTTGCTACACAGTCAATCTGTGTGAGCACACTGAGTAAGTGGACTAGTGTTTTTTTAATTAAATCATGGAAGGAGGTATGTGAAGTAATGTTTTGGAATTAAATCATTGGGGAAGGTAGGTGAGTCAATGTTTTTAATGAAATCGTGGTAGGGGGTAGGTGGATCACTGTTTTTAATTAAATCATGGGAGGAGATAGAGGGATACTACATCTCTCAAACCAGTCCACTTCATACTATTTACTCACATAATCACAGAATACCCCTCTCTAAATTTGCTAATGCACCAAAAAACAGCAAATGAGACAATGGTTTCAATTTTGGCACTAAAAATACATTGCTTGTGTTCTTGCCTCTCTTTGGTTATTTGAAAGTATAATTGCATCGGCTATATGAAACTGACGCGTTGCCAACCTATGAGCACTTGATAAACTCTGGTGTGACCGCCGCTGGCCCTGATCTGGAATTCAGCCTGCTGGAAATAAAATTATTTGCATTGGATTTAGAGCCCTTCAGTTTCTGCATTTGCATAATATTGATGTTTCTGTTATACAGTGCTATTCCAATTGTTGCATTTAATTAATTCTTAATGATTTTCATGAAATCTTGTGTGTGATAGCAAACTGTTTTTAACATAGCCTCAGGTTTATGTTACTGTGCCCTCTCTGAGAGAGAATCAGCAAAAACCTGTATGCTCATTCACATCAATGCTTAGAGTGAATGGATGTCACTTCATGCAGTGTTAAAAGTGATAACTGTGTAGGTTTGGATGATAGATGATAACTACTGTAATAGTTGCCTAGCTCCAGACAGGGAAATAATACAGGGTGATTCAAAAAGAATACCACAACTTTAGGAATTTAAAACTCTGCAACGACAAAAGGCAGAGCTAAGCACTATCTGTCGGCGAATTAAGGGAGCTATAAAGTTTCATTTAGTTGTACATTTGTTCGCTTGAGGCGCTGTTGACTAGGCGTCAGCGTCAGTTGATGCTAAGATGGCGACCGCTCAACAGAAAGCTTTTTGTGTTATTGAGTACGGCAGAAGTGAATCGACGACAGTTGTTCAGCGTGCATTTCGAACGAAGTATGGTGTTAAACCTCCTGATAGGTGGTGTATTAAACGTTGGTATAAACAGTTTACAGAGAATGGGTGTTTGTGCAAAGGGAAAAGTTCTGGACGGCCGAGAACGAGTGATGAAAATGTAGCACGCATCCAGCAAGCATTTGTTCGCAGCCCAGGAAAATCGACTCGCAGAGCTAGCAGAGAGCTGCAAATTCCACAATCAACTGTATGGAGAGTCCTACGAAAATGGTTAGTTACGAAACCTTATCGTCTGAAATTGGT
This sequence comes from Schistocerca americana, assembly GCF_021461395.2. Taxonomy (NCBI): domain Eukaryota; kingdom Metazoa; phylum Arthropoda; class Insecta; order Orthoptera; family Acrididae; genus Schistocerca; species Schistocerca americana. The sequence goes on along the minus strand of NC_060120.1, from coordinate 653,740,835 downwards.
TCAAACACTGTCTGCAGCTGATAAGATTAAAAGCCGCCAGGCAGCCCGTGACAGAGCACTTCATCACTGGCCTCCAAGAAGCCCTGATCTTACACCCTGCGATTTTTTCTTATGGGGGTATGTTAAGGATATGGTGTTTCGGCCACCTCTCCCAGCCACCATTGATGATTTGAAACGAGAAATAACAGCAGCTATCCAAACTGTTACGCCTGATATGCTACAGAGAGTGTGGAATGAGTAGGAGTATCGGGTTGATATTGCTCGAGTGTCTGGAGGGGGCCATATTGAACATCTCTGAACTTGTTTCTGAGTGAAAAAAAACCTTTTTAAATACTCTTTGTAATGATGTATAACAGAAGGTATGTTTCTTTAATTAAATACACATTTTTAAAGTTGTGGTATTCTTTTTGAATCACCCTGTATATTCCAAGCTGATCAAATCAATTCATCAAGTCCCTCGACGCTCCATCCTGCTTATGCATTACTCTGTTTTTCTACTACCATCATCTGTGACGCTGGAACAGCTCCATAGGCCCTTGCTACTGGCAGCGGGGCTCATGGTGGGCTGAAAGGATCATCAGAAAACTCTTTTAACAGTAAACAAAACCCCTTAATGACCAGCCTTGTAAGTGTTAACTGGCATTATATTTTAATTAAGCAAAGGAGGAGAATATGGGGACCATTGGGTCTCCCCATTGGAAATTTATGTGCCTTCTTCCCAGATGTGAGCCAAGCTCCGTGATCATAGGCCATCAACCTCTAACAACAATCCCTGGTCTTTTACTGAAAGACGGATTACCACAATTTCACTATCCACTTTGTGATGGCATAAGTGTGTAATTCTTGTCCTCCAAACATGTAAATAGTGGTTGGAAATCACCTATCTTTTTAAATATATAGGCTTAAGAGGTGGATTGCCCTTGCAATAGTGAGACAGTACCATAACCCATTTTCAAAACCAGGCATACCCCCAAGTTCCGTTAACTGCTGTAGACCAGTACTTTTCTATAGTGCCATGAAAATTGCTCGAGAGCATGGTGGCCAGTAATTTCCAAGAATGATTGCCTATCGAAGTCATGAGTTCCAAATGATACATATCGAACATGCGATCGTTGATCGATCCTGCGACTCTGGTGGTGGGCATTATGAGTATGTTTACGGTGGTCACAACAGCAACAAAAAGAGAAGAGCGTTACAAAACTACATTTAATTCCAAGGAGACGACTTACCTTACTCGTTGTCAGTGTTGGAATCATGTGAAAGTCCATTACAGTGGTCTGGATGGATAATTTGGTAGAGTCGAACTGTGTATTCTTCCTGATACTCATTTGTTTCCCGCACTGTCCGCAATGAAATTATAAATGGTATTTCAGCATCGAAACTGTTCTTACGAAGTTTTACACACTTTGCACCACCACAGTCTACACAGTCTCTTCTTTCCTCTTCCAGTAGTAGTCCATATTTGCAACAAAAAGTCGAACAATTTTCTATGCTAGATAAACATGGAATTAGTTTTTTCCATGGGAGAGAATCCGCCAAAGAAAATTCAAGAACACCAGACATCCCACTCACTAACGACATAAATCGTCTGGGATTCCCTAACAAGTCACAAATAATTCGTGGAGATATGTAATTTAGAGCAGCTAAGGGAACAACAGAAAATGGATAAAAATGATGATCACAAATGACTGATCACAACGCCCACCACCAGTCGCATGATTGATTTACAATTGCAAGTTCAATATGTATTCTTTGGACACCACGACTTTGATAAGCAATCATTCTTGGAAATTACCTGGTGGCCGATTGATTAATTAGCATCCTTGAATTGAAAGGCCCTTTTAATTTACCTGCCAATTTGGTTTCCAGAAGGGTCAGTCCACAACTGACCATCAGGTCCTGTTGGACATGAAATCTGCAAGACTTTTACCAAGCATCTTATTGCTATCTTTTTGGCTTGCATTAAGCATACTATGCTGTTGTAATGTAAGACACAGACAACAGTACAGCTAAAGTGAACCAGAGTTTATTCTTCTTCGAAATACAAGTGAACAGCAGTTAAACATAGACACAAACATAGAAACAGTCCAGGTATTAATACAAGTAGTTGCTGATCATAAGTAAGAACACAATGTGAGGGCACTGGTAGATGGCGCTGTGGGTGCTGAGTACATACAGGGTTACAACAACTCGTCCCTCTTGGAGAAAGGGCGCTCAGCTGATACGGACATTGAGGTGACTTGAAACATCCATTGCCTCTGTGGTGGACGCAGCCGATGATTATGGCCACAGTGTAAAGAGATTTTGGGGCATAAGTGATGTGGCTGTGGACATGCGCGCCAGGCGCTCCCTTGCAAAATGTTATAGGATAGGGCCAGTGACAAGGGTACTGGTAACATCTCGACATCCGGTTCCTCAACATGGTGTAACTGTGCCAATGGTGAAGGCGCCAGCTGCTCTGTCGGGTGTGGCGGTGTTGGAGGGCCCAAAGGAACCGGCCCGGCCCAGGCTGTTTAGTACGCTTCATATAAATTCAGTTTTGGAGAAAAACTGTCAACTAGTGAGTTTAGCCAATAACTTGTCGAGATGGGGCAAAGGGTAGGTGTCAATGGTAGATTGAGCATTACTGGTACGTTAAAGTCACCACAGAGGTGAAGCTGGTCAGTTGGCTTTTTACAGTCATGGGGGGGGGGGGGGGGGGGGGGGGGGGGGGGGGGTAGTCCACTCACTTGATGTAATAGACTGTATGGCCCCAATAATATCAGCCTCTCCAATTACGCTTTCACTTGATCATGCAAAGCCACTGGAACAGGGCACGAACAGAAAAAATATGGCTGGAAAGTGGGCCACAAAATTAGTGGCACAACCTAAACCACTCAAGACAAGAGAAGAGAACTTGGAAAACAGAGGGTCTAACTGCTGGTGAGGGTCCGAGTCGGAAACCAGGAAAAACCAAATGCATTGAAAGCATCCAAACTGTACAAACTCGCAGTGTCAGCATCATTACCTACAAAAAATGTCACAGTATGAACCACAGCTGTATACATAGTGGGAACCATAAATTTCCCCACGATTCGAATATGCTGCTTGCTGTAACTCGTCAAATGTTGAGTAACTGGAGATAACACAGGAGGCCCAAATCCACATAAATTCGGGAGTTCTGTAGAGTCGCAGCTGCACCCGTGTTCACTTGTAATCTGAACACTTCTTTCTATCACTTGCACTTCGATGAACAGTTTGTTATGGTGTATAAGCACTAGAGATGCACAGTTACATCCATGTGTGCAGGAGGAGGCTGGAAACATTACACAGACACTGTAGATCCTTCTTTCCTACAGTTGTTGCAAGTCACCCAGCACTTACGGCACACGGCCCTGTCATGTTGCACAAAACAATATGGCCAAGATGGGAGCGCAGAGCGCTGCTGTTGCTGTTTTCATTGTTGTTTGGCATGTAGCTGTGCAGCACAGTGCAGAGGCTGTGGTTGTATGCCTGCTGCGTCGTCCTCCCCTGAGAACTGGCAGAGAACTGACTGATGCTTGATGACCAAAAGTAGGAGCCACTGCGGTGATGTCACACCAAGTATCAGACTGATAACCCACAGCACAAGATGCCTCGAAAGATTGACCAATATTTAATACTTCAGTCAAAGGTGGATACTTGCACTGCAGTGGGAGTTGAAATGCCTCCTTGTTAGGAGCCAACTGAATGGTTGTCTCACGGACCATAGAGTGAGCATAGCAGTCGTGATGAGCATCAGTAACAAACTGACATTTGTGGCCGAGGCCAGGGAGTTTGGTCACCCAGCCTGGTAGGATTGGGGGGGCTATGTATGACAACAGTAGAACTGTACAAGTGCTGCAATGACATGTATGCATTTATGGTGGTAGTTTGAAACAGCCTACACTTTTCATTGAATAAAAGTGACACGAGTTCTTTGAGCTGGACCAACTGGTAGATCCAAGGAGAAAACAAAGAAAGGAACAAAGCGTTACACATGTTTGCATCACTGACACCAAAGGTGAGGAAGTGTTGCCCAAGCTACATAGCCTCCCAGTCTTCGGCCACATTGTCATAAAGGGGAAAGGATGGGGGGCACGCCATTGGCATTGGCACCTGCGTAGGCAGCGTGGTCACAAGTTCGTGATAGCAACTGTAAGTTGCTGCTGCTGCTTGATGAGAGATTTAAGCACTGGCTCTATGGCCAGAAGAACCTAAGGAACAACCAATAGACTGAGCACACAAAAATGAATACCACACTTGTCACCAGTTGTGTCTGTATGTAAGACACAAACAACGGTACGGCAGTAATCATCCAAAGTTTAATTTTCTTCCACAAACAAGCAAACAGTATTTAAGAATATAGACACAAACATGAAAACAATGCAGGTGCTAATCATAACTTGCAGGCTTTCGCAGCTGGCGTCTTCATTAGTTAAAAGTTTCGGGCTCAGAGGCCTTGGTCGATCCGTAAAACTTCTTCTTCTTGACATTTCGTTGCCAATTGCGGGCAACATCTTCCAAGGTGAGTCAGTGACTGGCTGCCAGGCCGTGGAGGTCCCATTTGTGTGGAGCACGTAGAGGGCACCACCGTACATCACGTGGGGCTGACTGTAAGTCTATCTCTGACTAATGTCATTATTTTTAATTGAAAGTTATCAATTGTCGCGTTGTTGGTGTCCCCCCCCAGCAGGTCGACAACTCTTTTGTGGATATGTGTGTGGCAAGCATGGGACCCCGAGCTAGTGCAGTTCTTTCCTTTTCAGGCTGCATAGCTTCCCTTTAGACATCCCACCCTGTCCCCGATCCTCCTCCCGCCCCCCCCCCCCCCCCCCCCCACCTCCACCTCCTTCCTTCCCCCTCACCAGACTTTTCCACTGTCAACCCTTTTATTATTCAGAAAGGGGTCAACGCAATTGCAGGTCCTGTAAAGTCTTATTCCGGTTACGAAATGGCACCTTGTGGTTAGAAACAGACGGTGCCTTCCAGGCACATAAATTTCTTCGAACTAGACTGCTACACACCTTCCCTGTCCAGGTGGACGTACACCATACTTCAAATTCATCGTACGAGGTGGTTTATACAAGATCACGTGACTGATTATCCAATGAGGACATTCAAAATTACCTGTTTGATCAGGGCATAAAGGCCATACATCAAGTCATGAAAAGGTTTGAAAAGGAATTGATACCCACCTGCGCTCTCTTTTTGATGTTTGATGGAGTTCAACTTCCATCAAATATTAAAGCAGGCTATGAGATAATTTCAGTTCACCCTTACATCCCCAACCCTACGTGTTGCTATCAGTGTCTGTGGTTTAATCATACCAGCCAGTGGTGGTCCAATACAGACAAATGCGTTACTTGTGGCGGGGATGCCCATGAGGGTGATTGTCCACCTCCATTCCCTTGTTGCATCAACTGTATGAGTGACGTGCCTTATTTTTAAAGATGAACAAAATAGTCAGGAAATTCGAGTGAAGGAAAACGTGTCTACCTTTGCTGATTGTGAGTTATTCACCAGTAGAAAGCCCACTGTGCTCCCAGTGGATAAATACAGCACTGTCCTTGCCTCTCCTCGACCTACTAAGGAGGTAGCCATGCAGACTTTGGATCTCACCTTTAGCTTCAAGGCCGTCAGATCGCCATCTCAAAGATCGCCCGTTCAACCTCCCCACTGTCACATGCTCACTCTAAGGCTCAACCTTCATTGGCTCCTGCTAAATCATGGGCCCCATAATTGGACATCTGGACTTCCAAAAAAGAGCCTACTCTTGAAGATTTTTTACGTACCCAGACCTCACAACCATCGACTCCTCTCACATCTCAATGTCCTGCTTCCAAGAAGGCTCACAAGAAACACAGTTCCTCTCCTTCTCCGCCACAGCATGTCTCCTCTATGGCACCTCCCAGCGGTAGCCACTCTCGGCCGTCTTCCTTGTCGCCGAGACGCACCGCTGGTGGCCAATCAACCAGCCGATCACTGGCAGCAGGAGCTTCCCCCAAACAACCTATGGATCAGGATCTTCTGCCTTTGGCAGAATGCCACTCTATGCTGTCGGCTGCCAGCTGTCAGCAGTTGCTGAGTTGATGGCAACTGTGGTGAGATTTTTACCTTTTCTGCCCACCCTATGTCAATTATCCATTGGAATATTCACGGAATTCGCTGCAGTTGGAATGAATTGTCAATCCTCTTACGATCCTACTCCCCGGTCATCTCCTATCTTCAGGAAACAAAGCTATGTCCTCATGATCGCTTTGTCTTCCCTTATTTCCAATCGGCCCGGTTTGATCTCCCCTCTGTTGGTGGCTCCGGCGCATTATCACCATATGCCCTTAAACAGTTCCTTCCAAGCTGTCGCTGAACGTCTTTGCCTTTCTGGATACACCTTCTCACTTTGTACCATATACTTTCCATCATCCACACCAATGGCAAGAGCCGATCTTCTTCGTCTGCAAGGTCAGTTCCCACCCCCTATTTGCTGGTTGGGGACTTCGACGCCCACCACCCACTTTGGGGATTTCCGTGTCCTTATCCGAGAGGCTCCCTATTGATTGACCTCTTCCACCAAGCGGATCGTGTTTGCCTCAACACTTGGGAACCTACTATCATTTGGACCTGTGGTCGGCACTGTTCAGCTAGCTTGGTGTTTTGAATGGTTTGCTCTTGCTGATACACACTCAAGTGACCATTTTCCATGTGTCCTTCGATTACAGCCACTATGCACCCCAAGACGCTGGCAGGTTTCCCAAGCGGATGGGACGCTTTTCTCCACTCTAGCAACATTTGATGACTCTTAATTTTCGCAGCATTGACGATCGGGTCACTCATGTTACGGAAGTTATTCTTACAGCCATGGAACGTTCAATACCCTGTACCTCCCCTTTGCCCCAGTGCCTGCAAATTCCTTGGTGGATGCTCTTCCGCCCCGGGACCAGATGGCATCCATGTCAAAATGTTGCTGCATTTATCATATGGTAGTCCGTTTCTGGCTGACAGCATCTTTCCCAGAAGATGGCGGGTAGCTATCGGCATTCGTGTTCCGAAACCTGGAAAGGACAAACACCTCCCCTGTAGCTCTCGCCCCATCTCTCTCTTGAGTAGTGTATATAAGGTTTTGGAGCGTATGGTAAATTGCCGTTTAGGCTGGTGGTTGGAGTCCCGAAACCTGCCCAATGGGGTTTCCGAAAACATTGTTCCGCAGTTGACCATCTTGTTGCTCTCTCCATTTATATCATGAACCTCAGGAAATGCAAAACGGTAGCTATATTTTTTGATCTGGAGAGGGCATATGATACCTGTTGGAGGTCAGGCATCCTCCGCACACTGTTCTCTTGGGGCTTTCGAGGTCGGCTACCCCTTTTCATCTGTGAATTTATGACAGAGCGCACTTTTTTTAAGGCGCGGGTGAACGCTACTCGCTCCTGTACTTTCTCCCAAGAAAACGGGGTGCCCCATGGCTCCGTGCTAAGTGTTTTACTGTTTGCCATCGCCATAAATCCAGTTATGGATTGTCTCCTTCTCGATGTCTCAGGCTCCCTCTTTGTTGATGATTTTACAATCTACTACAGCTCTCAATGGACGAGCCTTCTTGGACGATGTCTTCAAGGATGTCCCGATCGCCTTCACTCACATAGCATCGAAACCATCTTCCGATTTTCTCCTAGTAAGACTGTCTGAGTAAATTTTTGGTATCTTACGGAATTTTATCTGCCTCCCCTACATCTAAACACTATCGATCTTCTGTTTGCGGGCGTCACCAAATTCTTGCGACTTATGCTTGACAGAAAACTGTGCTGTAGATTCTTTACACTGAGACTGCTAAACCTCCGCTGTCCAATCGGCAAGCTGTCCTGAGTCATTACGCTAGTCATCTCTCCTCCGTGCTTGCTCATCTGACCCATGCCCTTTTTTTCGGCGCCTCCTTGAATTTAGGGTATGCAGGCCACCCTTCATCTCTCCCACCACCGGGAGTTGGCTTCTGTCAACTGCTACATTCCCTTTCCTTCCAATTTCCTAAAACTTTTTCAACAAATGGGGGTAAGGCGCCACCTTAGCTTTGCCTCCGGACCTGCCTTCTCTGTGACCTTTGCCAGCTTCCCAAGGGCACTAGCACCCCCTTATATTTTATTTGCTGCTCTATGCGCACAAGTGGAGGATGCCACCTTTATTTACACTGATGTCTCAAAGACCACCTTTGGTGTTGGGAGTGCCTATATTGTTGATGACACCCCTATTAGATTTCAGCTTCCTGACTAGTGTTTGGTTTTTACTTCGGAGCTTTACGCTGTTCTCCAGGATGTCCAGTACATCGGTCACCATAAGCGGATACAGTATGTTATAAGCTTGGATTTGTTCAGCTCTCTTCCCAACCTCCAAGCTCTTTATCCCGTCCACCCTGTGGTCCACCGAATTCAGGACTGCCTCCACATGCTCCACTTGGGGGGCGTCTCTGTGGCATTCCTCTGGATGCCAGGGCATTTTGGTATCCGTAGAAACGAGGCAGCCGATATAGGGGCAAAGGCTGCACTCTCTCTTCCTTGGCCCTCTGGTTCCCTTTGCTGATCTACAGAGCATTTTATGTCGTCGTGTTGCTGTTTTATGGCACACACATTGGTCTGCATGCCCCGATAATAAATTATGGGACATGAAACCTCTTCCCTGTGCTTGGACCTCTTCCTTCTGCCTCGTCATCAGGAGGAGGTAATTTTAACTAAACTCTGGAATGGGCACTGTCTTTTTAGCCATCAACATTGTTTAAGTGGCAGTCCTCACTCTCTTCGTCCCCACTGCTCTCAACTGTGGATGGTGAGACACCCTTTACTTCAGTGACCTTATTTTAATCCGCACCATACCCATTTACCATTGTAGCCTGATATATCTTCACTCTCTTCGTCCCCACTGCTCTCAACCGTGGATGGTGAGACACCCTTTACTTCTGTGAGCTTATTTTAATCCGCACCGTACCCGTTTACCGTTGTAGCCTGATATATCTTCCCTTTTAGCAGATGATCTACATCTACATTTATACTCCGCAAGCCACGCAACGGTGTGTGGCGGAGGGCACTTCACGTGCCACTGTCATTACCTCCCTTTTCTGTTCCAGTCGTGTATGGTTCATGGGAAGAACGACTGTCTGAAAGCCTCCGTGCGCTCTCGAATCTCTGTAATTTTACATTCGTGATCTCCTCGGGAGGTATAAGTAGGGGGAACCAATATATTCGATACCTCATCCAGAAACGCACCCTCTTGAAACCTGGCGAGCAAGCTACACCGCTATGCAGAGCGCCTCTCTTGCAGAGTCTACCACTTGAGTTTGCTAAACATCTCCGTAACGCTATCACGTTTACCAAATAACCCTGTGACGAAACTTGCCGCTCTTCTTTGGATCTTCTCTATCTCCTCCGTCAACCCAATCTGGTACGGATCCCACACTGATGATGCATGCTCAGCCGATCATATCCTGTGTTTACCAGTCATTTGAGACTCTCTTTGGGGAAAACAACCCGACATCCCCCCCCCCCCCCCCTCCCATTCAATAGCAGTTTTCTCAAATTTTTTTCTGTTTGTAGTTTCTCTCCTTCGAGTTTCGCTCCCATTGCTGCTGATTTAAATTTCCGGTTTTTACCCTTCACTGAGCCACAGAATGGGCGCTTAGGACTATAGCGGTTTTGTGCCCTAAAACCATAATAATAATAAAAAAAACATTGTTGGTACAAAGTCAACTGCCATATCTTATGTAACTTTAAGCCTTCCTCTTTTCTATACATACGTGCATAATAGTGCGATGTTCTGACTAGTAAGCTCATCTCACTAAATTTTGTTTCATGATCATCGTCTTTAAAAACATGTTCTGCTACAACTGATTTGTCGGTATGACCCAGTTGACAGTTCCTTTTGTGTTAGGTTCCAATATAAACCTTCCTACAGCTACACTGAATTTCATACACCCCAGGAGTTGCTATGGGGTGTCGAGCGTCTTTCACCGATCTTAAACATTCACTAATCTTCTTGGTGGTTCTAAAGATTGTTTCAACTTGAAACTTCGCTGGAACTTTCCCAGTATGGTCCATAATATTGCAAATAAATGGAAGTTGTTGTTGCTGAGTGTTGTCAGACACTTTTCATCTGGGATGGAGGGCTCACTCTATCCCGTTGTCAGTGTATCCATTTTGCTTAAAAGCCATTCACAAATGATTCAGTTCATCTTGCAAATAAACTGTCCTGGGACAATTCCGAAGTTTTTGAATGTGAGAAAACTGTTTCACTTGGTGCAAGCTAACTGTATCTATTCACACATGGAAGTGGCGATCCTATGGGAGCAGATACATTAAACACGTTGAGGACTGGTGGTAACTAACAGTCAACTGTTAAATTGCCATTTATTTATTAGCAATGCAATGCAGTTTTGTGGTATGAATAAGGTGGACAGCCTAACATTTAGATCTATGGAACTGATTGTAGAAGTGTCTTCTGATAGACAGAAGTAGTTCAAGAATTTACAGAATGTCAGACAGGAAACACCAGTTACAGATGATTTCCATGTGGTTATTAACTTGTTGGGAAGGAAATTATGCAAGGAAAAAATTCCTGTTCTCTCCAAAGGAGGAAATTTTGCAATTACTCCATCAAAGGTTCCCACAGAGGATATTGTAGCTAATGTAGAGGTGGGGATTTGTCAGTTATCACCATATTCTGCTGATGAAATCAGAATGGAAACAGCCGTGATACTAAGTAAAGCTAAGTCACCTAGCAGCCAGGAGAAAGGAAGACATTACGGGAGATTAATACGGACTGGAATATTATTGTACTTAATGCTGATCAGACTAATGTTACCATTGTAATGAAGAGTGAGGACTACCATAGGAAGATAATGAGTTTTACGAACAAACCGGAGTGGCCATGGACAGCCCTTTTGGATTCTAAAGGATCCTAGAACAAAAGTGTTAGGAGCTACCAACTGATTAATAAAAAAAGTCTTCTATTCTTACTGAGGATAAAAAAATATCTATGCAAAACGGAAGCTTGCCGTCCTAGATTGTATGGGCTACCAAAGATACATAAGCCTGTTGTCCCATTGAGACCATTGGATCGCCTACTCAAGAGTTGGCCAGACATCTCACCTCCTTGCTACAACCGCATATTGGTAAAACTGATTATCACATTAAAAATTCTATGCACTTTATTGAAAAATTGGAGGAGATTACTGTCGGTGCAGGTGATATCCTTCTCAGTTTTGATGTGGTATCCCTGTTTACCATGATTCTTGTTGACAAAGCTCTTATACATAGCTGATATGTTTCCAATTGATATAGTAGCTCTGTTTCGACGTCGCCTGTCCATGACCCATTTCCAGTATGATAATGAGTTTTGCGAAGAAACTGAAGGAGTGGCCATGGACAGCCCTCAGAGTCCAGCTGTTGCTAATCTATCATGGAAGTTTTTGAACAGCAGGGGCTGCAGTCTGCCAGTAAAAGTCCTTTGAAGTGGTATCGGTGTGTGGATGACACTTCTGTGGTATGGAATCACATTGAAGAGGAATTGTATGATTTCTATGTGCACCAAAATAGTATTAATTACTATGGAGAAAGAGAGTAACGAACAACTTAATTTTTTGGATTTATTAGTAATGAAATGAGCAGATGGGAGTCTAGGGCATAAAATGTATAGAAAAGGTACACTCACCAACCGGTACCTCCATAAAGATTCGAAGCATCATCCCAGGAAGAAGAGAGGTGTCATTAAAACATTGGTGGACAGAGCTAATAAGATCTGTGAGCCAGTTTATTTGTGAGATGAACTAAATCATTTGTGAAGAGCTTTTAAGAAAAATGGATACGATGACACCACCATAGATCGAGCACTGTATCACAGAAGAAAAGAGTCTGGCAACATTCAGCAACAACAACTGTTTCCTGGAAAAGCTTTTCTTCTTTTTATTCACAATATTATGGACCGTATTGGGAAAGTTCTGGCCAAGTTTCAAGTTGAAACATTTTTTAGACCCACCACGCAGATTAATGGATGTTCAAGATCGGCGAAACACGCACGACAATCCTTAGCAACTCCTGGAGTGTATAAAATTCTGTGTAGCTGTGGGAAGGTTTATACTGGAACAACAGAAGAAATGTCAATATCCGCTTATCTGAACACAAAAGGAACTGTTGACTGGGACATACCGACAAATCAGCTGTAGCAGAACATGTTTTTAAAGACGATGATTATGAAACAAAAGTTAGTGAGACAAGCTTGCTAGCCAGCACATCACATTATTATGCCTGCATTTATAAGAAGCTATATAGATTCAGAAACACCACCGTGATTTTAATAGAAAAGAGGAACGCTTAAAGTTAGATAAGATATGGTGATCGACTTTGCACCAAAGATGCGACAATCGATTACCTTCAATCGAGAATAATGATGTTAGTCAGAGATAAGACTTATAGTTGGCCCCACAGCCCTCTATGCGCTCTATATAAACGAGACCTCCACGGTCTAGCAGCCAGTCGTTGACTCACCTCGACCAATGTTGCCCGCAGTTGGCAACGAAATGTCAAGAAGTCTAACAGATCGACCACGGCCTCTCAGCCCGGAAGTTTTAACTAATGAATCTAGGTACTATACAAGCAGTTGCTGACAATAAATAAGAGTACAATATGATGGTGGGTGCCTGCTCCATTGTGCTTATAAAGAGGAGGGCTCCAGTAGAAGACGCCTCTGATGGTCGGTCCGTACAGATACCGTTGGCAGAATATTTGAAGTGTAGTGCTCAGGTGGGTTATAGCATATACTACCTGGCATTGTCACATAATAACCGCGCTTCACTGAGAGGATGTTGAGATACTTCACCAATTTTTATCTGCAGCTTTTTGTCACCTGGTCCTTTTAGATCAGTGTTGCATCTCTCAGGTCCCCACTAGTCCAGGAGAACAGTGTCTGTCAGTGTTTCATGTTATACTTTTTCTCACAGACATCGAGGGAGTTGTGCACTCTTTGAGTCTGCTGATTACTCCTGCTCATTATGTTGAGAACTTTTGCATTTGGTATAGTTCTCTGTCTGTAGGCTTTGCCAAGTATCACCTCAAAGGAGCCAAACAGTGGGCCTTCTCTTGGGCCCCTCTGCCATCGCTTTTCATTTTTCCCCTGCTAAAAAACAAGTCATCCATCTTTGTTGCTGGAGCATGGACCATCCAGAGCTCATCATGGGAAACCAACTTGTCAATGTAGTCACACAGTGTTGTTTTGAGGGCTGCCTCTCCAGCAGTGAAATGACACAGTTACCCATGTCTAAGAGAATACAAGAAGTTGCTTCATAAGCTTAATAGTCTCCGCCCTCTTCGCCATACATCTCGAGCACCATTCTCCAAATATAGGTTATTGGCCTTGTGGTGACTATACTACCAATACCAGATACATGTTTCAACAGCACTATAGACATTGAGAGAGTTAGTCATTTTATCATTGAGGGATAAGTCGGATCATGAGCACCTTTCATTTGAGCCCCTTTGATAGTTTTCTGGCTGAATATGGGATCCTACCGCTGCAGTTTTGATACCACCATCTACTACTCAGTTATGCAATTACTATTTCCCAATTCCCTAGCCATCTGAATTATCACATTCTTTTTCTTTTTCAGAAGTACCAACACTGGAAATCAACCCATGACATACCTTCAAATTGGAATGTTTTGGAAATCTACATTTATACTCTGCAAGCCACCCAACGGTGTGTGGCGGAGGGCACTTTACGTGCCACTGTCATTACCTCCCTTTCCTGTTCCAGTCGCGTATGGTTCGCGGGAAGAACGACTGCTAGAAAGCCTCCGTGCTCGCTTGAATCTCTCTAATTTTACATTCGTGATCTCCTCGGGAGGTGTAAGTAGGGGGAAGCAATATATTCTATACCTCATCCAGAAATGCAACCTCTCGAAACATGGACAGCAAGCTACACCGCAATGCAGAGTGCCTCTCTTGCAGAGTCTGCCACTTGAGTTTGCTAAACATCTCCGTAATGCTATCACGCTTACCAAATAACCCTGTGACGAAACTTGCCGCTCTTCTTTGGATCTTCTCTATCTCCTCTGTCAACCCAACCTGGTACGGATCCCACACTGATGAGCAATACTCAAGTATAGGTTGAACGAGTGTTTTGTAAGCCACCTCCTTTGTTGTGGACTACATTTTCTAAGGACTCTCCCAATGAATCTCAACCTGGCACCCACTTTACCAACAATTAATTTCATATGATCATTCCATTTCATATCATTCTGTACACATACTCCCAGATATTTTACAGAAGTAACTGCTACCAGTGTTTGTTCCGCTATCACACAATAAATGATCCTTCTTTCTATGTATTCACAATACATTACATTTGTCTATGTTAAGGGTCAGTTGCCACTCCCTGCACCAGGTGCCTATCTGCTGCATATCTTCCTGCATTTCGCTGCAATTTTCTAATGCTACAACTTATCTGTATACTACAGCATCATCTGCGAAAAGCCGCATGGAACTTCCGACACTATCTACTAGGTCATTTATATATATTGTGAAAAGCAATGGCCCCATAACACTCCCCTGTGGCACGCCAGAGGTTACTTTAACGTCTGTAGATGTCTCTCCATTGAGAACAATTTGCTGTGTAGTGTTTGCTAAAAACTCTTCAATCCAGCCACACAGCTGGTCTGATGTTCCATAGGCTCTTACTTTGTTTATCAGTTGACAGTGCGGAACTGTGTCGAACGCCTTCCGGAAGTCAACGAAAGCAGCATCTACTTGGGAGCCTGTATCTAATATTTTCTGGGTCTCATGAACAAATAAAGCGAGTTGGGTCTCACACGATTGCTGTTTCCGGAATCCATGTTGATTCCTACAGAGTAGATTCTGGGTTTCCAGAAATGACATGATACATGAGCAAAAAAGTGTTGTAAAATTCTACAACAGATCGATGTCAGAGATATAGGCCTATAGTTCTGCGCATCTGCTTGACGACCCTTCTTGAAAACTTGGACTACCTGTGTTCTTTTCCAGTTATTTGGAACCTTCCATTCCTCTAGAGTCTTGCGGTACACTGCTGTTAGAAGGGGGGCAAGTTCATTCGCGTACTCTGTGTAGAATCGAATTGGTATCTCGCCAGGTACAGTGGACTTTCCTCTGTTGAGTGATTTCAGTTGCTTTTCTATTCCTTGGACACTTATTTCGATGACAGCCATTTTTTCGTTCATTCGAGGATTTAGAGAAGGAACTGCAGTGTGGTCTTCCTCTGTGAAACAGCTTTGGAAAAAGGTGTTTAGTATTTCAGCTTTATGCGTGTCATCCTCTGTTTCAATGCCATTATCATCCCAGAGTATCTGGATATGCTGTTTCGATCCACTTACTGATTTAATGTAAGACCAGAACTTCCGAGAATTTTCTGTAAAGTCGGTACATAGAATTTTACTTTCGAATTCACTGAGCACTTCACCCATAGCCCTCTTTACGCTAGCTTTGACATCATTTAGCTTCTGTTTGTCTGAGAGGTTTTGGCTGCGTTTAAACTTGCAGTGAAGCTCTCTTTGCTTTTGCAGTAGTTTCCTAAATTTGTTGTTGAACCACGGTGGGTTTTTCCCATCCCTCACAGTTTTACTTGGCACGTACCTGTCTAAAACACATTTTGCGATTGCCTTGAACTTTTTCCATAAACACTCAACATTGTCAGTGTCGGAACAGAAATTTTCGTTTTGATCTGTTAGGTAGTCTGAAACCTGACTCCTATTACTGTTGCTAAACAGATAAACCTTCCTCCCTTTTTTTTATATTCCTGTTTACTTCCATATTCAGGGATGCTGCAATGGCCTTATGATCACTGATTCCCTGTTCTGCACTTACAGAGTCGAAAAGTTTGCGTCTGTTTGTTATCGGTAGGTCCAAGATGTTATCTCCACGAGTCGGTTCTCTGTTTAATTGCTCGAGGTAATTTTCGGATAGTGCACTCAGTATAATGTCACTCGATGCTCTGTCCCTACCACCCGTCCTAAACATGTGAGTGTCCCAGTCTGTATCTGGTAAATTGAAATTTCCAACTAAGACTATAACATGCTGAGGAAATTTATGTGAAATGTGTTCAAGATTTTCTCTCAGTTGTTTTGCCACTAATGCTGCTGAGTTGGGAGGTCGGTAAAAGGAGCCAATTATTAACCTAGATCGGTTGTTGAGTATAACCTTCACCCATAATAATTCACAGGAACTATCCACTTCTATTTCACTACAGGATAAACTACTACTAACAGTGACAAACACGCCACCACTGGTTGCATGCAATCTATCCCTTCTAAACACCGTCTGTGCCTTTGTAAAAATTTCGGCAGAATTTATCTCTGGCTTCAGCCAGCTTTCCGTACCTATAATGATTTCAGCTTCGGTACTTTCTATCAGTGCTCATAGAGCACTTCATATCTAACTTCTGAAATGTTCCCACAGGCTGATTCATATGCAACCTCTGCTATGTATCCAGTTCACAAGATTCTGTTGTTGCATCCTTGCTTTTCTGTGGGAATACTGAAAAGTTGATGGTGCTAAAGATGTCAAAATGATTGGAATACACTTTCACATGCATTAAAGGCCAGTAACAATACAGTTTGCCATGTACCTGTTGCATCTTCACAGTGAAACTGGTGGCTATTGTTAGAGCTGTCTGTTCCATGAAGAAGTAAACTCGCAACTTATTTTTGGTATTCAGTGACTGTGAGCAAGTGCACCTACTGACTGATTTTGACCTCTCCATCTTGCAGTGCCATTTAGCCTTGATGACCATCTTTCTAGTCTCAGCAGTACTGCATGCAAAGCCTCTTTCTTCTGAATCCCTATCCCTATGGGAATCCTTGAGAACAAGCTACCTGATCACTTTATCCAGGAAATTGACTACGTGGCCAAAATTGATAATGGTGATGCCAGACACTAACTTGCTAGCACAGTGCGGACATTCTGATCCATTGCAGCTACTCCTTCCAGCTAACAGTGTATCATTAAGGAGACCACTGTTGCGTTTGTTCTTCTGTTTGTCCCAGAAAGAATCCTCCATATTACCCCAACTTCGTATTAGACACTCTCTGACTAGGTTTTATCCTGAGCAATAAGATGACCCCTACCCTCACACCATGTCCACACCCAACATGACAATGACTCACAGCCTTCCTTAAGGCATTCAGATAAACACAGTTGGAGGGAGTGCCTTTTATTTCCAGCTTTAACCCTTCGAGTTTGTGCACCTATGTATAAAGTACATGAATTACAAATAATTTTCATGCACCATTCCATTGGTGTTTTACAACTGTGAGCTGGTATCTGTTCCTTCATTATTGCCTCAGCAAGCTGTGTTGTCATACATCCAAGAGAGCAGCAGTAATATAAAATAAACAGTGAACTGGATGAGAAAAAAATTATGATCCAAACAGCAAAATTACCCAAATTCTGATCTAGCAGCGCAACCCCACAACGAGGCAGTTGTGTATAAGATAATTAACAATCATATAAGCATTTGGTTAGGATATGATGCAAAAGTGATGTTTAATGCTTTGAGTGCATCATTAATGTGGGGTAACACATGTACATGGCAACAGCGTGACACAATCAAAGTTTATTTTCTTATTGTTTAATTAAACAGTGATTTAGTTCTTATAATGTAAGTCTGTTTTATTGTTGTTCAGTTAAACTAAGATTAAACTGTGATCTTCTTCATACTTGTTTACCTTGGCAGCATAAACAGAGCTGTTCTTGACATGTGTACAGAGTATATCACTTGCGCCAGTCTGTGTTATAAATAATGTTGTACCTGCTGGAGGGTTAGTGTTTAAACTATACTTGGGGATGGGTGTTCAGCTGTTATGGGAGGTGTGCCTCCCTCCTGCCCGTCCTACCTCCCCCCCCCCCCCCCCCCCCCCCCCCCAATATTTTGAGCTCCAGTAGGTTTTGACTGTGCCTGCCCAGTTTGACTGCCTGGTCATATGCCTTTTGTATTCATTGTATGATTTCTCACAGCCTTTTCTGATTTTGTTAAGCTCTTGGCTTATATGGACTTCCATTTTGTGTGCTTTGTAGGATGTTTATTATATTATTGTTTATGAACATCTCATGCCAACTGAGAGTCAGCCACAGAGCAAAGGGTTGTGTCTTTGACACATACGAACCCTCAGGGTTCTAGTATCTGTCTCTGTCCCTCTGCCCTACAAACGTGCTTGATTAAGTGTTAGGTGCCCCTTGCGATATTTCCTGCATTTTTAAAAATCATAACATTGTCAGTGTTCTGGGTGTCTTTGCTCGACTATTTCCCATATGCCATGACAACATTTAAATGACTTTTACTCCTTGCTAACAGCACTGTTCTCTAGGAATTGGTTTTGCAAATGAGGAACTGGTGACTTCATTCTTTGGTTCCTTAATCCTTCCCCTACAACTAACAGCTAATAGCTGTTAGGCCTCCATGTTTCTTATGTCCTTTACATCAACCCTAGAAGGCAGTGTATGTTGAAAAAAGAAAGAAAAATGTTGATGCAGCAAATGAGAAGCAGTGAATGTGAAGGATGAAGGCGCTTGCTTGTAAATTACGTATTGTAGAAGGCTGATGACCACCCTTGCCACCTGCAGCATCATGTTTCTTGCATTCACCTCACACCAACAGTCTCATTTATTCATACACAGATGTGTGCATACACGATAGAAAGTGAAGCCATAGGTGAGCACCAAAGAAGACCTGCAGTAAGTGGTTTACCATTAGGCACACCAACGCTGTTCCCCAGCAGAGAGAGAGGAACCTACAAAACGAAACATTTTCTGAAGCTGTCCCCCTACTCCATCCAAAATGTGCGTGATTATGCATTTAATCCTATCTGTAAGGATGTTAGTGAACCACCTCTGTAGTAAAACCTCAGCATAACATGTGACCTCTCTATTTCATTGCTTCTGGGCACTAGAGTCCCTCCCCTGCTTGGTTCTGAGTGAGTGCCCTTCCTGTTCAGCTTTTCCCATCCTATCCCTCTCTGCTTCCCAACGAAGGAAATAATAGTTCTGAAAGCTAAGACAATGTTGTCACTGCCCCTGTAATATGTATGTATCAGCAGTATTAGGTGTAAATACTGGCCAACAATTTTAGTTTTCCCATCTGAATTTTCCTTTGATACAGTTACTTGCCTTTTGGTGTCTTCTTTTGCTCTTTCTGTTTGTTAACTATTATTCTTACTGGTCACACTTTTGTCATGTGGACATGCTTTTACTTCTTCAGTAATTTTTCTTGCTTGTTGAGAGACCAGCCTTTCATATTTGGCAACAGTTTTTCGCTATATTTAATGACCCTCTTTCTGTATTAGCAATCCTCTGTTTTTAGGTAATCTCATGTAAGTGTCTAGCAATAATTTGTATTCATCTGGTGTACTTTTTCAGCTTTTTGCATTCTTCTTCTTCTTCTCCTCTCTCTCTCTCTCTCTCTCTCTCTCTCTCTCTCTCTCTCTCTTTTGGATATCCACAACATTCCACATGTTATAAATGTATCCACTTCCATTGCCGAACTATTTTTTCTTGTGTGGGTACTGTTTTTTTTCTGCATGTAGCAGACTCTGCACATTCTTTCAGTGACTAAGTAGCCTCTGTGCATTCCAGTTGCTTTTTATGTTGACAAACTAAAAAAAAAGTCATAATTTTTTGTGTACTATATGTGTAATGAAAGATTGCGAGACATGACAAATTTTTCAATTAATAGTGTGCTTCTGGGTGCTCTGCTGTGCTTCCAGGTGCTGTGCCGAGTTGTGGTTTCCATTTCATGCTCAATATTTCGATGACTGACCCAACTGTCTTCTTCAGGTACTGTGAGTTCTGCTGTTGGAGTCCAGATAGTACTCATAACAGTAAAATTTGCAACACCTGAAGTCAGATGGGTCAGTTGTCAAAATATCTTGTGTAAAATGGAAACAACAACTCGGCAGAGCACTCTTAAGCACATTATTAATCAATTGTGTCGAGAATACTTGAGAGATCACAGTATATTCTTCTTTTATTTTGCAGAAATCTTCAGCTGATGAAACACTTCAGAACTTAGCAGATTCATATGGCATCAAAGAGGAGTTTGTAAGTGTTATTTTTTCTGTTTAATGTATTTTACATTAAGAATATAATTCTCTTTTTATATAAAATTTAATACAAAGATCAGACTGAGTATATGCAGGGTGTACATAAAGTCCGGCAACACTTTCAGTTATTTATTGCACAAGAACTAAACATTGTACAGATGTCATACATATTGCATTTTGAAGAGAAACTAGGAAAGTGTTTTTTACAAACATTCGATATGTGAACCATGAGTGACCCAGCAGATGGCAAAACGGTAATCAAATTCTCGCCATACATGTCCCAGCATGGCATCATTGACTGTGGCACTCACTTCTCATGTTTTCTCCTGGAGCTCTGCTTCATCACATGGTAGAGGCAGTACATACATCAGATCTTTAATATGTTCCCACAGAAAAAAGTCACACAGAGTGAGATCTGGTGTTTTGTTGAATTCCAGAAAGCTCGCTCCGCACCTGAATTCGCCACATTTGCGACTAGCGCTGACTATCAGCAGATTACCAAACTACGCTGTTGCAGTATACATGAGAGAAAACTTTCAGGGATTCTCTTCAAAATGACATATGTATGATATCTGTACAATGTGCAATAAATAATTGAAAGTGTTCCCGGACTTTATGTACACCCTGTATAAACATTATGTAGCTATTAACTGGTTAGATGTTTGGGTCTCAAGATTACAATTTGTCACAAATTACAGATATTTATAGCACGTCTGCTTCCAGTATAGACCTACTGTAACGCTGTTTGTTTCTCAACCTTTCATGTGTGAATAACTGTTTTTGCACAAGATGTTATTAACAAATATTGTTGAATGTCTGTGTAAGTCATTTCTGTGGTTGAAGTCTAGATCAAGGTTGGTGCCAGCCATTGTGCTTTTTCTTAAAGGAACATATGTTTGTAATGTGTCAGTTTTGTGTAGCAAATGAGAGAAGAGTTTTTGGTAGTCAGTGAGAGGCAGTGTATTTCAAGTGACTAAAATTAAAATACAGCAACCAGCATTCTTTACAGGTTTTTCATGATTTGCATAAAATTTTACCACCAAAGCTTTTACGTTTTTATTTCTGCTTCGAATGAAGATTGTGGTGACAGACTGGTTTTCAGAGATCAGAGGTCTGGATTAGTTTTACAGCTGATAGCCCAGTTAGCTGTCAAAGCCATCAATGGGACATGACAGAAAGCCAAAATATTAATTATTCAGAAGATAGTCAGTGATCATGAGTTGTATACATCTCACATTAGTTTGCATTGTCATTTCAGCTCTATATCATATGACACAAATTTAGTTTTACTAAATTTTACCCCCCCCCCCCCCTCACACACACACACACACACACACACACACACACTGTGCATTCAGCCTTTATATAGACTTTACTATAACTATTTTTTCAATCACATCTACTCTTGGCACTGAAACACTTCAACACACTGCACTCTCATTGCCTACTTTTAACCAATTACTGACATGTTCCCTTGCATTTCCATCACATGTAATGCCAAGCACTATCAATGATCATCTGCTAAACATGTAATGGCTCTGCTCTTGGTCTAGGCTCTTACTTTTTTGCAAAAAGTTTTGTGACACTTGCCAGGACATTGCGCATGTTTGTGTGTGCTCTTCTTTTTGCAAGGGTAGTACAGAAAGTAGTGGCAAGTTAACTAAGATTCGGGTACGCACATGCAGGCGCCCCCCCCCCCCCCCCCCCCCCCCACACACACACACACACACACTCTCTCTCTCTCTCTCTCTCTCTCTCTGCTGTCATCTGGTATACTCCATATTACACATACACTGATCAGCCAGACCATTATGACCATCGACTTACTAGCTAGTCAGGCACACGCACAGTGCTTGTAGTATCAGCGAGTGTGCTGTCCTTGCATAGATGGGGAAGGTGCGCGATCTGCCTAATTTTGACTGAAGGCCCCTGGCACAAGCATTTGGGAAACTGCACAACTTATAGGGTGTTTGAGGAGTGGTGTGGTGTGTTTCTTCAGTATGTGGCGAAACCAAGGTGAAACCACATCCCAGGTATTGGACGTTGTAGTCTAGGCAGACTGGTAAAACAGGACAGTCGGCAGCCTGTGATGGAACTAACATCAGACTTTAATGCCGTGCAGAGTACAAATGTGTCAGAACACACAATGCACTGAACACTCCTAACGATGGGTCTCTGCAGCCAACAACCCATGCAGGTGCCAATGTTAACACCATGACATTGACAACTATTACTGAAATGGTGGACATACTGGCTGTAGGCAGGTGGTCATAGTGTTCTGGCTGATAAGTGTATTTAGGAGCGTGTACCAGAATAGTGGATTTGGGGGGTTTCTTTCATCCGTGGCAAGAGATCAAAATTGCACTGCTTCATTCGCAGTGGAGTAGTCACGGTGTGCATAAAAAAAGCAGTAGGTGTATGACAGTTTCAATTGCAAATAAGGCATGATACAGAAATGCTGTCTCGTAGTTGTACAACACTACAGGCATCACTTCCATTTTATTAAATTTATGTTGTAATATGTTTGGTTGCATTGCTGCTTGGAGAAATCATTCATTCAACTGAATAGGGGTTTTTGTATGTCACAACCCATTCACATTTAATAAACACCAGAAATAATAAGCAGCTTGCATGTTCATCATTACGATATCTGTCCAAGTGCAAACCAGCTCCTGCACACCAGTGCACTGTTGCACTTCAGTAATATGACGAGCTATAGTTTGCTATAATTTTGCTCGTATTTTTCATGGTTTGCTATGCAATTTGACAGGACAGCTCTACCTTGAGGGGTAACTTCGTGACAGCAGCAAACAGCTCGTTTTCACCACCTACTCATCTGTCTTGTACGTGTGAGCACGGTGAGTCAAATTGGGAGTTTTATGTACCAGTTACAACACACACTGAACAACCTTGCTGCTTAAATGTGCAGTAGTGTGTCATAGCCACGAACTTCTCCATCTTATGAATTTTGTTATACAGTACTTTCATTAATATTTCTTTAGATCGGCTCAATATCAGACTTTTCATTTTTTGATCACTCATGTCAACAGTTGCATTCAGTTTTCCACACCTCAGCAGTGGCATGCGCAAACAGTATAAATACACTGACATCTCATTGTCCATTTAAACTGCTGCTATTACTTTCTTGTCAACCCTGATAAATATTGAAAACTGGCATGTGCCTGTATTCATTATTTCATGATTGAAGTCAAAAGTGTGCCATTTGCAGGCAGCCTCTGGATAGTCCCAGTTGGTTGTTTGGCTACCTAATTAGTCGCTGTGGGTGCTCAGCATTCGTGAAAAGTGGCATTGCTGCAGAAGATAAGTGTGGAGTACCTAGTGCAGGTCAAAAACTATTAATTTTTTGTGCAGACTTGACCTGTAAAATAAGCATGTAATTAACGCTATTTGCGGATACATTTACTCCTGGTACAATACTCTTGTCAAGATTGCCACCATGGATAAAGCTTGTAAATTACCAGTATTTGTAAAAATGTTTTCCTTGTTTAAAGATAAATCAACTTAATGGTAGTTAAATTAACTGCCTTGTATTTTAAATAACTTAAATTGTAACAAATGTAGTACTAGTTTCTACTGCCTGAAGTGTTCATGTAACGTATTTTTCTCTCTTTGTGGTATTATATGATAAGAATGTTTGTAAATACTTGCTGTATGTAATTATATTTTCTCAAAAAACAAAGATGATGTGACCTACGAAACGAAAGCGCTGGCAGGTCGAAAGACGCACAAACAAACACAAACATACACACAAAATTCAGGCTTCCGCAACAAACTGTTGCCTCATCAGGAAAGAGGGAAGGAGAGGGAAAGATGAAAGGATGTGGGTTTTAAGGGAGAGGGTAAGGAGTCATTCCAATCCCGGGAGCGGAAAGACTTACCTTAGGGGGAAAAAAGGACGGGTATACACTCGCACACACACACATATCCATCCACACATATACAGACACAAGCAGACATATATGTGTGTGTGTGCGAGTGTATACCCGTCCTTTTTTCCCCCTAAGGTTAGTCTTTCCGCTCCCGGGATTGGACTGACTCCTTACCCTCTCCCTTAAAACCCACATCCTTTCGTCTTTTCCTCTCCTTCCCTCTTTCCTGATGAGGCAACAGTTTGTTGCGAAAGCTTGAATTTTGTGTGTATGTTTGTGTTTGTTTGTGTGTCTTTCGACCTGCCAGCGCTTTCGCTTGGTAGGTCACATCATCTTTGTTTTTTGATAAATTTTTCCCACGTGGAATGTTTCCCTCTATTATATTAATTATATTTTCTTTTACATAGACACACTGATATGACCACCTTGCAACTGCATGTAGTGTTATTTTCTCCTTATCACACACATAGAATGCAGTTCAGAAAGCTTTGTTTCTGTTGTAGGGTTGTTTGTCAACTAGCGGCCTTACGAGGCTTCAGTCAACTGATGCTCCAAAGAAAGAAAAGGTATGTTCTGAATTTATTAGAAGTAAAGGTTTGCTTGACAATTAATGCCAAATGTCTGATAAAAGTTCTATACAGCTAATTGTAGAGTAAACACTGTAAATGAAATTGTCTGTGATTAGAAAACTGATTCAGTGTAGCTTGATTACAAATTACTGATCATTTTCCTAAGACTACATTTTCAGCAACATTGATTGTAAATACATGGTCTTATGACAGTATCATAGAAGGAAATACCAAGTTCTTAGGCCAACTTTGTGTGTGTTAAATGCAAGATCCATGTTGAATACAACACACACACACACACACACACACACACACACACACACACACAAAAAGCAGATCTGGTGTAAGTACTTCAAAGATGTTGGGAATGTACCTACTTATACCTGGCAGCATTGTTGGATGTGTAAACAGATGTAATTTTTTCTGTTTTCAAACTGCATGGGAAGAAATTACGTTTATTGATATCTGGTGAGTGGTGTGGGCATTTTGAGGTATTTGCAGAACATTTACTCAAATTACTTGTTGTATCGCTTCAAATATTATAAAATGACAGAGGGCACAGCGATGAGATCACCACTGTGTCTGGCAGTTGCGAACTACTTCCTGGAGAGCTTTGAGGAGAAGGCTTTGAAATTGGTGGTGTTGTGTCCTTCTTGGTTTGTAAGGTACATTGATGACACCTTCCTGTCATTATCTTGTTTGTCAATCTCATGAATGCTGTCTGTCTCCAACATTGAATTTACTGTTGAATTGGAGAAGGATGGCAAGCTACCATTGGTGGATGTTTTAGTTGAGAGGAAGGCAGGAGGCCAGCTGGATAATTCAGTGTACAGGAAACCAACACACACACACACACACACACACACACACACACACACACACACTGACCGGTACTTGAACACTCATAGGTTTCACCATCAGGTACACAAGAAGGTGGTCATGAACATGCTGGTACACAGAGCGAAGATTACTTTGGATGACGACCACGTACAATTGGAATTGTAACAATTGAGACATGTGTTAAGAGAGAATGGTTGTAGCAAGGGAGACAATAACACTTTCAAATACCAATGTGAAGGATGCCTCGTGAGTTGGCCGAGGATGCCATGTCAGCTGCTTTCCTTCCATACCGTGGGGCAACAAGCAGCAAGTTATAATGTGTGCTGCAGAGACATGAACTGAGACCAGTGTTCCAGCCTGCCTCGCAAGAAATGAGTTATTCCGTGCCCTTTTAAAGACAACATTGCTCTTTGTGTGTCTGGTGTGTATTATGCCCCTTGCGAATGCAACAGTTCTATATAGGTCAGACTGTTCACACAGTTGCAGTGTTGTACAGAGCACAAACAATGTATTTAATAAAGGGAGTGTGACAATTCGGCCATAACAGAGGATTGCCTGAACAGTGGACACAAAATAGTTTTAAGAGATGATAGTCTTGGCTCAAGCATCAACATATTGGGATTCCATTAAAAAGGAGTTAGCTGAGATATAGAATAAACAACAAAAATTTTAAAATGGGCCAAGGGTACACACTTAGTAGGAAGTGCGGGCGAGCTTTGGATATCCAAAGAAATCAGACAGATGTTTGATGTTTTTAGGAAGGTGGGAGCTGCAGTTTCAAATTTGGTGCCAACTCCTGGTGCCACTTGATGACACTCGGTCCTGAGGTGGGCCAGAGTTGCCATAAGCTGCTCAACTTGCCTTTCATGCATGCGTTGTTTCGGCCCTCTGTGATTAGTGCCAGAGACTGCAGTTGTGCCTGTATAAGTGGAAAACCATAGCCAAGTAGTCAGTGGGTTTTACTCATGATGATGACTGAAGTAATTGTAGAAAGCACAAGTGTTTTATTCGAGTTGACACACCTTGATAACAGGGAAGATTTTATTCAGACAATGCGCTGTGAAAGACTTTGAGAAAACATACTTCGTCAAAAACAGTTTGGATTCCAAAAAGGACTGTTAACTGAACAGGGATATATTATAATGGGCATTAAAAAAAAAAAAAAAAGAGCCGGAGTCTGGAATGTGTAAACCGGTGACAGGAGGGTAATATCTTGGTGTGTGTAACGAGGTGTGGTTCTGACCAGAGCATGGAAGTTCGCAGCCCTTCGCTAGAGGCACGTGTGCACGTCACATGACTAGACAGAGTTAGCAGCAGCACGCATCAATCATCGAGTGCTGCCAGTCGCATTGCAAACAGTGACATGGAGGCGTCAAAAGAAGAGCAAAGAGGTATTGTTCATTTTCTGGTAGCGGAAGGAGTAGGAGGAATGGACATTCATCGACGAATGTCACAAGTGTACGACAAACACTGCGTGTCCCTTGCAAGGGTCAAGGCATAGCACAAGGGCTTCAGGGAAGGACAGGTGTCGTTAGCCAATGATGTATGGTCTGGAGCACCACACTGCATTATCGATGACATCGTCCAGATGGAGGATGCACTCGTTACCCAGGACTGCCAAGTGACAGTGAAAGCCATAGCTGCTGTGGTCAGATTGAGCATTGGAAGAGTTCACACCATCATGAAGGAATGACTGCACATGCACAAAGTGTGTGCCCAATTTGCTCATCTGCAATGCTATACTCGGGAAGGGAATGTGTTCCTGGCATGAGTGGTGGCTGGAGAAGAGTCGTGGTTTCATCACTTCGACAATGCAAAGCCTCATACAGCCAACACACTTCTGTAGAAATTCAAATGGGAGGTTCTTGGCTACCTTTGGTATAGTCCGGACCTCTCTCCCTGTGATTATGCCATTTGTGGTCCCCTTAAAAAGGCTCTGAGGGGCAAACAATTCACCTCAGACGGCGACGTCCAGCTGTATGTGCGGAACTGGCTAAAATCACAGCCCCGGGAATTTTATGAGACAGTCATTCACCACCTTGTGTTGCAGTGGGACAAGTGTCTCAACAGCCAGTGTCAGTACGTCTGAGATACAGGTACTGGTTTCTGTAATTATGCCTCCGGTTCTTTTCTTTTTGAACACCCCTTATAGAATCAATAAAGAAAAAATTACTACCATTAGGAATATTTTGCAACATGGCTAAGGCTTTAGTTTCTGTTGACCGTGATGTCCTAATACAAAAGTTAAAATGTTACAGTATAGTAGGCACAACATGTTTGTGGTTTTTATTGTATAAGAATGACAGAAAGCAACGTGTGTCACTTCCATGTTAATCACCTAATGATATGCTCTCAGAATTTGAGGCACTCAAATATGGTGTACCATGGCGTTTGATTTGGGGTGCTGTTGTTTTTGACATACAAATATGATCTTCCACTTGTAGTTTCAGACTACGCAAATTTTGTATGTTTTGCAGATCATAGAAGTTTGTGAATCAAAAATAGTACCAGGCTCCTAATGAAATATTCAAAAACATCAACAGCGGGTTCAAGGCAAGTGGATTATCAATGTATTTCAAGATTCATTACATACATCTCGTAGAACTAAACAAGCCATAAAAATAATTACCTCAAACAACGAAATTCAAGAAGTAGGAAGTTTTAATTTTTTGGAACTACAGATAGATCACAAGTTCAGTTGGAAAATCCACTACTGAGAATTAATGAAGTGCCTTGGTTCAGCTATGTTTGCAGAAGGCATGATTGTTACCACAGGCAATTTAAAAAATGATGAAAGTAGCTTACTCTGCATATTTCCATTTACTAATGAGTTATCACGACATTTTCTCGGGAAATTAATGTTCCAGGATAGTATTTTCGGAACATAGAAACATGATATAAGAATTATTTATGTCCTTAATTCAAGAATATCCCACAAAAATCTCTTCAAAAAATTGGGTATTTTGATAAAAGTAAACAAACTTGGCTATTTTGGGTGCAGCTTTATTATTTCTCCATTGTTACTTGCTAAGTTATATTTATTCTTGGCACAACAGTGAACTTGTATTGTATCACAGCTCGCAGTTGTACGAGAATATTTGCCTATTCCAGCTCATTTTGCATCTGAAGTCAGTGGTAATCTTTTTCCATTGATTCAACAGCATAAGACCAGGGACTCGTATTACGGAAAAAAAAGTGTATTCCTGTTTTCAGACCAGTGTTAAACTTGTTGGATGTTAGTCAGCATCAATAAGATAGAGAAGAAAAATGTTTCTTTTTGTGACACTTGTTTGCAATTCTTGTTGGTTGAACCATGTATTTTCCAAGAGTTCCAGACCCATTCAAAAATTGTCACACCTTTGCATCTCTAAATGTACTGTTTTCAAAACTGAACATGCACTACCCTGAACAAGTCATCACATTCTTTCATGTAACATCATGATGCTATGGCGCTGACAGTATTTGACTCATTGCTTAGTCCTAAGCAAGGCACCATTCAACAAACCCAGACCAGCATTCATTCAAGACAATTTGTTCACTTCGTTGGAAGCAGACGGAAAATTCTTTTTTTTTTTTTTTTTTAAATGTATGCTGTTGCTTCAGTAAGAAAATTCTTGATAGATACTGTTTGGAATTTATTTGCAGAATGTTGAAAACTCTTTGTATGTACAATGCCTGTGCATTTACAAAAACTTTTATCTTATGTTTATGTACTTTGTATTTTGTTATTTCAGGAAGCAGTACAACCGCAGCAGCAGGATCAGTTGCAGCCATTATGCCATAAGCAAAACCAAACTGATACTGAGCAGAAGGAAAGCAGCTTTACTCATTCTAGAGAAAGGTAAATTTCTAACATAGTGTTTTTGTGAAACTTGAAAAAACGAGGGATAAAGCAGATTTTTAGCATTTCTATTTGATACACTTTTACCGCTATGGTGTTGGAAAACATAATATACAGCATTAGCCAATGAACTGAATCTTCAGCTGTGCCACAATAAGCATCTTATAATGTATATGATGTTGGTCATTAATTTCAGAATTAGGTACCCATTAATCATATCCAAGTGGGCCACTTCGTCACTATTAATATGATTTTTGCCATCTTTTGTCTTGAATGTTCTGGAATGATCTCAAAAATACTATATCAAATGTGTGATTGTGTTACACTTCTGTTTGGTTTTTCTCAGGCAAACAGTTGTTATCTACTAGTACAATCTTCTTGTAAAAATAACAGCTTACTAACCGTATTTCATGTGACCTCTCCTTCGTTGGTTTAAAAGGATTACCAAACAACAGATATCAAGTTAGGAATTGGTAACAGCCTCTACCCCTAACTAAATAGTGTATCTGTATTTCAGTGACCACTACCAAACACTTGATTCTCTTGCTTTAAGTTGAAGGAAGGTCTGATGAATCACATTTTTAGTTCATATTTGGGACACGAATATATTTTTCTTAAGTAGCTTTTTAGCTCAGTTACTCTGAAGTTGTGTACAGTAAGTAATATATAATCAAAAGCACATCATTTGCTACAAACTTCATTACACCTTAGTATGAACTTATTAATGTGTGTGTGTGTGTGTGTGTGTGTGTGTGTGACTTTTCACCATTGACTGTAGAAATTATTTATTTCACAGTTGCAATTTTGGCCTTTGGGCCATTTTCAAATTGTACTTCATAAGATTTTGCTTTAGAGTATCAGACTTAAAATCCTCCGACATATACTGAAGCAAAAATCTTTTGCAGTTCGGAGAAAATGGCCCAAAGACTGAAATTGCAATTGTGAAATAAATAATGTCTACAGTCAACAGCAAGTATGGTGTCCTATGGTGTCCTTTAAAAAAAAATGCAACATGACTGTGAACCCCTACCATGAGAAGTTTTACTGTTTTCATTTGTATGTCACATATAAATTCAACATGCTCTTTTGATTTTATGGCAGCACCCAGAAAGAAGATCAAATTGTCGTTGTTCAGTAGTTTCTTCAATTAATGATGAAGAATGAATGTGGTAACACAGGGAAATACATATAGACCTCATTTAAAAAAATCTGTAAGTGTATTTTGTATCTTATTTTCCACGTAACATACTGATGAAATAGTCACTTCAGATGACTGGTTGATAGGAAGACTTGTTGGAAAGTAGCTCTGGATGGTACGAAGTTCTTGCACAGTTACAGAAAAGCATAATACATTAAAGTGTCACAGCAAACAAAATTTGTGATTGAGTTGAGGATTTCTTGGTAGGGAGGACACAGCATGTTATCTTGAGTGGAAAGTCAGAAATGCCCCACAGAGTGCGTGGGGATGCTTTGCCATTGATGTTCTGTATTAATGATCTGTCAGATTATGTCAATAGCAACCTCAGACTTGTTGCAGATGATGCAGTTGACTATAATGAAGTACTATCTGCGAAAAATGACCCCAGTATACAGTCAGTTCTTAATAAGATTTAAAGTCTAAATATAGACAGCTTGTTTTGAGGGTTCAGAAATATTAAATTGTGCTCTTTACAAAATGCAGAAAAGTAGTATACTTTATTTTACATTAAAAACAAAGATGAGGTGACTTACCGAACAAAAGCGCTGGCAGGTCGATAGACACACAAACAAACACAAACATACACACAAAATTCAAGCTTTCGCAACAAACTGTTGCCTCATCAGGAAAGAGGGAAGGAGAGGGGAAGACGAAAGGAAGTGGGTTTTAAGGGAGAGGGTAAGGAGTCATTCCAATCCCGGGAGCGGAAAGACTTACCTTAGGGGGAAAAAAGGACAGGTATACACTCGCACACACGCACATATCCATCCACACATACAGACACCAAACAGATATTAGGTGACCCCATGTTTACCTACCTGAAATTTGTTATTATGAAAGGAAAGATTGCTGCTGACCATGTAGCAGAGACATTGAGTCGCAGACAGGCACAACAAAAAAACTACTAAACGCATAAGCTTTCAGCCAGAAGGCTTTCTTCCGAAACACACACACACACACACACACACACACACACACACACACACACACACACACAAATGCAGCTCACACACACATGACCACTGCCTTGGGCTGCCAGAGCCAGATTGCGAGCAGTTGTGTATGGTGGGGGAAGCAATGTGGGTTGTGGGGGTAGATGGGGTGATGGGGTGGGAGGGGGAGCGGGAGCGGGGTACTGGTGGTGGACAGTGTAGTGTTGTTGTGGGAGCTGACAGGGAAAAGGTGGAGAGAGTGTAGGGCAGCTAGTTGCAGTCGGGGTGTTAGATGGGAATGTGGAGAAAGTAAAAAGACCTACCCTCCTATATAAAAGATACCAACCATTTCCTCCACAGATTCTCCACAGCTCCTGTTCCTTCACCATATGGTGTGCTGCTTGTCACTATCGATGCCACCTCCCTTTACCCTAAGGCCCGTTTCACATTGGGACACTGGTGACTGTTGCCAGTGATGGTCACCAGTGACTGTGGTGAACACTCCTGGATCACTGGTCTCTGACACCATAGGTATTGCCAACTGATTAGTTAGTGAAATGGACTCGTACACGGGTAGCAACTAAATTTTGCTAGTTTTGTGGTCCAAAAAATAAGGTACTAAATTTGAACAAAGAACATACAACCTACCAATTTTGTTTCTCACATTGCTCTTCTCATTGCAATCAGACACAAACTTTGTTATAATTTCTTGCCACGCATTCGCTTTCATCACTTTGTTGCTATAATCATTGCTTTTCACATCCCAAATAGCAGGACGACTTTCTACTTCACTTATAAAATCTCTCATGTTAATCAAATCTAAACTCATGGCTAGAGTGTGTACTACAGTATAATGTACAATGAGTGTTTCGCGTCACTGTCTCAGAAATGACTGCCTGTCGGTTGGCAAATCTGCAGCGCTGTCTCTGTGATCTGTGTTCTAGTGTGAACACTCCAATTCAAACTAATGCATGTCCAATGGTGACTGCTGTGAGCACAGTGACCTCCTCTGTCACATGTGGTGAGGATGAGTCACTGCTGGGTCACAGTGGCTCGGTGAGGCAGTGTAGTGTCCCAGTGTGAATGCTCCAGTTCAAATGAATGTATCTCTGTCGGTGAGAGTCGCTGGTGAACATCACCAGTGTCCCAGTGTAAAACGGGCCTAACATCCCTAATGCCCTTGGCCTAGACGCTATGGAACAATACCTTTCCCAACACCTTAGGGATTCCAAATCTACAACCCCCTTCCTAGTCACCGAGCGGGGTGGTGCAGTGGTAGCACACTGGACTTGCATTCGGGAGGACGACGGTTCAATCCCGCGTCTGCCCATTCTGATTTAGGTTTTCCGTGATTTCCCTAAATCACTCCCGGCAAATGCTGGGATGGTTCCTTTGAAAGGGCACGGCCGACTTCCTTCCCCATCCTTTCCTAATCCGATGAGACCGATGACCTCGCTGTTTGGTCTCTTCCCCCAAACAACCCAACCCCCAACCCTTCCTAGTCACCATGACCAACTACATCCTCACCCACATATTACTTCTCCTTTGAAGGCGTCACCGACAAACAAATCTGGGGTATGGCAATAGGCATCTGCAAGGCATCATCCTAGGCCAACCTGTTCATGGGCTTCTAGAGAAATCATTCCTAACTACCCAGAATCCCAAACCCCCAACCTGGTACAGACTCATTGATGACATCTTCTTGATGTGGATTGAGGGTGAGGACACCCTATCCACATTCCTCCAGATCCTCAACACCTTCTTCCCCATTTTCTTCACCCCGTCCTCCTCAACCCAGCAAGCCTCTTTTTCGATGTTGATCTCCACCTCAAAGATGGCTACATATCAAACGTACCAACCACTAGCAATACCTTCACTTCGACAGTTGCCAACCACCAGGGAGCCCCTTCCATTCAGCCTATCCATCTGTGGCCCTCACATCTGCATTAATGAGCAGTCCCTCTCAAAATGTACCAGGGGTCTCACTGAAACCTTCACAGACCGTAACTACCCTCCTAGCCCTGTACAGAAACAGATCTCCTGTCCTTACCTCACCACCTATAAAGTCCCATTGTCCAGCAACAGAGGAACATTCACTCATGATTCAGTACCACCCAGGACTGGAGCAGCTGAATCACATTCTCCACCAGGGTTTCGACTAGCTCGCATTGTGCCCTGAAGAATGTCTAGCCCACTATCCTCCCCACTCCTCCCACAGTGGTATTCCATTGCCCATTGAATGTACACAATATCCTAATCCATCCCTACAAAACCTTCCCCTCAACCCCTTGCCTCTTGCCTCTTGGCTCATATTCCTGTAATAGACCTAGATAAAAGACCGGCCCCGTACCTCCTGCCACCACTGCTTTCTGCAGTCTGGTCACAAGCGTCACATGTCTCATAAAAGCAGGGCTACCTGTGAAACAAGTCGTGTGATCTACAAACTATGCTGCAACCACTGTGCTTTGTACTATGTGGGCATGACAACCAACAAATAGTCTGTTTGCACGATTGGCCATCAACAAACTGTGGCCATAATACAGCTGGATCACCCAGTTGGTGAGCACACTGCCCAACACAAGTCTTCATTTTAATGAATGCTTCGCAGTCTGTGCCATCCGGATCCTGAATTTCGCAGTTGGAAACTCTCCCTGCAATATATCCTTTCTTCCCAGAACCCTCCCGGCATCAGCCTTCCCTAGTCGTCGTCCACTCCATGTCTCCACTCTGCAGCATTCTATTCCATGAGCACACCCCAGTCTTTCTACTACACTCCATTTCTGCCTCCCCCTTCTCTTCCGTCTAACCTCCTGATTGCACCTAACTTCTCTACCTTCTCTCCACTTTGTCTCTGTATGCTCCCACAAACAGTACTTCTCCGTCCACCACCTATACTGTGCTCTACCTCTCCGCTCCCTGCCCCAGCTACCGCCAGCCACCACCCAGATTGTTTC
Source organism: Schistocerca americana (assembly GCF_021461395.2). NCBI lineage: Eukaryota > Metazoa > Arthropoda > Insecta > Orthoptera > Acrididae > Schistocerca > Schistocerca americana. Next base: position 653,706,516 of record NC_060120.1, on the reverse strand, counting down.
TGCCACCACGTGGAGTTTTTCAGTCTGGCCAAGGCAGCCAGAGGCAGTGCTCATATGTGTGTGAGCTGTGTTTGCGTCAATGTGTGTGTGTGTGTGTGTGTGTGTGTGTGTGTGTGTGTGTGTGTGTTTGTCTATTTTGAAAGAAGGCCTTCTGGCCAAAATCTTACATGTTAGTATCTTTTTAGTGTGCCTGTCTACGACTCAACATCTCTGCTATATGGTGAGTATCAATCTTTCCTTTTCATAATATTGTCATTATTCCGCCCTAGATTTTCCATTGTTTGATTTTAACTGAAATTTAATTTGGCTGTCGAACTTCCGAAGCAGCCACTAAACATAGTGGCTGCATCCACTACTGGAACAGGAATTGTGGTTAAACTCACCTTGAGAAATTCCTTCTCAAATTAATGCTTTTATTTCCTATACACTGTCACCATGTTCTGGAGGAGAATTAATAAAGTACAAGAACAAGAATGAAACTGAGAAGATATTTATTCACTTTTTTCAGTAGTTTTAGGGCTTTCAACAGTTCAGTTACAGTTAATATGTATCATTTAAATAAACAAAATATGCTCTTGAAACTTTAAGAGAACATCTTTACGCAGATGAATTTTACTCAAGTGATCTAGTAAAGTGACCCCCTCAAAAGCATTTAAGGCTATATTGTAGATGCTGGTATATTTATCATTGTTACATTAGAACATAAGAAGTAAGAAAATTGAAATGGATATTTGAAATGAAACAGAAACACTCTGTAGGTATAAATGACAATATATTGAACAAAGTTCACTTGATCACAGAACAGGTTGGAGTAGCCTGGCTCTCCTTTACATTAATGACAGTAAGAAAGGTCACAGCTTGCTATATTAATTGTAGTTCAGTTGATGATGTCATGTCAGAACAGTTGTGCAAATTTTTCACGCCCCTGGTTAAAACAATATGAGAATGGTGTCATCTAGCCTACACTTATTCAGGACACTTGAAACAAAGTTGTGCAACCACTGCAAACCCATAATTGAGCTTGGTAATTCTTGTAACCATGCCCAGTAATTACCACAGATGACTTTTTATACAGAAATGTTAATAAATGTGTTCCTCCAATATTTTGTGCAGGTGTTAGCCTAAAGAGTAAAATTTTGCTACGTGCAACAAAGAAACATGACTGTTCATGTCACTGGTGTCTGGCTACTTCTACCCTGCTCAGTCTGCCTGCGGTAAAGTTTTTTCCTTTTATAAGGCATTTCCAAAATTGAATGCAACAAGGCCACCTGTTATCCCTGTCTCACCACTTACATCACATTTTTCTCTTTTAGAAAAAAGCATTCTCCAGGTGGAAACAACAAGGGTAAAATCCTAGTGACTTTCTTCTGTCTGATGCATGTTTTGCTATTTTTTGCAATAATAGATAATATTAAGTTAAGTATGGCCTCAGACCTTACATAAAAGATTTGTTTTATCTTCTTAAAAGTGGAACAATAATTTAATTTTGTATTTATCATTTACATTAAAATTTTACCACTTTACTAAATAAGAATGTCAGATACAACAACACACTATATACGTGGATGATAACACTGTTCAGTAGATTAAAACTGAAGAAACTGCAAAAAGGTGGGAATTTAAGGAGATGGGACCTGGCTAAACTGAAAGAACCAGAGGTTGTGCAGAGTTTCAGGGAGAGCATAAGGGAACAATTGACAGTAATGGGGGAAAGAAATACAGTAGAAGAAGAATGGGTAGCTTTGAGGGATGTAATAGTGAAGGCAGCAGAGGATCAAATAGGTAAAAAGACGAGGGCTAGTAGAAACCCTTGGGTAACAGAAGAAATATTGAATTTAATTGATGAAAGGAGAAAATATAAAAATGCAGTAAATGAAGCAGGCAAAAAGGAATACAAACGTCTAAGAAATGAGATCAACAGGAAGTGCAAAATGGCTAAGCAGGGATGGCTAGAGAACAAATGTAAGGATGTTGAGGCTTATCTCACTAGGGCTAAGATAGATACTGCTTACAGGAAAATTAAAGAGACCTTTGGAGAAAGGAGAACCACTTGCATGAATATCAAGAGCTTTGATGGAAACCCAGTTCTAAGCAAAGAAGGGAAAGCAGAAAGGTGGATGGAGTATATAGAGGGTCTATACAGGGCGACATACTTGAGGACAATATTATGGAAATGGAAGAGGATGTAGATGAAGATGAAATGGGAGATACGATACTGCGTAAAGAGTTTGACAGAGCACTGAAAGACCTGAGTCGAAACAAGGCCCCGGGAGTAGACAACATTCCATTAGAACTACTGACAGCCTTGGGAGAACCAGTCCTGACAAAACTCTACCATTGGTGAGGAAGATGTATGAGACAGGCGAAATACCCTCAGACTTCAAGAAGAATATAATTATTCCAATCCCGAAGAAATCAGGTGTTGACAGATGTGAAAATTACCGAACTATCAATTTAATAAGTCACAGCTGCAAACGCGAATTCTTTACAGACGAATGGAAAAACTGATAGAAGCCAACCTCGGGGAAGATCAGTTTGGATTCCGTAGAAATGTTAGATCACGTGAGGCAATACTGACCCTACGACTTATCTTAGAAGAAAGATTAAGGAAAGGAAAGGAAAACCTATGTTTCGTGCATTTGTAGCTTTTGACAATGTTGATTGGAATACTCTCTTTCAAATTCTAAAGGTGGCAGGGGTAAAATACAGGGAGCAAAAGGCTATTTACAATTTGTACAGAAACCAGAGGGCAGTTATAAGAGTTGAGGGACATGAAAGGGAAGCAGTGGTGAGACAGGGTTGTAGCCTATCCCCGATGTTATTCAATCTGTTTATTGAGCAAGCAATAAAGGAAACAAAAGAAAAGTTCGGAGTAGATATTAAAATCCATGGAGAGGAAATAAAAACTTTGAGGTTCGCCGATGACATTGTAATTCTGTCAGAGACAGCCAAGGACTTGGAAGAGCAGCTTAACGGAATGGACAGTGTCTTGAAAGGAGGGTACAAGATGAACATCAACAAAAGCAAAACGAGGATAATGGAATGTAGTCGAATTAAGTCAGGTGATGCTAAGGGAATTAGATTAGGAAATGAGAGGCTTAAAGTAGTAAAGGAGTTTTGCTATTTGGGGAGCAAAATAACTGACGATGGTCGAAGTAGAGAGGATATAAAAATGTAGACTGGCAATGGCAAGGAAAGCGTTTCTGAAGAAGAAGAAAAATTTGTTAACATCAAGTATAGATTTAAATGACAGGAAGTCGTTTCTGAAAGTATTTGTATGGAGTGTAGCCATGTATGGAAGTGAAACCAGGATGATAAATAGCTTAGACAAGAAGAGATAGCTTTCGAAATGTGGTGCTACAGAAGAATGCTGAAGATTAGATGGGTAGATCACATAACTAATGAGGAGGTATTGAATAGAATTGGGGAGAAGAGGAGCATGTGGCACAACTTGACTAGAAGAAGGGATCGGTTGGTAGGACATGTTCTGAGACATCGAGGGATCACCAATTTAGTATTGGAGGGTAAAAATCGTAGAGGGAGACCAAGAGATGAATACACTAAGCAGATTCAGAAGGATGTAGGCTGCAGTAGGTACTGGGAGATGAAGAAGCTTGCATAGGATAGAGTAGCATGGAGAGCTGCTTCAAACCAGTCTCAGGACTGAAGACTACAACAACAACAATGACACTGTTCAGTTATACATTCAGTAGGCGGAAGTTAATTTTCAGTGTTGGAAACTTGAGTTTGTTAACTGTTCAGTTTAAATGTAATGAATATTAACAGTGGGTTATCTGCTTCTGGGAACATTGTCTTGTGCTGCATATTCGTAGAGTTTGCTAATTTCTAACATGAAGAGGACTTCGTAGGAAAGCAAGAGCTCAAGAGGCTGGGAAACTCAATTGAGATAGAATTGATCTTGAGCTGCAAAAATCATAAGTAAGGGTTATTTGATCAGTGTCAAAGGACACCCTGTGGATGAAAACTACTTTTCTTGTTTTTGAAAAAAAGATATGTAATGTCTTGCAGACTCATCAGTTAACTTAAACCATTTTCTGTATTGGTTATTTGGATGTAGTCATTGTGATTTCTGGCACCTTTTTCAGCAGTAGATAATGAGGAAAAGTTTGTCTTTAATTATAAAAGCAAGGATTGCTTGTTATGCAGCTCATCTTGTGTTGGCTGTCTGCAAATGTTAATAGTACACATGAAACAGCACTTAGACTGGTTGAGAGACACTACTCTATGAGCCTGGTTTTTAGCATGATAGAGTAAATATTGCCTTCCTATCAAATAAACTATGTGGTTTCGCATTTGCTATGTGAATACCAGCAAATTCCACTTACTTGAGCAGACAAAAAATTGCACATTGTAGTTATTTTGAATCTGTTATTAGATATGATATAATTTTCTTGGGAAGTCCAAGAAGTGTATCTCAAATACTGATACTGCAAAAGAAAAATGCCATATACATTTGTACTGCACAGCTAACAAGAGTCTTGTCGCCCATTATTTCAGAGACTAAAAATCCTAGCTGTGGAGAATATAAAATTACTTTTATTTCTTGTTTTATATGTGTGGTTATAATGATCTCAAATAATTTGTGTCTGCCATGTAGGAAGATTATAATTTCTCAAATGCGTATGGAGGGGACAGTTATGGCATAGACGTTGTATTTTAGTGCCTTTAACAAGAAGATAATTATGTAGTGATCTTCCATACACCAGTTGAAATTATATGCTCGGATTCCACAGTATATGGGGATGACAATATAAAGTTAATGAAATAAAAAGACACGCTAACTAAACAAATCAGTAATCAATAAACAGCATGAAAAGGCAACAACCTGATTGATGCATCAAATGTAGATGCATATTGCTGTACAGAGGCTACACTTGATTTCAAATTACTGCTTTTTCTCTAGCAATTTTGCCCACACACACAAACATCTCATTCCCCCTCTCCTTCAGTGCCACATTGGTGAGGGTGATATTATTTCATTTTTGTTAAACTGGTAATCATGGTGTGTTACAAAAATAAGAACCCACTGATTACAGCACAGATATGCTGAATTATGGTTGTGCAATGAATCTGACAAGCATCTATGTTTTGCAAAAACAGGCAGGCTTTTTGCAATAATTGAGGTCTAATTAATCTTCATATACTCTGAGCTTTTGCAGATGTTGTTCTTATTGACAGCTTTCATGACCTGAATTATATTTCCTCCTGTTCTATATGACATTAAATAATCAATACTGTTTTTTAACTATTGAGAATATTAATGAGATTGAATTTTTTTCAAATTTAAAGTGTGTAAAACTAAGGATTAAGGGTGCTCTAATAATTGTGTAAATTTAAAAATATTTAATTTGAATTTATATTGTTTCATCTCAATTGCCCAGCAGGTCAGTGTCTAACTCAGGAAGAGAAGGTAGCAGTGACCGAACACAGAAGTTTCCATACAATGCTCAAGACATGAGAAGTATAATGAGTGAACCATATACATATTTCTACTCTGGAACACCAACTATGGTTCCGCCATACATGCAGTATAAGGAGGAATATGATAGGATAATAGAGAGGACGTTATCTAGTGGAATTTTTTCTCAGTCTCATGGTGCAGTGAGTAAGGAACCTTTCAATAATCCAAGTGTAGTGAATAAAGTGACACCTGCAAAACTGAGTTCAGATGCTCGTGCATTGGCAGCCAAAAGGATTCACCCTTGCAATGTGTGTGGGAAGTCCTTCACAAAAGTGTACAGCTTGACTACCCATCAGAGAATCCACACTGGTGAGAGGCCATACTCTTGTCCAGAGTGTGGCAAGGCCTTCACAGAAGGGAGCAAACTGACTAAACACAGGCGCATCCATTCTGGAGACTGGCCTTATACTTGCCCACAGTGTGGCAAAGGATTCTCAGATTCCTACAACCTCGCTCGTCACCATCGCAGTCACACAGGAGAGCGGCCTTACAGGTGAGTTGTAGTGTTAAGTTTTTTTTTGAGAGTGTGTGTGTGTGTTGCATTAGTTTGAGTGGGTTCTTGAGGGAGGACAGCTAGCTGACTGAGCACTGGTGAATGGCCCTACAGCTGCCCGCAGTGCGGCAAGGGCTTCTCCGACTCGTGCAACCTCGTCCGGCACCATCGCGGTCATACGGGTGAGCGCCCTTTCAGGTGAGTTAAAATTTTCATAAATTCCCCAGGGAGGTAAATTTAGTGTGATATCTTTCAGAAAACTATTTGTCATTAGCTTCAGAGTGACCTTCGGGTGTGTGCATGTATGAAGTACACAGTACAACCTCGTTTATCCGGGACCAGAAGTGATATGATAAATCAAATTGGAGAATATTTTGAAAAAAGGAGAATCTTGTACAGTAATAAAATTACTTGCAACATATTGAGATATAACAACAGTATCCCCTTCTTTTCTTACTGAGGCTTGACGTAATGTCCTTTGTTTCAAACAAGTATAGTATGACATTTTTCAGCAGCATGATAATAGAATTGTTTGTTAGTTCAGTTATAGTGGTATCAAACTGACACTCCACCATGATAAGAGTGAGCAGATGCATAGTATTTGCATGTCATCTGCTCCTGTTGTGTTGTCATTACTTCCTCCCTGTCCTCGGTTTCCCAATTGTCTGCCTCAACATTTGAACATCCTGTTATTTTTGAAAACATTGGTGAAATGATCTCATCAGCCATGATGTAAAAGTTGTTGCTTGCCAGTTGTGCTAGGGACACACAACAAGGAATAGTTTTCTCCATGCAGAGATGTTTTGGGTGGTGGTTGAGACAGTTCCAGGTGGCAGCCATAAATGAAAATTCAGACAAATAACTGACTCTAATATTGATAAACTATGCACTACCACATTTAAAAGCTGTTAGGTAAGAAAAATGTAAGTTGCATTGAAAAATGTTCATCAGAGATTAATTGACATCATAATAAATGAGGGTCAGATGAACTAGCTTGTACTGTACTGTTCAAGTATTCTTTGTCAGCACAAAATTATTACATTCTTCATATCTTTGTAGGTATTTTTATGTTGTTTCTCGGTCAGGATATTCTTTATATTGTTTGTAATTTGTAAAACAGTTTTGAGTTTCATAACTGAATCCTTTTGTCTGATTTCCAAGACATTGGGATGGTGGTATTACTTCAGACACTGATGTATCTTCAGAAAGTAAAGTTAAAATTATTTAAAAAATTAACTTCATCTAAACACATTACGATTCACATAACACTTGCAGTGTTTGCTGATTGTTATGCTAATCAATTGTTTTTCAGTGGTCACGAAAGTTATGGGAACAGTTTTCAGTTATACTAGGTATTAATCTTTAATCTTCCCACTATTTGCTTCAGATGCAGTACTTGCAAATGTTTTGATAAGATTTAAAATGTGTAGCAAGGAGGAGCAAAGAAAGGAAATCAGTGTGTTCATATAATGGATACCTAAGCAGGATTGTAGGCTATCTGATACTTAGTTCTACTGTTAACAACCAATTTGTCATTTTGGATGAATGTTGGTTTGGTTTTATGGGATATCCTCTCTCTTATGCTTCTCTTTTGGTTACCTTTGTCCCTATATTATATTTGTTGCCACATCATATTCTACAGTTCATTTATTACACTCATAAAATGTAATCACACATAACAATTCTGTAATGTCTGATTTTGCGGTAATTCCATCAACATTACGAACTGTAATGCACATTGGGTAAATTACAAGATTATAGCACAACCTTTCAGCTTTTACCCAAGACACCATCAAGATGGCAGGGAGTCCTGTTTTAAGCTTATACAATATGGCAATTATAACATTGCCCATTACACAAGGGAGCAGTCATAAATACAATGAAAAATATTTAATTACAGAAATGGCTTGTGACCAATGGGACAACTGCGGAAATTATGGGGTTTGGGGCAGGAACAAACTAAATATATTACAATCCCAATAATGAAGATGTGTCAAAACAAATACTAATGCAAAAATTAAGCAAACAAAATCCTCAGAAATCAAGAAAACCACAATAAAAAAGTCTAGTAAAAAAACTTGACAGAAATTTCACTCAACGAAGGCCATGATACATTGAGCCTACACAAAGCTGGGCAGAGGGGCATAGCTTCAAAATCAGTGCTAGCACAAATACTGCTTCATCAGTACTGTCTTCCGAATGGCCAGCCCTAATTTTTCAAACCAGTAACCTCTCTGGATAGAAAACTATACATTGTCCCTGCCCATGTCTTGGCCCCTTGTCCTAGATGCAGCAGCTTTTGGTCAGTCTCACATCTTCTCCACAAACATAACACCTCACATAATCACCACTTAAACGAAACAACTGTAGGAATTTAATTGTGATCAACTTGCATTTCTCCATTGCAGCATTCAGGGTCCTACTCATGAACTTCATTGTCGTATCCATAGTTACTGAAAAATGAAACATAAAATTAAATTGCCAACTGTAAAGAACACACCACACTAATATTGGGTTGGTGAATAAGTTTGTATTGTTTTTCCATAAGTTTAATAGAAGCAACAGATAAACCTAACAGAGACTTTGGTCACAGATGGATAATGTATTCCTCTTCATTATTTATGAAAGTCTGCCACCACTGAGGTAACTTTTCGATTCCACAGCTGTAGAAATCACAATGTTTTGTGGCGAAGTACTGGTTGAGACATGTTTGGAGCCCATTTTTAAAGGAAGTTCCTTGAAGGTTGAGCCCATTTACATGTGGAAAGGAAGTTCCTTCAAGATTGTTCAATAGTGTCTTGAAAATCAGAGGGCACAAGATCAGATGAATATGGTGAGTGCGCTATGACTCCCCAAACACGGCTCCTGTATAGTGTTTTTTGTCAGTCTCGCAAAAAATGTGCAAGCTTTGTCATGGAGTAGCATCATTTCACGCAGTCTTCCTTGTCATTGTTCTTGAACTGCATCTGCAAGACACCTCAGTTGTTGGCAGTAAATGTCAGCAGTGATGGTTACAACTCAGGGAAGCAATTTGTATTACATCACACCATTGCTGTTCCATCAGATGCGTATCATTATCTTTTGTGAATGTGTGCAGGTCTTTGTATGGGGGGTTGCTGCTTTGATTGGGCTCAACCATAGCTATCTCTGCCTTATGTTAGCATAAAGGCACCATTTCTCGTCACCAGTAACTATACAGGATAATGATAGTGTCATTCACAAACCAGTTTATGACAAGCAAGCAGAGATGCACGTATGTGCACATGCAGAGCAGTATCCATGCACCAGATTTTTAGATCTCCCCAATTGCATGCAAGTGTCGTACAATCGCAGAATGATCACAGTTCATCACATTTGCCAGTTCTCGAATACACTGATGTGGCTCATTGTGGATTAAAGCATTGAAATGATTTTTATCGAACACCGAAGGTCTTCCTGAAAGTGGAGAGTCACAAATGTCAAAACAATCCACTTTAAAACAATAAAACTGTTTTCTTTCCGTGATTTGTTCAGTGGCATTATTTCCATATGTGGCTCATATGTTTCTGGCTGCCTCCGCTGCTGTTGCCTGTCTATTGAGCTCAGGCAGAAGAATATGCCGGAAATGTTCAGATTTCTCCAGTTCACACTCTATTTTGTAGCATCCGCAGTTCCACTCACTACCTCCAAATGATAGTATCTAAACTCGCATAGCAACAATGAATTACAAATAAAAAATGACAATTGATAAATAGACCCATAGCAACCAGAATACCAGTATACAAAACAAAAGTGCTGCAAACCACCAACCTGTACTTCTGAATCTGAAAACTAGTCTATTACTCATAACTGCCAGCATCAAAATAACTCATAAAACGGACACAAACTCTTCCAATAGTATTCTCACAAACGGCATTCAAGAAGTACAGTGAATCACCAACAGCACTCCCGTCAATTTAGAAACATAAATATCATACACTGGAGAGTGCCACTGCGAAGTCCAACGTGCCCTCTGCGAATACAATCCGTTTCAAATACGCCGCGCCACCATGATGTCACACGACATAACAAAGTTATTTTATGGGTCAAATCAGCTGGGTGGTACCGCATTTAGTGAATTCAGCACATAATTTAGCAACTTAAGAAATTCCATACATTAGAAACTATTTGCAGAGGGTGACTTTCGACATGTTCATAGGTGCACAGACGTTTATGTGCATCAATGTGTAGACTTACACAAGCATCAGACCCCATCCTATGCTCATAGAAAAACTAGGCTTTGTAACATCTTGAAAGAAATTGTTTTCCTGCATTGGCTGCTTCTTTATATGCATTTTATTTTGTATACTGTGACATTTCAGCTGTGTAGCCGTTTTAAAAGGAAATGTTTAATAAGATAAACACCATCTTTTTGGTCATATAATTTCAGGGACGAAGTGCAGTTGGCTGGGCTTGAGAGCTGCAACCATGGTATCCGTTTCTGTGAAAACAATAGCACACAGCCAAAAATGGTGTGCAGCGACATCTTGTCACTGCACGGAATTCAGTGCTCCCTCACACTAGTAAATGGCTTGTCTGTGTGCTATTGTTTGTACAGAAACGGATATCACGGCTGCAACTCTGAAGCCCAGCCAGCTGCACACTGCCCATGAAATTATACAACTGTATCCCAAAAGATGTATGTTTAATGGCTTAAAAATTTTGCTTGAAAATGGCTACACTGCCAAAAGTCATAGTATACAAAATAAAATGGATATAAAGAAACAGCCAATGCAGGAAACTAATTTCTTTCAAGATGTTTACCACGGCTGTGATGCTGTCATAACCTAAGAAAAAGAAATTATACCTGTGTGTTTGATTTAGGCTATCCATATACGCGCCTACTCAGAGGGAACTCATGTGTGATGCAAGTCAATAACAGTTTACTTGGAAGTCACTTTCTGTGTGATTCAGTGTAATGCTGCCAGTGTGCTGTTAGAAACCCATAAGTAATCACTTTGTAATAAGTTGGCGACTTGTTTGCTGGTGGTCAGCAATTGCAGTTCCTGTAAAGGAAGTGCGTTAGAATGGAGAAGTGTTTAATAACAAACCTCTCGGACTGCATTCTGCATTGAATCATTTTTCTTCCTGTCTAAATTTCATTAAAATTATTTTATTTGATTAATTTTGTTTTATTATTTTCATGTTATCCATAATTTATTTGGAAATGTATCTCATTATTAGTGCAATTAATGGTAAACATGGCAAATGAGTTGTTGCAGAATTGAAGATCCACAGTCATTCCTCATTAGAGAAAAGATCATTGGGCTTAATGGGTTTCAGTTGGGATCTGTGTAGATTATATGAAAGAACTTACTCCCTTCTGTAGTAAGGACACTGGAGAAATGAAGTGTTCCAGGCACCAGGAGAAAGATGCAGGTCTTTGTCATCTTGTAGAAAGGATATTGAATAGATGTGATAATATAATTCTTTTGTAGAAATATGCTTAATATACTACATATACAAGGTAGTTATAATCAAATTTTCGGTACTTGAACCACTGTAGATGGAAAACTATTTACTATATGGGTACCCAACTTTATAGAAATGATGTTCAGAATGTGTGCTGCAGGGCTTGCATTGTTAGTTGTGTTAGCACAATGACTTGGCCATTAAGCGGTGTTGAGGCTGAAACACAAGCATCAGTGTGCATTACAGCTGCAGAAATCCAAGATGTGTCTGAACAACATATGCAGGGCTTTACTTGTGAACCTGTTTTGTCAAAATAACAGCAATAGTGCTGTTGCTCTTTGAGAGTATCGACACATTAAAGGAATATGGAGAGGTCCTCTATACTTGCTGACTTTGAAGAACATGATTCGGAAATTCGAATTAACTGGTGATTTGGGAATTGTTCCTGGGAGAGGCTGACAGCCAAGTGCAACGCAAATTGTTAAAGCAGTTACTGTTGCCATCTATAGTGCCGGTCCAGGCTGTCGTGCTCATCACATTGAGCAGTGTTTGTAACATAGAACATAAACATCGTGCACAATTAACAAATGTTGCCCTCTCATGTGGAAATTGAAACGTATTCGTTTCGTGGTAGTTTTCTTTTCATTATTTCTTTTCCACATGTCCCTGCAAATATTTCCACAAAGTTTCATTGTCATACAATCACTCATTAGTCATGAGGTCTCTCTCAAATAGTGAAAGTTTAGTTATCAACACCCTGTACTTCATAGACTACAAAATAATATGGGAAGGGGCTATTATTCTCATTGTACATTACTATCCATGGTAATTTGTGTGTTATTCAGTGTTTGGTTACTATAGCATGGAATATTCCTCGTGACAGCATCATAATGTGCCATTAACAAAATAGAGTGGTATGATTTGTAAATGAAGTATGTTAAACCACTGATTATTAATTTTTCAATTCAGACATGTTTACCACTCATTGCATCAATACTGTTCAGAAGATACCATAACTGTTTTTGTGTTCTTCACAGTGATGCATTCAGTTATTTGTTTATATCGTAATTATTTTTTTCTTGTTAGTTTGTAGGCATGAGCTCATATTTTTGCCTGGACCTAAGGAAAAATGGAAACACTTGTGAACTGTTTTGTGTGGAACATTTACTGTACGCATAAATTAAATCAGCATTTCCTTACCTCAGAGTGACTGTCAGTTCCTCTGCTGTAATGTGTACTCTGTATTACACTGGGTTATAAGTGGATACATAAACTGTACTAAATCACTGCAACTGTTTAGGTATTTATAGAAAGTTATGCATTTTGAAACTCTGTTGCAGCTCCTTATCTGCCACAAATAGCCTGCAGCTTACTTTTTCCTGGGCATATGGGTGAACCCAAAATTTTATTAGTGTTTTTTTATGTGCTTTTGATAATAATACAGTATCACATCTTCTTTTGATGTTAAATTTTTACTCAAACAAATAGAGTGTAACAAAAAGAATTAAAGTGTAGTAACAGTCAGCACCTTGAATCCTCCAAGATCATACATGTTGACCGCAGTTTCTGTCACTTCATAGTAGCACCATGTTCAGAACTGTGTTACCAATGAATGTGGAACAAGTGTCAGTGGTTTGAGTCGTCTACCAATTTAATTCTTTTTGAATAGCTTGTTGTGCAGGCAGCCTATCAGTTGGAAGTAAATCATTTCATTACGCATTACACATTTTTATATAAAATCCTTTGAAATGAAATGTTGTGTGGCTAGGGCTTCCCATTGAGCAGACTGGTCACCAGGTGCAAGTGTTTTTAGTTGATGCCACTTGGCGACTTGTGCGTTAATGGGGATGAGATGACGATGATGATGATGATGATGATGATGATGATGATGATGACAACAGCACAACACCCTGTCCCTGAGCAGAAAAAATCCCCAACCCAGCAGGCAATCAAACCCAGGCCCCATAGCATGGCATTCCACCGCACCGACCACTCAGCTATCAAGGCAGACTAAAATCCTTTAATAGTCCAGATCACAATATTTTAACAATCATTGATTATTAGTCTTGGCAGAGCAATAAGCCATTTTCAGATCATTTGGTAAAATGAGTGCAGTGTCTTAATCACAAGATTTGGTGAAGACACATTATATCAGTATCACATATCCTTATGCAAGAAAGTTTTCACAGAAAAAGTTTTGTATATTACAAATCAATGAAACATTATGTAAGCAAAACCTTTCTTATTCAAACATATAAGAATGTCATACACAGTGCACAGTACACTTAATAACAATAAATGTGTTATGTGCAGTGAGCAGACACTACAGATCAGTGAATAGCCTGTTTACTGCTCTGCATTGGGTACATAACACACCTTGTTATTAAGTGGTACAATGTTACTGTACAGTGTGTATGACATTCTGACATGTTTGAGTAAGAAAGGCTTTGCTTTTGATGTGTTTCATGGGTTGTAACATGCAGAACTTTTTTTATAGTTGCTTTCATGTGGAAGCATGTGTTATATTGCTGACAATGTTTTTTTCACCCAATCTTGTGATTAGACATGGCACATCAGTTGTCTTCACACTGACCATGTCAGGAAATAACAGTTTCATACTATGTTATCTACAGTTATCAGTGTCATTAGAGTATTGTTGTGTTGGACATGCCGTTACCTTTTATTTCCATTTTAATTTATTACAAGAGAAAAATTATTTGACTGTAGTTGTTGTGCAGTCCCCCGATTTCTTTTAATCTCAAATTGAAGAACATGTTGACCATATTTTGTTAATTAAGTTAGAATATACTATGTCATTCATGTCTTCATTTGATTTTTGTTCTTCTCCTGATAAGACCTAAAGTGAATTAAGTTAGAATATACTATGTCATTCCTTCATTTGATTTTTGTTCTTCTCCTGATAAGACCTAAAGTTTCAAACTTTATAATTTTTTTTTTTTTTTACGATTTGTCACACAGGTGTGAAGAGTGTGGTAAGGCTTTCTCCCGAACTTCGCAGTTGACAGAGCACCGCCGCATCCATACCGGTGAGAGGCCCTACCAGTGTCAGCAATGTGGAAAGTGCTTCTCACAATCAGGAAAACTTACTAAGCATAAGCGGGCTCACAGCAGTGGAGTAGGAAGTGGAGGCAGTGGTGACAGACCTTCAAGTGCTATCAGTTGTGAGCCTGTGAATGCACTAAGCAAGCCAAAACTGAGCACTTCACAACACCCAGTCCCACCCATCACTGGCGAGAGGTCTTTTCCTTGTCACCAGTGTGGGCTGACATTTGCGCGTCCGGACTTTCTAAGGCATGTTACGTCCTATCATTTGGGTCTTCAGCAGACATAACACAAATTACATGTAATAACAGAGGATTATGCTAACAAGAATTTTAAGTATGAACCAAAGAACTTTGTGCAGTAACAACCTTTATGAATGCAAATGGATGACACTCAAAACAACATACTGAACCAATTCACAAAGATTCAAGTGTACTTTAAGTTCTTGCCATTGTCTCATTGTATAACTGTTATCATAACATACTTTGCTTAATTTGGCCTTAAGCAAATAATTATGTGTGTAATTACTAAAGAAGAAATGTTTATTGTCTGTGTGTACCATTGTGCAGCGGCTCCACTGCATAACAAGTAATTATCTTTACTCAAGATTTCTGAGGTTTCATATGTAAATAACCCCCTTTTACCCCAGTACACTTTGAATTGTTGTGCTCTTTACGTTTACAGTATTAGGTGTTGAAACTTTGTGAAATATTTAAGAAATGTGATGTTAGAGAAGTAATGTGATCTGATTCGTAATGGATTAGAAAAAAAGATCTTAGTTGATGATATTGTGTCTACGAATTCATAGACTTTTTCCCATCATTATACAATATATATTGACACAAGATTAGCAGAGTGCCTTCACTTTTGGAATCTCTGCAGTAGTTACCATGTTGCTTGGTAGATAATTATTGGTAACAACTTGTTATTATGGAATGGACATTTTTTGTGTGTTCCGTCTTTGCAGGCACCCTTTGTTTAATTTTGTGTTACCGCCATTTGTAGTGTCAGTCTACATTATACCATTTTAAACTTGCTATTTATTTGTTTATATTTTAACACAAAAAGTAGAGACCTATCTACAGCCAAACTGCAAACCAAATAATATGTAGAGCTGCATTTGTGTCAATTACTTCACTCCATACTTCAAAACAGGATAGTTGCAGCCATAATGACTTATTACACTTGAATCTTGTGAAATTGGTCATGTCATGGATTTGCCTACAGTGTTTGGAGTGTAAGTTTGTATGGAGTTGTGTGAAATTTGTAATTTTTATAAGCCTCACATTAAAATAATACTGTTGCATGTGTAATGCAGTTTTGTTACTTTTGTATTTTATATCAAATGGTGGGGAAAATGGACAAATCCACCACAAGTCTTGTGTTATTGTTTTTTATTACTGTTTTCTCATTACTTACATGAAGTGTGGTCATTCAGGAATTAATTGAATGATTTGTTCCTTGAGGTGTTAAATGTTGTGAAATTTGTAATTTTTTATGTCTGTAGTTCAGTTTGTAAGTAAAATTGGTTTAAATAACTTTGAAATTGATTTATTTTTGCACCCCTTTCAATGTTTTATAAAATTGTACTATAAAAACTAGACTCCTGTTTTATTACTAATTTATTCTGTTTTGTCATGGTAAGTTTCTAAGTAATAAATGCGTATGTTTCCATACAGCTGATGCTACACTGTACAGTATTGGGTCATATTTGATTTTATTTTGCCTCCAACTACACCCACTCCCCATGCAGTGTGGTTTCTTGATTGTCAAAATGTAACTTCTGCTATTAGTGGTAGGAAACAATTATTTTTTTGAGCAGGTCTCTGTATGACTTAACATACGTGTTTTACTTATAGTGCTCTCAACTTCTGAGTGATCTGATTGCAAAAACTGAGAACAAATTATGGTTTCCTTAATAAAGGTGGGATGTAATGCATACTGTGTTGTATTTACAATAAAATTAAATGTGAAGTTTCCCGAGTTGATGTAAATGTTTATCACAGTAATCTTCATGTTATCTGAAGAGAAGACAGGCTTTATTTTTATAATGTCTTAGATATGTTCCAAAAGTATATTGTAAGGAGTATCCCATGACAGGTTAATTTAACCATTAATGGAAAAAAACCCGAAATGACTGTAAAAACTGAGCCATTTCGGTTTTGAGGTGCTTCTGTCAAAGATGGTGCCAGAGATTGTTTAGCGGGTGGGGTGATTATCCAGTAGCTATCTAGAGTATGAGCTTTTAAGAACCAGATCATGAAAAAAGCTGTGCAAAGAACAATAGGAAAAGGTAGAAAACATGAAACAAATAGTGAGAAAATGAAATTGTGGGAAAACTGATGGATGGATGCATCATCAGTTATGGGAAATAATTGATGCGATTGGTTTCAGGTGAGTTAGGAGTGGATTGGAGGAAGAACGATTGAAATAGGTATTGAGTATGTAGGGAGAGGAGTAGATTAGATTAGAACAGGCTGTGTGGTAAATATGGAAACTAATAAAATTGAAATGACAGTTGATGAAGTTCACTGTTCTTTTGTAGGAGAATTTTTGCTTATTGTCAACATAATCATCCTATTAAATTAAATGAACATAAACAGAACTCTCTATTGTGGGTAAATGTACACTTAGAAATACATTGCTGTATAGTTTATTGGTGGTGCCTCAGAAATTATATTTTTAGCTGTGTTGACTATAGAATGTTTCAGGACAAAACTAGCTTGTGGTTATGTTGTGACAATTCATCTTCCAGATCGGTGTTGGTGAAATTTAAATACTGGCCGGAGTGGCCAAGCGGTTCTAGGCGCTACAGTCTGGAACCGCGCGACCACTACGGTCGCAGGTTCGAATCCTGCCTCGGGCATGGATGTGTGTGATGTCCTTAGGTTAGTTAGGTTTAATAAGTTCTAGGTGACTGATGACCTCAGAAGTTAAGTCGCATAGTGCTCAGAGCCATTTGAACTATTTGTAGTGGAGTTTCAGTAGAAGGTACTTGATAGAACAAATTTTCATCTTTATTGTTTGGCCAATAATAGGAGGAGGGGTGGAAAGTGTTTGATCTTTAATTCTGCAGAAACCATCATTTTACAGCTGGAGAATTTCTTTACTTTTAGTTACTAAAAGCAACTTCGTACCAGGAGCACAATTGGTTATTATGGGGGACATTTATTGTCAGCATTACAAGATAATAGTTTGAATAGTAATACTAATACTGCTGCTTGCAGTGTGGTTTCAGTTGCCTGAGACTGCAGTTGTGAGTATGAGTTGCATTTGTGTGTGTGTGTTTGTGTGTGTGTGTGTGTGTATGTGTGTGTGTGTGTGTGTGTGTGTGGGCGCGCGCACATGTGTGTGTCTATTGTTGACAAAGGCCATTGGCCGAAAGCTTTAAGTGTGAAGATCTTTTTGTTGTGCCTGTATGTGACTCAGAATCTCTGCTATATGATGAGTAGCAACTTTCCTTCTCATAATATTGAATACTAATTTTGTTAGCTGCAAATGTAAGAGAAATTTTAACTTGATCACTCGTGAGTGTGCCATTAACTCTATGCTT
Organism: Schistocerca americana; assembly: GCF_021461395.2. NCBI lineage: Eukaryota > Metazoa > Arthropoda > Insecta > Orthoptera > Acrididae > Schistocerca > Schistocerca americana. Next base: position 653,688,495 of record NC_060120.1, on the reverse strand, counting down.
TGTACTGAGTTCAGTTTGGTTATACATAGGCCAAATCTGTTGGGAATTTGGGCATTGATTTTGTGTTTCAAATTATATGGAAAATTCACAATTCAGGTTCACCAAAAAACAATCACAGAGACCTAGGTATCTTAGAAAAATCTAGAAGACCAAATTATCTCACTGAGGCTGTCTGGTTCAGTACTTTAAGGAGCAGAAAGTACTAGAGTTCCCTAAAAATTGTGATTGGTATCATAGAACAAATTGGTGATACACAGCGATGCTGTTTGTGTGACGCAGGGCTGAATGCAGACTATGACAGTTTTGAACAAGACATCAACAACTTGGAATTATATGCACATTCACACTATAAATATACTTTACAAGAAAATGTGATACTTCAGGGATACCATTTTAAAGACTCCACAGTCCAATGACTACTACTTCCAGGTTTAGTTCTGGCTGGTCAGTATTTTTAATGCAGCAGTTGTGCAATCCTACAGATTAGCTACTAGTTATAATTAGAACATTAATTTACTATTGGCAATTAAATGTAGATAATAAAGCAGATCTAGGAACTTTTCAAATGACGATTTTGAGACTGGAGCAGTGAATTTAGTCAGTGATTAATGTGAAGCCAATTTAAATTGTTGAATTGTGAAAGGATATTAGCAACTAAAACAGAAGTCAGTTTAACAGGTGCCATATTACATTTGCAACAAAGAGTAGATCATAGTAAGCCCCCCCCCCCCAATCTGAATCAGAATGTCTCTTCATTCTCCATACTTCCAGATCAGTTAAAACAATCTCATTGCTTTAGATTTGTGCCAATCAAAAGGTATTAAGCTCACCTCCACAACATGCAGAGCTGTGTCAGCAACTTAATAGCAAGCATCTCGGACTCGTGGTTGCTACATACTGAGTCTTTCTGTTACCACTATGCATGTGGTTGCTAAACCAATAAATGCACACTCAAATATGGATTTATCAGACAACATGTATCGCAGGTTGTTCACTGACAAATCACATACCATATTTGTAATAAGATTGTTAACTGTTTTTATAATGCATTTAGGCAAAGTAGTTATCATTTAATTATCTGTGTTAACTCATATACATATTGTTGTAATTGTCACTTTATGTATTACTACTTGATACAAGTTTACTGAATTGTGTTAGTTGAGTAAACGAAAACTTTCTTGGATAGTGTGGCCTCCAATAAATAAATAAGTAACGATTGAATAAGGTTCAATAGAGAATTAATAATTAAGAATAATAATAGTAATAATAATGTAAATCTCTCTTAATGTGTGGAATTATAAAAATGACATGAAAGTGGTGGCAAATAATGAAGACTGTGAAGCAGGCTCTCTTTCTTACCCAGTTATTCAAGATGATCGGCGAGGAATGAAACCTTTTACCTTGTAGCACTCTCACTTTGTTGTTAGATAAGTTGGAATGCCAACACAGTAAAATAGGTACACTTCTCTTTAAAAAAATGTATATTTTCAACTAAAGTTTCTTCAAGACATCAAAATACATCAGCTGCAACACGACTAAGTCCATTGTACACTGAGGTGACAAAAGTCATGGGTTAGTGATACACATGTGCAGATGGCGGTAGTATTACACACATAAGGTATAAAAGGACAGTGCATTGGCAGCGCTGTCATTTGTGCTCTGGTGATTCTCTTGAAAAAGCTTGTGACATGATTATGGATACATGATGGACATTAACAGACTCTGAATGTGGAATGGTACATGGGGCTAGACACATGGGACGCTCCATTGCAGAAATCATAAGGGAATGCAATATTCTGCAATCTACAGTCTCAAGAATGTGATAAGATCACAAAATTTTCGGGCATTACCTCTCATCATGGACAACACAGTTGCCGAAGGCCTTCACTTAATGAGCAAGAGCAGCAGGGTTTGTGTAGAGTTGCCAGTGCTAACATACAAGCATCACTGCACGGAATATCTGTAGAAATCAATGTGGTATGAACGATGTACATATCCATGTGGACAGTGAAGCGAAATTCGGCATTAATGGGCTACGGCAGCAGGTGACCAACATAGTGCCTTTGCTAACAGCATGACATCACCTGCAGTGCATTACCTGGGACCATGACCGTATCAGTTGGACATTAGATGACTGGAAAATTGTGGCCTGGTCAGGTGAGTCCAGATTTCAGGTGGTAAGAGCTGATGGTAGGGACTGAGTGTTGCACAGATCCCACAAAGCCATAGACCCAAGTTGTTGCCAAGGCACTGTGCAAGTTCGTTGTGGCTTCGTAACAGTGGGGGCCCATGTCACCGGTTTGGAAAATATTCTGGACAGTTCGAGCAAATGATTTGGCTACCCAGATCACCCGAGACGAATCGCATTGAACATTTATGTGACATAATTAATTGTTTAGTTCATGCACAAAATCCTGTACCAACAACACTTTCACAATTATTGACAGCTGTAGAGGCAGCATGACTAGTATTTCTGCAGTGGACTTCCAGTATCTTGTCGAGTCTGTGCCACATTGAATTTCTGTGCTATGGCAGGCAAAAGGAAGTCCAACACAGTAATAGGAGGGATCCCAAGACTTTTTTCACCTCAGTGTACATGTCATATTGTTGCTATGTGTTCCTTTAAGAGCAAATTAAGCAGAGTAGACACACTTGCTTCGTAACTCTATGAAGACTGATACTAGAGAGACGTCAAAAAGACAGGACTAATATGTGTAAAATGTAATTGCATCCAGTGATGCCAGTGATGTGATGTTGATTTTTTAAGTAGCTACTGTGTCTGCAGAGCGAACGAATCCAGGCTAGTGTATAATTAATGGGCAAAATAAAGCATATATTGCCCCTGATGTAGAAATACATTAAAGTGTCTTATAGTATACTGAAACATCAGTAATGATTTAAATATAATTTTTCTGAGACTGGTCTATCCGGTAATGTTCAAGAAATGTTTGAGGGTTTGTAGACACTCTTCAACAAGTGAGAGGTCATAAAAGTTTATCTTAGTTTTTATGTGTCAACGGTCAACCTGCAAGTAAATCTAAGAAGTAAGAAGTGTATGTGAGCTGATTGAATGTTTGGCTGGAACGCCTCTAGCGCCGGCCGGCGGAACGCGCCGGTACTAAGTTGCAGGCGCTATTTATCTCTGTCACGGGTGTGGTTGTGCACGCCACGGGCCAGAGGATGGTAGAACGAAAATTGTGTGTTGAAGTTTACTTAACTTCAAATGTGCTCCAGGTTAGGAAGAGTAACAAGTAGAAAAGTTCAATGCTCTTTTGTACACTGCAGATGCAAAACATAAAAAGTTTGTACAGTGCATACAAAATGGTTGCATTCTTGTTTACTGTACTTCTACCATGAGGAAACATATGTGTTCCATCAAAAGAAAAAAGGACATAGATCAATGTCAATTGCCTGATGAGGAAAGAACAGCAGCTAAAATTTTATTGGAGCTTGTTCGCCATTTCGAGTCCTTTACAATTTTTGAGGACGCAATGAAGTCTGCACCTTTCGTAACAGATTGAGATTCTAATACAGTGGCAACTCTGAAAGGTTTCACTAGACTTTTTTGCACTTGTCATGGTTTAACACTTTGCTCAAGCGTACTTTTGGCCAAGCTCCTGAACATTTCACAGCCTTCACCATTGCCTGCAAGACCAAAAAATAACTTGTAATCACAAGAACAAGTCATAACAGTACAGTGTCTTCAACCTCTTGTCTGAAGCATTATCCCTCCTGAATTATATAAATTTTCCAAGGGCCTCACTTTCAGCCCTAAACCTGGATTTGATCATGTTGCTTTGGTGAAGCAACATGTAATGTCAACTGGAAATTTCACTTTGCAACTCAATCCCAAAACCTTTCCAACAGCAAACCTGACATTGATCCTGTGTTGAACAGTTCCAACTGCAATCCCAACTTGATCCACCATCACCACCTCAAAATCATTTCTTACAAGCTTTCCAAGATTCCTCACATCCAGTATTGCTTTGCAACCCTCCCTCAGATTCCTACAATATGACTCCACACTCTGCATTCCCTAAAAACTAAAACTGATGACTCCATCATGATCCTCCGAGCAGACAAAGGATCTACCACTGTGGTACTTGACCGAAAGGAGTATGTTAGTGAAGGTCTGTGCCAGCTGTCCGATGTCTCTATATACAGCATCTGCAATTAGAACTTCTCACCGAGCGACCGCTATGGTCGCAGGTTCGAATCCTGCCTCAGGCATGGATGTGTGTGATGTCCTTAGGTTATTTAGGTTTAACTAGTTCTAAGTTCTAGGCGACTGATGGCCTCAGAAGTTAAGTTTCATAGTGCTCAGAGCCATTAGAACTTCTCACCCCACCCAAATCACACACCCTCACCTTTTACCCTTTTCCTAATATCCACAAACCCAATCATCTTGGCCATCCTATAGTTGTTTGCTTCAAAGTACCCACCAAATGTATATCTGCCTTAGTTGATCAGCACCTGCAACTCATAGTACAAAGACTTACCTCCTATATCAAAGATACCAACCATTTCCTAGGTAATCTGAAATCTGTGCATGTCTCTTTGTCACCACCAATGCCATCTCCCTCTATACCAACATCCCCCATGTACATGGTCTGTCTGCTGCTGAACATTCCTTCAGTCAGTACCCACTTGATTCCAAACCTATGACATCCTTCCTACTTACCAGCTACTACTTCACCTTTGAGGGGCAAACATACAAACAGATCAGGGGTACGCCCATGGGAACCAGGATGGCTCCTTTCTATGCTAACCTTTTCATAGGTCTCTCTGAGGGGGCTTTCCTGGGATCTATAAGTCTTCAGACCCTGGTTTGTTTTAGGTACATGGATGACATCTGCCAGCTACATATTTCTGTCCACACCGGCCTAGTTCAAAAGCAGATTCCCCGGGCCATCACTCCAATCCGGGTACTGCTGATCGCTCCTAGAAACAACTTCGGAGCAAGTCACTGGTCACCCAGTATTTTCCTGGTCTGGCATTTATTAATCAGCTGCTTTGACAAGGCCATGACGAAAATCATGTCATGAAATGAGATCCATTCTGCCTGAAATTTTGCCCACCACACCTAGAATACGTTTTCATCGCCCTCCCAATCTCTGCAATATTCTTGTCGGACTCAATGCTCCTTCTGCACACATTTCCCTACCCTGTGGCCACTACCCTGTGATCGTTCCCACTGCAGAACTTGCCGTATGCAGCCTACTACCAACCACCTATACCAGCCCTGTCACTGGCAAAACATATACTATCAAACGGAGAGCCAACTGTTATGTAAATATTAGCATAACTACCAACAAATTATCAGTTAGGATGAATGGGCGTAGGCAGAAGGTGTATACTAGCAACACGCAATATCCTGTTCCAGAGCATGCTGTATAACATGACAATCATGACCTTGGTGCCTGTTTTACCACACATGCCATCTAGATTCTTCCCCCAGACACCAGCTTCTCAAAACTCCGTTGGTGGAAACTAGCATTACAACATGTCCTTGGTTCTCGCCACCCACCTGGCATTAATGGCATTAATTTAGGTTAATCTCTTCTCCCTGAGCATTCTTCACACAGTGATTAGCACATTGGACTCGCATTCGGGAGGACGATGCTTCAGACCCACATCCGGCCAGCCATTATTTTGCTAAATCACTTTAGGCAAATGCTGGGATGGTTCCTTTGAAAGGTCACGGCCGACTTCCTTCCCCATCCTTCCTTAATCCCATGGGGCCTTGCTGTTTGGTCCCCTCCCCTCAAATCAACCAACCAAACATCACAGTAACTACTCCTTTCTTCACTCCATTTTAGTTTTCTACATCTTTCAATTTCTTACCTGTCTTTTTCGCCACCCACCCTCCCTCTTCCGTTATGTACAATGCACTTAGCTTTTCACTCTTATTAACTAGTGCACAGTGTTTAAGCAGTAGTCTCTGTCTTGGATATTACCCTGTCTTCCACTTTCAAGCTCTCAGGTTTTCAAATCTCGTCTGGTGCAATCCCCAACAATCAGTCTTTCCTTCTGATCCCATCTGATAAGTCTCCCCTCCGGGTTGTTGTTGTTGTTGTTGTTGTTGTTGTGGTATTCAGTCCTGAGACTGGTTTGATGCAGCTCCCCATGCTACTCTATCCTGTGCAAGCTTCTTCATCTCCCAGTACCTACTGCAGCCTACATCCTTCTGAATCTGCTTAGTATATTCATCTCTTGGTCTCCCTCTACAATTTTTACCCTCCACGCTGCCCTCCAGTACTAAATTGGTGATCCCTTGATGCCTCAGAACATGTCCTACCAACTGATCCCTTCTTCTAGTCAAGTTGTGCCACAAACTCCTCCCCAATTCTATTCAATACCTCCTCATTAGTTATGTTATTTACCCATCTAATCTTCAGCATTCTTCTGTAGCGCCACATTTCGAAAGCTTCTATTCTCTTCTTGTATAAACTATTTATCGTCCACGTTTCACTTCCATACATGGCTACAATCCATACAAATATTTTCAGAAACAACTTCCTAACACTTAAATCAATACTCGATGTTAACAAATTTCTCTTCTTCAGAAATGCTTTCCTTGCCATTGCCAGTCTACATTTTATATCCTCTCTACTTCGACCATCATCAGTTATTTTGCTCCCCAAATAGCAAAACTCCTTTAATACGTTAAGTGTCTCATTTCCTAATCTAATTCCCTCAGCATCACCCGACTTAATTTGACTGCATTCCATTATCCTTGTTTTGCTTTTGTTGATGTTCATCTTATACCCTCCTTTCAAGACATTGTCCATTCCGTTCAACTGCTCTTCCAAGTCCTTTGCTGTTTCTGACAGAATTACAATGTCATCGGCGAACCTCAAAGTATTTATTTCTTCTCCATGGATTTTCATACCTACTCTGAACTTTTCTTTTGTTTCCTTTACTACTTGCTCAATATACAGATTGAATAGCATCGGGGAGAGGCTATAACCCTGTCTCACTCCCATCCCAACCGCTGCTTCCCTTTCATGTCCCTCGACTCTTATAACTGCCCTCTGGTTTCTGTACAAATTGTAAATAGCCTTTCGCTCCCTGTATTTTACCCCTGAATTTGAAAGTGAGTATTCCAGTCACCATTTTCAAAAGCTTTCTCTAAGTCTACAAATGCTAGAAACATAGGTTTGCCTTTCCTCACGTGTTCCAACATTTCTACAGAATCCAAACTGATCTTCCCCGAGGTCGGCTTCTACCAGTTTTCCATTAGTCTGTAAAGAATTCGCGTTAGTATTTTGCAGCTATGACTTAATAAACTGATAGTTTGGTAATTTTCACATCTGTCAACACCTGCTTTCTTTGGGATTGGAATTATTATATTCTTGAAGTCTGAGGGAATTTCGTCTGTCTCATACATTTTGCTCACCAGAGTTTTGTCAGGACTGGTTCTCCCAAGGCTGTCAGTAGTTCTAATGGAATGTTGTCTACTCCTGGGGCCTTGTTTCGACTTAGGTCTTTCAGTGCTCTGTCAAACTCTTCACACAGTATTATATCTCCCATTTCATTTTCATCTACATCCTCTTCCATTTCCATAATATTGTCCTCAAGAACATCGCCCCTGTATAGACCCTCTGTACACTCCTTCCACCTTTCTGCTTTCCCTTCTTTGCTTAGAACTGGGTTTCCATCTGAGCTCTTGATATTCATACAAGTCGTTCTCTTTTCTCCAAAGGTCTCTTTAATTTTCCTGTAGGCAGTATCTATCTTACCCCTCATGAGATAAGCCTCAACATCCTTACATGTGTCCTCTAGTCATCCCTGCTTAGCCATTTTGCACTTCCTGTCGATCTCATTTGTGAGACATTTGTATTCCTTTTTGCCTGCTTCACCTACTGCATTTTTGTATTTTCTCCTTTCATCAATTAAATTCAATATCTCTTCTGTTACCCAAGGATTTCTACTAGCCCTCGTCTTTTTACCTACTTGATCCTCTGCTGCCTTCATTATTTCATTCCTCAAAGCTACCCATTCTTCTTCTACTGTATTTCTTTCCCCCATTCCTGTCAATTGTTCCCTTATGCTCTCCCTGAAACTCTGTACAACCTCTGGTTTAGTCAGTTTATCCAGCTCTCATCTCCTTAAATTCTCACCTTTTTGCAGCTTCTTCAGTTTTAATCTACAATTCTAACCAATAGATTGTGGTCAGAGTCCACATTTGCCCTAGGAAATGTCTTACAATTTAAAACCTGGTTCCTAAATCTCTGGCTTACCATTATATAATCTATCTGAAACCTTTTAGTATCTCCAGGGTTCTTCCATGTATACAACCTTCTTTCATGATTCTTGAACCACGTATTAGCTATGATTAAGTTATGCTCTGTGCAAAATTCTACCAGGCGGCTTCGTCTTTCATTTCTTAGCCCCAGTCCATATTCACCTACTATATTTCCTTCTCTTCCTTTTCCTACTGTCGAATTCCAGTCACCCATGACTATTAAATTTTTGTCTCCCTTCTCTACCTGAATAATTTCTTTTATCTCATCATACATTTCATCAATTTCTTCATCATCTGCAGAGCTAGTTGGCATATAAACTTGTACTACTGTAGTAGGCATGGGCTTCATGTCTATCTTGGCCACAATAATGCGTTCACTGTGCTGTTTGTAGTAGCTTACCCGCACTCCTATTTTTTTTATTCATTATTAAACCTACTCCTGCATTACCCCTATTTGATTTTGTATTTGTAACCCTGTATTCACCTGACCAAAGGTCTTGTTCCTCCTGCCACCAAACTTCACTAATTCCCACTATATCTAACTTTAACCTATCCGTTTCCTTTTTTAAGGAAACGGATGACCGATTAAGGGATGTGACATTCCACGCTCCGAACGGATGACCGATTAAGGGACGTGACATTCCACGCTCCGATCCGTAGAACGCCAGTTTTCTTTCTCCTGATAACAATGTCCTCCTGAGTAGTCCCCGCCCGGAGATCTGAATGGGGGACTATTTTACCTCCGGAATATTTTACCCAAGAGGATGCTATCATCATTTAATCATACAGTAAAGCTGCATGCCCTCGGGAAAAATTACGGCTGTAGTTTCCCCTTGCTTTCAGCCGTTCGCATTACCCCTATGGGTAACTTTCCTGAAATCTATCCCTTTTCCTAGACCTTTTCAGTCCTTTTCCTTCACTCCTCTTTCTTCCCCTTCAACCCTTCTGCTGTAAGGAGCCACTGGCTCTAGAAGCTTGCCTAATTATAATCTTTTATGTGTGTGTTCTGCCGCCACTTTGTGAGTAGATTTTTTTAAATGTATCTAGTTGCCTTATTTTGTCAAAAATTGTTTGTTTTCTTTGTTATACTTTCATGTCAGAGTTTTAAACATCACAAGCAGAACTAACTCATTTAGGAGAGAAAGTAAACTTGTGTAAAGCACTAGTGGCACATTGTAGGAGACTTGGCTTTTCGAAAAGACTCACAAAACCACTGAAACTAGAGATCAAAGTCCAATCAAACAGTTTGTCCAACTTGCAGTTTCAGTACATGATCATTTGATTGAGGGTTAGGGATTGCTAAAAAAAAGAGTTAAGTACACTTCAGAGTACAGACGAACATACCCTAAATGAGCTTGTAATGTTCCTTGAGCCATTCAAACAAGCTAATAATGATCTAGAACATGACAACTATCTGACTCTCCATTTAGTGCTACTTTGGTGATGTAAACTTCTGGATGAGCACTTGAGCCCTAATGAATTAGATAGTGATGCCTTGGCAATACTTAAATTAAGATGCAGAAATTACATGGACAGAAGTAATGAGAAGATTAAAGTGCACTTTTACCACAGGATCATAACATTTTTGTGTCCCCCATATCATGATCTTTTGATGATAGAGATAATGTTTTGCAAGAAGTTGGTGCTCTGCATGCGAACATTTCAGGGGAGTGACATCTAAATATGCCAAATATTTTTTGCTTGTGGAACATGTTTATCAGTGACTGTTCCTACAAATTGTGACATCCATTCTGTCTAGTTACTCATGGTTCACATGAAAGTACACCATGCCCATCGAAACTGCCGCAACTGTAGAAGTTGCAGAGGTGTGCGAGAAGTCTGTACCATACAGACAAACACTGCAAAGTATTGTTGTACCTCTCAGTCACTACCACTGAAAAAGATGCAGAGTCGGAAACTGATATTCTTTGATAGTGGAAAGAACATGAAATGACAGTGCCATCTCTGGCAGGTGTAGCTAAGAGCATCTTGTGTATTACAGCCTAAAGCAGATCTAGTGAAAGGAACTTCAGTGCTACAGGTTTGGTTGTTACCAAACAACACAGTCATCTGGATCCTAATGTTGTGCATGACATTTTATTGGTTCAAATAACAATAATCTATTAAAATACTTCTGACATAGATTAATACTATACTCCAGCAGAACAGGCCTTGGAAAGCCCAATGGTACTGACCGATAGGTCAGCCAAATGTTGTCAATGGATGTGGGTATGGAGAGGCATGTGGTCAGCACACAGCTTTCCTGGTCGTTGTCAGTTTTCATGACTGGGACCACCACTTCTGACTCGAGTACCTCCTTAATTGACCTCACAAGGGCTAAGGGAACCTCACTTGTCAACAGTGCTCGGCAGACTCGGATGGTCATCCATCCAGCACTTAAAAGGATGGGAACTAGTGTTACCACTGTGGCAAGGCCATGGGCAAAGTAATATTACACACACACACACACACCACACACACACACACACACACACACACACACACAGAAATATTCACTGCTGACAGATCAGTATCAGTAAATAAACAGCAACCTGCCCCAGTTTTTCATGAGTTGCACTAATTATCTATGGTCAGATGACTTGTCTGGCATAGCGTTAAAAAATTATACGCACAAATCAGCCTTGTGAATCAGTCTATCTGTTAGTGAAACCATATCAAAATCCCTACAGTAGTTTCTGAGATAATTCTTTACATACGGACAGAAAACCGCGATGTGGAACCGTAAGTTATACTGTGTACAGATACACCCCATGAACCATGGACCTTGTCATCAGTGAAATGGCTTGCATGTCCCAGTGATATGGATAGCTGTACCATAGGTGCAAACACAATTGAGGCTTATCTGTTGGGAGGTGAGATAAATGTGAGGTTCCTGAAGAGTGGCAGCAACATTTTCAGTAGTTGCAGGGGTAATGGTCTGGATGATTGACTGATTTGGCCTTGTAACATCAACAAAAACAGCCTCGATGTGTTGGTACTGTGAACAGCTGAAAGCAAGGGGAAACTACAGCCGTAAGCTTTCTCAAGGGCATGCAGCTCTTCTGTACAGTTAAATGAAGATGGTGTCCTCTTGGGTAAAATATATAGAAGATAAAATAGCCCCCATTCATACCTCCAGTCAGGGACTACTCAGGAGAATGTCTTCATAATGAGAAACACAACTAACATGGAATCATGAATGTTACATCTCTTAATTGAGCAGGTAGGTTAGAAAATTTAAAAAAAGGAAATGGATAGGTTGAAATTAGATATAATGGGAATTTGTGAAGTTCAGTGGCAGGAGGAACAGAACTCAGGGGAATACAGGGCTATAAATACAAATTCAAATAGGAATAATGCAAGAGAGGGTCTAATAATGAATAAGAAAATAGGAATGTGGGTAAGCTACTATTACCAGCTTAGTGATCACATTATAGTAGTCAAGGTAAGATATGACACCACAAACTGGTACAAGTCTACATGCCAACTAGCTCCACAGATAATGAAGACATTAAAGAAATGTATGAGAAACTAAAATAAATTATTCAGATAGTTAAAGGAGTCGAAAATTTGTCAAGGGGGACTGGAATTTGATAGTAGGAAAAGGAAAGGAAGGAAGAATAGTAGGTGAATATGGACTGGGGGGAAAGGGATGAAAGACAAAGCCGCCCATTAGAATTTTCCACAGAGCATAATTTAATCATTGCTTAAACTTGGTTTAAGAATCATAAATGAAGGATATATATGTGGAAGAGATGTGGAGACATGAGAAGTTTTCAGACTGATTATATAATGGTTAGACGGAAATTTAGGAACCAGATTTTAAATTGTAAGACATTTCCCGGGGTGGATGTGGACTCTGAACGCAAATTATTTGTTATGAACTGTAGATTGAAACTGAAGAAATTGCAAAAAGTAGGAAATTTAGGAGAAGGGCCCCAGATAAGTCGAAAGAACCACAGGTTGTTGAGACTTTCAGAGGGAGGATTAGGCAACAATTGACTAGAGCAGGCAAAACGAATACAATAGAAGACGAATGGGTAGCTTTAAGAGATGAAAGTGAAGGCAGCAGAGGACCAAATAGGTAAAAAGACCAGACCAGTAGAAATCCTTGGATAACACAAGAAGTATTGAATTTAAGCGATTTACAGGAGAAAATTTAAAAATGTGGCAAATGGGAAGACAACGATCTAAGAAGTGAGATTGACAGAAAGTGCAAAATGGCTAAGCAGGAATGGCTACAGGACAAATGTATAGGTGTAGAAGGATATTTCACTTGGAGAAAGACAGATAATACTGCATGCAAGAAAATTAAAGAGGTGTTTGCTGAAGGCAATATTATAGAAAGGGAAGTGGATGTAGATGAAGATCAGAGGAGAGAGATTATACTGTGAGAAGAATTTGACAGAGCTCTGAAATATGTACGTCAAATCAAGGTCCAGGTGGTAGATGATATTCCATCAGAACTACTGATAGCCATGGGAGAGCCAGCCATAGCAAAACTCTTCCATTTGGTGTGGTGTATGAGACTGGCAAATACCCTCAGATTTCATGATGAATATAGTACTTCTAGTTCCAAAGAAAGCAGGTACTGACAGGTGTGAAAATTACTTAACTATCAGTTTAATAACTCATTGTTGTGAAATACTAATAAAAATTCTAAACTGGTAAAAGCTGACCTTGAGGAAGATCAGTTTGAATTCTGGAGAGATGTAGGAACACATGAAGCAATACTGATCCTACGACTTATCTTATAAGAATGGCATTTGAAGACATAGGGAAGGCTTTTGACAATGTTGGCTGGAATACTCTCTTTGAAATTCTTCAGGTAGCAGCAGTAAAATACTGGGACCAAAAGGCTATTTACAACTTGTACAGAAACCAGTTGGCAGTTATAAGAATTGATGGGTATGAAAGGGAGGCAGTGGTTGAGAAGGGAGTGAGACAGGGTTGTAGCCTATCCCTGATATTGTTCAATCTGTACTTTGAACGAGCAGTAAAGGAAACCAAAGAAAAATTTGAAGTAGGAATTAAGGTTCAGGGAGAAGAAATAAAATCTTTGAGGTTTGCAATGACACTGTAATTGTGTTAAGAGACAGTGAAGGGCTAGGAAAAGGAGTTGAACAAGATGGACAGGTCTTGAAAGGAGGATAGAAGATGAAAACCAACAAGAGCAAAACAAGGCTAATGGAATGTAGTCAAATGAAATCAGGTGATGCTAGGGGAATTAGATTAGGAAACAAGACTCTTAAAGTAGTAGATGAGTTTTGCTGTTTGGGCAGCAAAATAACTGATGATGGCTGAAGTAGAGATTGTATAAAATGTAGACTGGTGATGACAAAAAAAAAGCATTTCTCAAAAAGAGATATTTGGAGTTAAGTGTTAGGAAGTCTTTTCTGAAAGTATTTCTCTGGAGTGTAGCCATGTATGGAAGTGAAACAAGGATGATAAACAGCTTAGACAAAAAGAGAATAGAAGCTTTTGAAATGCGATGCTACAGAAGGATGTTGAATATTAGATGGGTCAATCACGTATCTAATGAGAAGGTCTTCAATAGAATCAGAGAGACAAGAAATTTGTGGCACAACTTGACCAAAAGAAGGGATCAGTTGATAGGACATATTCTGAGACATCAAGGGATCACCAGTTTAGTATCAGAGAGAAGTGTGGGGGATAAAAATCATAGAGGGAGACCAAGAGATGAATACATTAAGTAGGTTCAGAAGGATGAAGGTTGCAGTGGTTATTTGGAGACATAGATGCTTGCGCAAGATAAAGTAGCACGGAGAGCTGCATCAAACCAGTCTTCAGACTGGAGACTATAACAAGAACATGTATATAGTCATCATCCTGAGACATGTGCATTTAGTGGGACTGCTGCGAGTCCTTGGTTATACTTTCAGACTCATGTATTCAAACTCTTTTCCATGTTGGCACAATACAGTAACACCTGACAACAGACTCATGTGGCATGTTGTTGGCTACAGGGGAGCAGCAGAGACTCGTGAGTCAAGTCTCTGAGCACACGGAGATGAGTTCAGAGATGACGCCAGAGGACCCACTGTGGTGTTTACAGTGAGTTCGTGTAGTGTGTTTCTGATCTCTAGCAGGAACCTACAGTGGGTTTACCCTGTTTCTTTCCTCTAGTCTCCCAAGGGCATCCTGTAGTTATCTTTGTTCTGCTTGGAGGGCTGATAGAGATTTCAGAACTGCTTAGCTGTCTGAATAAATGCAGGTGCTACAATCCTTCTCTCATCTATGAAAATTCTCTTCTGTGCACACTCTGCTAGCAGATATTTCCTACTGGAATACTGTGGCCAGCTTCCCTAGAGAGACAGCTGTCTCTTCTCTAGGCTGAACCCTTTATGCTCATGCTGATGCATCTTCTTCTGTTTTCAACCAATCAGTAAACCAGACTATGTCTCCTGCACAGTGTCATGGATCATTCTTCCACTGCTCCCTTCTTCCAATGTTATAATGAAAGGTTTATTGAAGCAACAGGAAATTACTATACGGTCAACTGGCATTTCCCTGACCATTCCTAAATTTACCACACTCACTGTGTTGGTGTGAGATTCTGGATATCCTAAAGGAAACTGTCTGTCCTTGCTGCTGCCTCCATTGTGACTCAGAGATGTAATGGGGCCTGTCCAGCATGGTTTCCATCCTAGCAGTTGCTGTTCTGCTAATTCCACCTGTTATGGCTAGACAGGCCAATCTCTGCATCTTGCCAAGCTCCTTAGCAGTCACTTTCTGTTCTATTTTATTTCATCATACTGTAGCCCCATAAACTATCATAGGTCTTAATACAGTGGTGTATATCTAGTACATAATCCTGCAGTTTAGACCCTGGTTTTTACGACAGGCCATCCTGGTACTCATAAGAGTACTTTTTGCCTGGAAACATCTATTCTTTATATGAGAAGTCTACGGTTATACTAGATACCTCACTACCCATTCTATTAGTAGAGTTTCATCAGGGAGCTTCAGATTCCAATATGTTTGCTGGATTTTCTTCCTCGTAAATGGTACTGCAACAGTTTTATTGGGCCTAGCACTTAGATCATGTTTTATGCACCAGTTTTCTGCAATGTCTACTGCACATTGTGCCATTGTTCTAACAGTATTAGCAAATTTGCCAAGTTTTACTATGACTAAGTTGTCTACATATCCTTGAAAAAAATAGCATATAATATTTAACTCTTCAATGAACTCATTCATCACTAGGTTCCACAGCAATGGGGCAGGACCCCTCCTTGTGGACATCCCCTGCTGTTGTTGATCAACATTTTCTCATTTATCATGGTGGTTTCCACCATTCTTCTACTGAGCATGGTCTTAATCCACCTGTATATGGTGTCTCAGTGCCATGCTCTTCTGCAGCTCCAACTATAGATTCAAAGATTGTATTGCTAAAAGCTCCCTCTAACCAGGAAGCTTCAGAGAGCTATTTCTTGAAAGTGTAGAGCTTTTTCCACCTTCCCTATAAGTTGGTGAAGTGCTGTTTCACATGGTTTATTGGTTGTATATATGTTGGTGTACATGTACACCAAGGAACCTGAGTGTACCTCTTCTTCCTAATATGCACATTAATGCCTTTAAAACAATGGAGGACATACTGATTGGTCTCATATCCTTGGCCTTGGCATGAGTAATTCTCCCTGGTTTCAGAATGGAAACAACACTCTCTGTCTTCCAAGCATTAGGAATGATTCATGCTGCTAGCCTGACCCTAAACAGTCTACACAGGAATCTAATTAAAGCCATTTAATCCTCTCCTGTTTTGTAGCAGTAGAGCTGGAAATATACAATCTGGGTCTGGTGAGCTGAATGGTTGAAATGTTTCCACTGCCCACATCATTTTTCCCCAGGTTTCCTTTTTATTACCTGTAAACCGTGTCTCTCAGGGACTGACTTCTGGTCTGTGTTAATGCTGCCAGAGTGCAGTGAAGAAAGTGAGTCTTAAGGAGCACATCCAGTGTCTCACTTGCTATTGTATACTCACCATTCTCCTTCCTTAAAGCACCTCCTGAATTAGTTGATATTCCAGTGAGGTTTTTATGGAGCCTAGTGCAGGCATCTGTATCTTCCACTTCCTCACAAAATATGTTCCATGAAGATAGTCTACCATATCGTCCTTCGCCGTCGGCGTTGTCGTTGTTACTGTGATACACCGTTATACCAAGAGGAAAGGCGCGTCGATCTTAGAGCATGAGATATGATGACCTTTAGCCATTGACAACACACAACTGTCACGGTAGCACCTGATTCCAGAATAGCTGCAGTAGTTAGGATCTACGAACTATCCCCTCTTGACCAGGTCCCCAAAACTTAACTCGTAACGAGATCCCTTCAAAGCAAATTGTCATAACGATCGTCTATCAAGGCTTCATACAACGAGAAGAAATGTTACAGTTTATGGAATAATAACAGAGACGACCAAACTGTCTTGTCTCTTCTGCTTTATTTAACATAACTTCGTTCACAGTTTCATTTTGCATTCACCACTCATTCACTGAAACCCTTTGATGAACAGTTTTGGTTGCTTGACACCAACAGTCAATGATAATGATACAGCTTTTCTCCTTTTTATAAATTGAAGCCCGCTCTCCGCGATATAATTAAAAAAAAATGGTCTCAATACCGCATCCCTCGTGAGATGCGAATAGCCTTATCCCGGAATTGACCGCCCTGTAGGTGTACTCAGTTTAATGACCACACTTCGCTATCCGCTATTTCGCCTAACTGAATGTCCATTTGTTAGTCTGATTATACGCTGTAGCTATTTAAAATTCGCCCCTATATTTTTCACAGCACACAATTAGCACTTCTTTACTTGTTTTTTTTCTAAGAGTAAACGAAAAAAAAAGACGCCGTATCATCGGCTTAGTCGATATAAAGCAAAACACCTTAATATGCCCAATTTTACCTCTTCTATAGGATCGGCTATCTTACTCATTAATTTACTACATATTGTTCCCAATAACACTAAACAGGTATCGCCGTTATATTTTAATGGTATTCAAAAACACGTTGCTATTATTATGACCGACCGAATCGTAACAAATCATGCGGCGTGCGTTTTTAACGATAACTTTATGCTATTCAAGTTCTGTTACAGCTATCTTGACTCATAATGTTACAATAGTTTTGCTTGCTTGATTACAAAGTTGTATTTGATAAGGGCCTCTTGATATTTTGCCCATTGTCCTTTTTTCTTTTAAGATTGAACAGTCTCCTTACTGGCTCCCTTTGCCCTTCCAGATTGTTAGTAACTGGGCAGTTTTCTAAATATGTGGTTTTAATGACAGATGTCACTGCATCTGCCATTACCTCAAAATCTGCTGGGTTCCTTATAGAAGTTCTGGCTTCAGATAGGCGTGAGTTTAAGTCTTTCCTATATGAGTTCCAGTCTGTTTTCCTAGGATTTCTATGGACCATGGTCTGTTTAACATCCATTTAAACATCAAACTTGATATACATGTGATCAGATAAGGATGGCTCCATTGCCACAGGCCATTGTTTGACGTAAGTACCCATTAGAGTAGGCCTGCAAGTTATGTCAGTTACTTCTTCTATCCTGGAAGGTAGAGACCCTACCCCTCTTTAAGATTTACAGACTATTTTGTAGTAGAAATTCAAATAGGTGCTCACCTCTGCTGGTTTTTTATTTTTTGTTTTTATTTTTATTATGGTTTTAGGGTGCAAAACTGCTATGGTCATAAGCGCCCACTCCGTGGCATAGTGAAGAGTAAAAAACTGAAATTTAAATCAGCAGAAATGGGAGCGAAACTCAAGAAGGAACCTCTGCTGTTGTATCACTGCTTCCCCCCCACTCCCCCACCCCCCACCCCCACCAGGTTACAGGCACTGGCACCACAGCCAACCAGCTGCTGTTCATGTTGCTGCGTGCAGCTATGTGCCAGCCTCTTCCCTTCATGGGAAGGAGGAATACTGTCCTTGCAAGGAATGTAATGTGAGGCCAATACAGTTTCACTCATGCTTCCTTGCTTACATTGTTTCATTCTGATGCTCACTAAGTCCCTGGAACAGATGTCCACTGTCAGCATGAATGAAATTCCATTCTTAACATAAATGTATGTCCTGGGGTTTTTTAGGCTTCTAGCATAAGTCAATTTGTCTCTAGTTCCTCCAAGGCCTGAAAGAACCATTTATACAAGGTGAATCACCTAAAACCTACACTGCAAATATTGCAGAAATGCAGAGTGCTATCGAACTGCAGTTTTCACAAAATGGATTCGTAGGCAGGGGCATGTATTGGTAGCCAATCAACAGAATGTAATAATATTTAGAAAGTGTATTTTTTGTGCAAGCATACACTTTTTTAAATGGAGCAATGCCTGTTGACATTAAGAAGCTACAAGTAGAGTAAATTAGAATGTCGGTGGTATTTGTTGCAGAATTCTAGTGCAAGTCATTTATGAGATACCATATTTTGAAAAGTTCCCTCACCAACACTTGCACGATACCTGTGGAAGCACGCACTAAAGAACAAGTGCATACAACAGTTACATGGATTCTGATCAGTAATGAGACAGTTGATCATCACAGGTTGTGTTCGAAATTGCCACCAGCAGTCGCAATACAAGCTTCCAATGTGTTTTGGAAGGTCTGCTTCACACATGGGAGGAGCGGGAGGGGGATTGTCCAATATATACATGGCGCCGGCCCACCGCCAGTCAGTACATTAGCACATCTGATGATGGCAACGTGGTCGATTGCCGAAATAGTGTGTCCTATGCACACCAATACCAGGCTGTTCACCCGAGATTTATTTTGTTTGCTTCACACATGCTAGCAAGGAGATGCCCAAGCAGGCTGCATAAACATGTCATTGCTTATCATTGGGTATAGTTGGTATGTCCTTGTAGACAGTGTCTTTCAGCTTTCCTCACAGAAAAAGTCTACAGGCATCAAATCCAGAAAATGGGGCAGCCAAGGTACAGGTCCTCTGTGTCCAACCCAACAATTTGGAAACAGTTTGTGAATGTATGCTGTAATACTTGGTGCACTATGTGCTGGACAGCCATCATACTGGTACCACAGGTTCCTCCTAGTCTGCAAAGGAACATCTTCTACCATCCATGGAAGATGGTCTGTTAGGATGCTGTGATACTTGTGCCCATTCAGTTTTCTGTCTATGAGCCCATGAGCTGATGGTTCACTATCCCACAACACACATTTACACTCCATGGATGCTGACATCTCACCTGACGAAGCCAACAGGGACTGTCAACAGACCAATAATGCACGTTTTGGCAGTTTGCTGGCCGTGATTGATAAATGTGGCTTCATCACTAAACATGATACATGGTACATCTGAGTATCCTGTCATAATGCACATGTACAGAAGTTAACATGACTCTCAAAATCGTTTCCATACAGCTCTTGAGAGAGAGAGAGATGTGATGATGGAGATTGTGTGGGGCACTTGCCTGACTCATGCCTCTTCCTTGTTCGGTTGTGTGGGAGCTAATGAGTGGATCAATTGCAACAACAACAAGAACATTAATTTCCCCCTCTTCTTCACCAATTGTTTCCTTCTGTTATGTTGTTTAGGTATTGCACTACCACTTTCATGTAACTGATTGAAGAGGTTGATAAATAATTATCAAGATGATGACATCTATTGGGATATCTTGCCACATACACCAAACAAGAATGAACTATATTCTTCCTACACTTTCCATATACCACAAGCATGTCAGCTTTGTCTGAATTGGTAAAACCCATTGTTCATTCATGACCTACTGCTTGGACTGTCACACACTAATTGATTAGCAAGTCACAATGCAAAAGCACACTCTAAGCAAATGTAACATTGTACCTAGCAACTACACAGGTTGAATGGCTCGAAGAAGTGTTAGTGAGGAAGATTTTCAAAATGGAATATCGTGTGAATGACTCACACTAAAATCCTTCAACATATACCACTGAATTCTAGTTTACCCTATTTTTAGTTTTTTTTGTCAGTAGGCATTGTTCCATTCAAAAAGTGTGTATTTGCACAAAAAATACACTTTCTTGGTATTATTACAATCTGTTTACTCAGTAACAATATGCTAGCCCATTCTGTCAAAGCCGCTCATCAATAGCACTTTCCATTTCCACAATATCTGCTGTGCAAGTGTTAACTGATGCTCCCTGTATAGATAGAGTGCCTGGATTAGGACCACATCCACCTATTGTCTTCCCAGAAGATGACTCAGGGCAAATGTTGCCCCTTTACTGTGTTCCAGGTTTATCTGCAGTCTCCAGTTTGCCGCCGTGGTTGCTTCTGATGTCTTTGATTATCCTGACAGCAATGTGTGATAACACTAAGTACAATTTCCAGTCCTGTTCTTGCACAGCTGCCAGAAAAAAATGTTTGTTGACTTTCTCCACAGAGGTTTGGCCACCCGGTACAACCTTTTGCCCTCTAATCCTCTATTGAGACCTACTGGTTCAGTGCCCTTATTTTCTTGACAGAGTCTTTGGAGGAGTATCCTTAACAAGTTCCCATACCCAAATTGATAACTTTGCAGTCCTGAAGAGCTCAGCTGCTATCTTGACTGGCAGCTTCGCTGCCTTGCAGAGAGATATCTTGGGACCACCCCCCTTAAGTCGCTCCATTGTTCCCATTGCTTCATAGACAAAGAATTAGGGTTGTGGACTTGCCCCTCCTCCCACCCCCCTCTCAGTCTTCTCAAAGAGAGCCATCTGCACAAGCTCCACCTGCTGTAAGGTAATGCCTAGTAGGTGTCCCTGTTGGATTACCACCATCATGATAACTAAGATTTCAATACTATGGGTATGTTTCCCTGTTCCCTCACTTGGCTTTTTCTGGATCCATTTATCCTGAGAAGTGGAAGTATTAGTCTCCTCCATTCTCTTGTTCCCTGTCTTAGAGGTAGAAGGAGTCTGATTACCCCCTTCACTCTGAGATAGCCTTTTTTTGGGAGGTATTAGGTTCAAGACCCTTCAGTTCACTCCATTTACATTTAGAAAGCATTCTTTACATTAATTTCTTTTTATTCTTTGAAGTGGTTCCTCCTCTGAGTCCAAGAAAAGGATTTGATCTCGACCTGGTCCAGCTTCTCAGTAACAGTTTCCACTTCTTGGACTGTTCTACTGTCTGATACAACTGCTGTAACATCTCTCACTATTTCCAACCCCATTGTTTGGGTCTTTGAGGGCTCATCAAGTTTCTCAATGTTTGTTTTGTTTTCTGTGTTCTCTTGGGACCCATGAGAACTGGGGCTCTAGTTGGTCAAAGCCATGGAATCTCATGCAGTGCTAGACTAATTGCTCACGATGGTTGCCCGATGACCCTGAGGCTCCATTAATGACACACCTTCCACATCTTCCCGTGTGCCATGCATCACACCTTGAGTTGGGCATTGGTGAACTGGAGGACTGTGGGAGCAGGCAGGGAAGGGATGGGGCATTTTGAAACACTCTTCATCTGGTCCATCCATTGAGGTGCGTCCCAGACAATGCGCCTGCAAGATGGTATCCTCCAGAGAGGTGATATGTGATTGTAGGGGACTGTGACATGCTTTTATTTATTTATTTATTTTATTAATTAATGATTGTACTCAGATGATCATTGGCAGTGAAAGTAAGTATATCTAAAGTTATTGTAATGGAAATTTGAGTTTAAATCAAACAAAGGAAACACCAGGTAGGAATGTCAACAACATAGGAAAAGATAGATTGCTACTTACCATAAAGAAAACATGCTCAGTTAAAGACAAGCATAATTAAAAGACACTTACACATAAGCTTTGAGCTACAGCCTTTGTCGTAAAGAGAGAAACGCACACCATTCATTTACACAACAAACACACCTCGTGCAACATGATCACCAACACCAGCAGCTTGGGTCAGAAGGCAGCTATTACATGGGATAGTAGCAGCAGTCTCAAGGGGGCGATTCTCCGATCCCTCCAGATTGTAGCTATCATCCCACACGATGGTTGCACTTTGGCCCGAGCTGCCATAGTTGGTGGTCATGTGTGCATAACGTGTGCTTGCTTGTGTGAATGAATGGTGTGTGTTTCTCTTTTTACAATGAAGGCTGTGGCTGAAAGCTGATGTCCTAATTGTGCCTGTCTCCAACTTGGCATATTATCTTTATGGTAAGTAGCTGTCTATCTTTTCCTACATTGTTGGAAATTTGAGTTTGTATTACTGCTTTTATGAGTTGTTTGAAAACGAAACCAGTGGAGCACTATGTACTTTTGACATAAATTTATTATGCCCATTTTTGCTTGTTATTTATGACTATAACCTGTTTTGGGTATTAGGAGTTCATGGAAGTTTTGCTATTGCATCTAGGAAGAATGTGAAATTGCTTTCAAATGTGTCTCATGAAATGATGGGTGCTTGGAAACTGTATGTCCCAGTGGTTCTAAAGTGAAACCACCTCCTTAAAACAATTAACTGGATACTTTTTACCAATTTTTCTCATATTTGTTTCTTACTATGATACCAAAGGCATGCAGACACCATGGCATATTAAACTTGCTGACTGTTGACTGTGGTCTTGCACAAGTGATTTGGAATTTGAGCATGCTGTAGGCCTAGTTAGTTCTATGGCTAACTCCTGTATGGATGTTATCTTCTGTTGTGCTTTTTCATGTAACCAAGGGACTGCTATCTCTCTGATCTTATCCCGGGGTAGTACATAATGTTGGTGACCCAATGTGGTGTGAACTACAACCTTTTGATGTGGCGTCAGAGGCAGTTTTCCAGCAGGAAGTGACAGGTATAAAGCAGCCACTTTAATTTTTCTCAGATAAACAGACAGCTTCACAGGCTACATGGTCCACCTATGACTGTGACCTTTTAGCAGTTTATGAAGCAGTTTGCCAGTTTATATATGACATGGAATGCAGATCACTAGTCATTTACATGGACCACCAACTGCTAGTGGACTCAGTCTGAAATCCATTGAAAGACGCATGCCCCAGGCGATTCCCATCACCTGGACTATATTGCACAGTTTACCACCAACATCAACCATATGAAGTATATGGACAATGTTGTTGTTCTGTGTGTGAACACACAGTCATAATGCTGAAAATGATCTAAAAGAGTAATCTTAAGCTTGAAAGGAACCTGTATGTACTTGCAAACAAGTTTATAAAAGCTATTTCATTATTTTCACTTTCACACAGGGTGCCATAAATATTAACAGCAGCAGCACTGTTTCTCATCGAAGAGGAAACATTTGTGAAGTGTGACATGAGGTGTCAACCTACTGTGAGGGATTGGAGTGGTTATGAAAATCTTGTAGCTGTAATACACTGAAGAGCCAGAGGAACTGGTAAACCTGCCTAATATCGTGTAGGGCCCCTGCAAGCTCACAGAAGTGCCACATCATGATGTGGCATGGACAGGACTAATATCTGAAGTACTGCTGGAGGGAATTGACACCATGAATCCTGCAGGGCTGTCCATAAATCCGTATGAGTACGAGAATGTGGAGATCTCTTCTGAACAGAATGTTGCAAGGCATCCCAGATATGGTCAATAATATTCATGTCTGGGGAGTGTTTAAACTCAGAAGAGTGTTCCTGGAGCCAATCTGTAGCAATTCTGGACATGTGGAGTGTCGCATTGTCTTGCTGGAGTTGCCCAAGTCTGTTGCAATGCACAATGGACATGAATGGATGCAGGTGATCAAACAGGATGCTTACGTATGTGTCACCCATCTGAGTCATATCTAGACATATCAGGAGTCCCGTATCACTCCAACTGCACATGCCCCAAACCACTACAGAGCCCCCACCAGCTTCAGCTATTCCCTGCTGACATGCAGGGTCCATGGATTCATGAGGTTGTCTCCATACCCCTACATGTCCATCCACTCAATACAATTTGAAAAAAAAAGACTAATGTGAGCAGGCAACATGTTTACAGTCATCAACAGGCCAGTGAAAGTGTAGACGGGCCCAGGCAAGGCGTAAAGCTTTGTGTCATCCCATCAAGGGTACACAAGTGGGCCTTTGGTTCTGAAAGCCCATATCGATGATGCTTCACTAAATGCTTTGCATGCTGACACTTGTTGAAAGCCCGGCACTGAAACCTGCAGAAATTTGTGGAAGGGTTGCACTTCTGTCATGTTGAACAATTCTTTTCAGTTGTCATTGGTCCTGTTCATGCAGGAGCTTATTCCAGCCACAGCAATGTGGCGGTGTATACCAGATTCCTGTTACTGACAATGCACTCGTGAAATAGTCACATGAGAAAATCCCTACTTCATTGGTATCTCGGAGATGCTGTGTCCATCGCTCATGCATGACTATAACATCATGTTCAAACTCACCTACGACCTAGCAAAATTCTTGGCATCTTTGCTCAAACCAATGATAGGCAAGTGTGCACATCACATAAAAAATTCTGGTGGTTTTATCAGTCGACTTCAGTCACTAAAACTGCAAAGTAATGACTTATTGGTCAGTCTTGATGTGGTTTCACTTTTCACCAAGGTGCCTCTGGTGGACTCACTACACCTCATTGGCAATATGTTTGGTGCAGACATTACAGCGTTGTTTGAGCACACTCTCTCCTCTACATGTTTTATATTTAACAACAAATTTTACGAAAAATCTGATTAAGTCGCCATGGGGAGTCCTTTGTCTCCCCTGGTGGCCAATCTTTTTATGGAGGATTTTGAGGAGAGAGCACTCGACTCTGCCACTTTTAAACCAACAGTATTTTGGCAGTACGTTGACGACACTTTTATAGTGTGGCCTCACGGTCTGGACCGTTTCCAAGAATTTTTACGTCACATGAACTCCATACATGGCAACATAAAGTTTACCATGGAGATAGAGAAAGATGATTGTCTGCCAGTTTTAGACATCGTGGTGTGATGGAAGAGTGATGGCACACTTGGTCACTCAGTGTACAGAAAGCCCACTCATACAGACCTGTATCTACAAGCTACTAGTTGCCACCATCCAGCACAAACAATGGGCATTCTCAAAACCTTGATCCACCGTGCCCATACTATCTCTGACGCCAACAGTCTTCAAGCGGAACTGGAACACATGCAAAAAGTATTTTTGAAGAATGACTTTTCACCTAGGCAAGTGAACAGAGTGATGAAGACCTACAAACAATGGAACAAGGAAGAGGAAGAGGCCTTCAGGTCGACTGTTTATCTACCATTTATTGGGAATACTTCTTCACAGATAGGCAGAATATTGAGAAAGTATCAAGTGAGAGTCATCTTTCGCCCTCCTTCCAAAATTTTATCACTGGTGGGACCCATTAAAGATGGCCTGGGCCTGCGTTTATCAGGTGTTTACAAAATTCTGTGTGAATGTGGCAAACCATATATAGGGCAAACAACACGAATTGTGCAGGAACGCATTGTGGAACACCAACGGCATACTCACCTTCTCCAACCCACCAAGTCCGCAATCGTTGAACACTGTATTTCCACAGACCATTCCATGAATTACAATGACCCAAAAATTTTGGCCCATACATCAAACTTTTGGAGCTTGATTATCAATGAATCTGTGGAAATAAGATTGTCTGACAATGAGACTCTCATCAATCAAGATAGCGGTTATCAGCTAAAATCTGCTTGGAATCCTGTTATAGAGAAACTTCATAGTCGATGTAGTTATCTGCATAAAGATGGAAATCGACCTGATACCGATACGACAGGCTTTCACCGTGGAGGGTGCAAGGCGCAGCGCACGGAGCCATTATGAATGCGCACACTGAGCAGCGCATGCGTCACCTCAGTATGACTTTAAATAGTGGGGCTCAGTGCGTACTCGCCAGAACTACTACAGTGGCACTCACCTGAAGATGGCCAGAAGACTCTGCGCCGAAATATCATGGCAGGACATTACTGATATCCGGCAGTTCTCCTGTGTTTTTATGGAACAATCAGTATGCCGGGAAAGCTTTAAACATCACACAAATGCACTGTTTGGTGGCAACTTGTGAATTAAAGCATTTGAGCACTCAGTGATGGTCCATTATGTAAAAATACCCAGCATGTTAGTTTTGCTCGATATGTTTTGATGTCGCGGCTATATTAATTGGCTGGGTGAAAACTGTGATTGCATTTTTGATACATACTTTGCCTGTTGTCAAGAGGTGACCACATAGTCATTGCATTGTCAAATAAATTGTTCAATTGCAGTTAACAAGATGTGAGATAGTTAAAGGAGATCTCTCCTACACAGGTGAGCTAAGTTTTCCTTAAAATTATTAATTGACATAAAGTCCAAATGTCTGTAAGGTGGTGGCATGTGATGCAAGCTAAAATTCCTTGAGAGCTCCAGTAATAACAGTGTCACAATTGTGTATAATATTAAATGAAATATTGTAAAGACGTCATTGCACTTAACTGTTGAGAGTGCATATCCCACTGCAAAAATGTTTCAAAGTTCATCACATCTCAAAAAATCAGTCCCAGTCATGGCCTAGCCTGGATTTCTATCTTTTCCAAATTGTGACAAGTAGACTATTCATTCACTAAATCTCACAACTGCTTGCAACCTTTTGAACTGACCATTTGTACAGGAGTGATCCAGATACAAAATAGCAACCTGCACTTAGGTCAGCATCAGTCATTGTTCTTTTTGCTGTACAGCATACACAGGATCTTTCTTAATATTGACCTAATCTTAATTCTAATTGCACCAATAGACACACAATGTATTATCAGTGGAGTTAATATTTACAAGATCATTTATCTGTAGTGATTACCAGGGAAACATTACTTGTAAATTTTATCCATCACATCAATGTACTCTCCCATAAATAAAAACCAACAAAATATACATTTTGTGCTGAATTTTGTGTGGTAGTTTTCATAATTGGATATGACACATAGTTTAGAAATTATTCATGAACTACTGGGTTCACTAATTAAAATTAACACAATGTGCTTATATTTAATGCAAGTTGTATTTCTACATATGCATCATCTTAAATTCCATCTTATGCTGCCATGATAAATAATGTTTTTCTATTGAGGTGAATTTTAAACATTTTAACCCTTTAACTGTTCTGGATGTGTTAACACATGTGCCTTTGTAGCTGTCCCTGTGTGTCTACGCTTAGACACATTCAGAGGACCAGATAGTAGACACATTCAGGGGACCAGGTAGAAGGACTGGTGGCATGCATAAACACTTTTAGAACACACAGGGACAGGTACAAAGGCACGTACATTAACATGTCCAGAGCAGTTAAAGAGTTAATTGATTATCAGAATTTTTTCTCTTAGATTAGGAAACAGTCTTATAACAAGGACACCCACAACTATCATTATTTTGCATACCAAAAGGAAAACTAAAAACTTAAAATATACTGAGGTCCTGAAGTGCTGGTAAAATTCATTGAGAATTCAATTTGCTGTGTTAGCTGTTTCATTGTAATTGCTCAGAGACTGGTACAACCAGTTTTTGTGATGCACATACATTCTCAGGTGTATTTCTGCATAACAAAATGTTTATGTAGAAATTTTATAAGAACCATACTACTGACTTACAAAGTTCAGAATCCTTAACACTAAAAATTAAAACCATGGCCCATGAATTAATAACAAAAGGCATGAGCCACTATCACAAAATTACTTAAAATGTTTAATGTCCCACATTACCTATATGGCTTAGTGCATGTTCTGAGGAGCATTACTGATGCAACCAGCAATGGATGTCAGACTTCATAAAGCCAGTTGTCACTGACAATTTATGTTCAGAGTGTGACAGAAGTGCTTAAAATAAAAATGTTATAAAAATATTGTGAAGAAGGCCCAACAGGGGCTATATGTAGACCCAAATGAAAGAATAATTAAATCAATAACATTGAATTCACATGTGGTAACAGGAAACCATCTAGGCTGTTGAACAATCTAATACTGAAATGACATCAGAGAATACACCAGTGTTCGTTGTTCCCAATTGACAACACCTATATATATATCATCAGTGTTTGTCGTTCCCAATTGATAACACCTATATATCATCAGGAAAACACCTACGATTTCGGTCAAGAACTTTTCAAGATTGTTGGTAACAACATAACACAACTGCTTGTCTTTATATAGTAGTATGGATATATATTTATAGACCATATATATTAAGAAATATATAGCATATGTCCATCTGAATGTTTATCAGAGCATCATGTAATTATTTGAAGTAAACTGGTCAAGCATTTTTCAAAATTTTTGGTACTGATTTTTCACCTTTATATAATATATTGTATATTTATATACCACATGTATTTACAAAAGAGTAGCCTGTGTCTGTCCTAACATTTGTTAGAGTATTATGTAAAACTCTGAAGTAAATTGGTTGCGAACATTTTGAGACTTTTGGTAATGACATTAAACAACAATTTGTGTTTATATAGTGCTATAGATAACTAATTTGCGAGTTCGTGGCATATTTTGATGAAATTATTTTTCAAGTTTCATCTGTGGCCATATCAGATATTCATGTCTGATTCTTCTATTTAGACAACGTATGTATATTTTTATGCTGCTTTATATAACTGTATTGTGATTCAGTATGCAGATATCCACTATTAAGCTCTTGTGTACATTATACAACAACAGCCTTAGCATTACACTGTGTTCTTATTTGTCATTTCCAATTCTACCACCCATCTTTGATCTGGACCTTTATTGTTTTGTTTCCATGCCATCAAGTCTTTTCCAACGCAGGCCTTACTATTACACTTAGTAAGTCCTTATTTGTCATTTCCTATTTTACCACCAATCTGTTCCCTGCGTCTTTATTGTTTTGTTTCCACCCACCTGGTCTTTTCCTGGTTGTGCTAGATTCTACCTCTTGAGTTTCAAGATTCATTGCAACATTTACTCTGTCACCACTGAGTGTACTTACAGGGGGGTGCAACTGTTGATAGCTGCAATATTCCACATGTACCTTCCGGGTGACCCAACAGTAGGCTGGCCACCATACATCTTCAGTGGTCACTGGTTGTTGAGACAGGGCAGCTAAGTTCTGACACTGTGTACTCTATCAAAGATAGAACTGAAGTAAAAGTGCACTTACGGCTTTTGTATTGCGTGCTGCAGTTGGTAACTGTTTGTGTGGTGAATGATAGGGAGTGAAGACAATGAATAATTAGCCACAACCAATATGAAAATAGCTTTTGATGAACATAGTCATAATGTATAGTGTATGAAGTTCTGTGGTGGCATAGTGGAATATACTGTGCAGAATGTCAAACAGAACAATATTCTGTAAAATAGAAGTTGTTCCTGTGTAACCACAACCTTGGAAATTGGGATATTCCTAAAATACCCAACTGAGTTTTCAAAATGATCAGTACGTACAATACACTACAGATCAGTACGTCACCACAGCCACTTTTCCAATCACATTTGTAGTCTTTGACAGCTCACAATCAAACCATTATGTTTCAACATAACCTACACTGTTGGTCACGTTAAAGATCTGTCTGTTATCACAGTGTTTTTTTTTCCCCCTCTAGTCACATTTGTTGGCTTTGCCAGCTCAAAACCAAACTATAACACAGGAATGCAAAACAATATTTCAAGATATACTGTCATATTCCAAGGAACACACAATTCAAGTAATACATACAAAAACCAGTAACGAGCTTTGCAATACATAATACACAGAGTAATAATCATCAATCTTGTACTATCTGTGTCATAAACAAAAGTCAACTATTCATATTTTCCACCAAACTAAAGTCATTAGATTCAGCAGTTCTCATTGGCTACTCTATACTATCATCTGATTGGCTATGACCAAAGGAAACAAATTGCCAGCAGCAGCACACAGCAGAAGAGTCACTAATGCCATAAGTGCACTTTAACTGCAAATTGAATTACATAGGTACTTCATATCTTGTATTAATGAAAAATGTTCAAAATTAATAGCAAAATTTGTTCATGATTTCTATACAATAACAATTGCTAGGCCACTGTTCTGAAGATTAACCTCTGACAATACCAACCGCTGAAACATTGCATCAACAAAGAACACACATCAACCTAAAAAGGCAAAAGTCCAACTCATGATTAACAATTCAGTGTCACTTAAAATTAAATGCACTGAAATGAAAAGAATAGACCAAAGATGAAAAAATGAATGAAGGTGATATAATGTCAGTGAAGTCCTTTTAGATATACTGTGAATCTGCAGTAGTGCTATTCCCACATCCCTGGTGGGAGAACCTCTGCTAGTAGGTTTTTGAAATCATAAATGGAAACATTAGTGACAATGGAAGGCTATGTAACTTTTTAAAGTTTTCCTATAAGGACTGTTAAAGGCACAGTTTAAGATAAAAATGCAATTAGGTTGGATTATCGGAAATGCACCTAAGATCTGGCATTGTGGTCAGTCAATATACAGCTTCATTTAGTGAAATACTAATGTGGTTTTCTGATTCTATCTCAGATATGCATTATTTGAACACAAAAAGCACAGATAATTTCTCACAGTTCACAGAAAAATCTGCCCTGCATTCATAATGTAAGTTATTTCCTGTGAATTAACTGAGAATTATGATATCTTTATGATAAAAGTCTTGATAGTCAAAGCAAGCAACAAAGCTGTGCTTGCAAAGTAACAATACTGATTCTGTGTAATTGTGATGTGCTAAGAGAAATACTGAAAAATTAATGGAGTGGTTAAGTAAAATATAGTTACCAATACCAGTTAGAACTGTCTTTTTGCCATTTTATTTCTGCGATATGATATTCCTCTTCCAAATTTTTGATTGTTACAGGAAACATATATGCTCCAACAATGATGATCAACAAGCACTGTGTCCACATTGTGGGAAGTTGTCTTCACATGTTTGCACACACATTTGTGAACAGTACTGCAGATGTGATGATTGTGAGACAGAGTTTATTCATGGGAGACATCAAACAACACATGAAGGGAGTGAACATGAAAAAGATGATAATACTTCAGACCATAACAGGATACTGGCACTTGACAACCAATTAGCAATATCTTCACAAGTGCATCTGACAGAAACTATCATAAAACTCCCTTTGGAGTGTGACATTTGTGGCTGGGCTTGCTCAAAACCTTCTGATCTTACAGCACATAAGAAAACACATGCAGGGCAGCGACCATTCAAGTGCCGTCTGTGTGAGTGGACATTTGCTCGTTCCTGTGGTCTTATGAAACACATGCACACACATACTGGGGAACAACCTTTCTTATGTCCTGTGTGCTGTGAGAGTTTTACTACCACATACAGTCTCAGTAGACACAAGTGCTGTCCAAGGGATACTAAGCAGCTTTAAGAACCACCAATTTTTTCCCATATGTTTTTATTAATGTTGTGATAATTGTAATGAGAATTTTCTTAATGGTATAGATGAAATGTGTTATTGTGAGGGCCAAGATTTCCTTGTAAAAAGTGAGTGGTTGCCTCAGTCCCATTGTAAAAAGAAAAATAAATTAATGGATTAAAATTCTTAATAAGATCTGTTGGCACTTTTCTTTACTTTAAATTATTTTTTGTTAATTTTTTGTTTGTTTCTGGATTTTCTGTATCCGTTACTGAATAAACAGTCATTCTGTTTAAATCAGTGTTTTTTGTGATGTGTGTTTCCATATAGTAGAACAAGGAATATTATTTCAAGCTAGGAAACAGTGCCTAAAGTGATCAATGGAAAATGAGGAATGAAACAGTCATGTGTCTTTTTGGGTTAACATAGACTGCAATGAGTACTAGCTTTTATTATTTCTGTTAGTTCCTCTAGTTGGAGCCACACATAAATCCCTCATACTTTTCCCAGCAGCAGTGCAGGAAAACATCTTGCCCGGGTGGATATCAGCATGTATATAGTGTAGGAAATGCGTAACACAAATGCTGATTAATGCAATTTATTTACTGACCAGTTTCAGTTCAGGACCCTGTTTGTGGCAGTCAAATATGAATTATAAAAACAACATTGCACATAATAGATTTTTTTGAAATCCAAGTTACATAATGAAAGTCAAACAGAACAGTTCTGAACACAATAACTGTGTGAAATGCAGGCACTAATCATTACAACTGAAGACTTAAAACTGATTCAGAATTCTGTTCTTGACTATCCTGAACCAGTTTGAAGTATCCATTTGTAGTGATTAGTGCCTGCATTTCACACAGTTTTTGTGTTTATAATTGTTGTGCTTGACATTCATTATGTATCTTAAATTTTGAAAAATATATGATATGTACTGTTGTTTCTATAACAGCATATTTGGTTACTGTGAACATTGTCCTGGACTGAAACCTGTTGGTGACTAAACTGCATTAAAGTCAGCATTTGTGTTAAGCATTTTCCACAACACAGGAAGTGCTCCTGTGTATTGCAGCATAGCTGGAATGAAAGCAGAAAAAGGAAATACATATATAAGTTATTTTCAGACTGCCATTGACATTCATAGAGAAATTATAGAGAATTTTTTAAGATATTCTTTCTAGTTCAGCAAAATGAAATAAATGAAATCTTCAAGCATTTTAAGTGATAAATGTAGCTAGCTTGACTTAATTAGTTGAATACCAGGCAAAGAAAGTGTTGTGTCATGACACTGCCTGTATTCAATGCATAAATTGTCCATGAAATGATGGATTTTGTGATGGTGCAAGTCCACTTTTCCAAACAATGCCAGATGCTGTAAGGTACTGGAAAGAAATGAGTATATTTACCTTCAGCTGAGCAAGTTGGTAGTTTATTATAAGCATGGCATACACCAATTTACACAAAACATGAACTGGAGGGAAATGATCATTTTTTTTTTACAAATTAGTACTAAATCGTAGTGCTGCAAGGGCAACTAGAAACATTAATAGAACAATACAGTACTTAGGGACTTTAAGAAAGTAAGTGACACATATCATTCCTCACCAAGACCAATGCACAACAAGAATCACACATTGTTACAAGAGAGTACATTTTCTGGGTGTCCTGCAGACACAGATCCACTGCAGTGCAGACAACAGGTACATCACGGTGTGTGAGCAAAATGGTCTGGCTAACGTTAACATACTCCAAAGTTGAAGTACTTAGGACAGTAAGATTTTTGTGGGCAAAACATCTCAGTTGCACACAGATTCACGGTGAAATTTTGGTGATGTGTAAACTAAATTTAATGTTGCCTCCAACTCTAATAAAATAGTGCCAACAATTTGACCAAGGGTGCACAGATGTGGATGATGCTGATTGGAGAGGAAGGTCATTAACATTGATAACAGAGGGCAATGTTCAGGCAATCAAGGGAAAAAATTCTGGGGGAAAGAGATTTTTCAATGATGAGAATGTTTGAACTGTTGTTCCATGACCAAGCAGTGGATTTCTATCATCAAGAAACTGAATGATGGGCAGAATGTTCTGACCATTGTTTACAGAGACTTGGTGATTATGTTAGAAACAGTGTCATGTACCTGTTTACCTATGTAATGTAATTCTGCAAAATTGGGATACAGAATTTGAATTGATGTGATTCTTCAGTTTCTCCTGGTGTATTTCTTGCTTGAACAGTCCACAGGTGTACTGCCAGTCTACAGTGTCCAACGGGCATAATATTTCAGTGATCAGACATGCTGCCATCCTCAGGTGTGCTGACAAACTGAGCTCCTGAGGGCGGGCAGAAAGACTGAGATATCCTGGTGAGTTTTGACGTTGTTTCATTATTCACCAGGGTGCCTGTTCGAGAGTCAGTTGAGCTTATTGCACAGAAATTTGATGAGAAGATGACTGACCTTTTCAAGCATGTTCTGACCTCCACGCATTTTCTCTTTAATGGAGAATACTATGAACAAACAGAAGGAGTTGAAATGGGGAGCCCACTCCCACCTGTGGTCGTGAATTTCTATATGGAGTACTTCAAGGAGGAAGCTTTGGCATCATTCAAATGGAAAACTACTTGATTTCTACGTTATGTGGATGACATATTTGTGATCTGGCCCCATGGATGGGACAAGCTCCTAGACTTCCTAACACACCTGAACTCCATACATCCGAACATCAAATTCACTATGAAAACCAAAGCAGAAGGAAGATTACCATTTCTGGATGTCCTGGTCAAAAGAAGAGCGGATGACACCCTGGGACATGGGGTATACAGGAAGAAAATGTACACCGACCTGTATTTGCATGTGGATAGCTGCCACCACCCAGCGCAGAGGAATGGGGTGCTAAAACCACAGGTGCACAGTGCGCACACCATCTCTGATGCAGAGAGTCTGCCCCAAGAGTTGGAACATCTCAAAACTGTGTCCCAGAAAAATGGGTACTTGGAGTGGCAGATCAGATGTGCTCTCTGCCCCACCTCTACAGTACAGTGTGTGGAGACAGAAGATAGCAACTGTCTATATACCGTATACTGGCACACAATCGGGGAAAATAGGATGAAAATTGAGGAAACACCAAGTAGGCACTGTCTTTTGCTCACCAAATAAAACACGAGCATTTATGAGAAGTGTCAAAGACGATCTCAGTTTGTGGAAGGCCGGCATATACCAGATTCCATGTCAATGTGGGAAGACTTATATTGGACAGAGAGTGCGCACCATCGAAGATTGTTGCTGAGAACATCAGAGGCACACTCGACTTGGGTATCCCAACAAGTTGGCAGTTGCAGAGCACTATTTGTCTGAAAATCACGAAATGAAGTCTTATATTGGACAGACAGTGTGCACCATCGAAGATTGTTGCTGAGAACATCAGAGGCACACTCGACTTGGGTATCCCAACAAGTTGGCAGTTGCAGAGCACTGTTTGTCTGAAAATCATGAAATGAACTACCAACATACCAGGGTCTTGACACAGACATCT
Source organism: Schistocerca americana (assembly GCF_021461395.2). Taxonomy (NCBI): domain Eukaryota; kingdom Metazoa; phylum Arthropoda; class Insecta; order Orthoptera; family Acrididae; genus Schistocerca; species Schistocerca americana. Next base: position 653,653,420 of record NC_060120.1, on the reverse strand, counting down.
AAATACTGGGACAGCGTTGTTAGAGAGGCTATTGAAATTCTAACCAGGGACAGACTCTTCAAGCGAGATTGCAGCTACAACCTCAGCCGGGCATGGGAACCAGCATTGAGTATAATTAAAAAGATGCTCAGCAAAGGAAATGAACAGGCAGCTGGGGCAGACGAGGCAATTACAATGATTACAGATGCCGACGCCAGCATCTCAGCGACCGCTGACATGCAGGCGTGGACCATGGAGAGAACGCCTCGTGAGGGGAATGGATTTAATATGGCCGCCCGACCTCAGGAGCTCAGTTTGTCAGCACAACTGATGATGGCGACATGTCTGATCGCCAAAATATTGTGCCTGTTGGACACTGTGGACCAGCAGTACACCCATGGACTGTTCAACCAGAATTTGAATTCATTGAATGATTCAAACATGGCCCTCCCTACACGAATTTTGGTTTCAACTAATTTTTGTTTATCTGTGAGGCTTTGAGTACAATTAAATTAGTAGTGAAGCCCTCTTTGCTTTTGTAGCAGCATTCTAACAAGTTTCTTGAACCACAGTGGGTCTTTTCCTCCCTCATAACTGGGCTTAAGTTGCCTTCCTATGTTTTTTGCCAATATTATGATCTTCAGTGTAGTCGTGTGTGTGTGTGTGTGTGTGTGTGTGTGTGTGTGTGTGTGTGTGTGTGTGTGTGTGTGTGTGTGTGCGTGTGCGCACACGTGTGTGCGAGAGCATATAGTTAGTGAAATAAAGTGTGTGGTTTTTATGTCTATGTATTACTGAGCAAACCAGTACAAAACCTAACACACTGGTATAGAGGATGGGATGGTAAGGTGCAATGATTAAATGCCTATTTTCATTTTTCACACAAAATGATGTGAAGTCATCACCAACCAATTGAGTCACATTGTCTGATGCAATCACATAGGCAGACCAACTGAGCAACAAAGGGATTAATGTATCCACTAGAGCAGAAATATTGGTAAAAGGCATCTTGATTACTTCTGGCCACCTGCTGTGGACATCCACTACAATTAACATGGTCTTACAAAATTCTGCAAAATAGTTATGTTTTCTTAAGACCAACATGTATATTATCCAGTTCTGATTGCCATGTAGTGGCAGCAGATGCAGTTCCAAAAGCAAGTCTAGTGAACTTAAACAGACACCAAGGAATAACAATAGTTTGCTCAGCCATTTCTAATTGTAAATACAAAGCAAGTTTGGTGAAACTATCATCTATCTTTGGTAAGGGAAAATAGGGAATGAAAATGTTTGGCTACCAGTTACCTTAAAATCCCCAGAAATTCTTATTTAGGTGTTTGGTGTTTAGCCTGCTGAATGATAGGCTAAAGAGATGTGGTCCATATGGCTTTGGCTAACTCCTCATCTGACAATCTGACAGGGGTTTTTTCCTCATCCATATTTTATATTTTATTTCCTACAAGAATTTGGTGAGCTAGGGAAATTGACCTGGCACAAAGTGCAATAGGTTGAGGCCCTTCTTTTAGCTCTAGCGTACCTTTGATGCCTTTTAAGGTCTCTGGATTTTCTTGTGAAAACCTCTGGATATGACTTCACAAGTTTTTCCACTGAATCTATTTCTGGGTCAAAAACTTATATTTATTTCACTTTATGCATTTTGACAAATATTGTGTCAGTTAAGTGGAATGGATCTTAGCCAGTTTCTCCCCAGCACAGTGGAGCTGGCTGATGACTTTACAATGTATAGAGGCAATAAACAGCTTACTTTATCAACTTCACCAGTGACATTAACCAAATATACAGAGCCCTTCACATGCATGTTATCATAATGAATAGTTTTTGTACTGATTTTGCACAACTTATCTTTTAGGAAACACTTGTGCCATTTGTGATATGCCATAAAAGTGGCATGTACACATCTACATCTACAATTCCATCTATACTCTGCGACCCACTGTGAGATTCATGGCAGATGGTACATTCCATTGTATCAGTTATTAGGATTTCTTCCTGTTCCATTCATGTATGGAGCCCAGGAAGAATGATTGTTTGAAAGCCTCTGTGTGTGCAGTAATTATTCTAATCTTATCTTCACAACACCCATGTATATACCTGTAGCCAACTCAAAAGGAATTTTGTTTTCACTCACAACTAGCTCTACAACTGGCATCATAGTCCACTTGTTTAATGGTGTCAATTTTATGCACTGGAACTTGCTCTGCCACAGTTGAACACACATCAGCACTGTGACACTCCTGGCACACAATGAGATTTTCTTCATTTAGATAACTTTTTTGATACACACTTGTTTTGATGCACCATTTTCTAAGTATGAAATTTTTAAATACTAATTCTGCCCCATTGTTTGAATTTGATTCTCCTGAATCAGTGTCAGAATCCTCCAACACCATCTTGTACACTTTCCTGCATTTCTTCTTCTTCTTCTTCTTCTTCTTCTTCTTCTTCTTCTCCCACTGGTTTCCTTTGGTCCCCAACTTGTATACTGTTGACTGCTGCCTTTTCTGTGACACATTTTTGGAACACGCCCTTGAATGCCACAAATTTTACAAGTGAAACCTTTTAGTGAGCATCATGGCTTCATGTGTCCTTGTTTGCCACTACAGTAACATTGTGCTTTGTTAGACTGCAAACTCACTTGATGATTTCTGTCAGAAGAAGCCTGATTGTGTATCTGTGGCCAACCACTGCAACATCAGTTGTGGCAGTCTCCATAATCATTCAGTAGACTCCATAATCATTGCAATTTCTTGGCATTTATTTAATGTCAGTTGCATTCTCCAAACAGCTTTTTTTCCAGTTTTTAAACTACACACTAATCTGTCTTGTAGCATTTATTGTAGATTATCTTTTTACAGTGTTCTGCCACAGACTTCAACTGGGATATGTACTGCAGAATAAATTCTTCAAAAACTGGTTTCTTGTATGAAACTTACAGCCATCCAGAATCACTGAAGGTGCAGTAGTTTCATTACTGTCAGTTTCATTGAAAGTCATGACATCTGGGTTCTGAGGGTATGCTAGGACTGTGATGAGAGCTACATACTCAAATCCATTGAGACTCAAGATTAGTTTGGTAGCAGTTGGCAGTTGTCTGGAATCTTGTGCACAATGAACGTATTTTTCATAATGGACATATACACAACCTCATGGTACTTGTTTTGTGAGCTTGGGCATTGTGATGGCACCAGGATTATTCACAGACATTTGAATCTTCTTCACTGGTTCCTTGGCCTCACATTCACTGTAGGTTAGCTGTAGTTAGCTGCAACAGACAGAAGACTTGCTTTGTTTGTATGGCACATTTTAGCAATTTTGACTGAGACAAATTCACACTGCAGTGTTATTCTTCAGCACACCAGTGTAGAAGTGTGCACAGGAACAGGTAAGTGAAAAATCTGATCAATATGAATGTTTATTTATATATGAATGCTAACTTCTGAACTTTCATTTGTGTGAGACCTAGTGTCCAAGATTCATGTGTCGAATTGAGGTTCTAGCTCTGCACATTTTATTGTTCATGTTGCTTCTGCATAATCTTTCATTGATTGTATCAGTACATTTCTGTATTGCTATATTTGTGAAATTTTGAACATTCACAAGAGCCACAATAAACTTGTACTATTGTTGTCAGTTACAGGCTAAACTTAATTGTGCCTTTTTAAAATTTTTGAGAAGAGTAGGTGTGCCTTCATTCAAAACAGTCATTCTTTAATTTCATTGTACAATTACATGAGAAACAGGTTATTTTTTAGAATTTCCAGATGATTACAAAACTATATTTTCGTATGTTACCTGTATGAATGTTTTAGATACATATCTTATTTTGTAGCAAATCAGCCTTTCTGGTTCACAGTTCTGCTAAAGAATACATCATATTTCATTGTATATCAATGCAAATAAATATGCATTTTTGAGAATTTTCAGAAGCTACCATTGTCCTTTGCATAATATACGAGCAATTTGTAATAAGTCAGCGATTGTGATCTAGTTACTGTAGCAGATATACCAACATATTCCATTACATTTAATTTTCCATTAAAGAGGAGTAGCTCCATATATTACCTACATTTATCATAAATTATCTCCGTTTTTGAGTTTGCTAACAACTGTAATTGACCTCAAAATGTTTTATGTAACTAGTAACTTTTACCTTTGGTTTTTATGTTGCCTTAATAGAAATCTTGTTTTGTGTATTCACTTGAATTATGATACAGAATTAACAGCTTTATAGCTCAACAGATTAAAAGATAATCAGTAGGGTTTAATTTAAAGTTATTTATTCTCTGCCTTGTAATACACTGCACCAGCCAAAATGCAGTCAACTGTTAATGATGTTCTTGAACGCGGGATGATTTGGTTGATGTTTGTAAGCAGCTGGAATTCACCCTAAATACTGTCAAACGATTGACAACTGCCAAGAATTGGTGTGTTGGAAGAGCTCCTGAGTGTTGTGTACCTGCAGAAAGTACAGGATCTGTTATTACTCGTCCACTTGACTGTGAGTGGTGTGCATCATGCACAGGATGAATGGCGACAAGGGAGGACTCAAGATGTTATACCAATACCCCTAACCGACAAGTTTGAGGTGCTGTCTTTCACTGAATGTGAAACTGGGCCAGTGGGACTCAGTTCAAATGTTTTTAGGAAATCTGTTTTGTCCAATGTCAAGAGGAGGCAAACATGAAAGGGTAGGGGTCCATAAATTGTTGGTGGTTCAAATGTACAGCAAATGAACATATTCCCTAGGGAAATGGCAGCAAGGGACAGGTAAGGGTGCCTGCTTCACTAACTGTTGTATACCAGGCGGTCTCATTCGACATGTTGAAGAGGCTATTCCAGCAGCCATCGAGGGAACGGTGCAAACAACTGCAGATTGTGTCATACATTGGAACAAATGATGCCTGTCATCTGGGCCCCAGGGCCATACTTGGGTCATTCCAGTGACTGGCAGAGAAGGTTGAGAAGACCAGCCTTGCACATGGAGTTTCAACAAGGCTCACACTTTGCAGAATTGTCTGCAGAACTGATCTTGGTTCTTTGGTTTTGAGTTGAGAGGAGGAACTAAAACAGAGTCTTTGAAGGTTCAGTGACAAGCAAACGCATCAGGGGCTGCTACACCAGTTTTTTTTTTTTTTTTTTTTTTTTTTTTTTAGGTGACTCTCCATCCAATCCATATAATTATCAGTATCAGAATAAGGTCAAAAGAAACGCCTTCCACAGGTGAGAGAATTAAAATCCTAATGGTAAACTGCCAAAGCATTCACAACAAGCGCCAGAGTTCGAAGCAGTGAAACTCACCTAATACTAGAAAAAGAAAGCTGATTGAAACCTGAAACTGATAGCAGTGAGATTTTTGAGGAAAATTTAAGTACATATTGAAAGGATAGGCAAATGGGAAATGGAGGTGGTGTATTTGTCGCAGTAGACAAGAAACTCAAATCCACTGAGATAGAAATTTAAGCTGCATGTGAGATTGTTTGGGCAAGACTCAGTATCAGGAGTGGGCATAAAATGATAATTGGATCCTTTGGTTGTCCACCATACTTGTCTCCCAATGTAACTGATGTGACTGTGGCAATAATGATTACCAAAGTACAAAGAATGACCAAAAAAGCAGAAAAATATATATGTTTGGTAAACTAGATAAAAAAAATCAGTAGTGTCATATCTCAGTGAGTAGCCTGAGACTTTCAGCAGAGGGTAGGGGCATGTAGAGGAACTCTGGCTCAAGTTTAAAAGAATAGTTGACCGTGCACTGGATAGATATGTACCCAGTAGAACAGTTCGTATGGGAGGGAACCTCCATGGTAACAGCCACTGTAAAGAAACTTCTAAGGAAATAGAAATCACTGCATAATAGGTGTAAAACAAAACATAGGGCTATAGGTAGACAGATGCTAAATGAAACAAATCTACATCTACATCTACATCTACATCTACATCTACATTTACATCTACATCTACATCTATACTCTACAAGCCACCTGACGGTGTGTGGCAGAGGGTACCTTGAGTACCTCTATCTGCTCTCCCTTCTATTCCAGTCTCGTTTTGTTTGTGGAACGAAATATTGTTGGTATGCCTCTGTGTGGGCCCAATCTCTCTGATTTTATCCTCATGGTCTCTTCGTGAGATATACATAGGAGGGAGCAATATACTGCTTGACTCCTCGGTGAAGGTATGTTCTCGAAACTTCAACAAAAGTCCGTACCGATCTACTGAGCATGTTTCTCGCAGAGTCTTACACTGGAGTTTATCTATCATTTCTGTAACGCTTTCATGATTACTAAATGATCCTGTAATGAAGTGCGCTGCTCTCCGTTGGATCTTCTCTATCTCTTCTATCAACCCTATCTGGTACGTATCCCACACCGGTGAACAGTATTCAAGCAATGGGCGAACAAGTGTACTGTAACTTACTTCCTTTGTTTATGGACTGCATTTCCTTAGGATTCTTCCAATGAATCTCAGTCTGGCATCTGCTTTACCAATGATTAATTTTATATGGGCATTCCATTTTAAATCACTCCTAATGCCTACTCCCAGATATTTTATGGAATTAACTGCCTTGCTGACCTGCTATATTGTACCTAAATGACAAAGGATCTTTCTTTCTATGTATTTGCAGCACATTACACTTGCCTACATTGAGATTCAATTGCCATTCCCTGCACCATGCATCAATTCTTTGCCGCTCCTCCTGCATTTCAGTACAATTTTCCATTGTTACAACCTCTCGATATACTACAGCATCATCCGCAAAAAGCCTCAGTGAACTTCTGATGTTATCCACAAGGTCATTTATAAATACTGTGTATAGCAATGGTCCTACAACACTCCCCTGCAACACACCTGAAATCACTCTTACTTTGGAAGACTTCTCTGCATTGAGAATGACATGTTGCGTTCTGTTATCTAGGAACTCTTCAATCGAATCACACAATTGGTCTGATAGTCCATATGCTCTTACTTTGTTCATTAAACAACTGTGGGGAACTGTATCAAATGCCTTGTGAAAGTCAAGAAACATGGAATCTACCTGGGAACCCGTGTCTATGCCTCTCTGAGTCTCGTGACTGTCAAGAGAGGAATATGTGATGCCTTCAGTGACTGCTGTATACAATGTAAAAGGCATATTACTATATACATAACTAGGCATAGATTGGGATTTAGCATCTATTCCACAATGCCAAGTCTTTTAGGTGATGACATCTCGGTCAGCGAATGATTCCAATCCAGGTAGAGACGCATTCTCACATCGAACAATAGCAAGAGTAAACCATCCACTTCCAGTATTCCCAGTGCCAGCATCAAGACTGAAATTGACTCGACATCCATGGAAAAATATAGGTCCATTCAATATAACATCAAAGAAATTCTGGTCATATGTAAAGTTTCCAATTCTGGAGAACGACGCAGGAACTGAAATTTGAGTGTAGCAAAGCAAAATCTGATGCTTAACTCCATTTTCAAACATTCCTTTACAAAGGAAAACCCTGGAGAATTGCACCAATTTAGTTCTTGTACCACTGGAAAGATGAATGAAATTAGTATTAGTGTCAGTGTTGTTGAGAAACAGCTGAAATCATTAAAACTGAACAAAGCTCCAGGGCCTGATGGAATCCCTGTCACATTGTATGTTGAATTTGCAGATGAGTTAGCCTGTTTTATAACTACAATCTATGGTAGATCCCTCAAACAAAAATCTGTGCCCAGTTCTTGGAAAAAAACACAGGTCACACCCAACTAAAAGAAGGCCAGTAGAAGTGATCCACAAAACTACCGTCCAATATCCTTGACACTGATCTGTTGTAGAATCTTAGAAAATATTATGAGCTCAATCATTATTAAGTGTCTTGAACAGAATGACCTCCTCAATGCCAACTGGTATGGATTCCGAAAACATCAATTGTGTGAAACACAACTCACACTTTTCTCACATGACATACTGGAAGCTTTGGATATAGTCATGCAAGTAAGTGCAGTATTTCTTGATTTCTGAAGAATATTTGACTCAGCACCACACCTATACTTATTGTCAAAAGTCTAATCATATGGGGTATCAAGTAAAATTTGTGACAGGAATGAGGATTTTTGTAGGGAGGACACAGTGAAATGGAGAATCATTGACAGATGTAGAAGTAACTTCGGGTTGCCCCAGGGAAGTGTGTTGAAACCCTTACTGTTCATGTTGTATATTAGAGGTCTTGCAGACAATATTAACAGTAACCTCTGACTTGTTGCAGCTGATGCAGTTATCTATAAAGAAGTGCTATCTGAAAGAAGCTGCATAAATATTCAGTCAGATCTTGATAAGATTTCAAAGCAGTGCAAAGTTTGGCAACTCGCTTTAAATGCTCAGAAAAGTAAAATTGTGCACTTCACAAAATGAGAAAAAGTAGTATCCTATGACTATAATATCAATGAGTCACTGTTGGAATTGGCCAACTCGTACAAATACCTGGGTGTAACACTTAGTAGGGATATGAAATGGAAAGATCACATAGGCTCAGTCATGAGAAAAGCAGGTGGCAGACTTTGGTTCATTGGTAGAATACTGGGAAGTGCAATCAGTCGACAACGGAGATTGCATACAAATCACTTATGTGACCAGTTTCAAACTATTGCTCAAGTGTGTCGGACCGTACCGAAGAGGACTAACAGGGGATATTGACCGTATACAGGTCTGTTAATTCATGGAAGATTGTCCCACAGATACTGAGGCAACTGAACTGGAGGGCTCTTGAAGATAGATGTAAACTGTCCCAAGAAATTTATTAAGAAAGTTTCAAGAAACAGCTTTAAATGAATATACTACAATCCCCTACATATCGCCCACATAGGGATAATGAGGATAAGATTAGAATAATCACTGCAGGCATAGAGACATTCAAACAATCATTCTTCCCACATGAAATACATGAATGGAATGGAAAGAAACACTAATAACTGGTACAGTGGGACATAGCCTCTGCCATGTACCTCAGGGTGGTTTGCAGAATGATCATTCTAGAAATACACTACAGTCCCCTACATATCGCTCACATAGAGATCATGAGGATAAGATTAGACTAATTACTGCAAGCAAAGAGACATTCAAACAATCATTTTTCCCACACGCAATACATGAATGGAATGGAAAGAAACGCTAATAACTGGTAGAGTGGGACATAGCCTCTGCCATGTACCTTAGGGTGGTTTGCAGAGTGTAGCTGTAGATGTAGATATAAGTTACAGGCAATCCCTTCCAAACACAAGCATGCTCTGAAATTTAGTATGTTTGATTAAACATCCAAACTTGATAAATTGTATGTCTGGTTAGTTGCATATTGGAAAGCAGAACTTGCATTCACAGGCCAAAGCCCAGCCATGCTTGGATTTGGAAGGGATCTAAGGATTCAATTAAACATAACCAAATCATCTGACATCTAGCCAAAGATCAGACCCAAGTTAATACTTGAGATGGATTGTACGTCGATTGTGGGAGATTTTGTCTGGATGAGGAAAGGTATTAACTGTTATGTATGGGAAAAGGGCAGAGTTTTGAAAAGAGAAGGAAATTTTATGTACACTGTAAAAGATCTTAATCATAATATTCATAGGAAACATGTGGGCCAACTCTTGTCATCCATTTCTATTGATTGCCATTTCTGAAAATAATGTAATGCCAACAATTGATGATAATGTAGCTGAATTCAACTCTGATTGAGAAACTGACAATACTCTTGAGAGTGAACCACTACCAAACTCTATCGTAAATGAGCCACCTGTAGCTGTACAGAATAATGAATGAGCTATGACACCAGCTGCTCACTGAGAACTCCAGGACATTTCTAAGTTGCACTGTAGCTTCTGGATTGTTAAAAAAAATAATAATAAAATAAAATAAGAAAAACACAGAGAGACGTATCTGAAGTTGTCCCTTTCTTAGATGGGGCAGTTGTTATATCTGCTGATTAAGTTGGTAATGTTACCTTGGTTTGAGTTGCCTTCCTATGTGTTTGCTGTGATTTTCATTACCGAGCAATCCAGTACAAAACATGACACTAGGTTCGATTGGTTTTTACAGCACACTGGATCTGCTGGTGGGTGTAACCATTCTTCCAGAAAATTGGCTGTAGCTGCTGCAAGTGTGGTGCTAAACTGCATCTTCTCATTGTTAGAGAACATGATAGCTGGGGGCATCCAAGAATACATCTGTATGGCTTGGTTTACAGTAAATGGTGTGGCATAGTGTGCTATCTGGTCTTCATTTGACTAGCGTGTCAAGGAATGGAAGTTGCTTGCTTTCTTTTATCTCCGTTGTGAATCAGATGTTTTGTTGCAGAGAATTCAGATGATTCAAGAAGTCTTGTAGATACTATCATCCATGTGGCTGAATTATGAATGTATTACCCACATAACTAAAGAAACATGCTTTGTAGAGGGTGTTGAGCTTAGGGATTTTTCTGCAAATCTTGGCAAGAAATTTCCCATCTGCTCAGATTCCTAAAGTGTCCATCTCGTTATTGATCAGATGTACAAAGAGGGCAGGATGGTGCAAGAAACCTAAGATGGTCTCCTTCTCTTTCAAATGCAGGGGAAGGAAATAATTTTCTGCTGGATTCCAGGGCACATAAGGATTTGAGGAAATGAGCTTGCTGATGGGGCTGCCAAGGGGGCTTTCTCCCTTCCACTTCCTGCTAGCTCTTCTGTCCCCTGCAGGCTTTTACCTCCCATGTGACCCTGCAGACCATGTTTGGTGGGAGTCTCAGCAGCTGGAAATGAGTAGTAGTAAGCAGCAGTCAGTGAAACCTTCAGTGCAACCATGGCTTACCTGCTTCAGACCACAATGAGGTGATGAAGTTGCCCTTACAAGGCTCAGAAATGGACATTGCTCATTAACATATCACTTTCTTTTATGTTGTGAGGAGCCACCAGACTGTTAAAGCTGTGGAATGTAGGAGTCAGTACCATAGATTTTAACAGAATATTTTTTATATGATGACCTGAGAGCAGACCTGTGTCTCCCATGGTACCTGACCTCTATTTTAACTGACAATGAGGCAAGTATGATATGTGTTTTAATTTTTTGTGTGATGTCAGGACTCCTTCCCAACATACTGGGTGTGAGATTTTAATGTGTCACAGAGTGGCTTGGTCACCAATTGTTGCTAAATAGTCACCAGGGGTGTCAGCAGGTGTGGGGGCTTGGGAGGAAGGGGGGGGGAGGAGTCATTGGGGTGGGGTGGGGAGAAAGCTGTGGGGACATTTTCCCCTAGTGAGAATTCACTTAGTTCATGTGATGTGTATGAGAAGGTGGCTGAAAATGTCGGGCCCATATTTTTATGATTTAAAATACCTGGAAAATAATCAGTAAAATGACCTTAAAATACCAATAAGATTACCGTAAAAAATGTAAAACGTATGTAAAGTGAGTTACAAAATGAACTAGAGTTATGAATGCTTCATAGGATGTTGGAACTGAAATTTCAAACAAGGGTAATTAGTTTAAAACCACAATATTTTTCTTTAAGAAATTTTATTGTTTGAAGATGTACAGGAACTGTTGTATAACTATCATATAATGTATGACAGTCACCATGCAGAGGTTTTCAAAAGTGTGGTACATCTGTTGTCAGACAACATGTGCATGTAGTTAGAAAATCTTTCAACATTTGCTGGGAGAATATTTGTTGGTTGTCCAAGTGCCTCTACATATTCGCTAATGAATGCAGAAACATCCATGAGGTGACTGAGCAGTTCAACTCACATACTCGCCATTTGGTTGTACTCCCCAGACTTCATCCAACCTCACAGAAAAAAATCTAATGGTGTAATGTATGGCAATCTTGGTGGCCAGTTATTTGTACTACCACGCAATGACCAATCCAGTGAATGGGATAAGACAGATACATGCTTATAACTAGCCCCAAAACAAACATGGATTGAACATGGCCTATCTTGGAAACCATTCAGAACAGAGCATATGTCCGTAAGAAGTTGTTTGCTTAAAATGAGAGTTCCTGTCATACCTGTGAAAACTGACCATTCCTCCTGGGGCACACTGCTTGTTTTTTCTGTTTGAGTCATAAGTCTTCTGACTTGTCTGATGCGGCTCACTGCAAATTTCTCTCCTGTGCCAAGACCCTCATCTCACAGTAGCACTTGGAACCTACATCCTCAATTATTTGCTGGATGTATTCCAACATCCCTCATCCTCTACAGTTTTTACCCTCTACAGCTCTCTCTAATACCATAGAAGTTATTCCTCGATGCCCTAACTGATGTCCTACCATCCTGTCCCTTCTTTTTATCAATGTTTTCCATATATTACTTTCCTTGCTGAGTCTGTGGAGAATTTCCTCACTGAGTACATTATCAGTCCAACGAATTTTCAGAATTCTTCTGTAGCAACACATTCCAAATGCTTTGATTCTCTTCTTTTCCAGTTTTCCCACAATCCATCTTTCACTGCTATACAATTCCATGCTCCAAACATACATTCTCAGAAATTTCTTCCTCAAATTAAGGCCTATGTTTGATGTTAACAGACTTCTCTTGGCCACGAATACCCTTCTTGCCAGTGCTAGTCTGCTTTTTATGTCCTTCTTGCTCTGTCCATCATTAGTTAGATTGCTGCCTAGGTAGCAGAATTCCTTCACTTAATCTACTTCATGATCACCAATGTTGATGTTAAGTTTCTCACTGTTCTGATTTCTGCTACTTGTCATTACTTTCATCTTTCTTTGATTTACTCTCAACAAACATTCTGTACTCATTAGATTGTTCATTCCATTCAACAGATCCTTTAATTCTTCTTCACTTTCACTGAGGATAGCAATGTCATCAGTGAATCTTATCCTTGATATCCTTTCACCTTGAATTTTAATTCCAATCTTGAACCTTTCTTTTATTTTTGACATTGTGCCTTCGATGTATAGATTGAAGAGTAGGAGTGAAAGACTACATCCCTGTCTTACACCTTTTTAGTCATTACTCCCTTTTTAACGTGAGCACTTCATTCTTGATCTTCCAGTCTTATTGTTCCCTCTTGGATGTACATATTTTACATTACCTGTCTTTCCCTATATCTTATCCCTATTTTTCTGAGAATTTTGAACACCTTGCACCATTTGACATTGTCAAATGCTTTTTCCACATCAGAAAATCCTATGAACATGTCTTGGTTTTTCTGTAGTCTTGCTTCCATTATCAACAGCAGCATCAGAACTGCCTCTCTGGTACCTTTACCTTTCCTAAAGTCAAACTGATTATCATCTAACACATCCTCAATTTTCTTTTCCTCTTTTCTGCATATTATTCTTTTCAGGAACTTGGATGCATGAGTTGTTAAGCTGACTATACGATAATTCCCACATTTGTCACCTCTTGCAATCTTCAGAATTGAGTGGATTTGCTTTTAATTTCATCAAAGGTTGTTTTGACTTTTCTGTATGCTGTGCCAGTCCTTCCAACAATCATTTCTTTTTCAATTTCTTCATATTATTCATTCAGCCATTTCATCTCAACTTCCCTGCACTTTGATTTAATTCATTCCTAAGTGACTAATATTTCTGTGTTCCTGAATTTTTTCTGTACATTTTTGTACTTCCTTCTGTCATTGATTGATTGAAGTATTTCTTCTGTTACCCATGGTTTCTTCGAAGTTACCTTCTTTGTACCTATGTTTTTCTTTCCATTTTCTGTAAATGCCCTTTTCCAATATGCCCATTCCTCTTCAACTGAATTGCCTACTGAACTATTCATTATTGCAGTATCTATAGCCTTAGAACAATTCAACCCACTTCTTTGCACTTGGATTCTTCCTGACAGTTCACTCAAATTTCAGCCTACTTTGTCACTGCTAAATTGTGATCTGAGTCTATATCTACTTCTGGTTATGCCTTACAATCCAATATCTGATTTCAGAATCTCTGCCTGACCTGGACGTAATCTAACTGAAATCTTCCAGTATCTCTTGGCCTTTTCCAAGTGTACCTCCTCCTCTTGTGATTCTTGAACAGTGTATTCGCTATTACTAACTGAAATTTATTCCAGAATTCAGTTAGTCTTTCTCGTCCCTCGTTCCTAGTGCCAAGCCCCTATGCCCCTGTAACCCTTTCTTCTATCCTTCCCCTACAACCGCATTCCAGTCCCACATGATTATTAGATTTTCATCTCTCTTTATATATTGAATTACCCATTCAATATCCCATGTACTTTCTCTATCTCTTCTTCTGCAGACTGAGATGTCGGCATGTATACCTGAACTATCATTGTTGATGTTGGTTTGCTGTCAATTCTGATGAGAACAGCCCTGTCACTGAACTGTTCATGGTAACTCACTGTCTGCCCTACCTTCTTACTCATAACAAATCCTACTCTCGTTATACCATTTTCTGCTGCTATTGATATTATCCTACACTCACCTGACCAGAAAACCTTGTCTTCTTTCCATTTTACTTTACTGACACCCCACTATATATAGACTGAGTCATAGCATTTCCCTTTTCAAACTTTCTAGATTTCATACCATGTTCAAATTTCTGAAATTTCATGCCCTGACTCATAGAACATTACTCTTTGAAGGTTATTCTATCTTTTTCTCATGGTCACCTACCACCTGACAGACCCCTCCCAGAGATACAAATGGGTGACTAGTCCAGAATATTTTGCCAATGGATAGATTATCATGACACTTTTTCAATTACAGGCCACATGATTATTAGATTTTCATCTCTCTTTATATATTGAATTACCCATTCAATAATGCAGTGGTTTCCATTGCCTTCTTCATCCTAATGTCATTGATCATTGCTGTTTCTTCTGCCTGTGGGAGCCAATTTCCTACCCCAAGGGCAACAGAGTGCCCTCCACTCTCTTTGACAAGGCTGTTGGCTGAATGAGGGCAATGTCTTATGCTGGAAGTCTTCGGGTGCCATTGCTGATGATTTTTATTCAAAATTTAAGTGGTGGTGTGGTTCTAACCTAGGACTGAGGAAGTTTTGATTACTAATCAAAGAAACTACCCTTAGACCAAGAGTGCACACGGAAATTTGGGATTTTAGTACCGTACTTGTGAACAGTGTGTAGCTCATAAGAAAAGAAAGTTTGCTTGTCAATGAATTCTGGACGTTACTAACGAGCTATATAGAAATGGAATGAATTGAAATGGAATCAATTGAGTGTACTACATGTGTACATGGTCCCATTAAAAGGATACTGTAGCCATGGTGAGGGTTCTGTCTCGAAAATGTTGCCTTCCTAGGTAGGGCTGCCATTCCTCTGGGTTTTCCAAGACTTGGCCTAGTTTTGATGCCGTCCACGTGTGTCCTAGCGGCTTTTTTATACAACTGTATGGTGCATAGGTAGTTTCTTTCATTTATATTTAAAAACTACTGGCCAGCATGCTAAAATTCTCTCCTATGCACATATTTTCTGTATTTCATTGTTGAGAAAAATGAGAAATCGCCCGCCATACAGTTGCGTGCAGGCGAGCCAATCCTGCAAGTCTATGTTTCACTCCACATGTCCGTGCAGCAAACATAGAATCTCGATTCTGCAGCACACCCATTTAAGTAATTTTGTATCATTTATATTGGTCAATATTTTTTAACTCATCATGGTATTATTTTTATTGACCAACTTATCATCAACAAATACAGTGGTCGGGCAAAATTGAAGAAACGCCAGAAGAAATGAGTGCTTGAACTTAAATGCAGATGTTATCCAAGCCTGCAGGTTGCACCGTTTCATGTGATCATGAATGGCACGTGTGCAGTGTCCTCAATATGTTGCAATTGTCAGTCATGGTTCTGTGTAGTTGTGAGTGCATTATGTCGAAGCTAACTGAATTCAGACGTGCAGACATTGTTGGTGCTCGTAAGGTGGGAGACGAAGTGTCTGGTGCTTCAAGAGGCACCATATCAAAGATTTATACTGCATACCGGAAAAGCAGAAAAAACATCATCGACTAAATCGCAACGTGGACGGAGGTGTGTTTTGAGTCATCGTGACACATGATTACTGAAGATCATTGTGACGAGAAATAAGAGCATGGCAGATGCTCTCTACACAACAAAATATCGCACTTGCGAAGCCTGTCGGTACCAAAACAATATTAAGGGAGCTCCATGAGCAGGGAATTGCAGAGCGAGATTGAATTCAAGAACCACTCATCATTGATGCAGATTCCCGTAACCAGAAAACGTGGTACCAAAGCCATAAAACATGGGATTAAAAGCAATGGAAGAATATTATTTTGGCGGATGAGTCTCATTGCACTCTGCTTCCAACTTCTAGCTGTGTTTATGTGCCGAGAGTGAAACATGGTGGCGGTTCAGTAATGATTTGGGCAGCCATATCATAGTGTTCCATAGGTTCCACGGGTATTCTGCAAGGCCCGTTACTGTCAAGAACTATGAGTCCATTTTCGCTGATCTGGTCGATACCATGGTACAATCTTTGTTCTGCAGTGGTGATGCTGTGTTCCAACGATGACCAAGCATATGTTCACACAGCTTGCATCGTCCAGGACTGGTTTGGGAGCACGAGGATGAATTATCACATCTGCCCTATCCACTGCAGTCACTGTATCTCAATGCTATTGAGAGTTTCTGGTCTATTTTGGAGAGAAGGGTGTGTGATTGCTATCCACCACCATTGTTGTTACCTGAACTTGCTATTATTTTAAAGGGAGAATGGTAAAGATTCCCTTGAAATCCACACAAGACCTGTATTTGTCCATTCCATGACGAACAGTAGCTGTTTTAAACACCAACGGTTTTCCCACACCTTATTAGGCACGGTAACGTGTTTTTGGTCTTTGCATATTTTTGTCCAGCCTCTGTATGTGTCCAAGAAAATAACCCAATTTGACCCAAATGTCTAGGGTTTTCGATGTCTTTGTCGGGGGTCGGTAATTTGCAAGATGGCAGGCTTATTCCCTGCCTAGGGAGGAGAAAGTCACCCTTACAATTTCCCACGTCACTAGGTGCACACATCATAAATTTAAAATGACTGTTGCTGCTCAGTATTTACTTCAGTGTTGTACATCATGGTATGGCATTAACTATCCAGACATTTATCGATATTACATGATGGTAACTGATTAGTTACTTATGAAACAGAGATAATGGTGGCTTGGATTTGATATGTTGAAATGTTAATGACTTGGGAATAAGTGGTCTCAATGCTTTAGCAGCCACAAGGGCCATCTGTGTTGCTAGGCTTCGTTCCTGTCATACATCCTGGGGTTCTGGATATGCCGACTTTGAGACATACAAGAGGGAACTTTATAATTGGTTGCCAGCACCTTGTATCACTGGAAGGAAGATGGGATGCCCACTTTGCGGGAAACTGATCAAGTCTGATGAAACATGAGGCATGTACACTTATCGCAGGGCTGTGTTCTGCAGCATTTGCGGCTTCTATGTGTTGCCTAAAGCAGCGTAAGCCCACTTGCGAGACATGTATTCAAAAACAGGGGGATATCACTTATTTATTTCTTCCTTAGATCATATGTAGTACAATGTACAAGATGATACTGGACTTAATTCTAGACATTACAGTTGACAGCTATGCAGGATTATTTATAGTTCTGTGTGTTATATGACACAAAAGTTACAGCTCTATACATTTACTGCAATTCAAGTATTATTTACTGAATAGAATCAGTGGTACTGTAGATATCCTCTAACAGATCTTTCAAAAATATTAATATTTGCTATACATTTTACATCATTTGGAAACTTGTTGAATAATTTTATTCCCAAGTAGCATGTACTTTTCAGATATAAACTAGTATTAGCTGGGAGTAAATGTAAATTATGTTTTAATTTAGTGTTATGATTATGTAAATTTCTAATATTGTTATCATTTCTGATTATATTTCTTTTAATATACATTTGCATGTTAAGAACAACATGCGAGGTAGTAGTAGCACTTTCAGTGTTTTAAGTATTGGTTCACATGACTGACTAGTTCATCTCCCTGTAATAATCCTGAAGGCTCTTTTTTGGATTCTGGAGTTCCCCAGAGTAGCTGGTGAATTCCCCCAGGATATGAGTCCATGTTTTAGATGTGCATTAAAATATGCATAATAGGCAGTCATTAGAACTTATTCATTTATACATCCTTTTACAGTCCTTAAAAGATGGCAGCCTGTATTCAGCTTGGCATTAACATGTTCAATATTTTTGTTCCATTTTAGGTAGCTTTGAACCCAAATGCCAAGAAATTATGTAACTTCTTTATTGGTGATGGGTTGTTGGTTGATGGTGATATTTGGATAATGCACGATATTGTTTTGAGATTTATGGAAATTTAATGCTGTAGTTTTTTATTCTTTATTATAAGTTGATTCATTGCAGATCATTTCCCTAGTTGATTTGTAACAGAGTTTACTTTATGTTCGATATTATCATGTTTTGCTGCTTTTACTAATATTTTTGTGTCATCAGAAAATAAGAATTATTTTGTGAGTCAACATGCACATCCATATCATTGATATATATGAGGAACAGAAGAGATTCCATTACTGGCTCTTGAGGTACCCCATAGATGATTGGGCGTTCTTCTGATAGGTGTTCTGAGACTATTTGACTTTTTTCATCTGCAGGTTCTAGTGCATACTTTTTGCTTGCCATCACTGAGAAATGAACGAATGCATTCATTTGCTAATCCCCTAATGCCTTTGTATTCCAGCTTGTTTACAAGAGTTCTGTGGTTTACCATGTCAAAGTCTAAAAATATACCTGATGTTTGCTGTTTTTCATCAATGGTTTTTAAAATATTGGTTATTCATTCACGGATTGCTGTCTAAGTTGATTTCTTACTGTAGGAACCATGTCGAGAACTGGATAATTTTTGTTTATGAAATATATTAACTTATTGTACATTATTTTTTCCAGCAGTTTTGAAAAACAGAGTGTTAATATAATGGGGTGATAGCTTATCACTTTATCTTTGCTGACAGCTTTGAATAATACTCATATATGAGTTAGGGGGTCAACAATATACTGGAGGGACAGCTGTAGGATGCTGCTGGGTATGCCATCAACTCCTGCTGACTACTTTGGTTTTAGGTCTGTAGCAGCCTTGACTGTTTCCTCTCTGCTTACACGAGCCACAAACATTGATAATTTACCACTGTTGATACGATTTTCTACTGGGTGCTGATTTCCAAGAAAATTGTCTTTTATTAAATTTTCAACTATTCCAGTGAAGTAGCTGTTGAATATATTTACTGATTCGCTTCGCTCAGTAATCAGTTTATTGTCATGTAACAAGACAATATTCTCATTGGTTTTCTTTTTTTGCCTGTTTCCTTATTTATGATCATTTGATCATTGAATATTGAAATTGTAAATTGAATTATTGAATATTATTATAATTGAAATGGAATTAAGTACTTAGGTAACTGATAGGTTAGATGCGTGATGTGGGTGTTTCTTTAGTTAGTACATTTACAGAAGACTATGCCCGACGCTTGTATGGAGGTGGCGGCCAAGGGTGTGTGATGTAAGCGGTCGAATGCCTGCGGGCCGGTGGTGCTGTGCGTGTATGGTTATAGTACGCATGCGAGAGAGAGAGAGCAGACGATCTTGTGTCATCACATGATGTTACGGTAGCGTCCTGTGGAGGCCACGATATGAACTAAGCCACTTGAACTCTGGAACTCGTGGTGGATACATTGGGTGCAGCCATCTTAAATGATGTTACTTGCGTCATCTTCTCACATTAGGAGAGTGCCCTCTGCTGGCACCAATATGAACTAAGCCAGTTGCAGTCCAGACCTAGGGGTGAATACATCTGCTTGAAATTGGTTAAATAATAAAGACAAGTCCATTTTTCCCGCCATTATCGTACTGGAATTTGAACTTCGCGCCATTTTCTGGGGGGAGAGGGCTTAGGTTAGTGGAAGTATCCCAAGTGTCATATCTTTCAGCCAAAATCCACCACCTTGGATGACGTCACAGTGGCGCTCTCTGGTGGCGACGATATGAACTAAAACTTCCTGGCAGATTAAAACTGTGTGCCCGACCGAGACTCGAACTCGGGACCTTTGCCTTTCGCAGGCAGGTGGTCTACCAACTGAGCTACCGAAGCACGACTCACGCCCGGTACTCACAGCTTTACTTCTGCCAGTACCTCGTCTCCTACCTTCCAAACTTTACAGAAGCTCTCCTGCGAACCTTGCAGAACTAGCACTCCTGAAAGAAAGGATATGGCGGAGACATGGCTTAGCCACATCCTGGGGGATGTTTCCAGAATGAGATTTTCACTCTGCAGCGGAGTGCGCGCTGATATGAAACTTCTTGGCAGATTAAAACTGTGTGCCCGACCGAGACTCGAACTCGGGACCTTTGCCTTTCGCGGGCAAGTGCTCTACCAACTGAGTTACCGAAGCACGACTCACGCCCGGTACTCACAGCTTTACTTCTGCCAGCACCTCATCTCCTACCTTCCAAACTTGAAAATCTCTTTCTGGAAACATCCCCAGGCTGTGGCTAAGCCATGTCTCTGCAATATCCTTTCTTTCAGGAGTGCTACTTCTGCAAGGTTCGCAGGAGAGCTTCTGTAAAGTTTGGAAAGTAGGAGACGAGGTACTGGCAGAAGTAAAGCTGTGAGTACTGGGCGTGAGTCGTGCTTCGGTAGCTCAGTTGGTAGAGCACTTGCCCGCGAAAGGCAAAGGTCCCGAGTTCGAGTCTCGGTCGGGCACACAGTTTTAATCTGCCAAGAAGTTTCATATCAGCGCACACTCCGCTGCAGAGTGAAAATCTCATTCTGTAAACATCCCCCAGGCTGTGGCTAAGCCATGTATCCGCAATATCCTTTCTTTCAGGAGTGCTAGTTCTGCAAGTTTCACAAGAGAGCTTCTGTAAAGCTTGGAAGGTAGGAGACGAGGTACTGGCAGAAGTAAAGCTGTGAGTACCGGGCATAAGTCGTGCTTCGGTAACTCAGTTGGTAGAGCACTTGCCCGCGAAAGGCAAAGGTCCCGAGTTCGAGTCTCGGTCAGGCACACAGTTTTAATCTGCCAGGAAGTTTCATATCAGCGCACACTCCGCTGCAGAGTGAAAATCTCATTCTGGAAACATCCCCCAGGCTGTGGCTAAGCCATGTCTCCGCCATATCCTTTCTTTCAGGAGTGCTAGTTCTGCAACGTTCGCAGGAGAGCTTCTGTAAAGTTTGGAAGGTAGGAGATGAGGTACTGGCAGAAGTAAAGTTGTGAGTACCGGGCGTGAGTCGTGCTTCGGTAGCTCAGTTGGTAGAGCACTTGCCCGCGAAAGGCAAAGGTCCCGAGTTCGAGTCTCGGTCGGGCACCCAGTTGTAATCTGCCAGGAAGTTTCATATCAGCGCACACTCCGCTGCGGAGTGAAAATCTCATTCTGGATATGAACTAAGTCAGTTGGAGTCCAAACCCGGTGGCGAACACACATGCTTGAAATTGGTTACATAATAAAGACAAGTCCTTTTTTGCCACCATTTTATTAGCTTAGTAGAGATATCTGGGGTGTGACCCATTATCATGTTGGAATTTTAACTTCGCGCTATTTTTTGCAGCGAGGGGAATGTAGTACTTTCCCGCCAAAATTCAAACTTGCCGCCAAAATCCGCCATCTTCATTGACGTCACGGCCGCCTTATTGGATGACGTCATCGCCGTCATCTTGGATAACGGTACTTTGTACCAGTACTCCTGTTGTTCCAATACTCATGTATGGTCGTTTACCTCTTTGGGCAGGTGTAGTGTCATCTCTGAACAGTCAAAGGGACTGTGTCTGTGATACAATATCCACAGACAACGACTTTCTTCAGGAGTTCTGGGAATCGGGGTGATGCGAAACTTTTTTTGATGTGTGTAGTTTTTTGCATCTCTTCGATGACCCTTCTAGGAAATGGAAATGATCTGTGCTCTTTTTACCCATTGCTAGGATTGCTTCGTTCCTACACTGACCATCGGTACGCTGCTGCTACAAGAGGAGCAAATTGTCTCATGTACTCTATGTAGAATCGTATTTGTATCCCAGTAATTCCAGTGACCTTCCCTCTGTTGAGCGATTTCAGATGCTTGTCTATCCCATGGTCTGTCTAGCTGTGGGCTCTCGAACATGTCGGACTTCTTACTGACGGCAGGTACAGCCAGCCTGCGAACGTGCTTCTTAACATGGATGGACGTTCTCCACATACGCTTAGGATGCAAACCCATAATCCATACACGTGGGAAAGAAACTGAAAAATATCCCATGTTAAACATAGCTTGTAAATTATTACAGTTCCTTACCGTTTGCAAGCATCTTAGCTTTCATGTTACTTTATTTTCCGAAATTTATTTGAGAAATTGTGAAGTTGACACCTGTCCGCTCACCCCCCCCCCCCCCACCCCCTTCTCTTGGATCCGCCCTTGCTTGAGCTTGAACTATGGATGAGAATGTTACAGAGATTAGGAGAGACACAGAAAATGACAGCGGGCAGCGTGGGAATGATACCAGGGAGAGATCATCTTTCGTTGCTGACTGTAAATATTAAATTTTTCGAATCCAGAAAGGTGGTTCCCACGTAAGTTACCACTGCTCTTACCTTTTACTTGGTAAACTGTCTGCCGTAATCATCAGTGGAGCAGTGAAACAGTAACTGCGGCAGCATCTTGTTCACCGTCTAGTACAGTGCTTCTCTAGGCTACTCTTAATATTTAGTTCAGGCCTCACCGGAGAAATGTTATACTTCGTTTGACTTTTTTTCTTTTTACTTAATCCACCTGTAAAAAGGCCAGATCGCAATTCAATAATTAAATCGTACGAAAATTTCTGTGTAGTTATTGCTACTGCTACATGAAGTGAATTTCAGTGTCCAGTAAACGTAACCGTTTTTAACTGTGAAGAAAAACATTGGTTAATATATCCTTATCATTACTACTTCCTGCAGATGTCAGAGCCGTCTCACATCGATGAGCTGACAATAGAACCTGCTACCAATGAACTTCTACGTTCTCGTCATTTTATCACGCCTGTCAACGGAAGTGCCCTTGCTTAATTCACAACCAACTCATTGTCATCTCTGCTGTGGAAAATTACCTGCAGATTATCCCATACCAACAATGTGCTTAATGTACGGTAACAGCCCTGTATCGGTAGAGGAAAGCTCATAGATACTCAATAGTCGAACTAGACGCATTGAGCTCTTACAGAAAGGAATAATAATAACGATGATCAACATACAAGCTGAAATCGAACACGTGGTCTTTCCACGGAAAGTTTTGGCGTTGTTCATTCAACTGCAGGGCCACCATCGAATCTCTTCCTATTCGATTAAGTGCAGTGAATCTTTCAAAGTGACAGCTTATTTCAGTGGTGTAACTAGTCTGGGGCAATTGGGGTCTTGCCAAGGGGCCACCAACGATGAGAGGCCCTTGGCGCCCGAAACATAAACGAAAAAGAAACAAGGAAAAATTAAAATAAAAAATATCATCGGTCAGGTAAGTGAAATCTTTCTCTGTACTTAAATAATCAATTGGTTTTGGGACGCCTTCCAATGTAAAGATGAGCGAATCATTTCGTCAGCTTTAGCTATCGGACAATGCTGTATTCAGTACGTCTCTGTACAGGTAAACAAAAGCATACGTATCAGGCAGATTTAAAGATGGTAGAGTGAACCAGAGTGAAGATACTTTTTGCATATAACACTGAACTGTTTGCGACCGGAAACAAGTGGATATTAGTCTGAAGTCCTAAGCCGTCATCACCCGGGACAAGGCAGCTAACGTTGACGTGGACATTAACAAGAAATCCAACGTCACGAGAGACAGCGCCGTCGGCAAACGGGGAGAGCTGGTTAATGTGATTTTTAAAGCCGCGATTCTGCGTACTCAGCGCATTCCAGCGGCAGTTTTCGGCTTTATTTGGCTCGTAAATTACACAGTTTGCTTACGAAAATGAATGCGTGTGAAATTCCTATGTTAGCTCTATTAAAATACATATTTCCTCCCTTGCTCATATTCAGATCAAGCTGGCCTGCCTACAGTATTCATAAATAAATGCTTCCATATGTGCCGGCTGCAGTGGTCTTGCGGTTCTAGGTGCGCAGTCCGGAACCGCGCGACTGCTACGGTCGCAGGTTCGAATCCTGCCTCGGGCATGGATGTGTGTGATGTCCTTAGGTTAGTTAGGTTTAAGTAGTTCTAAGTTCTAGGGGACTGATGACCACAGCTGATTACTTAAGTTTAAGTAGTTCTAAGTTCTAGGGGACTGATGACCACAGCTGATAAGTCCCATAGTGCTCAGAGCCATTTGAACCATATGTAATAGAACTCAAAGGAAAGACACATGTCCAGTCAGGGCACTGGCAAAAGGTCGCAATATCAAAGAAACTTACTCCCGACAAAAAGCACACTCACAGGGTGAGAGTTATTGAACTACATAAAAAAAGTAAATTAGTTGTGTGTGTGGTTTGAGGTTTTCGGGCGCTAAACAGCGTGAGTAAATTAGTTACAAACCATGGCGTGCACACACATTATTCAACATGTAAACGTCACTACGGATATTCGGATTTAGGCTATAACGTATTCGATATGCGTGCCATCATTGGCGATGATGTGACGCAAACGAATAGCGAAATTCTGCATGACCCACTGAAGTGTCGGAGCATTGATGACCTCATGAATGCCTGTTTTCAGCTCGGCATTGGTTCTGAGATTATCGCTGTACTCCTTGTCCTTAATATAGTCCCACAAAAAGGAGTTGCATATGTTCAGATCCGGAGAATATGGCGGCTAGTCGAAGCCCATGCCAGTGACCTCTGGATACCACAGAGCCAGAATGCGGTCCCCAAAGTGCACCTCCAAAACGTCAAAAACACACCTGCTTTAATGAACGACATCTTGTCGAAATCAGGATCACTTTGGATAATGGGGATGAAGTCATTTTCCAACACCTTCATGTACAGTCCGTTAGTCACTGTACCATCAAGGAATATCACAGCGATTATTCTGTGACTGGACATTGCGCTCCATACAGTTATCCGCCAAGGATGAAGAGACTTCTCCATTGCAGAAAGGGGATTCTCAGTCCCCCAAATACGCTGATTTTGCTTATTGACGAACCCACCCAAATGAAAGTGGGCTGGCCGGCTGGTGTGGCAGAGCGGTTGTAGGCGCTTCAGTCTGGAACCGCGCGACCGCTACGGTCGCAGATTCGAATCCTGCTTCGCGCATGGATGTGTGTGATGTCCTTAGGTTAGTTAGGTTTAAGTAGTTCTAATTTCTAGGTGACTGATTACCTCAGATGTTAAGTCCCATAGCGCTCAGAGCCATTTGAACCATTCTGAAAGTGGGCATCATCGCAAAACCAAACCATATTCACATCATACTAATTCCCATGATACCCCGTGGCCAACTGTGCAATTTGAACATCTTAACGCAAACCGTTCAGAAGTTATGACGTTTTCATTTTATATAAGCCAGTAATTTTCACCCTGTATTTTTACATAACATAAAATATAACCGAAATTATTTTTGTTAATTTGATAAGAAAGTTCCACGACCTTTTAGAAATCGCGAAGGTGAAAGAGAAATCTGGAAACAGTGGGACATGAACCCACTATCCAGTGTTTCATAACATGCCGCCCATACCAAGTATGCTAAACTGAAATTCTGATGTGAACGGTCTGGAAATTTATGTACCGTCTTCTGAAGGCTGTAATCGTTTATAGGTTATTAACTGAATTTACTTATAATAAAACCTACAAAAAAACACGGACTTGATTAATCTTCAGTGTGCAGTGGCCTTAAAATGGAGTACTTTCATAACAAATGACTTATAATAAGGAAATAACTAAATACGGAAATCCTTTAACCACCAATATGATATTTCCCTCCAGTTTATTACAACAAATGACGAGAGATTCAATGTGCTGGTGCTTAGAAACGGCATATATTGATAGGATGCAAGTTATGACGTAAAAGCCACCATGTATGGTCTTCAACTGAAGACGAAAAATGCAATATGGCGCTCGCAAGGTCTGCTTATGGCGTAGATTGCACTCATGCTTCATATTTGTTCTATTTTACGTGGTACGTTGCCGAAAGCCGTTGTCGCGCGGGACGAGTTATCTAACGTTAATGTTACACTCCACGAGTTTTTGATGCCACTTCCTGTTGTTTCATGTTGACGAGCCACTTCGTGACGCAAAACATAAATTAAGTTCTGCGATATTTGTGCAAGTTGCCACATACAGTAGCACTAATAAGACGCAAGAGCGCTTCTAGGTCACAAACTGAACTTGTCAGATATCATAATGTATTTGTCGTGTTCAGTTGAAGTCCGTATTTGATAGGTTTTATAACTTACACCCCATGAAATATACTCTGTTTCTAAGCTCCAGCACATTAAATTGGTTGGAATTTGTGGTAATAAATCGAAGAAAAATATCATAATGGTGATTAGAGGATTTCAGTATTGAGCTATTTCGTGCTGTAAGTTGTATGTTATGAAAGTACGCCACTTTAAGGCAACGCTATATTGAAGATTCAACAAAAACGTGTTCTGCGTAGGTTCTATTATAATTAAATGTTACTTAATAACGTATTGGGTATTACAGCCTTCAGAAGAGCATAAGATAAAATACAAAATCGTTCACAGCAGTATTTCAGTGTAGCTTAGATGGTAATGGTACCACATTACGAACCATTGGGTGCATCCTGCTGTATCCAGATGTTTTTTTCACTTTGTATCTTCTAAGAGGTTGTAGGACTCTCTTATTAAGTTACCAGAAATAATTTCAGTAATATTTGATGTTATGTACGAGTCATTTTTAAAGTAAGAACCGATTTCTAATGAAGAAAACTTTATTTATGAACGTAAATTGTGTCACAATTTACAATATGTAATTTTTTCACTTTTTAACATAGTCACCATGAATATATAAACACTTGTCAAGTCGTGACTAATTTTTAGATCCCAGCAGCAAAGAAATTTGCCGCGTGACCTTTAAACCCGTTACTAACAGTTTCTTTCAACATGTCATCATTTTCCAAGTGCTTCTCGCCAAGAAATTCCTTCAGTTTTGGAAACAGATGAAAGTCTGATGGTGCTAAGTCAGGGCTGTATGGTGGATGATCCAGTAATTCCCAACAAAACTTGTCCAGTTGCGTGTTTGTTCTACCAACAGCATTGTCATGAAGCAGAACGACGCCGCTAGATATCAGTCCCCGCCGGCGATTCTGAGTAGCGTGCCTAAGGTTTAATAACGTTTCACAGAACCTCTCAGCTTTTATTGTCACTCTTCGTGGCAAAAAGCGTAACAGAACAATGCCTTTCCGGTCCCCAAAACCGTGGCCAAGATTTTCCATGTTAAAGGTTCTTGTTTGAATTTTCGTGTTTCGTCTGAGAGTCTGAATGATGCCACTCACCGGACTGACGTTTATTCTCTGGAGTGTAGTGCGCGATTCACTGTTTCAACACCGGTCACAATGTGACTCAAGAACTCCTCACCATCCTTGTGATAGCTCTTCGAAACAGACAAAGAACGTGCCGTTCGCTGTGTTTTGTGTTCTTCTGTCAACATTTTCGGCGCCTATCTCGCTCACTTTTTTTTTTTTTTTTTTTTTTTTTTTTTAATGGAGCTTGTCAGTAAGAATGTGAAAAACTACTGAAGTTGTGGAAATTTCTCGTCAATAGTGAAGCGCCTGTTTTGGCGAATTGCCTCATCAACTTTTTGTGTCAAGTCTTGATTCATGACAGAAGGCCATCCAGATCGTTCTTCATCATGAACATTTGTCCTCCCTCCATTACAGAGCCTACACCATTTACACAAATTTCCATCATTCATTACACCTGCACCATAAACTTCAACAAGCTGCCCATGAGTTTCAGCAGGACAAAGTTGTTTTGCATTTAAGAACCCTATAACAGAGCGCACTTCACATTTGTCGGGATTACTAATTGATATGGCACCAAACGAAGGAGTATAACCATACAACTAACACCGGCAGAGACGTGAAATATAATGGCGGTGTAGTGAGACACTGGCCACTGTGAACGGACGTCATGTGACAGGATGCGTGGACACGACGTGCTATCGGTTCTTACTTTAACTCTTTCACGTACAACTAATTTGACCAAAAAACAGCTCTAGAAGTAGACGACTTACTTTTATTGTCAAAAATTCATACAAGCAACACATTTATAATAGAATGAACATAATTATTACCATTCTACACAAAAATTCAATTTTTATAATCATTGTGGTTCATTTTTTGTACCACCGTGCATCAAGATGCATGATAGTCTTGGAAGCATGTCTTCCTTTTCCCTAAGCATAGAGGAACCTTACACACAACACATCCAGTCGGTGCGAATTTGTTGTTTCTTGGAACTACATGCTGCGCATCTCCTCCTTGTAGATGTTTCTGGCTGATGAGATGAACTTTCAAGACGCACAGATTTCGGAACATTGGGTTTTTTCTTGTTGAACTGGAGATGGCTGCTCGGACTTCACTTTTTACCTCTTGAAGCTACCAAGGCAGGTGCCACTAAATCCCTTGCGATTTCTCTTCTGAAGTCCTTCTGAGTCATCTTAGGCAACTTCATTTCTTTATGGATGTTGAAAGCATTCACCACAGTGGCATCAATAAAGTACCAAAATATTCTGTGCCACCACATTCTGTCAGTTTCATATACGCCCTTCAGCTGGTCAAATTTATCTACACAATTCATGTTGGCATTGTAATCGGAGAGAGCAATGAGGCAAGAAACATTTATTTCATTTCCATCTTTTTCCTTTCTCGTAACCTCTGTTGCTTGAGCTGGATCATGGAAATTTCAAAGTAGATGGACGGATCTCTTATCTTTCCACTTCATCACACTAAGGCCTGTATTGCTAGTAGCCCAATCATAGTCACCCCTTTTAATTTCCCTGTCACTTTTCAGCATAGGTAAAGATTTTCTACTTGGATTCACTGTACCACAAGCATGTATTTTGTTTTCTTTCAAATCTCGAAGGAGATCTGGGCTACTGAAATAAGTATCAAAGTAAACTCTGTGATCCTTACCTTTAATATTTTCAGTGAGGTCTTTCACAACTCTTTCTCCCAATTTCTTTTCCACAGCATTATCTTTCTTTCCTGTGTAAATATCCAGTTTCCATGCATAGCCAGATTTGTCTGCTAGTACCCACACGTTGTAGCTTCTCTTGATAGGCTTCTTTGGCAAGTACTGTTTTATAGAAGATCTTCCTTTAAATTTAATCATAGATTCGTCCACTGCCATACATTCATTTGGATTAAGTGCTTTCTGAAAGTTATGTGAAATTCTTTCTAGGAAAGGACGCAACTTATAAAGTTTATCAAAGTTGGTGTCCCCTCGTTGTGGCATTTTACTATTGTCATTCAAATGTAAGTTGGTGAGAAACCATTCGAAACGCCTCCTTGACATCAGCTGACTCACATAACTATCATGTAGATCAGCACCTGAACTCCAGTAGTCTCTGTAACTAGGAAGTGGTTTTATGCCCATCAAGATATTTATCCCTAAGAAAGTTTTATGCTGGCACATAAGGTTTACCAGTAGTCAAAGATGACTGTTGTGCATATAAGTTCATCTGAAACAAAAATAAATCCAAAATATCATCTGAAAGCAGAACTCCAAATAACTGATATGGTGATGGTGTGCCTAACTCAACAATAAAAACATTGGGACCACACTGGGAAGTAAATGCAGGGGCATCAGCAGGACGTTCAGTTTTGCTCCACTTATGTTCAGTCTTCGACTGATGATCAGCAATCTCAGATGGAGTCTGATGCACTGTGATGGTTTGACTTAGCTCAGTCTCTGATGACCTAATCACTGAAACGGTACTCATCTTCAGAATCACTTGACATATCAAAATCAGACAGAATAGTTTTGGATGTAGTTGGTTCCATACAATAATAATTGTCATTGGTGTCATCACTGTCCCCACTATCAAATGATATGTCAGATGGAATATCCTCTTCAAGGGCTTTCAAAATTTCAGACTCAGTCAACTTTCTCTGACCCCTCATTATTACTGAAAAGTAAAGAGTAAGATTTACCTATGTTTGAATTAGACTGACTGTTGTGGTACAATGGTACATATTTTGAACTGATGAATAATTAGCTAAATTTTAATAATATATCATAGAAAGAGTCTGAACAACACAAAAAACTACAATAAACAAATGTACTTACATATTCCAATAGAAATTTCGTTGGAAACTTCTGTTAGCAGGTAACAAATAACAACATTGCACAAACAATGCCTCCACAATGTACTTGAGCGCACCTGACGTAGAAATATAAAGTACTGGTGCTGCTACAAGAACCCAGTAACAACTGCCATCTGGTGCACACATCTAAGAACTACAAAGAACATGCCCTGCTAGTAGTTCAAGTGATCTACCACGAGAATGCGCTGTTCTACGCATCCAAATTGGTGGCACAAATAATGTGCCACCGTACAACCTCGGTGCAACATAAGGTGGTACACAAATTGTACCACCAGACGTGAAAGAGTTAAAAATGACACTCGTAAATGTACGTGTACTTTCTGTCGGGAATGAGTTTCTTCACTTTTGTGACGTTTTATAAGCTGATGTCCTGATAGGACATGTATATTTCATTTTTGTCTTATTACATATTCGAGTTATTATTCATGTATGCTACTGACAAGCATAAGGACAAGTGGGGAAATATGTCTTTTAATAGATCTAATGTAGGAATTTTATATACATCCATTTTCGTAAACAAACTTCGTGGCTTACAAAGGAAATAAAGCCGATAACTGCTGCTGGACAGCGCTGAGAGCGCAAAATCACATTAATCAGTTTGTCCCTTGTGCTGACGGCGTTGTCTCACATGACGTTGGATTTTCTGTCCGCCATCACATCAGCGTTAGCTGCATCGCCCTGTGTGACGGCAGCTAAAATACAGTAGAACTTATTTTGTGTTTCAAGTGATGAACTGCCTCCTCAACGTGAAAGAGCAGGAAGTGATGTCATGAAACTCGTGGACCTCCATGTCCACATTAGCATACATGTCCTATGTGACGACGGCTTTACTGTACAGAAGGGAGTAAAGTATGCTGCTATAAAGACTTTTAATGCATTGCCTAATTATATTAAATGTACAAATGAAAATGAAACGCTGTTCAAAGGTACGTTAAAAAAAAAACCTGCTTTACCATCCCCTGTACTCCTTAGATGAATTCTTTTCCAGAAATAATGCGCTCCCTTAATATTAGATGTATTTAGTCTCTTAGTTATTAGATGGATGATACAATATTATGTTAATGTTATAGTTATAATTTTATAGTGTGAATTGCTATACTAGTTAAATAACAGCTTGTAAATGAGAAAAAGTGATACTTATTAATATCTATATCATTGTATTATATTACTATTCTGTACCATTAATTGTATTTGTACAATTGTATTGACATGATCCACACCCATGCAAATCACTCGCATGTACGGATCCATGGAATACACATACCAAATAAATAAATAAATAAAAGTCTCTCGACTTTTATCGATACAGCTGCATTCATCAGCCACTGCTCCGAGAGTCTCAGAGGGTGAACGACTAATACTTGTGTCAGATCATGGGTGCACGCTGGCTAAGAGGTCATTTACAAATAACACTCTTTGCTACAAATTAATTACCACCGAAATGAAACGTAGCGTTAAACAATGGCGACTATAATCTCAGGCCTATTCGCATTGCAGATGGTGCTCCAAGCGCTCCAGTGGCCACTTCGAGAACTACAAATTCTGAGTCTTTGACAGCTCACGTGTCGTTGACATTTACTGAAGCGTGTAGCAAAGCGTCCCAAACGCGTCAAAGCAGTTACATTTGAGAAAACACGAATGGACCATATCTGTTACGTGTGGCAGAAGCCCAGCAACAAACGCGAACTACATAATTAGTGTTTTTCAGTGCCTGGAATATAAAAATCCACCGATTCACTTGCGCAGATTGCCCTTTGACCTTGTGCATAAGAAGAAATAGACTTGGTCGTAAGAACGGAGATGGAATTGACTCAATATATGTCTGTTTCCAGCAGTCACTTCAGGATTAGGTTTGAGATTATTTTTAGTGTCAAGTGGACCAGTACATTAACCGTGAAATTACAGTTGGTAGATACAGTAAAACCATACACAGCTGATCTTGTCCATAATGTTTACATTTTTGCTTTAAGTTTCAATCCTTAACCATGCAACGTAAACACTCGCAAATACTTGAAACATTTATTTTCCTGCCTACTACAGGTGCTTACGTTTCCCACAGTTTATTTACAACAGTATCGCTATATATCACAGCATCAGCACTGAAACTCAAATGCAATCACGATGCTATTTTTAAAATCTATGTTAAAGGCAGCCACCAACTCGCTTCCCAGTCATGATTCATTAATGTCAGTTCATATGATACACTACCAGTTGCCCTTCCAAACCGAGCCCCATCCTAAACATCATTATCTTACCCTTCACTGCCCAAGAATATTTGAGGGGCCTCTCTTGCAGACACCGTGATGTCAGTGCAATACTATTCTCTCAGCAGGAGTGCACTTAGCCGGGAGCTCCTGGCTTAGCTGGCGAGTTTTGATGATGTGGGTTATTTACAACATCTTTATAAAAACTAATATTTGGAGGACCTGCTTTACCTGTAACACTGGTAGAACAGTCTTGGGGTCTCTCACCCAACTCAGAACTATTTCGGCCTCTGACTGTGGACGATTCCGGCGGGAAAGACTCTTAAGTCTTGGAACCGTTTTGTCACTAACATCACTGATCGGTTCTTGGGAAGAGGCAAAATTCAGTGACAGGAACAGGGTCAAATCTTCTCATGACGGAGTTCTTATTTCCTCCCACCCTTGTTTAGTGTCAGTACATGTGAGGATTTCTATTTCTGAATCCGAGTTTCTGCAAAACCATTAAAGACATATCATTTACACTTGCCGTGAATCCCTATTGAGGGTAAATAAAAAACAGATAATCGCTGTCATTGCAGGCTTGCAGCAATGGCTTTTATATGCACCTGCAGGGCACGTACAGCTGCCTCCCTTTAATTCTTTGATCCAAATAATAATATTTATAGTCATTGGATCTTTCGAATGTTAATACACCGGACGACAGCTGCTTCAATTTGCTCCTCGTTGCCGCTACGACTCTTCACGCGTAAGTTCGGAATATCAACCACAGCAAGTGTTCCTTCTTGAAAAGGACGAAGCAAACCCTGCTGAGCGTGAAATGTGCGCTCCAGTTCTAGGTAGGGAACCAGTTCACTCTTAAAACTACACTTTTTAACTAAGAGATTAGAAAGGCCGAAATGCGCAACATGTGGAATACTCCTGACGCCAACCTTTCCTTAACCATTCTGACCCCGGAGTTCGTGTTCCGCGTGACGGCAGGTTGACCACTAATGTAGTCTGATTGGTGAGTTGGGCACATCATTCGATCGCCAAAGTCAGCATGGAGAAGAATTAACATATTAGCAGCTCGAATTTCAGCGACCTCTACCGATTCAGTTCTAGGGAGACGAGAAGCAGAGAAAATCAAGATGCACAGTATTGGGACTGAAGATACGAACTGCACTGAAGAAAGCTTATCCATCTTAAGCGGAAACAATTACAAATCGCATTTCATTTCGTTTGTCAAGACACATACGATTTAAAAAGGGAAGTAGTTTTTTGACAAAAAACAGCTTAATGTTTGTAATTCGTCTATAATTTTTGGAACTTCTTGCAAAAAATATATTATTGCTTATGTGCATCGAAAACTGTTTCAAGACACTGTGGTGACACACTCGAATTTTCGAACAATGTCGCCCGTATGATCGAATCCATATATCACTTGCCACGGAAACTATGTAGGATAATGTATAACTTCTAATATTCCGATTTTTTTGTAATTACCACATCTCTAAAATTTATTCTCCTCACATAAATTGCCTCAGACAAACCTTGATAAACAGACTGGATGTCTAGTTTGCAAAATCGTGTTACCCTGCAGTGCCTTCGAGAATTTCTGTTATGCCTCGGCAGGGAGTGCAACCGATTCGACTCCCGTGTTTTGGATGCTTCTGCGCACCAATATACTCGTTTTTTGTCAATGGGTGGCCTGGATTTAATTGACTTAGTTTGGAAATGTCGCTTTCCTGCTGTTAATTTTACACATTACAGTAAGTGATGGTGGGCGACTTACTATTGAAATTAGTAATTCGCGGATTTTACTACACAACATTTATTTCGTTTAACCCAAGAGCGTTGATATTAAGACACCCCTAAAGAACACTTCAAGCAAACGGTGTGGCGTTACACAATAACCGTACGCATCACCCGACTATCAGCTCTGCTTGTACGGCACTGCTTGCAGTGGGCCACTATCAGCTTTGAACGTTACTGCCTCCAAGCACGGTCGCTGCGCAACATTCACAATTGTACTCTCTGCTGCCTGCTCATAATCATCCAAAGATCGCACGTAAAGGGTATTGCGCCCTTACATCACGGACTGTTTTTTGATGACTTACCTTCTCACTGCTATCATTTCTCCGTGTTCTTAATGCTTTTCACAGATTTCCTTAGACTTTGCCGACGGGGAGACGGATACATTCACGTTGGTCCTCAGTCGCCTTGTCTCAGACTGATGCTAGGCAACGGCGTGGGTGCTGCAGAGAGTCCTGTATTGTTAAGAACTGCGTCATGTCGCGTTACGTTTATTTAATGGAAGAGGACACGCGGAAAATAATCACCATGAAACTAAGGAGACTGTCCAGCGGGGTCATACACGGTCCGGTCACGTTAAGGTGACCATTGTCTATGTTCGACGTCAACGTGCAATAACCATTGACATACAAAAGGTGGTACCACTAGCAGAGGAGGGTATATAAACCGTGTTGGGGAGACACGGTAAAACAGTGCAGTCGTTGTTATCGTTATGCGGAAATGGACGTATTTATCTGGCGTCCAAAAGGGCGTTATTATTGCCTTTCGGGCCAAGGGTGGAAGCATTTCCGAAGTACCATGGCGCTATCCAAACCCAGCGGTGAGATAACTGTGATAGACGAGGGCCGTTTGAAAAGTCCGTGCAAAAATAAAAACTACTTACGTGTCTGGGGTAAACCTTTTGTATTTTTTCGACATAGTCTCCTTTTAGACTTATACACTTCGTCCAACACTGTTCTAATTTGTTGATCCCTTCCGAATAATAGAAATTGTCCAAGTCTGCGAAATAGCTATTAGTTGATGCAATCACTTCCTCATTTGAATAAAATCTTTGTCCTGGCAGCCATTTATTCAATTTGGGGAACGATCAGTAGTCTGAGGGAGCCAAGTCTGGAGAATAGGGGGGATGTGAAACGAGTTGGAATCCTATTTCCATTAATTTTGCGACCACAACTGCTGAGGTGTGTGCTGGTGCATTGTCGTGATGTTTTTTTGCGGTCCAATCGCCGGCGTTTTTCTTGCAGCTCGGTTTTCAAACGGTCCAATAACCTGTAATAGTTTTAACCTTTTCCGGACAGTCGATGATGATTATCCCTGGCTAATCCCAAAAGACAGTCGCCATAACCTTTCCAGCTGAAGGAAGCCTTTTTTGGTGCAGATTCTCCCTTAGTAACCCATTCTTTAGACTGTTGCTTGGTCTTAGGAGTATCTATCCATGTTTCATCCACAGTGGCGAAACGATGCTCAAAGTCCTGCGGATTCTTCCTGAACAGCTGCAAACAATCCTTGCAATACTTCACACGATTCCGTTTTTGGTCAAGCGTGAGCAATCGCGGAACCCATCTTGCGGATAGCTTTCTCATGTCCAAATGTTTATGCAAAATATTATTTACCTATTCATTCGAGATGCTGACAGCACTAGCAATCTCACACACCTTAACTCTCCCGTCATCCATCACCATACCATGGATTTTATCAATGACTTCTGGAGTCGTAACCTCCACAGGACGTCCAGAACGTTCAGCACCACTTGTGGGCATATGGGCACTGCGAAAATTCTGAAACGACTTATAAACTGTTCTAATCGAAGGAGCAGAGCCACTGTAATGTTTATCAAGCTTCTCTTTAGTCTCCTGAGGCGTTTTACCTTTCATAAAGTAACGTTTAATCACCACACGAAATTCTTTTTCGTCCATTTTTGACAATCACTCGACTTCCTTGATTCACACGAATGCCAAACACAAAGAAATAGACCAATATGGGTGAAACTTGGTGTGCATTCTTTCCAAAGATGCTACTAACTAAACATGACCTCGATACGCGCCGGTGGTGCCATCTCTCAGACTTTGCACGGACTTTTCAAATGCCCCTCGTAGCACAGCACATAGACGACAGGGGTGACCGAACGCTGGGGAGATGTGTAAAAGTGAATGGGCGTGCAACTGTTGAACAACTAATCGCCCAGATGAACCAACGGGCTGCCGACAATGTCTCCTTAGTGATCGTTCAGCGAATGTTGCTGAGTATGGGCCTCCACAACAGCTGCTGACTTTTGTTCATCGGCGACGAAGGCTGGAATTTGTACGCCAGTACCGCAGCTGCACTTCCACCGAGTGGCGACAGGTGGGCTTCTCAGACGAACTTCGTTTTATGCTCCATCGGACAGATGACCTTGGCGTGCAAGGCGGAAACGTCTGAAAGCAAATACCCCGCAACAAGTGTCGGAAAGGCCCAGGCTGAGGAGGGAGCGTTATGATCTGGAGAATGTTTTCATGTCACAACGGCTCAATACAAGTATTCGTCTGTGCTTGGAGACGATGTCCACCACTACATGTAGTTTGTTCTTCCTCTGCACGATCACTCGACAATCACTCGACTTCCTTGATTCACACGAATGCCAAACACAAAGAAATAGACCAATATGGGTGAAACTTGGTGTGCGTTCTTTCCATAGATGCTACTAACTAAACATGACCTCGATACGCGCCGGTGGTGCCATCTCTCAGACTTTGCATGGACTTTTCAAATGCCCCTCATAGCACAGCACATAGACGACAGGGGTGACCGAACGCTGGGGAGATGTGTAAAAGTGAATGGGCGTGCAACTGTTGAGCAACTAATTGCCCAGATGAACCAACGGGCTGCCGACAATGTCTCCTCAGTGATCGTTCAGCGAATGTTGCTGAGTATGGGCCTCCACAGCAGCTGCTGACTGTTGTTCATCAGCGACGAAGGCTGGAATTTGTACGCCAGTACCGCAGCTGCACTTTCACTGAGTGGCGACAGGTGGGCTTCTCAGACGAACTTCGTTTTATGCTCCATCGGACAGATGACCTTGGCGTGCAAGGCGGAAACGTCTGAAAGCAAATACCCCGCAACAAGTGTCGGAAAGGCCTAGGCTGAGGAGGGAGCGTTATGGTCTGGAGAATGTTTTTGTGTCACAATGGCTCAATACAAGTATTCGTCTGTGCTTGGAGACGATGTCCACCACTACATGTAGTTTGTTCTTCCTCTGCATGATCACTCGACAATCACTCGAATTCCTTGATTCACACGAATGCCAAACACAAAGAAATAGACCAATATGGGTGAGACTTGGTGTGCGTTCTTTCCAAAGATGCTACTAACTAAACATGACCTCGATACACGTCGTTGGTGCCATCTCTCTGGCTTTGCACAGACTTTTCGAATGCCCCTCGTACCACGGCACAATGTCAGACAATGGATCAACACAAGTGTTCATCTGTCCTTGGAGACGATGTCCACTGCTACACGTAGTTCGTTCTTCCTCTGCACGGTGGCATCTACCAGCAGGACAGTGCAATGAATCACCAGCTCGCAGTGTATGTACGTGGTCCGAAGGACGCCAGGATGAGTTTACCGTACTCCCTTGGCCACCAAACTCACCGGATGTAAATCTGATCGAGAGTGTCTGAGACCACCTCAATCGGGCTATTCGCATCATGGATCCTCAGCTGAGAAACTTAGCGCAGCTGGCCGCGACACTGGACTTGGCATAGCTCCACGCCCCTGTCGGCACCTTCCATGACGTTACGGACTCTCTCCCTGTACATCTCGTAGCAGCCCGCGCTGCAACACGTGATCAGGCTTCTGACAGGTGGTCACGTTAATGTGACTGGACTGTGTGGTTGGAGCGTAACTTGACTAGGACGACTGCGGAAATAGCCTCATGGATAAGTTGCCACAAAGAAAGGGAGAAATTAAAATGGGAAGCAAAAGTGGAAAATTTAATAAAATCGAATCGCTATGTTAAAATAACGAAATATTGTTTTGGAAATCATTCTGAAGTAAACACACACGAATCATTTAACTCATTAACTTAGGGCAAAGATCAGTCTGCATCACGGTGCGAACATCAGTTAATTGAGTAGAACGATAGGTGCAGGACGTAAGTATTTCTGGAGAACCTAGCGTTCCCGACTGAGCTTGTCTTAACGACGTGGGCTACGTAGATTGAAGCCATCGATTTTTATAATGCAAAATTTCAAGTCCTGAAACTGTCATTAATTCGAGGCACAAAATGCTTTCACTGAATCTGACATCGAAATGCCCTGGCGTACATCCTTAGAAAATTCGGCATCCTTGCCAGCAGTACTACAGAATTAGATTTATCAGGTTGCCTTAGAAGAAATCGTTAGAAATGGTTGAGAATGTCAAATACACGCCGATTGACTTATAGGCGATATTGGGCAGAGAGTAGTTGAATAAGTTTAACGCTGCTTAGGTGAAATCCAGACTACTCGACTTTCGCTGCTACCAGTAAATTCCTCAGCGGGGGAGAAGAATCCCCAGAGTGCGTCTCGTCAGGAATATTTCAGCCTCTAAAATTTTCTCAATCAACGTCCTGCGATGTGGAGAGATCGTTTTCCCGCTACAAAAGCATTTTTTTCCTGATCTGTGACAATGGATGACTGCAGAAAATTTTGGAAAGTGCCTGGTTGTTCACTGCACTTAAAAATGACTGTTAAGGGAAGGTGTCCTAGTAATTTAAGTAAAAATGGACATTTTAGCAAAAAAATGTGACCGAAAACAATTTTATCATATTAG
Source organism: Schistocerca americana (assembly GCF_021461395.2). NCBI lineage: Eukaryota > Metazoa > Arthropoda > Insecta > Orthoptera > Acrididae > Schistocerca > Schistocerca americana. The sequence goes on along the minus strand of NC_060120.1, from coordinate 653,614,418 downwards.
TGCATTATAGACTGTCAAAATATGAAATATGTAATGTAAAATCTATCTTCTTAATGTTCTTTTCCTGTTGCTGGTAAGGTTAAGAAAGTATTAAGATACTATAATAGGCTATGGTGTAATTCAAAGTTGATTTCAGTTGAAACTACTGTTTAATTTCGGGATATTGCAAGCATTCATACATAGCTTACCCATTTCCATTAGATAAATATGTACATTGTCATATGTCTGTTGATATTACATAAAAATGCTGGTTCTAATAATTACGTACTCAGTTGCATGTATTGATACCTTCATTAACTGGAAAGTGATCCTCGTCTACCTACTGATTACGTAACAGCCAGTCAGCGTTAGTTCCATCTGAACCAACAAGAACATGATTTTATGTAACGGGCAGAGGATAGGAGGCCGGGAGAATATTCATTGTTGTGTCAAAAAAATTATAGTTAATAACAATAAATTCCCGTGTGGGGTTGTTGGTACCCCCATCGGGCGCCTCCCCGGGTGGCGGATAGGGGAAAGCTTCCTAGATATAGGTGGTACTGGGGAAATGAAACACCCAGGGCGGACCAAAAACCAATAAACCCAGTGGTGTCTGTTCAGCATCTGGCGGCCAGTGGCCAGCGTCTGTTCCTCTAGTTGAGGCGGCTGCACAAAATCTTCTCGAACTCAAAAATCGAGTCATATACCTGTGGTTTCAACAGAGATCACCACAAAAACTAAAATTCAACTTGAACGCATGATGGAAAAGACGACCACAGAGTCACTACCCCAGGCACCAGTCGATAGACTGGATTCACCTGATCATCGGATTCTGGGGGATCAGGGACACCATGCAGAGATGAATCGGAGCTTCTCAAAAACTCTTCACACTCTCAAAACGAAACGTAAAAATTTTATTGGTACAATTAATGTGAACACCCTCACTAAAACAGGGAAATTAAAGCAACTTACCAACGCAATGGGGAAATTTAACCTGAAAATCACTGCACTGCAAGAGACAAGATTCACAGATGAAGGACACTTTAACACAGAGAATTACAGGATCTACAAGGGCAAACCTGCCATAAAAGTAAGAGACAAACTACCACTTTTCGGAACAGGATTCGCCGTACATACTTCCGTACTCGACTCAGTTATTGACTTCACGTCTCCCAATGAAAGAGTCTCCCTGTTATCAGTAAAATCAGCTAATAAAGCACACACTCTGATGAATGTGCACGCCCCCACAAATCACCACAATAAAATCTACCCTGAAACAGTGTACAATTTCTGGGAAACACTAGAAGAAACAACAAATAAAGTACCTAGGCACCATGTGAAAATCTTAGTAGGCGATTTTAACGCACAATTAGGGAAGGAAAAAAAATAGAGATACCACTGGACCCCACACCAAACACAAACGTACCAACAAGAATGGTGAAAAACTAATCGACTTCTGCAGAAACTTTGGACTTAAAATAATGAGTACCCAGTTTCAAAAACCTGTTCATAAATTAACCACATGGAGATCACCCAGTCTTAGACAGGGTGAATAACAAATAGACCATGTCGCAATTTCCAAAGAAAACATAAAAGAAATTCAAAACATCAGAACCCGCAAAGGTGTCTTTGAATCAGATCATCATCTTCTCCACATGAAAACAAAATTCCAACCCAACAGTATGCTAAAAAGGCCACCCAAAAGTACCAAACAAGATACGGAATACCTGCAACTCAACAAAGAAAAAATCATCATGCAAATTAATCAGGAAAAATCAACAGACTGGAAGAAACTAACAGAGAAAATTCAGGAAGCCCTCAAATTACGACAACCCCCTCGCAACAGGAAACATCGCTGGTGGAATGCAACCTGTGATGAGGCAGCCGACAACCGAATAACTGCATGGAGAAAATTTAGCAGTCACAAAACTGAAGAAAACTGGGGGAACTTTCTTAAACTCAAAAACAGACCTCAAAAATAATTAGAAAAGAAAAACGGGGATATGACAACAACAGACTCTCTGAAATCCAGAAGGATTTCATCAAAAATAATACAAGAAATTTTTATAAGACTTTCAGAGAAAACTTACAGGGATACCAAGCGCCTAGCTTGTGCTTCAAGAAACCCGATGGCTCTTTGGAAACCAACACGAAAAAAACTACAAAATCTTAGGCCAATATTTCAGTTCCCTCCTCAACTGCGAACCACCCCAAGAAAAACTTGTCTTCTCTTCTCCAGTATTCACACACGCAGACTCACATGCCCCGGATCTTGAAGAAATTATGGAGATAGTCAAGCAGTTGAAAAATAAAAAAGCACCAGGAGAAGATAGGATCATTGCTGAGTTCGGGAAACTAAACGATCCTATACTTATGCAGAAATTACACCATATAATGTCAGACGTATGGATAACGGAGCAGATACCAGAGGACTGGAAATGCGCTCTAATTCACCCGCTACACAAAAAGGGCGACAAGACAGAGATGAACAATCACAGAGGAATTTCCCTGCTCCCAGTCGCTTACAAAATCCTTTCCAAAGCTCTTTTAAACAGGATAGAATCCCAAGCAGATACACTAATTGGTGAATACCAGGCCGGATTCAGAAAAGGACGCTCATGTGCGGAACAGATCTGGTGCTTAAAGACAATATTACAAATGAGGAAATGCAGAAACACAGTAGTTACATTCATCGACTTCAGGAAAGCATATGATTCAGTGGACCGTGGAACCCTGTTTAAAATCATGGAAGAATTTGGGATCGACCGAACGACACGAAAAATCACAGAACAGACACTTACAGGAACAACGGCCAAAGTGAAATTCATGGGCGAAGTATCAGAACCCTTCGAAATCAAATCTGGCGTCCGACAGGGGGACGGACTATCCCCAATCCTTTTCAATATTGTTCTAGAAAAGATAATCAGGGAATGGGAACCTCACGTAAAGTGTATCCAAATTGGTATCAAGAAAGAGAACCGAATTAAAGTCAAGTGCCTTGCTTTCGCTGACGATATTGCAATTATCACCAATAACAGAACAGGAATACAGAAATACAAGTCGCTGAGGAAAAAAAAAAATAGGAAGTGCAGGGAAGCTAAGACGAAATGGCTGCAAGAAAAATGTGAAGACATCGAAAAAGATATGATTATCGGAAGGACAGACTCAGCATACAGGAAAGTCAAAATAACCTTTGGTGACATTAAAAGCAACGGTGGTAACATTAAGAGTGCAACAGGAATTCCACTGTTAAAGAGGAGAGAGCAGATAGGTGGAAAGAATACATTGAAAGCCTCTATGAGGGTGAAGATTTGTCTGATGTGATAGAAGAAGAAACAGGAGTCGATTTAGAAGAGATAGGGGATCCAGTATTAGAATCGGAATTTAAAAGAGCTTTGGAGGACTTACGGTCAAATAAGGCAGAAGGGATGGATAACATTCCATCAGAATTTCTAAAATCATTGGGGGAAGTGGCAACAAAACGACTATTCACGTTGGTGTGTAGAATATATGAGTCTGGCGATATACCATCTGACTTTCGGAAAAGCATCATCCACACAATTCCGAAGACGGCAAGAGCTGACAAGTGCGAGAATTATCACACAATCAGCTTAATAGCTCATGCATCGAAGCTGCTTACAAGAATAATATACAGAAGAATGGAAAAGAAAATTGAGAATGCGCTAGGTGACGATCAGTTTGGCTTTAGGAAAAGTAAAGGGACGAGAGAGGCAATTCTGACGTTACGGCTAATAATGGAAGCAAGGCTAAAGAAAAATCAAGACACTTTCATAGGATTTGTCGACCTGGAAAAAGCGTTCGACAATATAAAATGGTGCAAGCTGTTCGAGATTCTGAAAAAAAGTAGGGGTAAGCTATAGGGAGAGACGGGTCATATACAATATGTACAACAACCAAGAGGGAATAATAAGAGTGGACGATCAAGAACGAAGTGCTCGTATTAAGAAGGGTGTAAGACAAGGCTGTAGCCTTTCGCCCCTACTCTTCAATCTGTACATCGAGGAAGCAATGATGGAAATAAAAGAAAGGTTCAGGAGTGGAATTAAAATACAAGGTGAAAGGATATCAATGATACGGTTCGCTGATGACATTGCTATCCTGAGTGAAAGTGAAGAAGAATTAAATGATCTGCTGAACGGAATGAACAGTGTAACGAGTACACAGTATGGTTTGAGCGTAAATCGGAGACAGACGAAGGTAATGAGAAGTAGTAGAAATGAGAACAGCGAGAAACTTAACATCAGGATTGATGGTCACGAAGTCAATGAAGTTAAGGAATTATGCTACCTAGGCAGTAAAACAACCAATGACGGACGGAGCAAGGAGGACATCAAAAGCAGACTCGCTATGGCAAAAAAGGCATTTCTGGCCAAGAGAAGTCTACTAATATCAAATACCGGCCTTAATTTGAGGAAGAAATTGCTGAGGATGTACGTCTGGAGTACAGCATTGTATGGTAGTGAAACAAGGACTGTGGGAAAACCGGAACAGAAGAGAATCGAAGCATTTGAGATGTGGTGCTATAGACGAATGTTGAAAATTAGGTGGACTGATAAGGTATGGAATGAGGAGGTTCTACGCAGAATCGCAGAGGAAAGGAATATGTGGAAAACACTGATAAGAAGAAGGGACAGGATGATGGGACATACGCTAAGACATGAGGGAATGACTTCCATGGTACTAGACGGAGCTGTAGAGGGAAAAAACTGTAGAGGAAGACAGAGATTGGAATATGTCAAGCAAATAATTGAGGACGTAGGTTGCAAGTGCTACTCTGAGATGAAGAGGTTAGTACAGGAAAGTAATTCGTGGCGGGCCGCATCAAACCAGTCAGTAGACTGATGACAAAAAAAAGAAAAAAAAAATACCTCGGTGAAACTATACAGTCCTCAGGATTAAACCGAATTGCCAACGAACAAAGAATCACCAAGCTCCAGAAGGCCTACAAGCTAACATGGACGCATTACAACAAGAAGTGCATTTCGGCAGACGCAAAATTAAGGCACTATACAACAGTGATTCTTCCAGAAGCAATCTATGCAGCTGAAACAATGGTGATTATCAGTCCACCTAATTTTCAACATTCGTCTATAGCACCACATCTCAAATGCTTCGATTCTCTTCTGTTACGGTCACTCAAAAATTAAGGAAATAGAAAAGCAGGAAAGAAAAATTCTCAGGAAGATTTACGGTCCAATCAACAAAAATGGCATTTGGATGAAGAGACCACGAAACGAACTCTATAGAAAGATCAACATAGTAACAGATGAAATCAGAAAGCGCCGAGCCAAATTTTATACACACATCTACAGGATGGAAGACTCCAGAACAGCAAAGAAATTATTCAATATTATAACAAGGAGTAAATGTGGCACAGAATGGCTGAAAGAAGCCCAGAGGGATCTACAGCAGATCAACATAAAAAATCTCGAAGATCGCACCGAGTGCCGGCATAAAATCACAAGTGTGAAGTTTGGGGAAAGAACATCGCGTCAGCCTGGTAAAAAATGGACAGAGGAACGGAAGAAGGAGCATTCTGAGAGGATGAGGAGGTTTTGGGAAGCAAAGAAGAAAAACATCCGAAGATGAAATTATGAATTCAAGTTCAATCGCTCTCCTAAAGGGGAACAATCGTTATAATAATAATAATAAATTCCTTGAGTCTCTGTATTTTATGGATTTGTCACTTTTTTATTATTGTAGATCATCTGGTATATTTAATCCATTTTCACATGAGTGATTATTTTCACTGCGCTATGAGCAGTTTATGCATGGAGAAGCCGCCTTATTCTCCTTCGAAGCATCGTTACGAAAACGCTGTTTCAGGAAAGAGAGTCTGAGATCGATTTGGAAACTGTCAGTCTTCGTGGCTTCAGATTCCAAGAGTGTCCCAAGTGAAAGCAATGTGCGCAGACGTTTCGATATCGCATGCGAAATATGATTCTGTAATATCGCCAGATAGATTAAACACGAATGCTTAACTATGCGTATACACTCCTGGAAATGGAAAAAAGAACACATTGACACCGGTGTGTCAGACCCACCATACTTGCTCCGGACACTGCGAGAGGGCTGTACAAGCAATGATCACACGCACGGCACAGCGGACACACCAGGAACCGCGGTGTTGGCCGTCGAATGGCGCTAGCTGCGCAGCATTTGTGCACCGCCGCCGTCAGTGTCAGCCAGTTTGCCGTGGCATACGGAGCACCATCGCAGTCTTTAACACTGGTAGCATGCCGCAACAGCGTGGACGTGAACCGTATGTGCAGTTGACGGACTTTGAGCGAGGGCGTATAGTGGGCATGCGGGAGGCCGGGTGGACGTACCGCCGAATTGCTCAACACGTGGGGCGTGAGGTCTCCACAGTACATCGATGTTGTCGCCAGTGGTCGGCGGAAAGTGCACGTGCCCGTCGACCTGGGACCGGACCGCAGCGACGCACGGATGCACGCCAAGACCGTAGGATCCTGCGCAGTGCCGTAGGTGACCGCACAGCCACTTCCCAGCAAATTAGGGACACTGTTGCTCCTGGGGTATCGGCGAGGACCATTCGCAACCGTCTCCATGAAGCTGGGCTACGGTCCCGCACACCGTTAGGCCGTCTTCCGCTCACGCCCCAACATCGTGCAGCCCGCCTCCAGTGGTGTCGCGACAGGCGTGAATGGATGGACGAATGGAGACGTGTCGTCTTCAGCGATGAGAGTCGCTTCTGCCTTGGTGCCAATGATGGTCGTATGCGTGTTTGGCGCCGTGCAGGTGAGCGCCACAATCAGGACTGCATACGACCGAGGCACACAGGGCCAACACCCGGCATCATGGTGTGAGGAGCGATCTCCTACACTGGCCGTACACCACTGGTGATCGTCGAGGGGACACTGAATAGTGCACGGTACATCCAAACCGTCATCGAACCCATCGTTCTACCATTCCTAGACCGGCAAGGGAACTTGCTGTTCCAACAGGACAATGCACGTCCGCATGTATCCCGTGCCACCCAACGTGCTCTAGAAGGTGTAAGTCAACTACCCTGGCCAGCAAGATCTCCGGATCTGTCCCCCATTGAGCATGTTTGGGACTGGATGAAGCGTCGTCTCACGCGGTCTGCACGTCCAGCACGAACGCTGGTCCAACTGAGGCGCCAGGTGGAAATGGCATGGCAAGCCGTTCCACAGGACTACATCCAGCATCTCTACGATCGTCTCCATGGGAGAATAGCAGCCTGCATTGCTGCGAAAGGTGGATATACACTGTACTAGTGCCGACATTGTGCATGCTCTGTTGCCTGTGTCTATGTGCCTGTGGTTCTGTCAGTGTGATCATGTGATGTATCTGACCCCAGGAATGTGTCAATAAAGTTTCCCCTTCCTGGGACAATGAATTCACGGTGTTCTTATTTCAATTTCCAGGAGTGTATATCAGGAGTTGACATCATCATAATATTCAAAATTCTTGCTAGAGATTAGACAGAGCAAAGAATATGCTTTCGTAGTACCGTCACGTCTGTATCAAACTTGTATCGGATAAGTTTCAAGTATTTGGTACATTAACTCGTCTCAAAAACAAAAAACAAATCTGAATCCTATTGCAGTATAAGGTTCAATTTGAGAAATATTGGTTTTTCAGGAGAATGATGAAGATAACAGTATGGAAGCAGATTACTAGTAGATTGAAGTAATGTAATACGTAGCTGGTGCTAAATACATGCAGAAAACACCTAGAAGGTATTTAGGGACCATCAGAAGTGATTCCTTAGAAATCTTCGAAGTGAGTAAGAAAGCACTTGGACACACCACAAGATGGCGCTTGTTGGTATGTGCTAGTCATAGTCTTAACTATTGAATCAGTAAACTGTGCACTTAAAATACTCAGCAAGCGACAGTAATAATTGTTATTGAGTCCCTAAAAGAAACTGTCACCTGAGATGGTGACGCTGATACAATCATCAGCTGTAGCAGACATATTATTGGCGCTAAAATGTTTGGAACGTCTTCTTTGTTGTTGGTAACATTGCTAGGTATTTAACACTTGCATCGAATAATGGTGATCAGCTAGCCAACACAGAATCAGGGAAGACATTTTCAGCGAAGAAAGTTTCGGCAAGCAGTACGTCTTAATTATTTTTTCTCTCGTTTCTTCGATCGAAAAAGTTGAAGTTCTTGGTTAGTTTGTGCTAGAAGAATACTGAAAACTAGACGGGTAAATCGAAAAACTAATCAAGAGGTACTGAATAAAATTGGGGGAAAAAAGAAATTGATTAAGAGAAGGGATCGGTTGGAAAGTCACAGTCTCACAAGGAACCTCTTGTGCGAGGTCGCAAAAGGCCAATAATGTTTACGACACTCGACGCCCCACATATTGCGTACCATGCAACCACAATATTGGCTGCTAATAACAACAGGGTGGGACTATAAGTATCCAATGATGAGCACAGCATGAGCCTGCAGAGCGTAGTTGAACTGTTTAGTCGGCGAGTAGCTTACAATAGTGCTACAGTGCTGAGTGAGTTTATACAAAGCAGAGCAATGGCAACGATAACCACAGCAAACATTGCATTATATCTACAACAACAGTTGCCAAAGTTCACATTTCGTCAGAAAGGAACCTAAGGAGTTTCGCAGAGTGAGAAAGGAGTAGCAGATGAAATATTGGCCTTTTCTGCAAGATGAGTCAGTGGCATATATGGTGTCTTATACGCTCAAATGCGAGACAATGTACATGAGGAGTAGAATGGTGATGGTTCGTGCTTAACAAATGAAAGTGATATTGAAATAGGTGTCGAGCCATGTAGTTCATCATTTTTGTTGGACAGGTAGCCACAAAACTCTTCTCCAGTGAAACGTAATGAAGGACAACGTTTGTCCAAGGAACGGGTACAAAACATAATTACGTACATGGAAGATCATGCACAGAATACAAAAAACAATTATGAACAGATTTCGATTAAGTCCGCAGCAGTACGACCGTATAGGGCATAAGAAAAACTACGGATATTCGATGGAGTTCAAGGCGCAATTGTTACAAAATCTGGTGTTGGCAGGTTCCAAGGATGCTCGATATAATTTATAGGATGTGCGTGATAGTGACCTAGTACGTTAAGCACATCACATTGCGAGCGACACAGGTTACAGTGATTTCAAGGGAAGGAGTGGGTGGTTGCATAACTTAAACAGTGCTACAGAACTGGAAGACGTAAGATAACGACATTTCGCCACAGAAAACTCCGGAATTAGGCTGAAATTCAGTAACGAATTTGATTTTAACTCCGACCAGTAGGGATTTGAAGAGCAAACGCATATGAAAGTAACGCTGGAAATAAGAGGTACCAAGGGACTTGTATCAAGATCAGCTAATATCAGTGCCTTAACGACAATTATGTCGACTGTTAATCCGTGTGATAAATTAGCTGGAAAGTTATTTATTGTGCTGTGAGAGTAGGCGCTTTGCCTCCTGCGATTCCTTCTCGTGTGCGTGATCTTGCAAGGTCAATAGGGTGATCTTGCAAGGTCAATAGGGAATATTTACGTCACAGCAAACAAGGTTGAGAAAATGGGCTTAAGACTACTACAACTATGGTGTGAGCACTGCTTTTGCCAAGTAGCTGGTCAAAATAAATTGCTTATGCTTGATTCCTGGCCTGTGTATAAAAATCTCACTCCTTTAGAGTAAGCTATCCCTCCGGAAAAGTGTAGGACGTTGCAATTCATACCACTTGGAACCACTGGACCAATTCAGCTTTTGGATGGATATTTGATTTCCGTGACAATAAAACACATTTTGGCAATGTATGCAGATACGCTTTAAAGGACAGCCAATTTAACGATAAGGTTCACGGCAGACTGTATCGCATTCCGTTGCATGGCATCATATTCCACCAGTTCTCATCAGCCCGTTACACCAATATGATCCTACATGCGTTCTTCATGAGTGGATACCTAGCTCAATGTCCTGCACGTTTTGGAAATCCCAAGGAGTTCGCCTTCGATCTTGATGGTGCGAACGCTTGCGACCATTGTGACGCGCCATTTTTCATTCGGCGTTAATGGTGCAAGTTAATGGTATGTTTTGAATATTTCTTGAATGTCTGAGATGTCCTTCTTGCGAAATATAATACATTCATCCCATAGAAGGTTAATGTGCGCACCTCTCGGGCACTCATTTTCTGCCGCCCTCCTGCTGCACTTGGTGAGACATTAGCCGCTAATATTTATCCTGTCACAATTGTTAACACAACATCTTCAAATGAGCCTTACTAAAGACTGAACTTGCGTACTCGCCTTCAAGGGGTCCTTGTGAAGCAACAAGGACCAGTCAGTTTGATAATGGAGGAGAGCGCGTGTCTGTGTGTTGTTGGAAGCGGGGGGAGGGGGGGGGGGAGTAGGGGTAAATTTGTAGAGGGAGCCCAAGGCATAAATACAATGAGCTGGTTAAATCGATATAGATTGCAGTAGTTATTCAGAGATGATGAGGCTTGCACAGAACAGACTAACATGAAGATATGTGTTCTGAAAACCACAAGCTCCATTACATCATAAAGGAACTTGAAACGTCCCGACTGAGCTATACCTTTCATGAATCACTTATCTCACAAACCTCTTACGTTATTTGATTTTCAAACAGCTGAGCAAAACTGAAGGTACTCAGACATTTCTCTCTTTACTTATTCTGATCATCACTAAACTGACACAATATTTTTAGCGGAACGCAATCTGACTTGCAATAATCCCTCCAAAAGAATGACCCCGGCTAACAATAACCCATACCTTTCATGAATCACTTACCTCACAAAAATCTTCGTTACTCAAACTATTGAAATACAGCGAGCGCCAATACTGCCAGCTAAATAAAAGATTCTAACTACTGAAGGCACTAACTCCTGATAGGCATAGTTAGAAAATGAAAGATTTTGATAGAGAACAAACAATTATTTACTTTAATTGCGTTCAAAAGTCATAAACAAATTTCCTTTTTTTGACGGACACACGTCCAGATCGTCCGCTCAAAACTCTGGCACCTCTCTCCCCAAATCCACCACTGCTGGAGGCTCCAATTGCCCAACGCTGCGCGCTGTTCACATCCAACTGCCCAACACTACAGAAGCGAATATTCCAACAATGAGTCCACACAGCCACAGACTGCACACAGCACAGTCAGTGATTTTCATGCAGAGCGCTACGTGGCGTTACCAACATTAAAACCTAAACAGCCTACTTACAAACTGATTAAACGCAAAACTACAACCAGGGGAGAAAGAGAGGGAGGTGGAGGGGAGGGAGGGAGGGAGAGGGAGAGTCACTGGAGGGCACAAACATTCATGAGAACACAAACCATCAGCTGCCAGTCGACGTGTAATTAACAATGCGAGGAGTTTATATTCTCTGTTTGGTAAAGATCTTACTTTGGTATCACAAAACGGCATCGATTCCTTTTTTTAAGTAACAGGTTTACAAAAACACTATAATTTTAACTTCTTATGCAGATGTAAGATAATCTCTTGAATCACACCCTCCCATTGTGTGTCACACGAAGATGTTCTGTTTTAAGAAGGCTGGTAAATCACTTTACACTGACAACCAGTTATTTTGATGCTACAGCTCTCTAGACGCAGTCTACTTAATTATTTTTTCAGTAGAGGTTACACTCGCGTTCAAACCGCCAAAACGTTTGCTTCAGACAAAGAAATAAAAGTAGTTGACTTAACGCCTCGCAGAACCCAAATCAGGTGGGTTTAGAGTCATAACGACGTATCTAAAAAAATTGCCCATATTGACATATCTGCTTAATAACCATATTAATGTTAAAGTGAAAAGTTGTTGAGTGAATATAAACACGCTCTAAGAACCACGAGGTATTGTGATTATCAGCAACGTAAATTTGGTGGTAGCAGTGATAGTATTTCTGCTGTTGCAAAATTTATCTTGCCTTCATCTCAAAACACGCATTTTGTAGATAAGTCGTTATGACTATAAATCACTGCTGGTGGGCCAGAGAGTTCCGCGCTTTCCATGTGTGAGTTCCTTGTCTTGAAAACACTGCTTCATCTGGCTCGGTAAGGCAAGACAGCTTCGTGCGTCAGACGTGGGAGAACGCACGCAATGTGAGCAGCGTCTGACGCAGGCAACTCGAGGTTACGGCTAGAATCCAGCCTGCGTGACACGTAAAATTCGCGACGAAGGTTATGGTGAGGCACTGAAATTCTCTTTGGCTGTTAGACCATCATTTCACGACAGAGCCATGGCCGGATACTATAGTTTATAGCGGGGAAAACAATAGTGGGGTTTGATGATTATCGACGATAAGGTCATTCGGGACGGACCTCAAACATAGCCGGAATTTCGAACAGAATGACTTTCGCCTTCCGAAAATATTGGTCGTACGAATCCCAGTTCACTCTTTTCTCATATAACACCACGAAAGATGTGGCTCAAGGAAATCGGAAAGGTGGAGTATATCTTGACTTCCGAAAAGTATTTGACTCAGCACGTGGTATAAGAAATGGGATTTATGATTGGAGTCAGGATTTCTTAGTAGGGAGGACGCAACATGTTGCCTTGGACGAGGAGTCATCGACAGCAGTTAAGTTACTGCAGGGGTGCTCCAGCGAAATGTTTTGGCCTTTTGCTGTTCATATTGTGTGTTAATGAACTGACAAAGAACAGCGATAGTAAACACAGACTTTTTGCAGATCACTCAGTCATCCGTAATGAAGTACTAACTGAAAAAGCTGCACAAATATCCAGTCAATTGATAAAATTTTAAATGGTGCAAAGTTGACAAGTTACTTTAAATCTTCAGAAATGTAAACTTATGCACTAAACAAAACGAAAAAAAAAACATTGTACCGCATGATTACAATATCAGTGAGTCACAGCTGGTGTCTGTCAACCCATACAAATACTTTGGTGTAATTATTTGTGAGGATGTGAAATGGAACCATTACCTAGGCGCAGCTATAGGTTAAGCAGGTAGCGGACAGCGGTTCATTGATGGAATACTAGGGAAATGCAGCCATTCTACATGTAAAACACTCGTATGAACCATCCTAGAATATTGGTCAAGTGTGTGGGACCCGTATCAAACGTGACTAACAGGGAATATTGAACGTATACAAAGAACAGCAGCACGAATGGTCACAGGTTTGTTTGACCCCTGGGAGAGCGTCACTGAGATACTGAAAGAACTTACCTGGTAGACGCTTGAATGCTGAAACCGAAAAGCCTGCTTAGAAAGTTTAGAGAACCAAGTTAAAGTGATGGTCTAGGAACGTGTCACAACGCCCTGCATATCGCTCCCGCAGGGATGGAAAAAAAGACATTTAAGCAGTCATTCTTCCAGCGCTCCATACGCGATTGGAAACGGAAGAAATCCTATCATGTGGTACAATGCAATGTACCTTCTGACAAGAACTTCACAGTGGTGTACACAGTACGTATGTGTATGTAGATATGGATGTGGATGTGGATGAGCAGAAGCTCGGATTGACATGGAGTGGCGTGAATTGACTATTTTTTCCCCAAAGGTACCACCCCGAACATATCCGTAAACATTCTGGAAAATAAAATAAACCCAAACTTGGGCTGGCAGGTGAGAGAATTGAATCATGGACGGCCAGAATGCGATTACAGTGCCTTAACTAAAGCGTCACCGCTCCCGATACACCCTAATCATGTAACTATGTTGGGATAGGCCATTTATCTGATGCCCACTAACACTGACTCGTATATAAAGGCTGAGAGGGTATCGGATGATTTACGGGCCGCGGTCACTGGCAAGAGATAACCGCTCCGGTTTGCCAGTGTCCTTGGAACTGCGGTTATTCTCCAGCCTGAAGGTAACGGGCTGGGTTCCACTAGTCCGGCATGGCCCGACTGGCTAGTCTTCAAAGTTGAGTGTTTTTACCGAAAAATGACTGGCGTGTCGACAGATAGCAGCACTTTACAGATGTACTCAGAGCTTTAGCAGGAAATGGCCAATCGCAGTGACTAATTTCTGCTCTGGAGGCTGGTTGGCCGAAATTCCGGCATGTGAAAATAAATGTCATGGAACTGTGGATACTTCGCGAAATCGAGGAGTCTGTCAGTGCCGCTGTTAAGATGCAGGGGGCGAGTTTGAGCCCTCTGTAGCGGAGTGGGTGTCGAGGCGTATTTCGGTAGTTTGTAGTCGGGGACCAGAAAGCTTTTGTCGAGTATGGGACGTTTAGAAATTGTTCTAAGGTGTGTTCCTTTCCATGCATCGGGAAACGACTTAATCTATTGCTGTTTTTCGAGGTGTGTGTTGACGTTCGCCAGCGTTCACGGACTGTTAGCTAAGAGGCCGCCTAACCGATAGTGGAACAACTGGCTAACTGGAAGCGTTGTGCAAGGAAGGGAGCGGACTTGGCGAGGGCTATTAGAAGAAAAATAAATTGAGTTTTGCTCCAATTGAAATTTGAAGTGTGGAGTTCTCATGTATTTCCTTACCTTCTTTGATTTTAGACTGTGTTCCTGTGTTGTTTACAGAAGAGATGGAAGAGACCGGCTGGTGGCATTGTGGTGACAGACAGCAGTGTTTATTGTCCACTCCAGTGGTCGGACTTAGGAGCCTTTGAAGGTAGTCAGATGGCTTCGTTACATTGAATAGTGGTGTACCGGAAGTGACTGTTTTAATCCTGTCTTGTGGGTCTAAGCGAGGCCGGCAACCCTTACTTGACTATAGCGTCGGTGTAGCAGGGCTTAGAAATTATCCAGAACCGCCAACAAACGTTTGGGAGGAAGTCTACGGAGCAATATGTCGTGTGATTTGTCTCGCGCACCGCACGACGCTAAGAGTTCGTGGACTATGACCGCGGCGGGGCTTCACCAGACACTACAGAAGTATCCGAGACGACGGACGAGCAGGAACCTTTCAAGAGTTGTCACCATCCAGCTCAGCACGAAGAGACGCTTCGTGCCTGGTTCACAGAGCCCACGACATCGCAGTGTTTCACTGATTTAGCTCATTTTTAAGTCACCTTTCGTTAGAACGTTTATAGTGAAAGGCAGATCAGATGTGCCCTGCGCTATCGACGTGAGTCATGATAATAACGAGGTGGCATCAAAGTCTACGGCCTTTCTGCTTCACGCAGCGAGCATTTCCAACAAGGCTGGTCGTATTTTGCGGAAATACGACGTGAAATGCGTTTTTAGATCACCATCTATGGTTAGTACTATTTCAGGATTATCTTGGTTTACGTAAGGCGGGTGTTTATCGTATTACCGACAGTTGTGGCATGTCGTATGTTGGTCGGACCATCAGGACCATGGAGGACCGGTGTATTGAGCGTAAGCGCCACAACCTCTTACAACAGCCGAGTAAACTTGCTGCTGCAGAACATTGCCTTGGCACAGTCATCTTATGGAATATAACAACACTGAGATTCTGGCATGAACTGTGACGTGTTGAGATAGTGTTATTAAGGAAGCATTCAGAATTTAATTAACAACAGACGTTAAAGGCAGTGGTGGAGGTTTTTGCTTGAATTCTGTGTAGAATCATGGTCTCTCCCCTGTCAAAGAAAAGAGGTATGGAGTTAATACTACCTCACCAGTTGGTTATTAATTTCACTGTCGACAGCTTCTGAAGACGGTTGCCTTCGGATGTGAGGTGGCACTAGTGTTTACAGTGAGTGTGCACGTGTGTGTGTGTGTGTGTGTGTGTGTGTGTGTGTGTGTGTGTGTGTGTGTGTGTGTGTGTGTGTGTGTGTGTGTGTTTGTGTGTGTGTGTGATTTGTGTTTCCGATATGATCTGTATACTGACGATTTAAATTTCCTTACGCAATGTTTTTTTTGCCATATTTGTGCCTTGAAAATGACGGGGTGGGCCTGTCAAAATATCAGCGGTTGTCAAAGACGTCACCCAGCTAACTTCATGTTAAGTTATTTGAACAACATTTCAATACTAAAGTTAATAAGGAACTTCTCATTTCTCATCTCACCCATGCCCACAGGGTGTCAGGCGTACTGAACAACATTACATCAGTACTTACTTCATTTTCAGACTAATAATTCCCTCCCGCCGAAGGTTCGAGTCCTCCCTCGGGATGGGTGTGTGTTGTTCTTAGCATAGGTTAGTTTAAGTTAGTTTAAGTAGCGTGTAAGGGAAAGCAGAAATGTGGAAGGAGTATATAGGGGTCTATAAAAGGGCGATGTACTTGAGGACAATATTATGGAAATGGAAGAGGATATAAATGAAGATGAAATGGGAGATATGATACTGCGTGAAGAGTTTGACAGAGCACTGAAAGACCTAAGTCGAAACAAGGCCCCGGGAGTAGAGAACATTCCATTAGAACTACTGACAGCCTTGGGAGAGCCAGCCCTGACAAAACTATACCATCTGGTAAGCAAGATGTATGAGACAGGCGAAATACGCTCAGACTTCAAGAAGAATATAATAATTCCAATCCCAAAGAAAGCAGGTGTTGACAGATGTGAAAATTACCGAACTATCAGTTTAATAAGTCACAGCTGCAAAATACTGACGCGAATTCTTTACAGACGAATGGAAAAGCTCATAGAAGCCGACCTCGGGAAAGATCAGTTTGGATTCCGTAAAAATGTTGGCACTCGTGAGGCAATACTGACCCTACGACTTATCTTAGAAGAAAGATTAAGGAAAGGCAAACCTACGTTTCTAGCATTTGTAGACTTGGAGAAAGCTTTTGACAACATTGACTGGAATACTCTCTTTCAAATTCTGAAGGTGGCTGGAGTAAAATACAGGGAGTGAAAGGCTATTTACAATTTGTACAGAAACCAGATGGCAGTTATAAGAGTCGAGGGACATGAAAGGGAAGCAGTGTTTGGGAAGGGAGTGAGAGAGGGTTGTAGCCTCTCCCCGATGCTATTCAATCCGGAGATTGAGCAAGCAGTAAAGGAAGCAATAGAAAAATTCGGAGTAGGTTCTAAAATCCATGGAGAAGAAATAAAAAATAAAAACTTTGAGGTTCGCCGATGACACTGTAATTCTGTCAGAGACAGCAAAGGCCCTGGAAAAGAAGTTGAACGGAATGGATAGTGTCTTGAAAGGAGGATATAAGATGAAAATCAACAAAAGCAAAACGAGGATAATGGAATGTAGTCGAATTAAGTCGAGCGATGCTGAGGGAATTAGATTAGGTAATGAGGCACTTAAAGTAGTAAATGAGTTTTTCTATTTGGGGAGCAAAATAACTGATGATGACCGAAGTAGAGAATATATAAAATGTAGACTGGCAATGGCAAGGAAAGCGTTTCTGAAGAAGAGAAATTTGTTAACATCGAGTATAGATTCAAGAGTCAGGAAGTCGTTTCTGAAAGTATTTGTATGGAGTGTAGCCATGTATGGAAAGGAAACATGGCAGATAAATAGTTTGGACAAGAAGAGACTAGGAGCTTTCGAAATGTGGTGCTACAGAAGAATGCTGAAGATTAAATGGGCAGATCACATAACTAATGAGGAGGTACTGAATAGAATTGGGGAGAAGGGAAATTTGTGGCACAACTTGACTAGAAGAAAGGATCGGTTGGTAGGACATGTTCTGAGGCATCAAGGGATCACCAATTTAGTATTGGAGGGCAGCGTGGAGGGTAAAAATCGTAGAGGGAGACGAAGAGATGAATACACTAAGCAGATTTAAAAGGACGTAGGTTGCAGTAGGTATTGGCAGATTAAGAAGCTTGTACGGGATAGAGTAGCATGGAGAGCTGCATCAAACCAGTTTCAGGACTGAAGACCACAAGAACAACAACAACAACAAGTCTAGGGACCGATGACATCTGCAGTTTGGTCCCTTAAGAACTCACACACACACTAATAATTATAGCCATTATGAATAGTATGTTTTTAGGTTGGCTGGAACCTCCAAGTGCGCATGGCACAAGTAAGCCATTAATGTTTATTTTGCTCTGAGCAGCAGGTCCGATATTGAATTGTGGATGCGTGGGCGCAAAATGGATTGTATATACTGACAGGGATAGGTCACTTTGCGGTGCAGCTACGACCATGCAGAAAACATTGTGTACAGAATTATGTGACGAGTTAGGTGGAAGACTGTTAGACACAGAGATAAAACAAGTGGCCGGCTGGAGTGGCCGAGCGGTTCTAGGCGCTACAGCCTGGAGCTGCGCAACTGCTACGGTCGCAGGTTCGAATCCTGCCTCGGGCATGGAAGTGTGTGATGTCGTTAGGTTAGGTATGTTTAAGTAGTTCTAAGTTCTAGGGGACTGATGAGCTCAGAAGTTAAGTCCACAGTGCTCAGAGCCATTTGAACCATTTTGAAAAAACAATTAACACACCGAAGAGGGTACATATTAAGATACAAATGGCCACAGTATCTGTATCTATACCCCTAGCACCCTGTATGTGGACTCTGTTTCTCCCATGACGTCGAAGTCGCCTTCCAGCATTGTTGACAAATGCAGTATGTTCAGATCTGAGGTTGATGTGGAGTAGTGGTGTGACTGTTGCAAGTTCTGCTTTGCGACGTGTCGGGTACGACCCAATGTGAGGAAGAGCGGGAGAGGCTGGAGCTACTGAAACTGAAGTGGATGAGGTCGCGGTCCAGCTTGTTGCCAGGGGCAAAGAGCTTTTTGTACGACTTTTACAACGTCAGTGCAACGGTAATAATACACGGAACGCGCTTTTTTCTCATCATTAACTTGTGGTTTGTACATGTAGATGGTATAGTAAGAATCTGATTAAACATTGAAAACGAAGTCCGATAGCCGAAAAATTGTTGCGGCCGCAAGGAAAAGGCATATTCCTGTGACAACTAGCGTTTGGTGCATTGAAAGAGGCGATTTAAATATTCCAAGCGTTATGCTGTTCTCTGGATTTTCTAAGTGGATTCTCGTGAGATACAGAGCGTATTTCTTTGAGTGTCTACCAACCAGGGCCGGTTTAAGGCTTCGACAATCGGCTGCTTGGCGCGCCGAGCGCAGGGAGGGAGGCGCAAGACTGTAAAATTTGTAAGCAGAGTGTATCATAATTACTAGCGAAAGAAATCATTTCCACGTTCACTAAATTTAGATTTACCTTTACAGCTCTTACTAAGAGCCCAAGGAACGGTAACTGACGTGTTAGGGAAGTAGGGATTGGCAGGAGGCGAAGGTGCCAAATGAAACGTCGCTTGTGCGGAAATGTACGAGTATTATCAAACCGACCCTGCTGCCAGTGACGAGTTTTCAACGTTTATGTTACACTCGCGTTAGTCAAACAATACTGTGGACATATGTCCCATACACTAGGTCAGTGTTCAGGTATGGGCTGTTCGCATGTTTTGAGTGCAATCTGATATGTAACAAATCAGTTTCGCAGTATCCTGCTAATGAAGTCTGATAATTGCTTTATCTGCAACTGACAAAGGGACTATTAGATCTGTTAATCACGGATTTTGACAAATGTTATACGTGTTATAGAGGCACCTGTCCTGAAGACCTGGCTAGCAGCTTTTCGTGCGACGGCATCTAGTTTCCGAGAAAACCGAGATTGAAGTTTTCATGCCTACCTTCTGTACGTGTAACTTTAGCCATTTCCAGACTAAGCGAGCGTAGTGCAGCGGCTAACGTTCACCGCTACAAAGCTGACGGTACGAATGTGATTATTGCACGTACCTTTTTATTTTTTCTTCGCTTTCCTCATACACAATGTCACTTATTAGTATACGTCATGCAAAATTATTAAAAAATAATTCTCGCCGTGCTAATTCTATCAATAAAATAATCATTACAGCAAACGTTCTTCAAATGTGTATTTCGTTTGTTACAGAATAGATTAGAGAATCGTCTTGCTAACTATTGGTTGCATCGTCTGTTGTGCTGGAGGAGAATTCCGGATGGTATTTGTCTTAGAAGCAACCGAAGCATAAATTCGTAGAGCACCGCGCACATTTAATGAAAGCTACCACCTTACAGGTACAAGCATTTTACAGGAGCGGTCCGTTTGAATTCAAAAAGATTGTTCTCTTTTCGATCCACTTCGATGTAAATCACGAATATTTGATCATTCCCGTGAAAGCAGATACAATAATTTTATGCAGAATTAAAGAGTGTATTTTTTATGGAACCTTCACTTGTAGCCATTTTTCTCGGGAGCATTTTGCATTTTTTGTTCCTGTAAATTTTAACCTGCCTGTAAAAATGAACTTCATAGGGCTGGTAAAGTGCAGTATATTTGGTGGGATAATTTTTACGGTACAGGTGCATGCTTTTATCTGCAAATATCTGATCGTAAAGTATCTGATCAGTCTGCCCTCCCTACAAATCAATACTGGAAAAAATATTCTTGACACACGTGTGGAAGAATGACACATTTTAAAAACTCTTCGTACAGAACTTTCGTGAACTTCCCTGATATCGTGCCGGCCACAGTAACACTTTTTTAATTTACAAGTCATTATGTCAGCTCTTTTTGAACAATCTGACCGAATCTTCTGGGTAGTTCTTGCATGAATAGGAAACGTAAGGGAATAGCTTTCTTGACGTAGTTGCAGTGTATTGTGCTATGAAGAAATGACTAATCTTGTTCAGATGTTTTTCTCCGCAGGCACTGTTTTCACTCCTTCTTCCACAAGATATCAGTTGTACGCCTTACGTAGATTGGTACGGGCAACCGTTTTGACTGGTAGTAATTACATAATAGAGATTAAAATTAGGGATGATATTTGAGTCTGGATCTGGAATGTCACATAGTATGATGTATCATGCAGCGTAACTTGCTATGACAGTGAGAGAGAGAGACAAAGATATTGTTTATTACTCTGTGGCGGTCAGCGCTCACATAATTATTCTTAGGATATAGAGTTCTTTTGTTCTTGTTAAGAGTAATTTTAGGAGAGGAGAGCCATTCTTGTGATGTAAAAAATCGACGCCATTGCGAGTTTTTGATTCACATTGTAAAATATAAGTACATATGGAAGGAAATCAGTTAATAGAACAATAAAATATTGTTCATTTCAGGAAGGTACGTCTTATTATACACCCAGCGATGTACTGCTATTGTGATTTACTAATAAACACCAGTTGAGAACAGTTCCGACGGGAGCGTTCAGTTCTAGTGAAATAGTTCGATGTTTTCTTCGGAAAAGAAGTCACTTCATGGATCATTCAAATCCACAATAGTAACTGGACATTTCTCAGAACTGAAAGCAATCTGATAGCTATGCAACAGAGCCCGGAAGAATATTTCTCCGTATTTTGGTTACCACTTTCAGCTCAACACGGTATCTGCAGCATCTGGAGCAGATTTCTACAACAGCGGAAGCGTGTTATCGCCATCAGTTTCACACACCGCCCTGTGTACACTGTATGTATTTACCCACAACAGTGAACATACAGTTACTCACACAAATAGAAAGACAATACTAGGTGGTGTGGGGAAACATTTCAGTATAATGGCCCTGTAGAGCTAAACAGTAATTAGCCTAGTAAGAAAAGGAGTCGTTATAAATGTCTACCGTTAGACAGGACACGATCCTGATACAACACTCATAGTGAACCTGCAATATAAATAAGTTAGTAATTTAGTAAGTAATGTTTCATTGTGTGTATATATGTCTAGTCTTATAGAGTAACTACATTATGGTCCTTTGTATGTTTCATGCTAACGCTAACGTGCGGGAGTATCTTGTGAAGAGAACGAGTGCGCCGTCCCAGCAGCCGAGCAGAAACTTCAAAAAGGCCAGAACATTTGAATTACTAGCTTTCTTGAGCATTTATGCATTGTAGTGACCCTTCATGTAGAAATTTTCTAAGTATAAATAGAGTTGCTATATTACTTTTACTAGAATTCCAGTATTTCAGTAGATATAGTAAGACAACATTTTATGTGTTATCTATGCACTGTTTTTGTGTCACATTGTAAAGTGTACATTAACAGCATTAGGACATTAACGTTTTTGCGTGTGTAAAAGTTTAATAGTCACTTTTGTAGGACTTATTTGGAGGAGAAACTGTCAATTGCTCATTTACATGGTGATAACGAGATCTATGTTCAAAGCCAATAAGCAAGCACGCATCACAATGCCACAAAATGAATTAAATAGTGTGAATGCATCGTCAACTAGTGCCACAGAATTTAATACCGCCGTAGTTAGCGATATGTCGATTACGGCTGAGCAACTAGCAATAATTAATGCGCTCATGCCGTCGACACAAACGGTTGCTAGTTCCGACATTCATATGTCGAAAGAAGTCCAGAGAAATATGCAGCAACCAACAAACAACATGAATTTCATCTCTGACACAGACGCGTGCGAAAACGAAATGACTGTACCGAAAATTGTGTCGGTACAATCCTCATTAAGCCCAATGCAATCGCCAATTGCTGAGAATACCGATTTGTTATCCCAGCTGATGTCAAGTTTGACTGTCATAACACAAGGGATTAAACATTGGAAATCACGCAATCCACGTTTGCAAATGACATGAATCGTAGATTCCAGGCATTGGAAACCACGCAATCTAATCTTGCAACGGCACAATCCACGTTTGCAAACCACATGAATCGTAGATTCCAGGCATTGGAGAGTGCGCAATTTAATTTGGCTCAGGATCAATCTAATAAACTAAAAGAAATAAATGATAAGATTACTGAAAAATTCCAGAGTTTGGAAACAACGCAGAGTCACTTGATTACCAGTCAGGCACAACTCATAGTTACACAAGAACAACAGTATCAGGAATTAACAAAAAAATGGTTCAAATGGCTCTGAGCACTATGGGACTCAACATCTTAGGTCATAAGTCCCCTAGAACTTAGAACTACTTAAACCTAACTAACCTAAGGACATCACACACACCCACGCCCGAGGCAGGATTCGAACCTGCGACTGTAGCAGTCGCGCGAGGAATTAACAAACAAATACAAAGACATCTTATGTCGTCAAGATACACTAAATCATCAAGTGCAAGAAGTTATTCATGTACAGAACACTATTGCGCAAGACGTGAATACAATTAAGCACGATAACGAGCAAGCTGTCATTGAGCTTACTTGGAGGATAGACACTCTCAGTCTCGAAGGCGAGAAACACATAGAGAAACTTTTCAATGAACATAAGATCGCATTTTCTAAGGACATTGAAGATTGGGCGAAAGAGCAAACCGAGACAGTGCGAAATTATGTTGACAAAACCTTGAAAGAAACAGTTTCTAACGCGCAAGTTAACAACGAAGCTGCACAAGAACAACTTAAAGCAGAAGTTAAAGAGATTAAGGAGAATATAGGAGATGAATTTCCTGCTTGGAAAGAAAAGATAGAAAATACATTAAAAGCATGCCAGCAGGGTCTAGTTAATACTAGAGGGGGCACATACCACTTGCAGTTTATCAAAAGCAGACATTATTCCTGATGAAACCAGTGAAACCGAATCCATGCAACAATATCCATGTATTGGTGCATATTTACGTAATCAACCAGAAACAAATTATCGAGATTATCATTCACCGCGTAGTAGCCACCAGAATACACCTGTGACTATGAATGAAGAAAAAATGCTTAAATATCGTCAATTCCAGATATTTATTTCCGAAAGGAAGTCGATCAATCCCGTGGTATTTATCAAGCAATTTAAAGGGATATTGCCGCGAATGTGGACTGAGCAACAAAAAATTATGTACGTTGCTGGATTCATACATGGAGATGGATCGATGTAGGCGTCAGAAGCATCCGATTGGTGTCAAGATTATGACCAATTTGAACGCGCTTTCTTGCACAAATACTGGAATAAAGGTGTACAAGAAAGACTACGTAAGGAAGTTTTTGACCCACAACCTTTTTCTTTCAAAAATGGATCTTTAAGAAAATATTTCGAGAAATATATAAATAAAAGTAAATACTGGAATGAACCAATCCCGAATCCCGACGTAGGATATCATTCGAATATTAAAGGGCAAACTTCCACTTGAAGTTAAGGAAAAACTTCTACATGTGCCTGAACAACATGTGGAAGATTTTCTAGCCACATTGGATTCAATAGACATTCTGTTCGAAGAATCTCGTGGGCGCTATAACCAACCAAGTTACCAACCTAACAAATACAATAGTAACAACAAACAGTATGGAAACAAACCTTTTGCACACAATTC
Organism: Schistocerca americana; assembly: GCF_021461395.2. Taxonomy (NCBI): domain Eukaryota; kingdom Metazoa; phylum Arthropoda; class Insecta; order Orthoptera; family Acrididae; genus Schistocerca; species Schistocerca americana. Next base: position 653,590,335 of record NC_060120.1, on the reverse strand, counting down.
ACCAAACCCACAGGTGAATTATTTCCAGAAAAACGTGAAATTTGGTAACGAAAATCCCGACCAGTGTAATCATGACCAACAATGTGAACAAACATATAAACGGAAATGGAGGAAGAATAATAAGAAGAGGAAAGGATACTATCAAGAAGGGAATTATCAGCAAAAACGCCGATATCAGCAACCAACCCATGAATATCACAGCCAACCACAAACTTCAGGTTGGGTACCAAATGATAATGCAAATGAATGGAGAAATCAACCACCAATAATAACCGACGTAACGGAGCAGACATCTACTAATAATGGACAATCGTCAAACTAAACTCGACTGTCAGAAGCCCCGACGGTGCAGTCGAGGAAGTTTTCAGGGGCGAAAATTCGAGCGTCAAATTTTTCCGGTACAATGAAGGCAGATTATTAATAGAAGAACTTCAGCAGGATATGATGCCTTGTCAAGAGGAACATATCACTGTACCTGTTGCGAAAATTCAGGCGGCGATTGAAGGCATTACTGTGCAAGTTACTTTAGATACAGGAGCAGCAGTAAATGTCGTTTCTGAGAAGTTATTTCAAAGAATACTTCAGAAAGCAAATCCACCGATTTTTCCTGTTCAATGTTGTAGAATTGTAGGTCCTACTGGTCATAAGTCTTCTCAGGTTAAAGTGCAGACTCAACTCCAGTTAGATATAGGAAATGTAGCTATAAATTGCACGTTCCTTGTAATAAAAAAATTGGTTGAGGACTGTATCCTGGGTATAGATGAATTTAGAGAGAGAAATTGGATTATCGATTTTTCTCTAGGCCGTGCCAGTTTTACAATAATGGATCAGAAACATCAACTGAATCTTCTCAGGGAATATAGTACCCATGGAAAGTATTGTCAGCGACGAAAGCTGCAAATAAAGTGGATACATAGCAAACCTGTACGGTATTACCAAATTAATTACTTGCAACCAGTTTTAAACCCTGAAGTTATGGTATATGAAAAGGTGCAAGAACCTGAATATTTGCAACAACACCAAAGAAAGCAATTATATGATCTTCTACAGGAATATCATGAAGTCTTTCAAGAAAAACCTGGTGTAATCAAGGGATACACATGCCATTTAGATGTGATACCACACCAAGTTTTCTGCCGTATTTTTTATCCAGTACCGTGGCACCAACGAAAGGCAGTTGATGCGGAAATCCACCAGATGCTTGAATGGGATCTGATCGAACCTTCGACGAGTCCATACTGTAGTCCGCTTCGTGTTGTCTCGAAAAAGGGAGGAAAAGTTCGTCTCGTGCTAGACGCACGGCAGATAAATAAGATTATCATGCCCGTGCGAACTCACCCGGAAAACATCGATGACCTAATTCAAAAGTTCGAGGGGATGAAATACTTAACAAATATTGATTTGAGAAGTTCATTTTGGCAGGTGGCTCTAGACGAACCATCAAAAAAGTACACCGCATTTGTACATGCGGGTAGAAGCTATCAATTTAAGGTTTTACCTTTCGGGCTAAACGTGAGCTCAGGAGTTTTTATAAATGCTCTAGATCATGCATTGGGACCTGCACTTCGAAGCAATTTAACTTTATTTGTGGACGACATGCTCATAGCTACGAGCACATGGGAGGAGCACGTTGATTTATTGAGAAGAGTGTTAGAACGTTTCAAGAAAGCAGGCATAACCGCAAATCTGCAAAAGTCCCATTTTGCTCGAGATAAAATCAAATTTTTGGGTCATCTTATAAATGGAAAAGGCATCTTACCGGACTCCGAGAAACTAAAGGCAATCAAAAACTTTGCAGTTCCAACAACAAAAAGACAGTTAAAGGGCTTCCTCGGAGTTGTCTCTTTTTTCAGGCGTTTCATTCACGACCACTCTATTAATGCAGAACCGTTGTACAGCTTGTTGCGCAAAAAATACTCCGTGGGTGTGGACGCAACAATGTCAGAATGCATTTGAAGCAATAAAACATGCCTTAGTCAATTCACAAATATTATATCATCCAGATATGAGCCAAGAATTCGGTTTAATGGCAGATGCTTCGGAAATTGGAATAGGTTCATGCCTCTTCCAAGTAAAGATGATAGATGGGAAATCAACTTTCTGTCCAATAGCTTTTGCTAGCCGACTCTTAACTGCTTGTGAAAGAACATATACGACTACCGAAAGGGAAGCATTGGCCGTAGTCTGGTCATTTAAGAAATTTTACTATTACTTATATGGAGCGAAGACAACAGTATACTGTGACCACAAAGCGTTAAGTTTTTTGCAAACATGTAAATTATTACATCCAAGATTAGCAAGATGGACGCTCTCACTCCAAGAGTTTCAATTTGAAATTAAATACCTAAGCGGACAGGATAATTTCATCGCTGATGCACTGTCTAGAATGCCAGATGGAGATTTGTCAACTATCAACATCACCGGCAATCCGTCCGAATTTAATGTTCTTATAATGACTGATAGAATATACAGGAAACATTTTCTTGACATGTGTAAGAACATGGAAAAACTACAGAATGAAGATCCTCTTTGGCATTCAATAAAGGAAACTTTAGCAAAGCCTGGAAACGATGATCTGAAGAGACTGTACAAAGTTGAGGATGATGTCTTATTTTTCAAAGGGCATCTTGATTCAGATAATTGGAAGGTATGTATTCCCGAGAAGAATGAGAATGACTTAATTTTGCACACGCACATCACTTGGGGACATTTTGGAGTATTAAAGTGTGCTCGGAAGATTCAAGCATATTGGTACTTCCCAAACATTCGCAGGAAAGTGCACAGACAGTTAAGGAAATGTAAAATTTGTCAGCTAGCCAAACCAGGAAATTTTTGTGTGAAAGATTTCCTACATCCTATTATATCCACTAAACCGCTGTCAATCATTTCGGTCGACGTCTGTGGTCCTCTACCATCATCAAGGGGAGGATGCAAATATATTGTAGCTTTTCTTGATATATTCACAAAGTATGTCAAACTTTATCCATTAAAATCAGCTACTGCTGCATCCATAGCCAAGAAGCTGGTCAAAGATTACATAGTCAAAGTAGGCAAACCAGAGGCTATTCTTTCTGACAATGGGTCAATGTTCACTGGATTTCGTTGGAGGCAAACATTAGCAAGTTGTGGTATAAAACAAATTCTAACATCAGTGTACCACCCTTCGGCGAATCCCGTGGAACGAATTTTTCATGTATTAAACCGGTTCATGAGAACATATTGCCACAACCAGCAACCCAAATGGATCGATTATCTTCACGATTTTCAGGAAATTGTAAACAATATGCCACATACTACGACAGAATACACTCCATACGAACTGATGTTTGGAAAACAGGAACAGAATGACTGGATTCGACCAATTCCTAAAGTAGCTATTAACAAAATAGACCTACAAAATAAAGTACGACAATCCTTACTCAATATAACGGACAAGGCAAGAAAAAGGAAAATAAATTTTGACAATCGACTTGGAAAAATAAAAACATATAAAGTGAAAGACCAAGTTTTAGTAAAAACTCATCCTAAGGCTTCACTTATACAGAGGAAGAGCACAAAATGGCAATTATTGTATCAAGGACCATTTGTGATTACCAAAATACCCCATCCAGGAACTTATGTTTTGAAGGATGTGAAGAATGGAAAGGTGAAAGGAATGTATCCTCATCACTTGTTAAAGCAATTTCATGATGACTGAAGATTCTGAAGATTGAAAATACTATTCTTATCACCTAATATTGATTAGAGAATTTTCATTAAACCTATGAATCATACTTAGGATAGTTTCTTTTTTTTTTGCAATTTAGTAGTTTTTCTTTTCAGGCATACTGTACGAGAGATATGCAGACATTATGTATAGGTTTCCACTGTAAGGATAAGTTTTCTTTTCAGTATGCAGTGAATTTAGCTATAGTATGAATGATTTCTTTTAAAATTTTTTTATTTAGTAGATAGTAATTTCAATCAGGTTTCACAATGCATAATGACCATGGGTTAGTGACTCAAATGAATCTGGTCTATGGCAAGATATTTTTCCTTATGTCAATTTAACAATGTCAGTGTATGTTTGTATTTGCTTTTTTTTTATTTGCTGAGCTGTAGTCATGCTGTTCGGAAGGGGTAACCCGTTCTCAGTTTTAAAAAGGACGCCTATTACTTTGTTTCAATTTTTTGTGATGAACGTTGTCTATATAATTGTACTATTGTTGTAACATACCTGTGTATGTAAATTATGTTATGTCAATTGTTACTCGCGAAGTTACCAACTGAGCAAATGCCTTTCAGTTATAAGCACATATACAAGTGTAAAAGTCCATCTGAAAGATGACGAGCATAAGTTGACACGGCAGCACCAGTTGGATTTGTGTATAGTGCATTATAGGGTTGTTGATAGAAATGAAGAACACCTTACGACTTCCGAATATTTCGAATTCAGGACAGACAATTAGAAAGAACTTTAGATTAGATTCTATTTCAGCTCAGCATAGATCAAATACCTTTTCCACGGAACTTACACTGACTCTTATTTTCATGTTAACCATATGCGCAAAACCATAATACCCACGAGGAGACGGTGAAATGGGAATAGAATTCCATCAGTTACCAGGAGATGACAGATAGAACGGAATCGTAGATGGACGTAAACCAACGCATCGACGGTTCACCTCAAGACACAGAAGATTAACAGTGTTGTGTTTCTTTTGTGAACAGTGTTTAAATTAATTTAAAAAAAAATCCATATTGTAAATTTTTTTTTTCATTGTAATTCAATTAATTTTCTTTGCAAATGAGAAATACGAGGATGGTAAATCTACCCCGAGGTTTTCCTTGGTTTTCCTTTGTGGGGCTTGGCCGAATGGCTAGATTATCCGTTTGAGACATCCCAAGGCGAGTGACAGAAGCTTTGAGTGATGATGAAAAAGGTTTCTGATCACATCTCATGCCATCCTCGACAAATGAATAAAGCAAGCATGTAAGCTATGCATATATGCTGCATCAGGAATTCAGCACCGGCTTTGTCAGCAGTATATGCACCCAAATCAATAATTTACATTTAGATAGTCATTCACTAATACCAAAATATCATAAGAAATACAGTGGACATTAATACTCTAGTGGACATTAATACAGCGTCATAAACAATCACCGATATAGTGTTGTGTGAACGCTCGTGTTTGTTTCTGCCCAAAAACGTTCGTCCACAAGAGGGGCATATATGATGTATCATGCAGCGTAACTTGCTGTGACAGTGAGAGAGAGAGACAAAGATATTGTTTATTACTCTGTGGCGGTCAGCGCTCACATAATTATTCTTAGGATATAGAGTTCTTTTGTTCTTGTTAAGAGTAATTTTAGGAGAGGAGAGCCATTCTTGTGATGTAAAAAATCGGGTCAACAGAAGCGTCCGATCTTACCCGTCGGCTTTGACCCGTGACGTAAGCGTGTTGTGGTGTGTGACGTCATTACGGCGCGGAGTTTGATTTGCGATTGTGGCGTGTTTGTAGATGTCTTGTTTTTGTTTGTCGTGCTCTCTGGTGGTGTGTTCATGGTTTTCGTTTGTTTCGTTTGTTTCGTGTGGTGGGGTCAGTTTTCTGTTGCTCAGGTGTTGGATTTGAAGCGGAATTTCTATTAGTGAGTTAATGGTTAATTTAATGCTCATTGCTGTACGTCGGGTGAGTTTGTTATTGAGTGTATTTGGTTGTGGTTTTTTGTTCAGGAATGGATATGAAAGACCGCCTTAACAGTGTTCGGTTGAGGGCGATGATGGGGGAGACAGCTTTAGAGCTGATTAAATTTCTTCAGCTATTTGGCTTAATTGCCGAGGTCGTGAAGTGCGGTGTGTGCCGTGAACCTATGAAATTGGTTAAAGTTCCGGACTCTCGGACCAGGGACGGATACATGTGGTGTTGCCGGAAAGATGGCGTATGGCGTTCTGTAAGGCGTGGTACCTGGTTCGAGAAGTCTAGATTGGCCATGCGTGAGATTGTGCTTATTACGTATTATTTTTGTTATAGTTGCGGGCAGAGTTTTTGCGCGTTTGAGACTGGTGTGAGTGAGAGGACTGTTTTAGACTGGTATTCCTTTTGTCGTGAGGTGTGTTCCGAATTTATTAAGTACAGGGGTAAGTTGGGTGGGCATGGGGTGCTTGTGGAGGTGGATGAGTCGCAGTTTGGTAAAAGGAAGTATGGGAGGGGGAAGTCTGTGGCTGGTCTTTGGGTGTGGGGGGCTGTTGTTCAGGGGGGTGGGGGTACTGAATGTGTTTTTAGGGTTGTGGAGGGGAGGTCGAAGCCTGAATTAGTGGGGTTAATTGAGGAGTATGTAGAGCCGGGGTCCACAGTAGTTTCAGATGCGTTTTCTTCATATAGGGGGTTGGGTGAGAGGGGATTTAATCATTTAGTAGTGAACCACAGTCTAGAGTTTAAGAATTATGATACTGGGGCTTGCACTAACACAATTGAGGGGATGTGGGGAGCGGTTAAGTCAGTTCTTGGGAGGGGGAAGAGTCGCTCTTCCAACCTTCAGTCTCATTTAGATGAGTACTGTTGGCGGAAGAGTGTCCCAGAGGGCTATTGCATTCTTCGGGTTTTTTTAAGGGCTGTGGGTAAAATGTATAGACCGAAAGTGGTTAGTTAGGGTGGGCTGGGTAGGTGGGTGGGTGGTTTATTTTGTTGTATAGTGTTTGTGTGTTGTATTTTGGAGTTGTGGGGGAGGGGGTTGACGTTTGGGTGGGTTGGGTTTTTATTTTAGTTCAGTATTTTTTCGTTGGTGTGTGTGTGTGTGTTTTTGTATGTGTGTGTGTGTGTGTGTGTGTGTGTGTGTGTGTGTGTGTGTGCGTGCGTGCGTGTGTGCATTTGTGTGTGATTGTGGTGGCCAATCTAGTTTGTGGAGCTGGAACTTTTTTGAGGTAAGTTCCGTTTTTTTTTTTGGTTATTTATGTATGTTTTGTGTATTGGGTATAGGTTGGAAACATCCGATCTCACGCGTCGGCTTTGACCCGTGACGTAAGGGACCTACACATTGATCTGTAGCGTAGCCCTGAATACGAGGTTAGGTTGGGAGTTTTTTTTTGGAATGCGGCCGCGGCAGCGGCCGCCTATGATTCGAAAATATTGATTTGACACTAATGAACATGTATACGTAATATGAAGCAATTTGATGAACATATTGATCTGTAGCGTAGCCCACTTGAGGTTAGGTTGGGAGTCTTTTTTTTGGAATGCGGCCGCGGCAGCGGCCGCCTATGATTCGAAAATATTGATTTGACACTAATGAACATGTATACGTAATATGAAGCAATTTGATGAACATATTGATCTGTAGCGTAGCCCACTTGAGGTTAGGTTGGGAGTTTTTTTTTGGAATGCGGCCGCGGCAGCGGCCGCCTATGATTCGAAAATATTGATTTGACACTAATGAAGCCTGTGGGGGGATGGGGGGGCACTGCAGACTCCTCCCACCGCATAACGACACATGATGATCAAATTTTGAAAAAAAATGAAAAATTTTTTCCGTACCTGCTAAACTGCATAAGTGCCGATGTATGTAGGTGTAAGGGAAGCTTTCGTTTCTTAGTTTTCTATTGGGGGATGTGATCGGTAGGTTCTGTTGAGCTATATAGGTTAAGGGAAGTGTCCGATTATGGATAGGAATGTGTTTTTTGGTATTTGGTCAGTTTTGTGATGTTGATTTTGTTGTGTCGGTAGCTGGGCCGACACCGTGAAGTGGAGATGGCTGAAAATGAACTCTAGACTAACGCTGTAGCCGATAGGGCACGCACGGCTAAAGCAGACGTGCGTGAAGTCTGGAACATGAGAACTTATAAATGAATAAGAAGAAAAGTATGTAGATGCTTATTACTTATCTTTTTATTAGTCCTTGGAATACATCTCTCTTGAATACTCGTAAGCTATAGGCACTGATACAAATGGCGCCTTGCTAGTTCGTAGCCATTAAATTAGCTGATGGCTATTCTGTCTCTCGGCTAATGAGAGAGAAAGGCTTCGTACATCTGGTCGGTAGCTAGGTTCTCGTACAACTGGGCGGTTGCTAGGTTCTCGTACAACTGGGGTCGAGTCTCTCTCGTATCACGAGACCTGCCTTGGTGGTGGCGCTAGGTCTGCGATCACAGTGGCGACACGCGGGTCCGACATGTACTACATGGACCGCGGCCGATTTAAGCTACCACCTAGCAAGTGTGGTGTCTGGCGGTGACACCACATTCCTCCCCCGCAAATCGGCGAACGGTCGTGAGATAAGGCTTCCGCCCGCCGTGGGGAGGACCACATGTTGACGTATGCGATGAGGTGGGGAGCCTAACAACAGGCGAGGCTGTGCCACCCGCACCCGGCCATACGGTCCGAGGGGAGCTAGGAAACGCCTGAAAAACTAGTCCAGGGTGCACGTCAACATGCGGTGTATGCGCCCGTATTGAGACAGGAGGGACCGAAGGGTCAACCTCCATAGCGTCGGGGTAGCCGACGCGCGATGACGTCATGTGGTCCGGAGCGGGCGGGAGTTCCATGGCGGAGGACAGCTGGTCACGGGAAGCGATCGGCGGCGCGTGACCCTGGGCGGCGCTTGGCGGCTGCAACGAAGCGTCGAATGCGGGCGGCGCCGGCGGGAGAACAGGCGGCGGCGGCGGCGGCGGCGGCGGCTGCTGCTGCTGCGGCGGCGCGTCGCCATGGGGCAAAATGGAAGGCATCGTCGGTAACACCTGGGGATGAGGCGAGCCAGTAGATGGGTCCCCAGGGCGCTGACCGGACGGCACCGTCGCTGAAAGCAGACGGGGAGCGGCAGAACCCGAGCGACGACAGAGGCGCAGCTGATGGAGATGCCGACGCACCTCACCAGAGGCCCCCACAACCAAATACATCGCGCGGCCGAGGCAGCGAAGAATGCGCCCTGCGAGCCAACGCCGTGAACCTCGATAGTTGCGATAAAATACAACGTCGCCTGGAGCAAAAGCAGGAGTCTGCCGCTGCACAGGAACCTGATGCGGCGGATGCAGCAAAGACATCAAGGTGCGATGAGGACGACCGTGGAGCAACTCAGCTGGCGAGCGACCATCGCGGGGCTGAGAGCGATACGAAGACAAAAAGAGCAACAATGCGTCCTCCCGAGAATGCGACTCTTTCAATTTCAACATCTGTGACTTGAAAGTCCGGACCAATCGTTCAGCGGCACCGTTGGACTGAGGCGAAAACGGCGCGGATGTCAGATGTTGAATACCATTGGCCTGGCAGAATGACTGAAATTCTGCGGACATGAATTGTGGGCCATTGTCGGAAACAATAGTCTGCGGAAGACCTTCAATGCAAAAGATAGCAGACAACGCCTGGATAGTGGCGGAGGACGTCGTGGAAGACATCCGGACAACAAAAGGAAAATTACTGAAGGCATCGACCAGAACCAACCATCGAGCATTCCAGAATGGACCAGCAAAATCAACGTGCAAGCGTTGCCAAGGGGAAGTGGCTTTCGGCCACGCAAAGACTTTCCGCGGCGGTGCGGACTGTTGTTCGGCACACGCCGGGCACGAAGAACACATATTCGTAATCGCAGCATCGATTCCGAACCAAGTACAGTGCTGACGAGCAAGTTGTTTCGTTCGCACTATACCCCAATGTCCTTGGTGAAGAAGCCGTAAAACAGAGGACTGTAACGAACGTGGGACCACGACTCTGGACTGATCATTATCAGAACGCAACAACAAAACACCACGTCGAACAAAAAGTCTCTCCTTATGAGCAAAAAATCGGCGAACCAACGGATCCTCGATCCGAGACTTTGACAAAGGCCATTGCGTAGCAACAAAACGTAAAACAGTAGCAAGGACAGGGTCAGCAGCTGTGGCTGTAGCGACACGACGAAAATCAATCGGAAACGATTCGACCACTTCATCGGTTTCCGAATCAATGAACATGCAAGCAAGTTCGGAAGAATCGAATGCTTTATCCTCAGCAACAGGCAAACGGGACAACGCATCGGCGTTTCCGTGCTTAGCAGTGGACCGATACAAGATATCGTAGCGGTACTGCGAGAGGGAAATAGACCAGCGAATGAATTTCTGCGCTGTACGTGGAGGTACAGGCTTGGTCGGATGAAAAAGCGATGTCAAAGGTTTGTGGTCTGTGATGATGGTAAAGTGACGACCATACAAGAAATCATGGAACTTAGTAACACCAAACACGAGAGCCAAAGCTTCTTTCTCTATCTGTGAATAATTTCTTTGCGCAGACGAGAGCAATTTGGACGCAAAGGCAATAGGGCGATCATGGGAGCCAACTTTGTGCGCAAGCACAGCACCGATCCCGAAATCCGATGCATCTACCATCAACAAAAGGGGTTTCTGGGGATCGAATGGCGTAAGGCAAGTATTAGAAAGCAACGCCGATTTCAACTGGCGAAAGGCGCGTTCACATTCCGTCGTCCAGACGAACGGAACACCTTTACGGCGTAAGCGATGAAGCGGAGCTGAAAGAGAAGAGGCATTGCGCACATTCACTCACACCTTGTGATTCTACATTGTGCAATGTTCTTGCGACCTCGTGACGCAATGCGCGGGGAACATTGCGCGCTCTGAAAAATTTCGGTTGCGCGTTTCCTTCCAGTTCCAAATGTGCTGCATAGTTTTTAGCGCAACCTAAGCCCGGTGCAAAAATGTCTGCAAATTCGTCACACAGCCGAGAAACACTGTCTGTAGGCACAGTCTGATTCACTGAGAGGACCTGATTTACAATAGACATGTTAAACAACTGAAACAACTCTAGACCAAACAAGTTCACTGCAGAAGAAGAACGAAGAACGTAAAATGACACAAGTTTTGTTTGTCCCTTGTATGTTGCAAGAAGGCTGCACTGTCCTAACACAGGAATTTTCTGTCCGGAATATGTAGTTAGCTTAACATTTGCGGAACGCAACGGAGGTTTGCCCAGTTGTTTGTACGTGTCGTGATTGAGCAATGAAACTGCAGCTCCGGTATCGAGCTGGAATGGTATCACTTTGCCTTCAAAGTCTAAGTCCACAAAAAGTTTATTGTCCTGCTGACGACAAGAGCGACTGTTTTGTGCAATTGGAACAGACACTGGTACAGAATCACTTGCTAATTGACGTGAATTCCGGCGACGTCGACGCACAGTTTTTGTGGGACGAACACAGTTACTGTTAGAGAAAGTGTCACTGGACGAAGTGGAATTAACGACATGAATGTCCATAGGCGAAGGTCCACGAGCCTGAGTGTCCTGGGTTCGATTCCGGCGCGAAGCAAAGGGCCTGGAAGGATTGTGATTGTCTGATCGGAGCTTTTTGTGGCAAACACTTTGAACATGTCCTTTCTTATTGCAGAAAAAGCAAATAGCTTGGCGTGACGGGCAATGTTCACGCGAATGTCTAGTAGCACACCGCGGGCATGATTTCACTGCATTTGTGGGCTGGCGCGGCACACCTGGCTTAGCACGCGGCGGTCGCTGTGTCGACGTGCGCAAGGCCCGGTTACCGGGCCGCGCAGCGCGTCCAGCGGGCCGGTTAATGTTACACACGGCTGGCGAAGTTTCAAAAGATTCCTGAGCACAGTCAAGTGTGTCCTGTCTATCCAAGATGTCTATCACTTGTTGAAGGGAGGGATTAACTAGTTTCAAAATTTGCTCCCGTATGCGAACATCAGAAACGTTCTGTGCAATTGCATCACGCACCATTGTATCTGAATAAGAAAGACCACAGTCACATTCAAAGGCACAGTCCCTAGTAAGTCCTTGCAATGTTGCTACCCACTCCCTATTAGTTTGACCGGCCGTACGTTTTGTACGAAAAAACGTATACCGTTTTGCAACCACATTAACTGTTTCTTTGAAATAGGCATCTAATGCAGACAAAATTTCCTCGTAGGACAAAGTTGCTACGTCGCGTCGGGGAAACAATTTCACTATCACACGGTATGTGGACACACCGACACAAGAAAGCAAAAACGGCTGCCGCTCATTACCTTGAATTCTGTAGGCAGCAAGGTGGAAGTTGAACTGGCGAGACCACTCTTGCCACGTCTCATCGGCTGCCACGTATGGTCGAAAGGGAGGTGCAACAGCGGTTAGTGGCAGCGGTAGCGAAGAAGCGGCGGCGGCCGCATCGGTTTGAATGGTACGTTGACCCTGGACGAGCTGTCCAAGGGCATCCAGTAACGCCTGCGTCTGCTGATTCTGCAAGCGATAAAATTCGGACAGTACATCTGGAGAATGTGGCGAAGCCATGACACAATTAAATGTAAGCAATCAGAAAACACTTTAAATCGTCGCCAATGTTGTAAACGAATTAATACAAACTCTTTTGCTCGTCGCCAATAAATGTTGTGTCGGTAGCTGGGCCGACACCGTGAAGTGGAGATGGCTGAAAATGAACTCTAGACTAACGCTGTAGCCGATAGGGCACGCACGGCTAAAGCAGACGGGCGTGAAGTCTGGAACATGAGAACTTATAAATGAATAAGAAGAAAAGTATGTAGATGCTTATTACTTATCTTTTTATTAGTCCTTGGAATACATCTCTCTTGAATACTCGTAAGCTATAGGCACTGATACAAATGGCGCCTTGCTAGTTCGTAGCCATTAAATTAGCTGATGGCTATTCTGTCTCTCGGCTAATGAGAGAGAAAGGCTTCGTACATCTGGTCGGTAGCTAGGTTCTCGTACAACTGGGCGGTTGCTAGGTTCTCGTACAACTGGGGTCGAGTCTCTCTCGTATCACGAGACCTGCCTTGGTGGTGGCGCTAGGTCTGCGATCACAGTGGCGACACGCGGGTCCGACATGTACTACATGGACCGCGGCCGATTTAAGCTACCACCTAGCAAGTGTGGTGTCTGGCGGTGACACCACAGATTTATTTCGTTGTTTTGCGTGGTTTTGAATGGCGGTCGGTGGCTACATTTCTGTATATTTAGTTTCTCCGCACCCAAAAACCCCTAATTTCCCACGCTTGTCCCGTTACAGTCATTAGGCTTTTTGTGAAACTTGTGTATTTCAGTGTTTACAATACGTATGCGATGTTTTTATATCCGCCATATTGGAATTGTTTATAGTCGTTTCCGCGGTATTTGTGACGTCATGGGTCAAAGCCGACGGGTAAGATCGGACGCTTCTGTATTTCCAAAAAATCGACGCCATTGCGAGTTTTTGATTCACATTGTAAAATATAAGTACATATGGAAGGAAATCAGTTAATAGAACAATAAAATATTGTTCATTTCAAGAAGGTACGTCTTATTATACACCCAGCGATGTACTGCTATTGTGATTTACTAATAAACACCAGTTGAGAACAGTTCCGACGGGAGCGTTCAGTTCTAGTGAAATAGTTCGATGTTTTCTTCGGAAAAGAAGTCACTTCATGGATCATTCAAATCCACAATAGTAACTGGACATTTCTCAGAACTGAAAGCAATCTGATTGCTATGCAACAGAGCCCCGAAGAATATTTCTCCGTATTTTGGTTACCACTTTCAGCTCAACACGGTATCTGCAGCATCTGGAGCAGATTTCTACAACAGCGGAAGCGTGTAATCGCCATCAGTTTCACACACCGCCCTGTGTACACTGTATGTATTTACCCACAACAGTGAACATACAGTTACTCACAAAAATAGAAAGACAATACTAGGTGATGTGGGGAAACATTTCAGTATAATGGCCCTGTAGAGCTAAACAGTAATTAGCGTAGTAAGAAAAGGAGTCGTTATAATAGTATTTAATGATATTCTGCACAACGAAAAAAAGAAATAGTTCATACGTTGCACGACGCTTGCTTGCACGGTATATGATATAGGCTTGAAGTTGCAGGTATAGGAGGTACGCATAAAACTTTCAACATCAATTTCCTCGGAAACTGAGGGCTGTCACATGAAAAGCCGCTAGTTAGGTACTAACGACGGGTCTCTCCATTACATACCTAAGACTCAATCAAAATCGGTGATTAACAGGTCTTTTGGTCCCCTTCTGAGCGTATGTGGTCGTCGCACATCATATTCGTTCCTTAGGTACTCCAAAATATTGATGTCTCTTCGCTGAATCTAGTTCATATCATCAGCCATTTGCCATCCGCTGCTTTATAAAGGCTTCCCCTGGATTTATACATATGTTGCAGGTTTTTAGATTTATGCTTTTAAGTAGCTGCCACTTGTTTTCTAATGTCATCTACCCACCTTTCATTACGCTGCTCTCTTGGTCTCATGGAATCCAGTGCAGATGATATCCAGAAGCCTGATTATGTGTCCCGTTCGCTTTCACTTCATTTTCGTTACAGTCGTAATTGTGTTCACCACTCTTGCCTGTTCTCGGGCCATATGTTCGTTTTCCTGTTACAGCAATTCCCAAAACGTATCTCGCCATTGCTCGTTGAATAACACGTACTTTTGAATTGTTTTGTACTAAAAGTCAGTATTTGCGTGCCGTAACAACCTGTTGGAACGATAAGGTTCCAGCTGAAAAAAATGAACATGAAATCTTATGGGACTTAACTGCTAAGGCCATCAGTCCCTAAGCTTACACACTACTTAACCTAAATCATCCTGAGGACAAACACACACACCCATGGCCGAGGGAGGACTCGAACCTACGCCGGGACCAGCCGCACAGTCAGTGACTGCAGCGCCTTAGACCGAAGGTTCCAGCTGACAAAATCTAAGAAAATGTATAGTTACTGTGACAAGGTTGACTTCTGCTACAAGTAGAGCGTACTAGTGCTGCAGTCTGTGGAGAAGTAGGCGAGTTACAAGAACGCCGAAGTTCCAACTGATAGCGCTTCGTTTGATCCGTTGGGACGACAAGGTTTATGTGAGCTATGGAACTTGTTATTTTGTTGTTGAATTATTTTTCTTGTAAGTAACGACAAATAAAGTTCAGTATTTGTGTAATTATTAGTTTTCGTTAATCAAGTCTTATCATCTCAACAAACATTCGGATTTAAAAGAGGAAAATATCAACCATGTAAATTATTCGGTTTTGGAAGGGAAAGAACGACAAGAAAAAGAAAATTTGCTGTTGCAAATTGACTGAAGAAACAAGAGTAGAACTAAGTGACAATTGAAAATGCATGAGATGCTTGAATAATATGATCAGATACCAATTTCCTGTAGTTTTCAGAGGTTGTTTGGAGCAGCAGTTTTAAAAAGAATGCAGTTATGTTTTCATTCAAATGCATTTATTATTGTTCTTTGCAGTTCATTGTGAAAATGAATAATGAGTTAATGAAAATTTGACATCAATTTACACGAAACTAATGAAGTGATAGTTGACACCTTGTCATTCCAAAGGGGTCCATAAGTCAAAACTAGTGAACGACGCTGACTAAACCCTCCGTTTCATATGGATCTAAATCTTTTTTTAGACGCTGTTTAGTTTGTCAGAAGCACGCGATGCATCTCTGCTTCTTTTCCTTTCTGTCAATTCAGTCTTTAATGGTGTACTTTTGTGTGCCGATTCCATTTTGTGTAAAATTTTTCGAGGGCCGACCACGTCAACCTCTTCAGGCACAGCAGCTAAAGAAGACAACTGGGTCAGTCGTAGAAATATTGTGAAGAAATGGGATCAACAAATCGGCTGTAAGCTCGAAAGCACACCATTAGTCAACAACGCCAATAAAACTTGAGAGGTCGCAATTCTGACCTCTTCTAGTTGTAACTCATTAATCCTATAATCAAAGGCACCGCGCTTTTAGTATCGAGAAACACATAATTTAGCATTTATTTACATTAAGAGTTAGCTGTCAGTTCGCGATTTAATTAGGTGCTACTACATTTTTACCGGGCAGGAGTTTTTCATAGATAACTGCATCAACAGCAAAATGTCTGGAATGCAGAGCTGTCAATTTGAACCCCAACTCTTGCACAGAACGAGCTACATACCTGCAGGACATCGGTTAATTTTCACCGTGTTAATTCTATGAATAAAATAATCATTACAGGAAACGTTCTTCAAATGTGTATTTCGTTTGTTACAGAATAGATTAGAGAATCGTCTTTCTAACTATTGGTTGCATCGGCTGCTGTGCTTGAGAAGAATTCCGGACGGTATTTGTCCTAGAGAAACTTACATTTCTCCTACCGATGAGGTCATATCATAAACTAAGTAACAGTCACGAAGTCAAGCTGTAATCCACTGTTGGCCTCTAATCGTGTGGTTATGCACGCTGCCTCGAAATGACACGTAATTGCATCTGCGATCACTTTATTGCATTCGTAGATGATGCAACCAGTATGAAAATGGGATCTTCATTACATAAGTTATGGGCAATCATGTCACGTTAAAATTTACTTGCGTACTTTTTCTCAAGAACTGTTACCTGCTATTTACAATTTTTTATTTACTAGCGCATGTTATGAAACGTAGTTCCATTACTTTTTCCAGGACGCGTACACTGTCACTCGCAAACGCTTTGATTACCAGCACAACGAGCACCACAAATACAACAAGTAACTAAGTATCTCGTAAATGCATGCCTTATTAGAGAGTTTACACTTAATGTTTCTTGAAAAAAAAAAGTACGACAGGTGAGTGAGTGTGGGCAAAGGTAAACATTGCTGTGTACATGGCTCAACAGGTATGCAGCAATACCACGAGAAGACGCCACAACACAATTGCATCACTCCGCGCAGCAGGCCCCAGAAGGCTCTGCTCCATGTCCAACACTGCCTCATATTCATCTACCGATAGTGCTGTCAGCTGCCAGAGAAAGTGCTGTGAAATGTAGATTACCTTGCTTCCTCCCTCCTTGTGTTGGCGCGGATGGAGACCCTTCCGCCAAAAGATGCAAAAGACGACACTTCACTGACACTTATTCACTTCTTACAGTCAGACAGTTTTCGCAGTTCCAGCAGTAACATAGCTCCGCGAGTTCCGTTCGGAAGACTACAGTTCCAACTTAGCAGTCGCTATTTACGGAGCAATACGAACAGTTAACACTGACAAAGGGACCATCAGACCTGTTAACCACACATTTTGTTAAGTGTTATGTACGTTGTGGAGACACCAGTCCTGAGTTCCTGGCTAGCAACATCTCGTACGGTGGCATCTAGTTTCCGAGAAAATCGAGGTTGAAGTTTTATGCGTATGGCTATAAGTGTAGCAATAACCATTTTCTCAGCAAGCGGTCGCAGTGTAGCGGCTGACGTTCATCGGTGCAATGCTGGTGGCACGGAATAGAATATTGCCCATAACTTTTTATTTTTTTTCCTTCAGTTTCATCATACACAATATCATTAATTAGTATATGTTATGCAAAATTATCCAAAATTGTCATTTTCGCCAACCTAATTTCATTTACAATACAATCGTCACAGCGAACGTTCTTCAAATGTGTAGTCCTTTCGTTGCAGAATTGCCATCACTTGCACCAGTTACTGTGCTAAAACAGAATACCGCAGCACCGCGCACATTTAATGAAAGCTACTGCTTCGCAGGTACAAGGATTTTTCAGGGGCAGTTTGCTTAAATTCAGAAGAGAGATCAACATCGATGCGAAGCATGTATTTGATCATTTCTGTGAAAGCAGGTACTGTAATTTTATGCAGAATTAAAGAATGTATTTTTTTATGGAAACTTGTGTTGAAACGACTTCTCTGTTACTCTTTAGCAAGTCAGAGCCAACGGCCTTGCTGCAGTGGTAACATTAGTTAACGTCAGATCACCGAAGTTAAGTACTGTCAGGCTTGGCTAGTACTTGGATGGGTGACCGTCCGGATCTGCTGAGTGCTGTTGACAAGTGGGGTACAATCAGACATAGTGAAACGAATTGAGAAGCTAAGTGACAGAACTAGCGACATCTGCCGCGAAAACTGACAACGACCGGGAGAGCTGTGTGCTGAACACATGTATTTCCATATCTGCATCTGGTGACGCCAATTGGGTGAGGATGACACGGCGGTCGGTCGGTACCGTTGGGCCTTCAGAGGCTGTTTTGACGGTATGTGTTTGTTTGTTCTTTAGCAAGTACGGGGCATTTTGAACTTCTTCGTGAAAATTTTAATCTGCCTGTAAAAGCAAACACCACAGGATTGGTAAAGTGGGGTATATTTGGGTGGAGTAATTTTTACGATGGAGTCGCTTGCTTTTCTTTCACCTACATGTATTTGATCATAATGTGTATGATTAGTCTGCCCTCCGCATGCTAAAAAGTTTCTTGTCACGCGAATGAAAGAATGATAAATTTTCCAAAGTCTTCGTACAGATCTTTCGTGAACTTCCCTGATTCTGTGCAGCACACAATAGCACTTTTTATAAATTTATAAGTCTCTTCTATGCGTCTCTTTTTTAACAGTCCACCAAAATTTCCCGGAAGTTCTTGTATACATAGAAAAACGTAAGGAAATATCTTTCCTGACGCAGTTACGGTATACTGTGCTGTGAATGATGACTAATCTCATTCAGAAGCATTTGTGCACCGGAATGGTTTTCGCTCCTTCTTCCGCACTCCACTCCGTCTTCAGGCCGCGAGTGGCCTACCGGGACCATCCGACCGCCGTGTCATCCTCAGAGGAGGATGCGGATAGGAGGGGAGTGGGCTCAGCACACCGCTCTCCCAGTCGTTATGATGGTATTCTTGACCGAAGCCGCTACTATTCGGTCGAGTAGCTCCTCAATTGGCATCACGAGGCTGAGTGCACCCCGAAAAATGGCAACAGCGCATGGCGGCTGGATGGTCATCCATCCAAGTGCTGGCCACGCCCAACAGCGCTTAACTTCGGTGATCTGACGGGAACCGGTGTATCCACTGCGGCAAGGCCGTTGCCCGCTCCTTGTTCCGCAATGGTTCTATTGTAGGCCGCCCTAAGTCGACCGGCACTGGCAGCCGTTCTGGTCAGTATTAATTACATAATTGAGATCAAAATTAGAGATGAGTACGTTCGTTTGGATCTAGAGTGACGCATAGTATTTAATGATATTCTGCACAATAAAAAAATAAAGGAAATTCATACACACGATTTGAAACTGTATCGCCAGCGTAGTACCCACGAATCCTAGCTGCTGCACTACATTTGCTTCCTCAGTGTATGTTTACCATTGCAGGTGTCGGAGGTACATCCAAAAATTGAACGTCGACTTTTTCGGAATACGGGAAACGTCACATGAAAAGCTGCTAGCCAAGTAGGTGAGAACAGGTCTTTCTATTACATATCTCATCAAAATCTGTGATTAATGGGTCTGCTGGTCCCCTTGTGAATGCCTACATGATTGTACTGTGTGTATTGTTTACTGAAACCGGAGACCTAGAAACGACGGAGAAGTTTCATCCCGCCGAAGCCCTCAGTGGTTCACAACCCAACAACAAGCCACAGCAGTCCACCCACCCCACCGCCACCCCACACAGAACCCAAGGTTATTGTGCGGTTCGGCCTCCCAGTGGACTCCTCCCCTCCCAGGAACGTCTCATACCAGCGAGTGTAATTCAATTCCAGAAGTTTGTGTGGTAGAGTGATGATAAAATGATGGTGTAAGTGTACGTGGAGACAGTGTTTGCGCACCAATAGCCGGCGTAGTGTAACTGAGGTGGAATAAGCGGAACCAGCCCGCATCCGCAGAGGCAGATGGAAAACCGCCTTAAAAACCACCCACAGGCTGACCTGCACACCGGATCTCGACACTAACCCACCGGACGGATTCGTGCCGGGGACCGGCATGCCTTCCTGCTCGGGATGCAGTGTGTTAGACTGCGTGGCTAACCGGGCAGGCATGTCCACATGATACTTCCACTCATAGTGACTATATCACAGACTGCCAAGAGACAGCCAAGTTACGAGGATTTCATTGTACGAAGGGCATTCGGAAATGATTTACAATAGTAGTTTTTTGTTCCTTATTTATTAATGAACATGAGTCAAAGTACTTGGGATGTGTCAATATACACTCCTGGAAATGGAAAAAAGAACACATTGACAAAGGTGTGTCAGACACACCATACTTGCTCCGGACACTGCGAGAGGGCTGTACAAGCAATGATCACACACACGGCACAGCGGACACACCAGGAACCGCGGTGTTGGCCGTCGAATGGCGCTAGCTGCGCAGCATTTGTGCACCGCCGCCGTCAGTGTCAGCCAGTTTGCCGTGGCATACGGAGCACCATCGCAGTCTTTAACACTGGTAGCATGCCGCGACAGCGTGGACGTGAACCGTATGTGCAGTTGACGGACTTTGAGCGAGGGCGTATAGTGGGCATGCGGGAGGCCGGGTGGACGTACCGCCGAATTGCTCAACACGTGGGGCGTGAGGTCTCCACAGTACATCGATGTTGTCGCCAGTGGTCGGCGGAAAGTGCAAGTACCCGTCGACCTGGGACCGGACCGCAGCGACGCACGGATGCACGCCAAGACCGTAGGATCCTACGCAGTGCCGTAGGGGACCGCACCGCCACTTCCCAGCAAATTAGGGACACTGTTGCTCCTGGGGTATCGGCGAGGACCATTCGCAACCGTCTCCATGAAGCTGGGCTACGATCCCGCACACCGTTAGGCCGTCTTCCGCTCACGCCCCAACATCGTGCAGCCCGCATCGAGTGGTGTCGCGACAGGCTTGAATGGAGGGACGAATGGAGACGTGTCGTCTTCAGCGATGAGAGTCGCTTCTGCCTTGGTGCCAATGATGGTCGTATGCGTGTTTGGTGCCATGCAGGTGAGCGCCACAATCAGGACTGCATACGACCGAGGCACACAGGGCCAACACCCGGCATCATGGTGTGGGGAGCGATCTCCTACACTGGCCGTACACCACTGGTGATCGTCGAGGGGACACTGAATAGTGCACGGTACATCCAAACCGTCATCGAACCCATCGTTCTACCATTCCTAGACCGGCAAGGGAACTTGCTGTTCCAACAGGACAATGCACGTCCGCATATATCCCGTGCCACCCAACGTGCTCTAGAAGGTGTAAGTCAACTACCCTGGCCAGCAAGATCTCCGGATCTGTCCCCCATTGAGCATGTTTGGGACTGGATGAAGCGTCGTCTCACGCGGTCTGCACGTCCAGCACGAACGCTGGTCCAAATGAGGCGCCAGGTGGAAATGGCATGGCAAGCCGTTCCACAGGACTACATCCAGCATCTCTACGATCGTCTCCATGGGAGAATAGCAGCCTGCATTGCTGCGAAAGGTGGATATACACTGTACTAGCGCCGACATTGTGCATGCTCTGTTGCCTGTTTCTATGTGCCTGTGGTTCTGTCAGTGTGATCACGTGATGTATCTGACCCCAGGAATGTGTCAATAAAGTTTCCCCTTCCTGGGACAATGAATTCACGGTGTTCTTATTTCAATTTCCAGGAGTGTAGTTCCCACTGGCGTCAGTACACCGCTGCCACCTTCCTGGCAACTTCATTATTGTGTACTGCTTGGGAGTACTACGCACTCACTCGTGGACAGCTGCCTGCAGCTCTTCATTGTTGCCAAACCTCTTACCTCACAGTGCGTCCTTTGTGTTATCGAATAAAGCATAATCATATGGAACGAGATCCGGTATATATGGTGGGTGTGGCACAACTGTGCACCCCAGTGATGGAAACTTTGCAGTCATGACATTGCTAGTTTGAGGCTATACATTGTCATGCTGGAGGAATACTCCTTTCGACCATTTTCCTTGTGGCCTTTGTTGAATCCTGCGTCTAAGCCGTGTCACTGTGTCACAGTACTTCCTGCTGTTGAGAGTTGTTGCTTGTGGAAGTCAGTCCATTAGCACTAAGCCGCAAGTGTCCCAAAAGACTATCATCTGCTTACCTGCAGGCGGAGCAGTGCGAAATTTCTTGGGCTGGGAACCCCAGGATTATTCCATTGCATGGATTGGACTTTCTTCTCACTTAGATGCTACTGACACTATGATCCGTCACCAGTTATCAATTTCTCCAAAAAACTCTGGATCTTCATTCTTCATTTCCGATAGTCGAAGACAGACTTGAACTCTGTTCTCCTTTTGGATCTGTGTTAAGGACGGTGGAACTCATGGTGCACACACATTTTTCACATCCAAATCGTCGTGAATCATGGATTGTAGGATTGCACAGCCGAGACCGGTCGAACATTCCGGTTCATCATAGGGTATACGTCCGTCAGTCGTAATCAATTGAAATGCAACCTCAATGTTTCCCGGAGACCGCAGATCTTGTGAGACGACCAGTACTCATATTCTTGCGTGCAGATTCCCTTCCGCTACCGCCGGCCGGTGTGGCCGTGCGGTTCTAAGCACTTCAGTTTTGAACCGCGTGACCGCTACGGTCTCAGGTTCGAATCCTGCCTCGGGCATGGATGTGTGTGATGTCCTTAGGTTAGTTAGGTTTAAGCAGTTGTAAGTTCTAGGGGACTGATGACCTCAGAAGTTAAGTCCCATAGTGCTCAGAGCCATTTGAACCATTTTTGAACCCTTCCGCTACCGAATCCAGAGAGCCTGTTGTAAACAGTCTTTTGGACAGGAGCTTTTGACTCCGTTCTGCCACAAAAACAATACGGTCCATCTTCGTCCAAGATAGTTGTCTTCAGTATTGTCCATTGCTTTCTCCACTTAACAACAAACAGGCGCTGTACTTTCACTTACACGTTCGCAATTGCCAGCTAGCATGTACGTGGCGCACTAGAATCGCTTCATCTCCTACAAGAGGAGGTGTTCACAGCATGGGTGGCATTTCTAAAACAACGCTATTGTAAGTCATGCCTGACCGCCCTTCGTATTAGGTTTAGGACTTCAAGAGCCACGCATGAAACTGTTAGCGAGGTTAAGTACAATTATGTTTCATCATTATTAATTAATGTTATTGATTATTCTTACTGTGTGCTGTATTGTTGTTCTAGAGCCTTCCTGTCAAGCAAGTTATAAGCGTGCACAGTGCAGCCTTAATGAGAACTATAGTCGAAATACGCTTTCTGTTACCGCGAGTGTTTGGGCTGAACTGATAGTAACAATTAGTTGAAACGTCCCAACGTTGGTGGTGAGGTAAATGGTTTAGGACCAGTATTCCAACACTGATGACAAGGCAAACTTTATAGATTTGAAGAAAAATTTCGACCGGTACAAAACTTCAGACTGATGATATTTTTGTCTTTTCCCAAGACTGGTTCAAAAATGGTTCAAATGGCTCTGAGCACTATGGGACTCAACTGCTGAGGTCATTAGTCTCCTAGAACTTAGAACTAGTTAAACCTAACTAACCTAAGGACATCACAAACATCCATGCCCGAGGCAGGATTCGAACCTGCGAGCGTAGCGGTCTTGCGGTTCCAGACTGCAGCGCCTTTAACCGCACGGCCACTTCGGCCGGCTTTCCCAAAGACTGGCAACGAGGCATTGCAGCCCTGCATATTTATTCTCGGCAGTAAGGGTGACAAGAAGAAAGAACGCATACTGGAGACAAGATTACCGAAGTAAGAAGCCATTTTCATTTTATATTATTTTAGAGTGCATGTATTTTTTTGATTTTTTTTATGGCAACACTTCATGGCGTATGTTATTGTTTGCATACTAGATTTTGGGATTGATAATCCGCTTTCTTTTCAGGATTATTTTTGAGAATTTTACACTGTTCTGAACATGTTTCTCAGATGGACCAACTGGAAGTGACTGTCCTACAGCCCATGCTCCAATCATTACAAAAACCTCAGCAACGAAGGAGCTCATGGTGGCACTCTTGGACGCACTTGAAAAAAGCAAGGACGAAGGCCAAAAACAACTACTACAGGGGTGGTTTGAAAAGTTCTCGGAACAGAATTTAAAAAAAGTACTTACATCATTGAAACTTTTTTTATTTTTCAATGTAGTCTCCTTGTAGATTAATGCACTTGGTCCAACGATGTGCCGCGCGAAATAGTCGCGTGGTTTAAGGCGCTTTGCACGGTTAGCGCGGCTCCCCTCGTCGGACGTTCGAGTTCTCCCTCGGGCATGGGTGTTTGTGTTGTCCAAAATTTTCAGTTTTGGGAAGAGATGGATGTCTGACAGAGCCATATTAGCTGAATAAGGTGGGTGTGGCAACAATTCCTACCTTTGTTCGTGTAATTTTGCCATGGCGATGGCACATGCGTGCGGGGGCGCGTCAAGAGTCGCGCCACCAATCTTGCAGATAATTTTTTCATTTCTAATTTTTCAGTTAAAATGTGATGACATCTGGTAAGCGCGAACAATTTCACGCACTTTCAATCGGCGATCCTCCACTAGCATTTCGTGCACTTCTGTAATGATTTTCTGGAGTAGTGACACATCTTGGCCGACCACTGCACGGATCATCATCTAAGTTCTTCCGACCAAATTTAAATTCATCTGTCCACTTGGCGACAGTTGAATGTGAAGAAGTAGAGTCCCCCAGTGTATTATAGAAATCGGCATGAAATTCCTTTGCTTTTACGAATTACTTAATGATTTCTCGATTCTCGATTTTATCCATCATCCAAATCACTACGCGGGAACAACAACTGAACCACGTCACCGCCACAGCTCTCTACCAAGAGCACTGACATGGCACAGTCAAATGAATATCACGTGAACAACTCGTTGCGCTAGCGCTGACCTCTCGTGGTTATTCCGAGAACTTTTCAAACCATCTTCGTACAATCTAAAATGCCGCTGCCATACTTTCCCGATACGATCAGAAACTTGAGGTTAAAAAAATTACGTACGACGTCTGGAGCAGCATTTCATCATTCTTCATACAGTATATCAGATGATGCGGAATGCAAATCATTTTTACTTGCTTATTGAGGCCCCACTGTATTTCAGGTCCTCCAGAAATGGTCTGTTACCTGTGAATCGGTCTCTCTCCTACCCTATCATTAAAGATACAGGGTGAAAGTTATTAAACTATATGAAATAAAGTCGTCATACCTTCTGAACGGTTTGCCTTAGGATGTTAAAACTACAAGATTGGCCGCGGAGCATGATGGAAATTAGCACGATTTGGTTAAGCGACGAAGTCCACTTTCATTGGGACGAGCTCGTCAATAAGGAAAATTGGCCCATTTGGGGGACTGAGAATCCGCATTTCGCGATCGAGTATTCCCTTCACCCTCAATAAGTGACCGTGTGGTGTGCAGAGTTACGGAATAATCGATGTGATATTCCTTGATGGCACGCTGACTTCCGAATGGTACGTGAAGGTTTTGGAAGATGATTTCATCCCCATTATCCAAAGTGACCCTGATTTCGACAAGACGTCGTGCATGCAAGACGGAGTTCGACCCCATCGAAGCAGAAGAGTGTATATGTCCTGGAGGAGCACTTCGGGAACCGCATTCTGGCTCTGGGGTATCCAGAGGCCACTGGCATGTGCCTCTATTGGTCGCCGTATTCTCCCCATCTGAACACGTACGATTCCTTTTGCGGAGCTATATTAAAGACAAGGTGTACAGCAATAACGCCAAAACCATTGGTGAGCTGAAAACAGCCGTTCAGGAGATCAACGACAGCATCGATGTCCCGACACTTCAGTGGGTCAAGCAGAATTTTGCTATTCGTCTGCGCCACATCATGGTAAACGATGGCGGGCCTATCGCACGTGCTATAACCTCAATCCGAATATCTGTAGTGACGTTTACACGCTGAATAAAGTGGATGCACGCCGTAATTTGTAACTAATTTACATCTTTGCCATATAATTCAATGATTGTCACCCTGCACGTTACTACATAAAAGTACTCTGAGTCACAAGTCCATGTTGCTGCTGCTAGATGTAGATTATTTCAGTGTTTTAGGGAGTCAGGTCAGAGCTATAAAGAGAGGATTACTCATTTTCAGGGCAATTAGAACATGCAAACAAACGCATGCATCTGCTGAAGCATTACAGTGCGAGGACGTTGACGTGTTTATTCACTGTATGTCAACAACTGGCACTCCCAAACGACCAGCACGGCTACACCCAGAAAACACACAGCCATCATACTACTCAACTGAAGCAGTCAGTCGACAAGTTTAGAAGTGCTAAATTACGATCTTGTCACGCTTGTAGGGTAAATCACAAAAGAGACAACTGTTCCTACTGGAATGCACATCATGATTACTGTAAAAAAACCAGACGTAGGACTGAGGTAAGCAACACGAAGCCCCCAAAAAAGCACTCAAACATACTGCACTGGTTCACGGTAAAAGGTCAGTAGTGTTCATAACGACCACGTGCAGTTAAAAAAAAGAAAAAAAGGACTTTCTCGGACGAAATGTTCCACGAATGCCATTCTCTCTGTCAATAACAAGTCATTTTCTGTAACTCTTAAAGTGCTTATCAACTTTTAAATTAACACAGGGTCGTCAGCTTCAATGACTAACCAACAGGCAAACCAAAAATTAGGACTACCAAAATTAACAGACTTTCAAAGTTCGCTACTGAGTTAACCAATCAGGAGATTCCTTTAAAAGGATAATTTTCAACAGATGCTACGTCTGAACAATTTACGAAACAAGTTAAACCCATAGTCGCAAATTCAGATAAAGCAACTAATGTATTAGGACTAGACCTGTGCAGTGCTTCGGGTTTCACCATTCATAAAGAGGCGAATCAAATTGAAACTGACGTTCCAAATTGAAGTTGAAACAGCTGTTGCATTTTTTCCGAAGCAGTAAGCAGTATTAAAGGTTAACAGGGACACATCACGCTGAAGCTCAATTCGTTGCCGAAATTTTGGAATATACACAACATTCCCTTTGCGTTAAAAAATAAACGAAAGCATGAACTCAACTGTCTTCAACAGAGTGAGGCTATGGAAGCTATGCCCAGTAGCCCACGAACAACGCCGACTGTAGTTGTACAGCCACCACACAGCCCACTACTCATTTGCAGTGACCTCAGAGCGATGGTTAATGGACTCATATCTTATTCCCAAGCTGGAAAAACTGATGTCAAAAGTAGTTGGTACTGTGTAGTTTGGCAAACTAGATATTGAAGAAGCATATTTGCAAATTTCTTACACAGATATTTATGATGATAAATACTCCATTTGGTCTACGCCATTGCATAAGGTTTGTAGTGTAACAGTGAGAGAATGAGATGAAACTGACCTTGATAGATGAGGTAAGTCCCGCTCCCTTCCTCCCTCACTGTCAGAGTTGTGGAACAGATAACTGTCTAGGACGAGGTCACGCCACCTGGTAATAAAATTCCAATAGGAATCAAACTTCCCCCTCCCCCCTTCCTCCATCTGAATACGAGGGTTAGAACTTAAATAGTGGCAACTATTTATTCACAACCAATACAAAAGAGTTACATGTTTGCACCTGTTACTATCCTTCAAAGTAGTCACCAGCGTTATGTAGAATCCGTTGCCAGCGATGTGGAAGGCGTAGTATACCGTCAGCAGAGCCTATTCTGTTGATGGTGCGAATGGAGCGGTCTACTGCCTGTAGAATCTCTGGAACAGTTCTGAAGCGAATGCCACGAAGTGGTTCCTTCATCTTCGGAATCAAATCAAAGTCACAAGGACTTAACTCCGGGGAGTATGGTGGATGGTACAGTACGTCTCTGTCCCACGACCAAACAGACCAGCCACAGCTTCCGCTGTATGCGCCCGCGCATTGTCGTGCAAAATGATGGGTGAGTTGCGCAGAAAGTGTCGCCGCATCTTTCGCAAAGCTGGTTGCAGGTGATGCTCCAAAAACGAACAGTAATACTGTGCATTGACGGTCTGCCGTGGAGTAACGTAACGCGTTAGGATAACACCATCACAGTCGTACACAAGAATCATCATAACTACAGACTGCTCCACTCGCACCATCAACAGAACAGGCTCTGCTAACGGTGTACTACGCCTTCCACTTCGGTGGCGACGGATTCTACACAACGCTAGTGACTACTTTGAAGGACAGTAACAAGTGCAAACATGTAACTCTTTTGCCACTATTTCAGTTCCAACCCTTATAAATGCAATTGTCATTTATGCTCTGTACAGGAACATGTTTGTCAGCTATCACGGTGTACGTATTTGTTATAAATAATAATAATAACAAATTAATATCAGCTATATTATTAATAATAATTTTTTCTCAACCTTTCCTCCGCTACGTAACTCGAGGTCTAAACCCCATAGTTCGAGGAACACTAGCAGCAGAGCTATCCTACTCAGAAAACAGTGGTAAATATTAGCACAATTATTGAGGTAAGATATGTTCTGTAAATTGAAGGTGGAGGGGGTGGAGGAAGAAAAGAAAGGA
This sequence comes from Schistocerca americana, assembly GCF_021461395.2. Taxonomy (NCBI): domain Eukaryota; kingdom Metazoa; phylum Arthropoda; class Insecta; order Orthoptera; family Acrididae; genus Schistocerca; species Schistocerca americana. The sequence goes on along the minus strand of NC_060120.1, from coordinate 653,562,189 downwards.
TACGACTTTATGTGGAATCAGCGCGACAACTGAAAATGTGTGCCAGACTGGGACCTAAACCCGGAGTTTTCTGCTTACTAGGCAGTTGTGTTAAACACTGTGCTATCGAGACACAGTGTTTATCGCAAATGCATGGACTATCTCGGCATGCTCCCCAGTCAACTCACACTTGCACCTAGCGCCACATATCCACAGTCCCCGTCCATGTCCTCCAAGCTCATCTGAAAGAACAGACACCACTCATTCATATTACTGAGGTAAGACGCTTTGGCATTCCGAAGTACTATAATAAAACGATGGTATGACATCTCTGAAAGCACCCGCTTGAAGCTAGTCACATAAACATTACCCACGTGTGACTAGTTTCAAGCACGCACGTAGCAAAAGTAGCTGTGGTGCTAAAGCAGACGATTCGAATAATTGCTGGAGCTATTAAAACCACTCCACTCTACTGGCTACCAGTCCTCAGTAACATCGAACTGCCTTATATACGACGCTGCAACGTGATCTCCAGTAATACAGACCTACCAATCCACCAGGAGCTTACTGTATTTAGGAGATTCAAATCCAGAAATCGTCCTGTGAAGACTGTACAGCAAATTCTGAGCCAAAACTACAATGGCGTTGAAATCTGACTAAAGGTCCGGAGAAACATAGCCAATCCAGGATGGCATACTTTATTTGAGACTCCCAAGTATCCAGCGGGCTTTCGCCTTCCAAGGAAGACCTGAGTAACACTGAACAGAATACGGACAGGTCATGGCCGATGCGGATCCCCGATGTACAGATGGAACTTGAGACCTGATCCTGGGTGCGACTGTGGTGCCAAAGAACAAACCATCCACCACATCGTCAGCGAGTGTCCACTGAGGGTGTTCACCGGCACTGATGACTTCCGGAGGGCAACACCACAAGCTGTGCAGTGGCTGCAGAATCTAAGTGTGGAATGGTGATTGCTGAAAATACTGGAATCTGAACTTTATGCAATCTTATTGTTTTGTAATGTACACTACTGGCCATTAAAATTGCTACACCAAGAAGAAATGCAGATGATAATCGGGTATTCATTGGACAAATATATTATACGAGAACTGACATGTGATTACATTTTCACGCAGTTTGGGTGCATAGATCCTGAGAAATCAGTACCCAGAACAACCACCTCTGGCTGTAATAACGGCCTTGATACGCCTTGACATGGAGTCAGAGCTTGGACGGCGTGTACAGGTACAGCTGCCCATGCAGCTTCAACACGATACCACGGTTCATCAAGAGTAGTGACTGGAGTATTTTCACGAGCCAGTTGCTCGGCCACCATTGACCAGACGATTTCAGTTGGTGAGAGATCTGGAGAATGTTTCGGCCAGGGCAGCAGTCGAACATTTTCTGTATCCAGAAAGGCCCACACAGGACCTGCAACATGCGGTCGTGCATTATACTGCTGAAATGTAGGGTTTCACAGGGATCGAATGAAGGATAGAGCCACGGGTCGTAACTCATCTGAAATGTAACGTCCACTGTTCAAAGTGCCGTCAATGCGAACAAGAGGTGACCGAGACGTGTAACCAATGGCACCCCATACAATCACACCGGGTGATACGACAGTATGGCGATGATGAATACACGCTTCCAATGTGCGTTCACCGCGATGTCGCCAACCACGGATATGACCATCATGATGCTGTAAACAGGACCTGCATTCTTCCGAAAAAATGACGTTTTGCCATTCGTGCACCCAGGTTCGTCCCATTAGGGATTCTGCACGTCTAAACTGCTCGGCAGAGCCGAGGTTGCCTTGGAAAAGGCCACTTCCCATTATAGCGCGGCTGTGCGGGACGCCGCAATGCCAGCGGCAATTGTTTTCCGCCACACACCGTCAGGTGGCTTGCGGAGTATGGATGTAGATGTAGATGTAGAGTACACCATCGCAGGCGCTCCTGTCTGTGATGCAGCGTCATGGGTAACTGCAGCCATGGTCTCCGAGCTGATAGTCCATGCCGCTGCAAACGTCGTCGAACTGTTCATGCAGATGGTCGTTGTCTTGCAAACGTCCCCATCTGTTGACTCAGGGATCGAGACTTGGCTGCACGGTCTGTTACAGCCATGCGGATAAGATGCCTCTCATCTCGACTGCTAGTGATACGAGGCCGTTGGGATCCAGCACAGCGTTCCGTATTACCCTCCTGAACCCACCGATTCCATATTCTGCTAACAGTCATTGGATCTCGACCGACGCGAGCAGCAATGTCGCTGTACGATAAACCGCAATCGCGATAGGCTACAATCCGACCTTTATCAAAGTCGGAAACGTGATGGTACGTATTTCTCCTCCTTACACGAGGCATCACAACAACGTTTCACCAGGCAACGCCGGTCAATTGCTGTTTGTGCATGAGAAATCGGTTGGAAACTTTCCTCATGTCAGCACGTTGTAGGTGTCGCCACCGGCACCAACCTTGTGTGAATGCTCTGAAAAGCTAATCATTTGCATATCACAGAATCTTCTTCCTGTCGGTTAAATTTCGCGTCTGTAGCTCGTCATCTTCGTGGTGTAGCAATTTTAATGGCCAGTAGTGTAGTTATACGTATATTTTTATGTGTCAATGTTAAATTTACTTTATTTTATTATTTTTGTGTCCTATATTTTAACAATGTATATTCTCTTTTATGCTGTTTCCAGTGTACTGTGTCATGCCATAAACAGATAAATAATAACAGTACTCATCGGAGGAACGACCACTTAGGTCCGTTACCCATTAGGGATTCTGCCCATCTAAACTGCTCGCCAGAGCCGAGGTTGCCTTGGAAAAGGCCACTTCCCATTATAGCGCGGCTGTGCGGGACGCCGCAATGCCAGCGGCAAGCGTTTTCCGCATTGACGCAGCGGCTCGTGGAACTGTCCTTCCCATCTGGTAGCGGAAGCCCCTAGCGGTTGCCAATGGTGGACCACCACTGAGATACGGGGCGGGGCTCACTTAAAAGCGTGGCGCGTTTGATTGACTATACCGTGAACCTACACGAAAGACTGACGAAGTTGGGTGAAGACATTCCAATTTTTTATTTTCTTTACGATACGTTCTTCCAAAGATTTAATTTTTAAAGTTTTCTTATGTCAGATTTGATGAACTACAGTTCATAATTTTTCACTGTCTCATTATATAGTCAACAACATTTAGAAAACCGATCGCTCCATAACAAAAACTTGCTGTGACTCTCACAACACCATTTAGTACTGCAGTCCACAGTATTTGCTATATTAAGATCACGTATTTTAACCACACTGTCTTTGTTAGGTATGCAGACAATCAGTGAAGCAGTATCACAATACTCAACTCCATCTCTAAACTACAATTAACACTATCGTACCCAAGACAGACATCAGTTCAATACCCACCCAGCGCTATGGTACAAGTTAACATGCCTAACAACACCACAGATTGAAAGAATGTATGATAAGACAAAATAAATTATTCAGACAGTTAAGAGAGACAAAAATTTAAAATGTGATGAGAGACTGGAATTCGGTAACAAGGATAGCAGGAGGAAATAGGAGAATATGGGCTCACGAAAAGGAATGAAAGGGGAAGCCATATGATAGGATTTTGCACAGAGTATAATTTAATCATCGCCGACATTTTCCTTGAGAGTAATAAAAGAAGAGTGCACATGTGGAACAGGGTTTTCAAAACCAGATTTTAAATTGTAAGACGTTTATAGGTGCAGATGCAGAGTAACGATAATTTATTGGTTGTGAATAGCAGTTTTCAACTAAAGACGCAGCGAAAGGTAGCAAATGGGAATACACTGAATTTAATTGACAACAGTGGAAAATATAAAAATGCAGCAAATCATGTACTGACATCTAAAAAATGACAATGACACAAAGTCCAGAATCGCAAATCAGGAATGTCTAGGAGGAAAGTACAAAGCTGTTTTAACAACCTTGAATTTTCCTCCAAGCCATTCTTGCTTTGCGATTTTCCAGTTGGAAAAGATTGATGCCAACATTAAATGAAAAAAAAAAAGACTTTGGAGCAAAGAGAAGCAACTGTAAGAACGTTAAGAACTCATATGGCAAGCCAGAGCTAAGAAGAGAAGAGAAGGCTGGAAGGTGGAAGGAATATGAACAGGGTAGGGGCTATACAAAATACCATGTGCACAATGTTAGATTCCTGTGAAATGAATGAACACACGTGGCAATACTGGTACTACCACTTATCTTAGTATTTACACTACTGAAGAAAGGTAAACCTGTGTTTATAACATTTGTAGATTTGCAAAAATATTTTGACGATCTTGACTGAAATACACTCTCTGAAGCTCTGAAGGTATCAGGGATAAAACATAGAGACACAAGATTATCTATAATATGTAATAGAAACTAGACTGAAGTTGTAAGACTCCAAGGACTTGAAAGGGAAGCAGTAGTTGAGAACGCAGAAGTAGAGAGGATGTAAAATGCAGACTGGTAATAGCAAGAAAAGCGTTTCTAAAACAGAAAAATTTGTTGATATCGAACTCTAAACTCAGTCCGAACAGGTCTCGGAAGACCCTAACAGTACTGACCGACCGCCGTGTCATCATCAGACTATAGGCGTCAATTGATGCGGATAGGGAGGGGAATGTGGTCAGTACACCGCTCTCCCGGCCGTTGTCAGTTCTCGTGACCGGAGCCGCTACTTCTCAGTGAAGTAGCTCCTCAATTGGCCTTACAAGGACTGAGGGCTTCCCGCTTCCCAACAGCGCTCAGCAGACCGGACGGTGACCAATCCAAGTGCTAGCCAAGCCCGACAGCGCTTAACTTCGGTGATCTGACGAGAACCGGTGTTACCACTGCGACAAGGCCGTTGGCTTGTTGACATCGAGTATAAATTTAAATGTTGGGAAGTGGAGTGCAGCCACGTATGTAAGTGAAAAAGGACGATAAACAGTTCTGTCAAGAAGACTATGGATGCTTTCTAATTGTGGTGCTAGAGAAGAATGCTGAAGATGAGATATGCAGATCGTATAAATAATGAAGAGATAGTGAAAGAAACTGAGGAGACAAAGGAAACTATGGCACAGCTTGTCTAAAGGAAGGGGCTGGTTGACAGCACATATTGCGAGACCTCAAGGAATCGTCAGTTTGGTAATTATAATGATACCACCCAACCCCTTACAAGAACCCCTCCGCAAAACTCGTACATGAGCAGTCATTGGTTGTTGGTTCATGAAGGAATACAGGTCTTAGGGAAAATACACAAGCTGCAGAGAGGGCAAATCGTATTATCCATCACTTTAGGATGTACTAACAGTTCTCAAACTGTGTAGAAGTCATCGATGGTAAATATATTGTAATGCAGGTCTGCTACGATACTTTTTGTTCAGGGGAGGATTTTCCACTAACTTCAATTATCATTCAAACATCCTCAGGCCTATTAAACAATGCATCAACGTCATCCGAAACTATTTTCAATTACAGTTCTTGTCGGGGAAGCAGGTTAATTAGAAAATAAATACGGCATTTTGCCAACCAAATATCGAATCGAACATTCTATCATACAGCTGAAGTGGTAATTGTGAAGCTAATTGTTATGACTGGTCCTCCGTAACTGTTTGCAAGACTGGACTCACTGAGAATAGTCGTCTAGTATGATGTATTATCCTCCAGAAGTTATAGATACTGATGACAATGCACAGGATGTTATACTTGGTACTTTATGCCAAGGTGTTTGGCACAAAGATGCGATCAGGGATGTACAATCTTTTGTTAAAAGAAATGACTTATCAGAGACTGTATCCTGCTGTAAGACTATTTTAGTGATGTTGGAAAGAGTAACTGGCAATCTGGTGTTATTACCTGTAGTTATAAGGTATTGTAAGCGTTGCAGATAAACAAAATGTGTGTGTGTGTGTGTGTGTGTGATTAATTAGTTTTGCGGAGGGGTTCATGTAAGAACGAGGAGAAAGGTGTTGGGTTGTATGATTATGATAATAATCATCTGTTGGAGCGTTATTCTACGATTTTATCTATTAATGTGAAGAGTGAGTTTCCTCTTACTCGCACCCCTCCACATTTAAACCAAAACTAAAATTCTGCTGAACACCAAAACTTTAAATCACTATCTGACAGTTACTACATCCATCTTTCTAGAACTGACTAATGGCTCACACACACACGCACACGCACACAAACACAAACAGATATAAAGAGAACAGAAATGAACAGACGTCAGTTTACAGCATACAACAGTAGTTACGACTTTAAATCACAGTTTTCGGTAAAATGTCTGCAGCTAGTGACAGGAGAATAACAGTACTCCACAGCATTTAGTGCAAAGAACGTGAAAATGCGAAGAAAGTAGTTCGTAGCTTGAAAATGTGCTTATATTTCGTAAGTGAAGCTATAGGACATCCAGCATGTGATCAGATGAGAGGAAACGCAGATGTCAGCCTAAAACTCTAGTAACTGTAAGTAATCATTTATTAACATAAATTATAAGATGTGAACTGGTTTATAATCTATAAATATCGCATATCAAAACAAAACTGTTTTATAATCTGCAAATATTTCATATCAAAACAAAACTCAAGATTCCTTATAGTAAAAGATGGTGAAACGCTTCTGGAACATTACGTCTTCTGATATACCAGCAAATTAGTTTCGGTTTAAGCTCTGTAGATGTGTATATAGTAGTGCAAATGTTGATGAGTTCGATGTCACTGTACTTCTTACTTCAGACGTTATTAGATGCCTTTTAAAAAAGTATATGGGTCAGCTGTAAAAAACTATAGTTACTTCCACATCTCTACAGACAAAAAGGTTTAGCGTATTTATCATGCTACAAAATGCGTGACTCTTTACGAGTTATCATTCGCAAACAAACTCGTTTCGATACCTCGAACCGTTTACGACATTTGGGGCTGATACAACTCCATGTTTTGCGACGAGCAGGGCGCAATATCGGTCGCATCGCCCGCGACCTCCGCCTGTCCCCCGGGCGTCCTGTCCGCCCACACGTCATTCAGTATCTCCAGAACGGCCATAGCTATCGTTCTGCTCTCAGCTTTAAAAACAATTTTGATACTTTCGCTAAATTTGATACGCAACAATGTATTAACTAAAATGAACTATATACACAAGATTTACGCAGTGCGATTTTATGTCAGCACACTCCATAAAATTTCGTGTAGCGGTTTACTTCAAAAGAGATACAGCAAAAAACCACGACGAATAACGAAAAGGAATTCAGTCCTCTTCTTTTTCTGAGTCTTCAGTCTTCTGATTGGTTTGATGTGGCCCATCTGCGCCTACCTCTTCATCTCAGAGTAGCACCTGCAACCTCTCAATTATTTGCTGGCTGTATCCAGTTTCTGTTTTCTTCTACAGTTTATACCTTTTTTCCGCTTCAGCCAATAGTGTCCCTGAAATCGGATGATAAGTATTTCATAGTTGCCGCTTTGACCGTGCCAGCGCTTCGGTGTAAGTTTGTATGACTCGGAGTTTTCAGAAGCCCTCGATACCACTGGCTGCGACTCGTACGTCACAAATGTACGCCTGCGCTTGCTCGCTCGCTCAGCTCAGCAGACAAAGTACGTTTTTACACCTGTTAACTCGTAACTAGGTGTGTACCTACAAACGAGAATTGCATCTTCTACTGGAATTGGCTATTATGGAGTCTTACTGTTATTGGTCCTAGAGTGAACGGAAGTCCACAGACCTACATTTGATTTGTTACGGCTGTACCGGGGTATAATAAAATTAAAATCATGCCCAAATGATTATCAGTAGCATAAGGTACCAGTTCTTGTATGAAATGCGGACTGTTAAGCAGAAGAGACTAAATTCTATAAACAAGCCCTTATACCATTTATATCGAATATTGATCTTTAATTTTGTTGTATGTCTAGTAATCAGCGAGACTTCATAATAGCAGATTCCAATAGAAGATGCAATTCTCGTTAGTACATACCAGCCCAGCTGCGAGTTAACAGGTCTAGAAACGAATTTTGTCTGCTGAGCTGAGCGAGCGAGCGAGTTCAGACCTACCTTCGAGACGTACGCACCGCAGCCTGTCTTTCTCATGGGCCTCGGGTTTCTGCACCTGATGTCACGCTCAGCGCGTTCTGTGATTGGTGGCGCGGACCTGCATTGAGGCTTGTGGCAGGCAACCGTCGCGGTTCGACATGAGCAAACCGCAACGCAGAGCTCGCCAAGCTGCGCCGCTGAGGACATTTCCATGGTAACCACGCGACGTTGCCGCGGCGTTTTGCCGCATGGCAGCCCTAATGGGAAATGGGCATTACTCACTAAGCAGAGCTCCTTACATGAGGCAGTGCCACCGGAAGAGTAACGATGTAATTATTGTAAAAGAAACACTCACAGCGGCCACCAAGCGCCGCTGCCGCTGTCGAAGAAAATTTGCACACACTTCGCAGCAGGCGATGGGCTCAGTGCCGCCGCAGCAGATGCCAACAACATTGTCGCAAACAGTGCTCGTCTGCCAGTCCGCCCAGCACTCAGCTGCGACTTGACACAACTGAGTCGCTACCACCCTTGTCGACCCAGCACAGTCCCAAGCTGGTCAAAGATGGAGTGACACCACTGCCGTGACTCAGTCTCACCTGTGTATCTCTCCAGCTGCGATAAGAGGCAGCAGGCAACAACACGAGGTGTGCCCACCGCACAACTCTAAGAGTGCAACAATGAATAAGGTCACCCTTTCGCCTGCCCTCTTTAGGCCAACAAGAATCAAGCTCCTCACTCTCCCCACAGCCTCGTCAATCTCGTTCCAGGCTCCATTGTGAGAGGAAGCTGTAGAGTTATTCTAATCAGAAAATGATGGTAAATATCCAGTACTGATGTTCTACACTATAGCTGGAAGCATAAACCACTTAACCACTAAAAAATACCAGGGTCAAGCATCTGCAGTGAGCTGAAACATATTCTGTGTTCAGATTAATTTGCAGGTATCTTAAGGAAGAGTACTTCATCATCCAGTAAAGATGTTAGCCACCATACAATATTAGACCGATGGCCGAGAACAATGTTCCATATAGTTTGCCTTCAGATAATTATAACTAGACACAGAGAGAACATAATTTGTAACATACCCTACGTCATCATTGTCTGGAAGGCGTACAACAGGGCAGGGCTTTCGTGGGATATTATCACTGCCGAATGACAATACTGGTAAATACATGGCGAAGAGAAAGTGCCACGCTTGGAGGTTGTCATGCAATTCCTCATCCACATTCAAAACAAAAGTCAATCTAGCAAAATTAGATCGCACTTTGAAAACACATGTATGGCGATGAGCTGGCAACACTGTCACATGGTGCAGCGCATTGGAATGTACAGAGGAACGTGTATCACCTCGTCCTATCGTACCAAGTGTCATACGTCACTGAGTAGACAGCTGGGACATCAAAGCCACATCTACCATCGAGCTATTGTTCGAAGCCTCGTCAGATTCCTGTTTTATTTTTTCGGCATCGGTTCAAAAATGGCTCAAATGGCTCTGAGCACTATGGGACTTAACAGCGGGGGTCATCAGTCCCCTAGAACTTAGAACTACTTAAACCTAACCAACCTAAGGACACCACACACATCCATGCCCGAGGCAGGATTCGAACCTGCGACCGTAGCGGTCGCGCGGTTCCAGACTGAAGCGCCTAGAGCCGCTCGGCCACTCCGGCAAATCGGTTCCCTAGTTCTCATAGTTTATAAGGAGAACGACGTATTGTCACATGGCAATAGCCAATAACATGGCAGAGGGACACATTACACTATATGCATACGTGTACTAACTGCTCACTGCACAAACATAACTGGTCCTGTCAAGTTCACGCAGGGCGGGTTACCAATGGAGTTGAACTATGAATACGTCTATATGCTTTTGGTACGGGGGACTTACGATAATCAAGCTGCTGCTGCTTGTGCATATGCTACACAGTACCACCAAAGGCGCCATCCTGATAAAAACATTTTTTGTAGCCTGCATTCCGGAAACTGGTAATCTTCATTCGGCCAAAGACTAAACGTACTCCACGAACAGAGGATGTAATTCTAGAAGCCATTCAGAAATGACCTTGGTGAAGTACCTGTGATATTACAGGGCTGTTCCAAATAACTAGTTGTTGAAGTGTTTCAAGATAAAGAATTGCATCCATATCATTACGTCTATTAACTCAACACCCGTGGCCGGAAGACTGCATTCGATGAGTACAGTTCTGTGAATGGAATTTTTATAAATAATGTGATAGGGACTGACGAATCTAGATTCACTCATGAAGGTATTTTCAACCTCCTCAACAGCCATTATTGGTCGGAACACATTCCACAGGTAACCTATGTACGTGGTTTTCAGATGTGCTTCAGTACAACCCTATGGGATAGAGTCGTGGAAGGAGTGGTTTTTGACCCTTACCTATCACAGACAGGTTGACTGCGCCGCTCTGTAGTACGTTTCTTTGAAATACTTTGCCTGATGGATCAGGAAATGTTCCACTTGGTGTTCGGTGACAGCTATGATTTCAGCATGATGGTGCAGCGCCACACTTTGGAATCAATGTGCGTAACTATTTAAATGAAGTATTTCCGGGGAAATGGATTAGTCATGGGGATAAAATGTTCTGGCCTCCACATTCCCCTGATCTTAATCCACTAGATTTTTATTTGTGGGGCCACTTAAAGGAACAAGTTTATAGTAATCCACCCATGGATGTACGCCACGTAACAGCTCATGTGCATGCTACTTCAGCATTGGTGGATGCAGGTGTGTTGCATAGGGTCTAACAAAGTATGTTCCAGCGAGTGGCGAAGCGTTTGCTTATTCACGGTTGTTGCGTTGAAGATCTTCTGTAACGTGAACATACTCTAACGTGTACTGCTCTGTGAAGATAAGCCTGGGCGTCAAACGTACAGAATGAAGTTATTGTGCACAGCATAATGTGCAGTCTGGTGCAGCCTACGTATTGTGTTTTTTGTACCTCACTAAATACAGACAATATTACTATACCCACTATTTTTTTCTGTGGTCGTTTACGTCTGTACCAATTTCATGTTATATCTTAATGTTTAAATAAAGGCAACAGTAATAAAAACAAATACACAAGATAGCGCATTGTGAAGGTGTACATTGGATATAATTTGGTGCTTTATTTGAAAAAAAAAAAAAAATGTTTGCCATAATTGCGACTCTAATGTTGGCAAGTCTGCATCTGCATTCCCCACGTCATTGTCAATTCTCAGTGAGCCAATGTGTCAGCTCCCACACAGTGTAGAGTTCATACTACCTGTTCTTGGCCACGCTGCATGCAGTTAGTGTTGCCAGGGCCCCGTTTTTTGAATCCCCTTTCTATTAAACCTGTTGGCGAGACTACGTTTTGCTAGATACACATTTTCCTTCAAAGGGAATGAGGAATCACATGCCAACGACCAAGTGTGGCATTATTTCTGCATCCTGTATGTGTATGCTCTAACTCTAAATGAACTAATACTTGGCCTGTTGCAGGTTATAGAAATAGTGTATTTGTTACAACAATGAAAACTGTTAAACATTAAAACCTTCAGAACGGCTACAAGCGCACGCTTGCTGGTTGCTAGGAAGCCTCACTGCACTGATATGAGCAAAGACTGATTACTGCGATTCTGGTGAGACAGCATCGGAGGCAGTGCCGATTTGTCCCACAGCACTGTGGTTAGATGAGACTGCACGTATGGGTGATGTGCTATGACCGTCTCCGGCGACCTGTGAATGTGCTTTCCTCTGAGACTTTTATGATGTCTTGTATTACCTGACAATATTACACAAAGAACAGTGAGATATGTACACATTTTCCGTCGCACCCAATTATTTAATAAAAATGCTGTACACAGAGCCGATATTTGTGGAGTGCTTTCACAAAAATTGTCCAGTACTTTGCTGCTAGATACAAGAGGCATTCATTATGCTAATATTGGCTACGATTTTTATGAGTTCAGTCACACACACTATTCACCCAGAAGACTAACACTTGTTAAAGAATTCATGTGCACCGTAACGTCAGAGTATCTTATGCTAAGAATGAGATTTTCACTCTGCAGCGGAGTGTGGTTCGCAGGAGAGCTTCTGTAAAGTTTGGAAGGTAAGAGACGAGATACTGGCAGAAGTAAAGCTGTGACGCCGGGCGTGAGTTGTGCTACGGTAGCTCAGATGGTAGAGCACTTGCCCGCGAATGGCAAAGGTCCCGAGTTCGAGTCTCGCTCGGGCACACAGTTTTAATCTGCCAGGAAGTATCTTATGCTAATATTTACCACCGTTTTGTGAAATATGCAATTTCGACAGACACACATCTTTCTAACAGTACTTTTGACTAGAGAGCATATGGGTGGCAGCAGTTCAGTAACCATTCTTTAATTTCAATGCACGACTGCAAGAATGGATATATAGGATAGCTATCGAACTATATGATATAAAACCGTCATAACTTCTCAACTGTTCGCTTTGGGACGTTCAAACTGCATGGTTGGCCGCGGGGCATGATGGGAATTAGTATGCGCTGTATGATTTAGCTTAGCAATGAAGACCACTTTCATTTGGATGGGTTCGTCAATAACCAAAATTGGCGTATTTAGGGGACTCAGAATCCACATTCCGCAATCGAGAAGTCTCTTCACCCTCAACAGGTGATTGTGTGGTGTGCAATGTCTACTCACAGAGTAATTGGTGCGATATTCCTTCATGACACGGTGACTACCGAATGGCACTTGAATGTTTTGGGAAATGATTTCATCCCCATTAACCGACGTAACCTAGATTTCGACAAGATGTTGTTCATGCAAGATGGAGCTCGACCCCACCGAAGCAGGAGTGTGTTTGATGTCCTGGAGGAGTACTTTGGGAACCGCATTCCCGCTCTGTGGTACACAGAGACCACTGGCAAGGGCCTTGATTGGCCGCTATATTCTTCAGATCTGAAGACACGCGACTCCATTTTGTGGAGCTATATTAAAGACAAAGCATACAGCAATAACCTCAAAACAGCCATTCAGGAGGTCGTCGATAGCATCGATGTTCCGACACTTCAGCGGGTCATGCAGAATTTCGGTATTCGTCTGCGCCACATCACCGGCAATGATAGTGGGTATATCAGACATGTCATGACCTAACACGTTGAATAAAGTGTGTGCATGCCGTAGTTTGTAACTAATTTCGGTTTTTTTCGTATAGTCCAATAATTGTCTCCCTGTATTACACATCTGTCAATTCTTATTCTTCGCTGGTACATGTGTATTTTAGTCTATTCTGTCAATTACAACTATTTCGGATTTGGTAGCCTACCAAACTGCCAACAGCCAGTTTCAGATCTGACACCACTCAACTAACATTTTTTGCAGAATATGTAGTGATGTCATTATTTTATGATGTTGAATTATCCTCTGCAACATATGTATGGGTTGATGTCTTGCATTTGTGGAGTAACTGAGGTATATGCATAGCATAAATGTGGAATAATCGTGGTATATGTGGCATATGCATGGTGTCTGAACACCAGTATACCAACTATACAGCTAGTTTACCAATTTTGGAATTTGGTCTCCTACCAAATTACCAATTTCTTACCAGTTAAAAAAAAATGTGATACTAGTGACAGTTACAAGACTCTACTAGTGCTGCAAGTTTAACTGCTAGCAGTTCTGTTGCTATTGATTGATAGGGTTAAAAAGTAAAAAATAATTGTTTTATGGGATATATTTATTTATAGTCACACACACACACACACACACACACACACACACACACACACACACACACACGCAAACACACACACACACAAACGCGGCGCTCGTGCACTAGCTTGCATAGACTGTATAGTCTCCAGAGATCTATTTTGCTTTTATTTAATCGAAATTTTGTAGTGTTCACTAACTGCAACACATTGTAAGCTGTTTACGCTAAATAAGGCTATTTAAGCATGGTCTTTTCCGGATGTACTTCAGACCAAAAAGCGGCTCTGGTTATTGGAATCCAACGCTTTTGTTAATCATGTGGAGACTCCCTTGGGGATTGAATTTCTAGAAACACTGAAACACGTATTTTTTTTTTAATTTCTGACCACAATGTCAAACACCAATTGTCATAGATGTAACCTTAAAAATCCCTTAGTAATTCTTCCGTAATTATTTATTCACAAAAAACTTTCACCCACCATTTTACCCCCTTAATGGTTGCAGTTCCAAAAATACCAGTTTTCGTAGTTCTAGCTTCAAAAGCCCCTCAATAGTGACATACTTTCAAAAAGCCTTGCATCCCCCTTCTCATCTCCTTAGGAGTGGAATTTCGGACAATCCCTTCTTAAACGATGTCTACAGCATTACATTCACACCATCTCCAAACTTCAAGTTTCTATTTCCAGAGGTAAGGGCTGGGTGATGATGAGGCAGTGAATCAATCTGACCCTATTTCACCATCTTAGAGGTTGAATTTCCGAAAACAGTGAAACACGTATGTTTTCATCTCTAACCGATAAGACAGCCACAAATTTTCAAAGATTTAGCTTTAAAAATACTTTTGCAATGAAATATTTTCATAAAACGTATAAATCCCTTTTTCACACTCTTAGGGGTTGGACTTACAAAAACAGTGACAAGTGTATGCTTTATTTCTAACAGAGAAGCCAAATACAAATTTTCATTGATTTAGTTTCAAAAATGATTGCACAATGAAATATTTCCGTAAGAACTTTCATTCCCCGTTTCACCCCCATTGGGATTGAATTTACAAAAATAGTGAAACATAATTTTTTAATTTCTGACTGAGAAGCCTAATTTAAATTTTGATAGGCTTAGCTTTAAAAATGTTTTCATAATAAAATATTTTAACAAAAAATCTCATCCTCTACTTCATCCCTTCAGGGGTTCAGTTTCTCAAAATAATGAAACATGTATTTGTTTATTTCTAAGCGAGAAGTCAAGTACCGATGTTCATAGCTGTAGCTTTAAAAATACTTTAGTAGATCTTTAGTAATTAAATATTTTCGAAACAAGCTTTCACCCACTATTTCACCCCCATAGGATTTAATTTCTGAAAACACTGTAATACATATTTCTTTATCGCTGACTGGGAAACCAAATACCAATTTTCGTAGGTCCAGCTTCAAAATTGCTTTAATAGCGATATTTTTTTTAAAAAAGAAAACCTTCATCCCCTATTGCACACAATTAGAGTCAGAATTTCGGAAAAACCGTTCTGGAACGACGTCTGTGATATAAAATCCACACCTTCTCCATATTTCAAGTTCCTATCCTTAGCGGTTTGTGCTCAGTGATGATGATTCAGTCAGTCAGTTAGGACATTGCCTTTTATATACAGAGAATCTTTCTTTTCCACAAAGTTAACCACATGCATTCGCAGCGATTGCTCATGTGGTGGCTTGATCTCCTGCACATCAGGCTAACCATACCTGGTGTACACAGATGGCACTCCACGGCAGTAGTGGGACAACCTATGTATGGCCCCACTCTGAATTGTTACCAAATTTAGAGAAGATGGCGGATTCAAGATAGTGGCGATAGATGTGGCAAGGTTGCAATGACATCATGGTGGGTAGTTCAAATTTTGGCAGAAAGAAGGTCACTAGGGCTACCTCCACTAACCTAAGGAAATCGCGGGAAACTAGGTCAGTTGGGTTACCTCCACTAACCTAAGTCATCTGACCATCACCTCTTCCTTGGAATTGGCAGGAAAAGGACTCAGCCTGTGATGGGCTGCTGGATAGGATGGACGTAAGTCTTTATTTTGCAGGCAGTCTTCATTTAAGTAATTTGAGACAATAGCTCCACCCAGTGCATTCCCTATGAGATCTGGAGTCCAACTGACGTAGTACACAGTACCGCCACCAGAGGGCGCTGTCCTCCCTTCCATGACATAATCCAAGATGGCGGTCTGTGTAAAAAATCTAGGGAAAAGGATTCAGCCAGTGCTGCACTGCTGGAGAGAGGAAGGAGTGTACTTTATTTATTTTGGAACAATTTATTTACGGATGGATTTCATGTAGTTTATTTATTACAATGATACAAAACGCCCGCATCTCGTGGTCGTGCGGTAGCGTTCTCGCTTCCCACGCCCGGGTTTCCGGGTTCGATTCCCGGCGGGGTCAGGGATTTTCTCTGCCTCGTGATGGCTGGGTGTTGTGTGCTGTCCTTAGGTTAGTTAGGTTTAAGTAGTTCTAAGTTCTAGGGGACTGATGACCATAGATGTTAAGTCACATAGTGCTCAGAGCCATTTGAACCATTTTTTTTAATACAAAACACTCGCTCTGACGCGCATGGAGTCACAATACACAGCCTACAGATCTGCAAACAACTCGCAAATTATCAAAATAATGTAGTACACTGATGTACAGACACACAAACATCTCGTAAATTATCAAAAAGCCCATGTAAAACGCACTGCAGACATTCTCACTAATTCTAAACTGCCCAACCAATGCAGTACACTGATGTAAAGACAAGCAAATAACTCGTAAATTGTCAAAGTAATGCATGTTAAAGAATAGCACAGGGTGCATTCTCCCCAGCGATCCTAACGGGACATGAGAGACGCTGCCGGCTGCGTACGTGTTTACCCAGCCACCACATGTAGCTGCCGGTCCAACACAGGCCTAATTGCCAAGCGAGAGACGCCTGTGTAGCGACTCACCTGCAGAGGCACAGATAAAATGGTGTCGGTGTTATACTGATGTTTCATGTCTATGTAAATAACAGACAAGTCCCCCCTCTGGACGCGCTATAGAAATCTTCTGCAATGCTTTCAGAAACTGTTAACGAAAATAGTCCAGAATAACACCGAATTGACTCTTCTTGATGCTCCCAATGGCAGGGCCTGTTCATCATGCGTTACCCTTCCTTGAAATCGTTAAGACCTGCATTCAACAAACATTTCTGAAACGCAAATGTTCTCACTGCTATGTATAGGCTACTACGTACTAGCACAAAGGATGTCTTGAGAATGAATGGAGCATTCTGACCGGTTCTTACTGAATTTACCCGCCAAATCACTGAAGCGGCCGGTGTGGATACACTGACGGCGTTTTTCTTTCTGCAGACAAGGCATTAAATGGCAAAACTATTTTGTACAGATCTCCATATTGCACTAATAGCTAAATCCAGCAAAAGTGGCCTACAGATCGTAAAATATGGAAATACTCATGCTCAATTAGACTGCTCTGCCATTGAAGACGGAAGCATGAATATTTCAGCGCGAAACCGATCTCCACGTACCATATCGACATAGTAAACATACAATTCGTATCCTGCGCCATACAAAATCGCCCCTTTTGCATCATGCATATAGCTATCGACCGCCAGACACCCGTACATACACCGCAAAGACAGACAGCATAAGCACATGCATCGTATATACTCCTGGCAGCACTAGATATTTCCCATGAGGTCGGGCGGTAATCTACCACAGCCAACAGACACAAGTCATCCGCTGCCAACGCATGACCAGAGCACCCTCAGCAAACTGAAGTCTCTCTCCGAACTGTTGTACAAAGTCGGGGTCGGTTCCTCTTGACAGAAAGGCGTTACTGTTTCTAGCACCCGACTTACTTCCTTGCTTGCTTTCTACACCAGTCTCTATACTCAGAGATTACAAGAAAATATGTAATTTCACATGGTTTGCCAGAATATCATACCATTTATGTGATACTTCCCGATATCAAGCACATAGCAATATTGTTTCCATAGATTATTACTTGCACGGTATAATTCCTATGATATAGACTGAAAATTATTTCTCTAGAAACCCGAAATTTTATCGTGGTGGAGCATGCTGTAAACAACTGAGTACCTAGAAACTTATCCCATCTGCAAAGACCTTTACATGAAAACATGAAAGAAAAAAAAAAAAAAAAAAAAAAAAGTAAACCGATATTTCCATCCACGAATACTGATGTCGGTGATGTAAAAGATTCCAAATCATCCCTATAATTTACAAAGTCAGCTAAAGTGTTTCTCATGTGCCGGCCTCGGTGGCCATGCGGCTCTAGGCGCTTCAGTCCGGAACCGCGCAACTACTAGGTCGCAGGTTCGAATCCTGCCTTGGTCATGGATGTATGTGATGTCCTTAGGTTAGTTAGGTTTAAGTAGTTCTAAGTTCTAGGGGAGTGATGACCTCAGATGTTAAGTCCCATAATGCTCAGAGCCATTTGAACCATTTGTTTCTCATGTCTAGAGAACCAGCAAATGTGTTTTCCACACGTCTTTCACCCACTGGATGCACACACCATAATCGATGTTCTCGTAACTAAATAAAGGCGCTAAATGAGCAGAAGCAGTCAACCAGACAATTTACACGGGAGGGAATAACGGTTCAGTGCAAACAAACGTCCATATTGAATCTTCTCAAATTTGCACACAATCACGAAAGCTGTCCAACACATACTAAGTATTAGTTCACTATTCGGTCGTCTACAGGACGGTTAAGTCAACTACATTCCTGCATCCCAACAGGCCTTTCATTTCGGATGCTCCTGCCATTATCGGAAAACATAAATCATTCCCCCCCCCCTCCCCCCTTCACCGGCCACCACCGCCGTCGCGGTCCACGCATCCCTAGACAGAATCGTCCTAGGAAACCGGCCACATACATATTTGATTGCTATACTTACATTTAAATATTACGATCGCGGTCTCAATTGGACGACATTCGACAATGAGCGAAGTATCGGAAATGACGCATAATTGCACATGTCGGACGCCCTGCTATGCGTTTATGTGTTTCCCTGTAAGAGGTAGTCTCTGTTACTAACGATCATTTTATATAGGATTGATGCAGGCATAGTATAATTTCTGAACCGTGATCAGATGTCAACAGTGGACGCTATACATCTCTGGAAAGCTATATTGTCCACGTATCACACAGAATCGATATTTTAAGGAAGTAGTTTTTTCATTCTACAGTTTGTTACCACAGTTTATCGTTGAGAAACCTGCAAGAAGGACGTATGTCATGCGCTGTAAATTTGTTTCTTACATACGACTGACAGGTCGGAAACTGAAGCGATCTGACATTATAGTCAGTTTTAAGTGCAGAAGCGTGTAGCCTTTACTCTTATCTGCACCCTAGACACTAAAACAATACTTTAGAATTGATAGAGTAGTTAATTTACGTAAAATGCTTTGAACTCCATCCGTTTGGAGTTCCATCAAGCATAAAAACAACTTATTTCTTGTTCTTCTTAACCGTCTGCTATTACATCTATTACATCGCAATACTTTCAAATCTACTACTATAAACCGATAAGGGGTTCTAACCTCCTCGACATGGGCGCATCTGGAGAAATCTTGTGCACTTGGATGGGCGAGGACTCTGCAAGCTCCATTCATTCTCGAGACGAGGAATGTAGCGGCCTACTCCTGGTCAGCTGTAGATTAAATCAGTAATGGTGCTGTAGGGCAGATTGTTCAAAGACAGCGCGAGGGGATCTTTCAGTCTCTAACTTTATCCTAAGACTGCGAGAATGCCCTGTGACTCTCATCTGCATCGAGACACATCGCAAATTATGCACTATGCTCGAAGTATTAGAAATGTGTAGATCACTGTCTGGTATACTCTGATGATGTATATGTTTTAGAATTAACAATGAATGGGCGTATTGCACAGTCATCTATCAACATTCGCAATGGTACTCACAAAGTGGAGGAGGGGCGGTTTAGCAATGATACTGAAATTGGAAAGCATGCTGTTGCATAATTGTTTGATGTTGAAATTACTGTAAAATTGGTAAAATTGTTTGCTCTATCAACTGTGATGCTTATCATTACAGTACATCGACGGTGTATTTTCTATCCGATCCATCCACTGGTACACTGTTAATTGACACATAATGATTGACTGATATCATTTGTTTGAGATACAGAAAGAGTCTTGGTGGAGGGGCAGCACCTTCTGGGGGGCGGCTAGCACAAAAATGGTTCAAATGGCTCTGAGCACTATGGGACTCAACTGCTGTGGTCATCAGTCCCCTAGAACTTAGAACTAATTAAACCTAACTAACCTAAGGACATCACACACATCCATGCCCGAGGCAGGATTCGAACCTGCGACCGTAGCAGCAGCGCGGCTCCGGACTGGAGCGCCTAGAACCGCACGACCACCGCGGCCGGCGGGCTAGCACAGGTGGGACAGCTAGCACCGAGACAGTGATCACGTACATGACTGCAATATATGGAATCAATCGAAATGAAACACACAGTCATCAGCTCTTTCGTCACTGTGACAGATGAATTTAAATGCAAAGATTGTCACTCACCTTCGGACAGCAGTTTGGAAACTCTCCACAACACCGTAAAACCCTTGCAGTTTCCTTATTTTGTGACTGTCTTTTATTTAAAATCATCCAGTCTGTGTGTGTGCTATAGTAGAAACAGCAACAACATGATTTACACCTTGTGAAGCCTAGTTTTCTGTGAGAGGCAATAGGTCAGAACGTGTTAATGTCAGTTTAGAACCTGTCACAGAACTCGAAGTCGTGGCAGAAAAACAAAATGTATGGTAGTGTACAAAGCCTGTTACAGTAGAAAGAAAGCTATGTTTCAAACAACGTCACAGGGTCATAGGGAGCGTCTTTTGTGACTTGCAGTATGGTCTATGGGTTACAGCCATCCTCCTACAGTTCTGGTTATGTAAACTGGTTTGTGCAGTGGATCAATGCCTGTGCTTGGTGCCAGCACGCATGAAGTAAGAATCTTATCGAGTTCTCTATTGGATGAAGTTAGTGGAGCTATCAAAGTTCGTAATTTTTCTCCGTTGGATGGTACAGAATAACGATGATAGAGTGTTGAGGTGATAGACGTGAATGGGCCCTGAGGATCGCGAATCTGATTCGGACTGCAGTACCTGTTTGTGGTTTGTAGAAGCACTACAATGCAGTAGCAAAATCCTTGTCCTTATCCCAGTTCATGTACTGTCTTTTATACTACCTCGTGTTGCAGGAACGGGCTTCGTCTGCACTGACCTTACACTTTGTGCACAGTTGGTGGAGCTATGACAACATGTTCCTGTTTCCATAGAATGGTTAAAACACAGTCCTGTCACACTGAATCAGCTTAAACTGTATCTACACAGGTAACGGAAGGTGGTAGATATAGCTTTCTCTGACGTCTACTCAGTTCCGACTTAAATTGGAATGATCACATGCGCAAAGCTGCAAGGATGGCAGCGCAGAGTCTGAGGGGCAGTTGCAAGATGCATAGGGACTACCTAAAAAGCCAGTTGTCATTTTAGTGGAGCTGATAGGTTCGAGAAAGGTGATTTGTTTCGAGATATGAGAGTGCCAGAAATATGATTCACTAGTGGCTGTAATCACTAAAGGATTTGTTCACAGGATCCAATGCAGATATATAGCTGAATGGAAATACTTCATTCCAAATCTCAGACATCATTTCTACCAGATAACATAACACTACAGATCTGAAAAGCCTGTGTACATTTCCTACGACCACAATCAGCACACCATCTACTGCTTGTGATCCTTCTCAATCAACCTTCGCCTATAACCCAGAGCATATACCGCAGAACCTTTGACATGGCTTGCAAACAGAATGGGTTACAAATACTGGAGAAATATCTGCAGTGGCATGAGGGATTTGCAAATACAGGTTTCATACCACGTTTTTTAGCCGAATCACTTCATAAATTCCGTGACTTTATCCTGAGGTTCCATCGTCGGCGACGTGTAAAACACTGTTGTACTGATAATATACACTCCGGCGATCACCGTCTATATTCAGCGTCGCGATATTTGTCTGGAAAAACCAATTCATTCGAAGGTAATACCATACCTCTATTTATAAAGCCAGTAAAGCTTTTAACATGGATACATGTGTGCACCTATAGAAGCAAGACCGACTGTGAAAGAAATATGGTCTTTGCGATCGTGATTTTTTTTTTTTAAATCTGGCGGTTTGTAAGACAATTACGCCTTTCTTTCCAAGACACAGAGGTACCACTCGCAGGAAAAACTTACGAGACATGTGCAACCATCCCTGATTTCGGTCAGTATTATTTCGTATCGCCGGCAATGTTTTATTAGCGAAGTATTAAACTTAGTAGTAGGAGTTTTGTGGTAGTTTCTCCATGAGCATCAGGCTTATAAAGTATGTGTGTGTGTGTCCCGACATGTGCGAAGGAAATGACTTTGTCCAGTCGTAAGGAAAGTTCAATTGTTCAAATGTGTGTGAAATCTAATGGGACTTAACTGCTAAGGTCATCAGTCCCTAAGCTTACACACTACTTAACCCAAATTACCTAAGGACAATCACACACACCCATGCCCGAGGGAGGACTCGAACCTCCGCCGGGACTAACCGCACAGTCCATGACTGCAGCGCCTAGACCGCTCGGCTAATCCCGCGCGGCCAGAATATGGGTTTGACGTGGAATACTGTGATAGCAAATGGAAAACTATGTCAAGTCAAAAGAATAGTAAAAATATTTCTATTTCTGGGGCCACAGCCGTCAGCAGGGTGTATTTCCTATACTTCCCTCATTGTCGAATGTCGTCCAATTGAGACAGCGATCGTAATATTTAATTGTAATTATAGCAATCAAATATGTATGTGGCCGGTTTCCCAGGACGATTCTGTCTTGGGGTGCGTGGCGCGCGACGGCGGTGGTGACCTGTGGGGGGGGGGGGGGGGGGGGGGGGGAACGATTCACGTTTCCCGATAACGGCAGGAGCATTTGAAATGAAAGGTCTGTTGGGATGCAAGAATGCAGCTTCTTAACCGTCCTCTAGACGACCGAATAGTGAACTAATACTTAGTATGTGTTGGACAGCTTTCGTGATCGTGTGGAAACTCGAGAAGATTCAATATGGACGTATGTTTGCACTGGACCATTATTCCTTACCATGTAAATTGTCTGGTTGACTGCTTCTACTCATTTCGTGCCTTTATTTAACTGAGAGAATATCGATTATGGTGTGTGCATCTAGTGGGTGAAAGGCGGGTGGAGGACGCATTTGCTGGTTCTCTAGACATGAGAAACACCTTAGTTGACTTTGTAAATTATAGAGATGATTTGGAATCTCTTACATCACTGACATCAGTATTCGCGAGTGGAAATATCGGTTTCCTTTATTTTTTTTTTCAAGTTTTCACGTAAAGGTCTTTGCAGATGAGATAAGTTTCTAGTTACTCAGTGGTTTACAGCATGCTCCACCTCGCTAAAGTTTCAGGTTTCTAAAGAAATAATTTTCAGTCTGTATCATCGGAATTAAACCGTGCAAGTAATAATCTATGGAAACAATATTGCTATGTGCTTGATATCGGGAAGTATCACATAAATGGTATGATATTCTGGCAAACCATGTGAAATTACGTATTTTCTTGCAATCTCTGAGTATAGATATTGGTGTAGAAAGCAAGCAAGGAAGTAAGTCGGGTGCCAGAAACAGTAACGCCTTTGTGTCGAGAGGAACCGACCCCGACTTTGTACAACAGTTCGGAGAGAAACTTCGGTTTGCTGAGGGTGCTCTGATCATGCGTTGGCAGCGGATGACTTGTGACTGTTGGCTGTGGTAGATTACCGCCCAACCTCATGGGAAATATCTAGTACTGCCAGGAGTATATACGATGTGCTAGCGACTACACTGACGAAGCCTCGCTCCTTTGCCGAGCAGAAAGTTAGAATAGCCTTCAGCTAAGTCCATGGCTACGACCTAGCAAGGCGCCATTAGCCTTACATAGCAATTGATACTTATCGTATGAAGCATGTCTCATCAAGAACGATGTATACAACAAGGATGGATTAAAGTTAAGCATTCCAAAAGCTACGTACTTTTCTTTATAGCATTCATTACGTATCCTGTTTCAGACCTCACGCCATCCTTCGTGTGTTTATAGCGTGCATTGCGGTCCCCTCAAGTCACACTGTGTCGGCACTTCTGTCGACACATCATATGGCGACGAGTCAAAAAATGGTCTTGTTCTTTCTACTTGCTTACATTTACTTGTGTCATGGCTTCTCCAGATGTACTGTCCGAATTTTATCGCTTGCAGAATCAGCAGACGTAGGCGTTATTGGATGCCCTTGGACAGCTCGTTCAGGGTCAACGTGCGATGCAAAACGATGCGGCAGCCGCCGCTTCACCGCTACCGCAGCCACAACATGCAGTTGCACCCCCATTTCGTCCCTATGATGCGGCTCGGGAAACATGGACGGAGTGGTCACGCCAGTTTGGATTTCATCTCGCCGCCTACAGAATTCAAGGTAACGAGCGGCAGCCTCATTTATTGGCGTGTGTAGGGGTGCAAACGTACCGTGGGATAGTGAAATTATTTGCCCGACGAAGAAATTTTGTCTGCTTTAGATGCCTATTTCAAGGAATCAGTTAATGTAGTTGCAAATAGGTATACGTTCTTTCGTACAAAACGTACGGCCGGTCAAACTAATAGGGAGTGGGTTGCAAATTTGCAAGGCCTTACTAGGGATTGTGCTTTTGAGTGTGAATGTGGACTCCCTTATTCAGATACTATGGTGCGTGATGCAATTGCACAGAACGTTTCTGATGTTTGTATATGGGAGCAAATTTTGAAACTAGTCAATCCCTCCCTTCAACAAGTGATAGACATATTGGATAGGCAAGACACACTTGACTTTGCTCGGGAATCATTTGAAATTTCGCCAGCTGTGTGTCAATAACCGTGTCAATAACCGGCCCGCCGGGCGAGCTGCACGGAACTGTAAACAGCCCTCGCGCACGTCCGCGCAGCTACGTGTCCCACGCAAGCACGCAAATGCAGTGAAATCATGCCCGCGGTGTGCTACTAGACATTCACGGGAGAATTGCCCGTCACGCCAAGCTATTTGCTTTTTCTGTAATAAAAACGGACATGTTCAGAGTGTTTGCCAGAAAAAGCTCAGATCGGTCACTCACAACGATTCCAGGCCCTTTGCTTCGCGCCGGAATCGAACCAAGAATACTCAGGCTCGTGAACCTTCGCCCATGGACATTCATGTAGTTAATTCCACTCCGCCCAGTGCCACTCTTTCTAACAGTGACTGTATTCGTCCCACAAAAAGTGTGTGTCGACGTCGCCGGAAATCACGTCGATTAGCAAGTGATTCTGTACCAGTGTCTGTTCACATTGCACGAGACAGTCGCTCTTGTCGTCAACAGGACAATAAACTTTTTGTAGACTTGGACATTAATGGCAACGTGATCCCATTCCAGCTCGATACAGGAGCTGCAGTTTCATTGATCAATAAAGTCACATACAACCAACTGGGCACTCCTCTGTTGCGTGCCACAAATGTTCAGCTAACTACATATTCAGGTCACATGATCCCTGTGTTAGGACAGTGCAGCCGTCTTGCAACATACAAGGGACAAACAAAACTTGTGTCATTTTACGTCCTTCGTTCTTCTACTGCAGTGAACTTGTTTGGTTTAGATTTATTTCAGTTGTTTAACTTGTCAATAGTCAATCAGGTCCTCTCAGTGAACCAGACTGTGCCTTCCGCCAGTGTTTCTCGTCTATGTGAAGAATTTGCAGACATTTTTGCACCGGGCCTTGGTTGCGCTAAGAACTATGAAGCATATTTGGAACTGAAAGTAAACGCGCAACCGAAATTTTTCAGAGCGCGCAATGTTCCCCACGCATGGCGTGATGAGGTCGCAAGAACATTACACGATTTAGAATCACAAGGTGTAATTGAACGTGTGCAGGCTTCTCTCTGGGCCTCACCATTAGTAATTTTGCCAAAACCTTCCGGAAAATTGAGACTTTGTGTGGACTTTAAGGCAACAGTGAATCCACAACTAGTGATTGCAACTTTTCCTTTACCCCGCCCGAAGATCTTTTTGATAAACTGTGCCCGGGTAAATACTTTTCGAAGTTGGATCTAGCAGATGCGTACTTGCAAATACCGGTGGACGCCAAATCCCAGCGCGTCTTGGTGGTTAACACGCATCTTGGTTTGTACCGATTCAAAAGACTGCCATTCGGGTGTGCATCCGCCCCTGCATTGTTTCAGCAATATTTACAAACTGTTTGTGCGTCGGTCCCTACTGCTGCGAACTATCTGGACGATATTGTGATCTCCGGAAAGACAGCAGAAGAACATTTAGCAAATCAGGTATTGCGACTAAATGGTCTTCGCTTGCGGAAGGACAAATGTGTGTTTTTTGCTCGTGACTTACCATATCTGGGACATGTAATCAATGCCCAAGGCATACATCCCAGTCCAGAGTACCTTCGTGCCATACAAGACTTACCTTTGCCGCAGAATTTGAAGCAGCCCCAGAGTGTGTTGGGAAAAATTAACTATTATCATAACTTTATCCTGCATGCCTCTTCCATTTCAGCTCCGCTTCATCGCTTACGCCGTAAAGGTGTTCCGTTCGTCTGGACGACGGAATGCGAACGCGCCTTTCGCCAGTTGAAATCGGCGTTGCTTTCTAATACTTGCCTTACGCCATTCGATCCCCAGAAATCCCTTTTGTTGATGGTAGATGCATCGGATTTCGGGATCGGTGCTGTGCTTGCGCACAAAGATGGATCGCATGATCGCCCTATTGCCTTTGCGTCCAAATTGCTCTCGTCTGCGCAGAGAAATTATTCACAGATAGAGAAAGAAGCTTTGGCTCTCGTATTTGGTGTTACTAAGTTCCATGATTTCTTGTATGGTCGTCACTTTACCATCATCACGGACCACAAACCTTTGACATCGCTTTTTCATCCGAACAAGCCTGTACCTCCACGTACAGCGCAGAAATTCATTCGCTGATCTATTTTTCTCTCGCAGTACCGCTACAATATCTTGTATCGGTCCACTGCTAAGCACGGAAACGCCGATGCATTGTCCCGTTTGCCTGTTGCTGAGGATAGAGCATTCGATTCTTCCGAACTTGCTTGCATGTTCATTGATTCTGAAACCGATGACGTGGTCGAATCGTTTCCGATTGATTTTCGTCGTGTAGCTACAGCCACAGCTGCTGACCCTCTCCTTGCTACGGTTCTGCGTTTTGTTGCTACGCAATGGCCCTAGTCAAAGTCACGGATAGAGGATCCGTTGGTTCGCAGATTTTTTGCTCACAAGGAGAGACTTTTTGTATGACGTGGTGTTTTGTTGTTGCGTTCTGATAATGATCAGTCCAGAGTCGTGGTCCCACGTTCGTTACAGTCCTCTGTTTTACGGCTTCTTCACCAAGGACATTGGGGTATCGTGCGAACGAAACAACTTGCTCGTCAGCACTTTACTTGGTTCGGAATCGATGCTGCGATTACGAATATGTGCTCTTCTTGCATGGCGTGTGCCGAACAACAATCCGCACCGCCGCAGAAATTCTTTGCATGGCCAAAAGCCACTTCCCCTTGGCAACGCTTGCAAATCGATTTTGCTGGTCCATTCTGGAGTGCTCGATGGTTGGTTGTGGTGGATTCTTTCAGTAATTTTCCTTTTGTTGTCCGGATGTCTTCCACGACGTCAACTGCCACCATCCAAGCGTTGTCTGCTATTTTTTGCATTGAAGTTCTTCTGCAGACTATTGTTTCCGACAATGGCCCACAATTCATGTCTGCAGAATTTCAGTCTTTCTGCAAGGCCAATGGTATTCAACATCTGACATCCGCGCCGTTTTCGCCTCAGTCAAACGGTGCTGCTGAACGATTGGTCCGGACTTTCATGTCACAGATGTTGAAGTTAAAAGAGTCGCATTCTCGGGAGGACGCGTTGTTGCTCTTTTTGTCTTCGTACCGCTCTCAGCCCCGGGATGGTCGCTCGCCGGCTGAGTTGCTCCACGGTCGTCCTCATCGAACCTTGATGTCTTTGCTGCATCCGCCGCATCAGGTTCCTGTGCAGCGGCAGACTCCTGCTTTTGCTCCAGGCGACGTTGTATTCTATCGCAACTGTCGCGGTTTACGGCGTTGGCTCGCAGGGCGCATTCTTCGCTGCCTCGGCCACGTGATGTATTTGGTTTTGGGGGCTTCTGGTTAGGTGCGTCGGCATCTCAATCAGCTGCGCCTCTGTCGTCGCCCGGGTTCTGCTGCTCCCCGTCTGCTTTCAGCGCCGTTGCCGTCCGGTCAGCGCCCTGGGGACCCATCTACTGGCTCGCCTCATCCCCAGGTGTTACCGACCCTGCCTTCCATTTTGCCCCATGGCGACGCGTCGCCGCCGCCGCCGCCGCCGCTTGGTCTCCCGCCGGCGCCGCCCGCAGTGGACGCTTCGCTGCAAGCGCCTGGCGCCTCCCTGGGTCACGCGCCGCCGATCGCTTCCCGTGACCAGATGTCTTCCGCCATGGAACTCTTGCCCGTTCCGGACCAGATGTCGTCTTCGCCCGTCGGGTGCCCCGACCAAATGGAGGTCGACCCTTCGGCCCCTCCTGTATCTCTCAGGGCGCATTCACCGCATGTTGACGTGCACCCCGGACTAGGTTTTCAGGCGTTTCCTAGCTCCCCTCGGACCGAATGGCAGGGTGCAGGTGGCACAGCCTCGCCTGTTGTTAGGTTCCCCACCTCATCGCATACGTCAAAATGGGGTCCTCCCCATGGCGGGCGGAAACCTTATACCACGACCGTTCGCCGATTTCCGGGGGAGGAATGTGGTGTCACCGCCAGGCACCATACTTGCTAGGTGGTAGCTTTAAATCGGCCGAGGTCCATTAGTACATGTCGGACCCGCGTGTCGCCACTGTCAGTGATCGCATACCGAGCGCCACCACACGGCAGGTCTCGAGAGACGGACTAGCACTCGCCCCAGTTGTACAGACGACTTTGCTAGCGACTACACTGACGAAGCCTCGCTCCTTTGCCGAGCAGAAAGTTAGAATAGCCTTCAGCTAAGTCCATGGCTACGACCTAGCAAGGCGCCATTAGCCTTACATAGCAATTGATACTTATCGTATAAAGCATGTCTCATCAAGAATGATGTATACAACAAGGATGGATTAAAGTTAAGTATTCCAAAAGCTACGTACTTTTCTTTATAACATTCATTACGTATCCTGTTTCAGACCTCACGCCATCCTTCGTGTGTTTATAGCGTGCATTGCGGTCCCCTCACATCACACTGTGTCGGCACTTCTGTCAACACATCACGATGCATGTGCTTATGCTGTCTGTCTTTGCGGTGTATGTACGGGTGTCTGGCGGTCGATAGCTATATGCATGATGCAAAAGGGGCGATTTTGTATGGCGCAGGATACGAATTGTATGTTTACTACGTTGATATGGTACATGGAGATCGGTTTCGCGCTGAAATATTCATGCTTCTGTCCTCAGTGGCAGAGCAGTTTAATTGAGCAAGAGTATTTCCGTATCTGATGACATGTAAGCCACTTTTCAGTGTTTAACTATCAGTGCAATATGGCGATCTGTACTGAATGCCTTATCTGCAGAAAGAAAAACGCGGACAGTGCTTCCACACTGACAGTATCAGTGATTTGGCCGGTAAATTAAGTAAGAGCAGACCAGAATGCTCCATTCATTCGCAAGTCATCCTTTGTGCAGGGACATAGTAGCCTCTACATAGCAGTGTGAACGTTTGCGTTTCAAAGATGTTTGTTGAAAGCAGGACTTAACGATTGTCAGGAAAGATAACACGTGATGGACGGGATGCCACGTTAGGGCCATCAGGAGAAATGCATTCGGTGTTATTCTGGGCTATTTTCGTTAACAGGACCTGTTAGGTCAAGAATTTCCGTGAAGACAAACTGAGACATTACGAAAGCTTCTATAAAAGCGACCTTTAACCACATCTACATCTACATACATACTCCGCAATCCACCATACGGCGCGTGGTGGAGGGTACCTTGTACCACAACTAGCATCTTCTCTCCCTGTTCCACTCCCAAACAGAACGAGGGAAAAATGACTGCCTATATGCCTCTGTACGAGCCCTAATCTCTTTTGTCTTATCTTTGTGGTCTTTCCGCGAAATGTAAGTTGGCGGCAGTAAAATTGCACTGCCATCAGCCTCAAATTCTGGTTCTCTAAATTTCCTCAGTAACGACTCACGAAAAGAACGCCTCCTTTCCTCTAGAGACTCCCACCCGAGTTCCTGAAGCATTTCCGTAATAGTCGCGTGATGATCAAACCTACCAGTAACAAATCTAGCAGCCCGCCTCTGAATTGCTTCTATGTCCTCCCTCAATCCGACCTGATAGGGATCCCAAACGCTCGAGCAGTACTCAGGAATAGGTCGTATTAGTGTTTTATAAGCGGTCTCCTTCACAGATGAACGACATCTTCCCAAAATTCTACCAACGAACCGAAGACGACTATCCGCCTTCCCCACGACTGCCATTACATGCTTGTCCCACTTCATATCGCTCTGCAATGTTACGCCCAAATATTTAATCGACGTGACTGTGTCATGCGCTACACTACTAATGGAGTATTCAAACATTACAGGATTCTTTTTCCTATTTATCTGCATTAATTTACATTTATCTATATTTAGAGTTAGCTGCCACTCTTTACACCAATCACAAATCCTCTCCCAGTCATCCTGTATCCTCCTACAGTCACTCAACGACGACACCTTCCCGTACACCACAGCATCATCAGCAAACAGCCTCACATTGCTATCCACCCTATCCAAAAGATCATTCTTGTAGATAGAAAACAACAGCGGACCTACCACACTTCCCTAGGGAACTCCAGATTATACCCTCACCTCCGATGAACACTCACCATCGAGGACAACGTACTGGGTTCTATTACATAAGAAGTCTTCGAGCCACTCACATACTTGGTAACCAATCCCATATGCTCGTAAC
Organism: Schistocerca americana; assembly: GCF_021461395.2. Taxonomy (NCBI): domain Eukaryota; kingdom Metazoa; phylum Arthropoda; class Insecta; order Orthoptera; family Acrididae; genus Schistocerca; species Schistocerca americana. Next base: position 653,531,432 of record NC_060120.1, on the reverse strand, counting down.
TTAGTTAGGAGTCTGCAGTGGGGCACCGAGTCAAACGCTTTCCGGAAGTCAAGGAATATGACATCCGCCTGATACCCTTCATCCATGGTTCGCAAGATATCATGTGAGAAAAGGCCGAGTTGCGTTTCGCAGGAGCGATGCTTTCTAAAGGCGTGCTGATGCATGGACAGAAACTTCTCTGTCTCAAGGAAATTCATTATATTCGAACTGAGAATATGTTCGAGAATTCCGCAACAAACCGATGTTAAGGATATTGGTTTGTAATTTTGAGGATCCGTTCTTCTACCCTTCTTATATACAGGCGTCACCTGCGCTTTTTTCCAGTCGCTCGGGACTTTACGTTGGGCAAGAGATTCGCGATAAATGCAAGCTAAGTGAGGAGCCAATGCAGTAGAGTACTCTCTGTAAAACCGAATTGGAATCCCATCAGGATCCGGCGACTTATTTATTATCAACCCATACAGCTGCTTCACAACCCCAGGGATGTCTATCACTTTCCCTCCATACGGGAATCTGTACAAGACTCAAACGGCGGTATGTTTGTACGTTCCTCCTGCGTGAAAGATTTCTCAAATGCTAAATTTAAAATTTCACCTTTCGTTTCGCTGTCTTCTGTTGCCAGGCCAGACTGATCAGTGAGTGACTGGATGGAAGCCTTCGAACCGCTTACCGATTTTACGTAAGACCAGAATTTCCTTGGGTTTTCAGCAAGATCTTTTGCTAAGGTATGACGGTGGTAGTGGTTGAATGCTTCGCGTATCGCTCTTTTTACAGCAGCACGAATCTCTACTAACTTTTGCCTGTCCTCATTCTCCCGATCTTTCTTGTACCGCGAGTGCAACTGTCTTTGCTTCCTGAGCATTCTCCGAATTGCGCTGTTAAACCACGGTGGGTCTTTTCCGTCCGTAACCTACTTTTTCGGCACATACTTGTCCAATCCGTGATTTACAATGTGTTTAAAATTTGCCCATAATTCTTCCACGTCCATCGTACCGGAAGTAAATAAAGTCGATTCATTCACTATGTGGGATTCTAAGAACTGCTTATCTGCTCTTTCTAGTAAGAATACTCTCCTAGCCTTCTTGACCGACTTTTTAACTTTCGTAACCATAGTCGTAATGACAACATCATGATCACTAGTCCCTCGTAATGACAACATCATGATCACTAGTCCCTGTCTCAACACTGACACCGTCGATGAGGTCTGGTCTGTTCGTGGCTACCAGATCTAAAATATTTCCATTACGCGTTGGCTGTCGATTTAGCTGCTCAAGGCAGTTTTCGGATAATGTGTTCAAAAGTAATTCACACGACGGCTTGTCTGTACCATCTGTACTGAATCCATAGACATCCCAGTCTATACTAGGCAAGCTGAAGCCGCCTCCGACTAATATGCATGATCCGGGTACTTCTGCGATACAGAATGTAGACTCCCTTTGAATGATTCTAGAACTGTCACGGTGGAACCTAGCGGCCGGTAATAACACCCCACAATTAACTTTATTTCCCATAGTCCTGTTAAACGTGTCCAGATAACTTCACAATCACACTCTACTTCGACCTCAGTAGACACAATATTTTTGTCAACTGCAATGAAGACACCGCCTCCTACGGTGTCTAATTTGTCTTTCCGATACACGTTCCAACCCTCACTAAATATTTCACAACTTCCTATCTCAGGGTTCAGCCAGGTCTCAGCCCCGAGAATAATTTGCGCGCCACACGCTTCCTGGAGGGCAGTAAATTCAGGAACTTTATTCCGAACACTCTGAAAATTTACTGCTAATATCTTGATAGCTGAAGTGTCTTTACACTGAGCGCGTCCTGATTTCCCTGCCTGCACGTCGACTGCTGAGTGTTCATCAGGACACCTCGCACTACTGCTTAGCCTAAAAGACCCCCATGTGCACGGCACAAGTACTCTGCTACCCAAGTAACTGCTTCCTTTGTGTAGTGCACCCCTGACCTATCTAGGGGTGTCCTACAGTTCCCCACCCAATAGCGCAAGTCTAACTATTTACGCAAACTTCACAATTTACATGAGGGGCTGATATGTGACGCACGGGCTCTGCTGTTAGGAACATCAGGAAGAATGCATTGGTGTTATTCTGAACTATTTTTGTTAACAGTTTCTGAAAGCACTGGAGAAGATTTCTATTGCATGTCCAGAGGGGGGACTTGGCTGTTATTTACATAGACATGAGACGTCAATATAGGACTGACAGTTTTTTAGCTACATCTGCATGGGTGAGTCGCTCCACAGACATCTCTCACTTGGCAGTTTGGCCTGCGGAGTACCAGCAGGTATGCGTGGTGTCTGGGTAAACACATACACAGGCAGAAGCAGCTTGCATGTCCCATTAGGAACGCTGTGGAGAATGTACCCTGTGCTATTCTGGGAAGCATTGGAACAGATTTCTATAGTGCATTCAGAGGGGAGACTCGGCTCTTATTTACATAGACCTGTGACGTCAGTATAACACTGACAACCTTTTATCTGCTCCTACAATGGTGAGTCGCTCGGGATTAGCTCTTTGATGGATCGCAAGTAGAAAAGCATTGCGCCAGCAACAGGAAACACGTGCGCGTCCAGAGGGCGACTTGGCTCTTATTTACATAGATATGTGATGTCAGTATAACACTCGAAGAATTTTAACTGTATACTCGAAAATACACGCGACTTTAACCTGCTGGCTGCGTTCGCCTCTCCGGCCGAAGCTCGCATTCGGAGTCAGCGGCGTCAGAGCATGTGACTGCGTTGGGACCTTTGTAGGGAAGATTTAGCTAACGTTTTGTGGTTGACAATAGTTAGAAAGTGTTTTTTATGTGCACTGAATGTTCGTGCACTGCATTATTTTTGGCTGTTTAAGTATTTTGAGCGCGTTTGCAGAGCTTTTTAAATGCATTATTTTGACAATTTACGAATTGTCTGTGTGTCTGTACATCAGTGTACTCCATTATTTCAATAATTTATAAGTAGTTTGCAGGTCTGTAGGCTATGTATTGTGACTCCAAGCATGTCAGAGCGAGTGTTTTGTACCATTATAATAAATAAGCTATGTAAATTCCATCCCTAAATAAATTGTTCCAAAATAAATAAAGTACACCCCTTCCTCTCTCCAGCAGCGCAGCACAGGCTAATTCCTTTTCCCTCCATTTCGCCCACAGACCACCATCTTGAATTATGTCACAGAAGGGATGACAGTGCCCTCTTATGGCGGTCTTTGTACCAGGTCAGTTGGACCTGGACCTCATGGTGAATGCACTGGATGGAGCTCCTGCATCAGATTGTTTAAATAAAGACTGCCTGCAAAATAAAGACTTATGTCAATCTTATTCAGCAGCCTAGCAGAGGCTGAGTCCTTTCCCACCAATTCCAAGGGAGAGGTGGCAGTCCGATGACTTAGGTTAGTGGAGGTAGCCCAAGTGACCTATTTTCCCGCCATTTTCTTAGGTTCGTGGAAGCAGCCCAAGTGACCTTCTTTCCGCTAAAATCTGGATCTACCGCCATTTTCTAGGGGGGGAGGGAAGGGGAGGGCGTTAGGTTAGTGGAGGTAGCCCAATTGACCTATTTTACAGCCAAAATTTGAAGTTCACACAATGATGTCGTTGTGACATTGCCACATCTATCGTCGCCATGTTGGATCCGCCATCTTGGATAAATTTGGCAACAATGTCAATGTAGAGTGGGGCCATACATAGTTGTCCCACTACTCAGGGCATGGTAGCCATTCAGATTACATAATGTACATCTTATGACATACAGACCACCATCCACCTCTCTCATACTGCCTCTAAGTTCAGTAGAATGTTCTGACTCTTCCAGCAGCGGATTTTTTTTTTTTTTTTTGGGGGGGGGGGGAGGGGGGGGGTTTGTAACTGTAACAAGAAAAGTATAAGCAAATTAACTTAGAGAATGTCAGAACTTTATTCCTCTATCACATTAGATTAGCACTTTTCGCACAGAAGCTACTATCCTCCCACAAACTGAATTTGTTAATAACAAACCTTTGGAGCCCTGGGGCACCTCAGCCAATGGCCACAGGGGGAGGGGAGAGTCAAGGGAGTGCTGACACTAATGTTAGAGATTTTGGGAATGATAAAGCTGATAATTCTGGGAATCCCCACTGATTATCTACTTACCTCGATTAGGGGAAAAGCTCCACCGCCAGAGACAGCTGCTGTGGGTAAGAACATAATAATGACCGCCATCGACTATAGTGAATTGTAAAACTGGCTAGATGGCTCACATTGCAGCAAAGACCTCTCCACTTAAGTGCTAGACAACAACTAGCGAGCAGCTAGAGTATCAGAACCACCTGCTGGCCGTGGGGTACCTCTGCTGACCGCACGTCTCAACGCTCACAGATTGGTACGGGGAAAGGGAGCCCACTGTTAGATGTTCCAAGCCTCTAATGTAGTTACCTGGACTGATGACTCGCGATACACCCTGGAACATGCAAGCTACAAGTGTGTGGAAAAGCACAATAAAATTGCCCAAGGAGATTAAAGAGGTTACTGAAACAAGCTTATTTCAAAAAGGAAGTTAAAAAGGACATTCTGCACGATGAGGGATTACTTAAATAACACAAATAGGGATAAAATACAAAATGTAACACAAATAAATAATTAAAACGATAATAAAACATCTAACATTTCACATAACACTTTCAAACTATGTTTTCCTTCTTTTTTCTCTTCATTTTTCGTTTTTACTGGACAACTTTATTCTCAAAGCTATGCAGTGTATACAAGTAACAACTGATCCCTAATGGCACGAAACATCGCTGTTATGGTGATGACACCAACTGATAGTGTGTGTAGTCCTGCATTATGAAATAATGTGTGTATAGCGTGTGTAGTGTGTACAGCGACTGGGAGCGAGAAATGAACAATGAAGCATCAGACTTTTGGATTAGTAAATAACTTCTTTGTGAAACGGTATTGTACGCTAGAAATAAACCGAATGAGGTAGCACTGTCTTAAACGGACTGCTCTTGTATTGGGGAGGATGGAGGCATCAATCTTCATGCGTAAATCCTGATTTAGGTTTTCCGTGGTTTCCCTGAATTACTCCAGGAAAATTCCGGGATTATGAATACTATAAGGCCAAGGCCAACTACTTGTCCATCGTTGTCAAACTAGAAACTTACATATCCTTGTTAAAGATATTCACAGATGAATTAAACACTACTGCTACTACTACTACTACTACTACTAATACTACTGCAGGTGTGGTGATGCTTCCCACTTGTGCATAGAGGCTGTTAGGTGGTAACGGTATTCTCTTGTGGCGGATGTTTACATGTGATGGACCTATTGTGTGACCACGTACATCTTTTTTTGTCGCATATGTTACGTCTTAGGCGACCTTCATCTTCGGTTAGTCGATGTACCATTCCATCGCCCCCCCCCCCCCCCCCCCCCCAGCTCAAAATGGTATGATGAACACTCCATGAACATAAAACTTTTACTGTCTCGTGCAGCCACTGCCACGGTGCAACAACACTATGATAATGATGGACGAAGGTGCTATAGTCTATTACGGAGGCGTACCTAATGCAGTTATTCACGAGTGTACTTCTACACAAGATAATTACATTGAGATGACAACATTATGGGATAGCTCCTAATATCGTGTCAGACCTTCATTTGCCTGTCGCAGGGCAGCAACTCGACGAGGAATGGACTCAACAAGTCGGTGGTAGTATCCTGCAGAAATACTGACAAGGGAACCTCCCGATCGCACCCCCCTCAGATTTAGTTATAAGTTGGCACAGTGGATAGGCCTTGAAAAACTGAACACAGATCAATTGAGAAAACAGGAAGAAGTTGTGTAGAACTGTGAAAAAATAAGCAAAATATACAAACTGAGTAGTTCAAGGGAAGATAAGCAACAATAAGGAGAACAGGAACTCAGGAGCGTTATGGTCTCGTGGTAACGTGAGCAGCTGCGGAACGAAAGGTCCTAGGTTCAAATCTTCCATCAAGTGTAAATTTTAATTTTTTATTTTCAGTTTATGTGACAAACTCTTATGTTTTCATCACTTTTTTGGGAGTGATTATCACATCCACAAGAAAACCTAAATCGGGCAAGGTAGAAGAATCTTTTTACCCATTCGCCAAGTATACAAGTTAGGTGGGTCGACAACATATTCCTGTCATGTGACGCACATGCCGTCACCAGTGTCGTATAGAATATATCAGATGTGTTTTCCTGTGGAGGAATCGGTTGACCTATGACCTTACGATCAAATGTTTTCTGTTCCCATTGGAGAGGCACGTCCTTTCGTCTACTAATCGCACGGTTTTGCAGTGCGGTCGCAAAACACAGACACTAAACTTATTACAGTGAACAGAGATGTCAATGAACGAACGGACAGATAATAACCATGCAAAAATAAAGAAAGTAAAATTTTCAGCAGAGGGAAGACTTGAAACAAGGATCTCTCGTTCAGCAGCTGCTCACGCTACCACGGGACCACGGCGCTTCTAAGCACACTTCGTCCATGATGTTGCTTATGTGGCCCATGGACTACTCAGTTTGTATATTTTGCTTATTTTTTCACAGTTCCACACAACTTCTTCCTGTTTTCTCAATTGATCTGTGTTCAGTTTATCAAGGCCTATCCACTGTGCCAACTTATAACTAAATCTGAGGGGGGTGCGATGGGGAGGTTCCCCTTGTGAGCCACGCTACCTGTATAGTCGTGCATAATTGCGAAAGTGTTGTCGCTGCAGGATTCTGTGCACGAACTGATGTCTCAATTATGTCCCATAAGTGCTCTATGGGATTCATGTTGGGAGATCTTGGTGGCCAAATCATTAGCTCGAATTATTCTGAATGTTCGTCAGACCAATCGTGAACAACTGTGGCCTAGTGATACGGCGTATTGACATCCACAAAAATCATCATTGTTACCGAACATGAGGTCTATGAATGGCTGCAAATGGTCTGAAAGTAGCCGAGCATTAACCATTCTCTGTCAATTATCAGTTCAGTTGAACGAGAGGACCCAATACATTCCATGCAAACACAACCCAGCTTGCACAGTGTCTTGTTGACAACTTGGGTTCATAGCATCGTCGGGTCTACGACACACTCGAAACCTACTATCAGCTCTTAACAGCTGAAATTGGGACTTATCTGACCAGGCCACGGTTTTCCAGTCGTCTAGGATCCAACCGCTATTCTCACAAGCCCAGGAGAGGCGCTGCAGATCGTGTCGAGCCGTTAGCAAAGGCACTCGCATAGGTCGTCCGCTGCCACAGCCCATTAACGCCAAATTTCGCCGCAGTGTCCTGACGGATACGTTCGTCGTACGCCTCACATTGATTTCTGCGGTTCTTTACAGACTGTTGATTGTCTATTAGCACTGAGCTCTCCGCAAACCCCGCTGCTCTCGGTCGTTAATTGAAGGCCGTCAGCCACTGCGTTGTCCGTGGTGAGAGGCAAAGCCTGAAATTTGATATTCTCGGCACACTCTGTACACTTTGGATGTCGGAATACTGAATTCCCTAACGATTTCCGATATGGAATGTCCTATGCGTCTAGCTGCAACTACCATTCCGCGTTCAAAGTCTATTAATTACCCTCGTGCGGTCATAATCACGTCCGAAACCTTTTCACATGAATCACCTGAGTATAAAGTACACCACCGACATTGCCCTGCCATTTTATAGCTTGTGTACACGATACTACCGCTGTTCGCATACGTGCATATCGCTATCCCATGAATTGTGTGACTAAAATATTTTTATACTTTCTTCTTACTGGTCTAGCAGCGATTGCACAGAATTGTGGCACAGATAAGTTCCATTTTCTGCCAATGTTTTTACAAATCGTATTTTTCTTACATATTCCTTCACTTTCAGTACCCGCGCACGTTATTAAAACATAAAGACCGCGAAGGGGGACTATTTACAAAGCTGCTACATTATCATCTACATTAAGCAGTTAGTGTTGTCACAGACTGTAACGTGGTTTGTATTGTACAGATGCAGACGATGGATTGCTGTAGGTTTCACAGGTTATTTGCATCCTGTGCCCACCTGTATTGTATTAAGATATTTTCCACAAAAAATAATCTCAGCAAAGTTATAAACAAAACAGTAGCTCTTGAATTCAATTTCTTCTCTGTTATTGTCCTCGCCCAGCGGTTAAGATACTCTCATTGTATAATACATCTGTTTCTGGCTATATCTTGTTCGCTATTGTGAACTCCTGAACAAGTTTTAGGTAACTGGAGGAAGGAAGCTCTATCCAGCGCGGAGGTTCAAAATTCAAATGGCTCTGAGCACAATGGGACTTAACATCTGTGGTCATCAGTCCCCTAGAACTTAGAACTACTTAAACCTAACTAACCTAAGGACATCACACACATCCATGCCCGAGGCAGGATTCGAACCTGCGACCATAGCGGTCGCGCGGTTCCAGACTGTAGCGCCTAGAACCGCACGGCCACTCAGCCGGCAGCGCGGAGGTGATGGGACGATCCTTCCATAATTCGTGAAAGGGACTTGGGGTCTAGTGGAACACACTCTAGTGGGTACTGTGACAGTGGTGAGAATTTCTCCCGTTCCACCAATAAACGATTCCGGTTAAACCTGTGGAACAGTAATGTACGTCACGCTGCACACCTGCGGTTGAGAATGGGGCTTCGCAGGACACAACGGAATTTCCGGCAACGGAAGAACCGATCATGTAAACTGGACTCACTTTCGGTAGGATATGGGTTCAAATCACCGCCCACGTTCACGTTGTCTGTGGTTACAGGAAAGTGGCGAACACTGGAATGGCTTCTTTGAAAAGCTTACTTCAAGTTTCTTTCTTATACTTACACTATCCGAGTTGCTTTTCTGATTCTAATGACCTAGTCGTCGACTTACTGTTAAAACCTAATCTCCCTTCGTTTTCTGTAGTACATCGATCGAAACCCAAATTAGTGATCACAGGAATCAGATATAATTTCACTATTAACTAGTTTCGGGCGCATCTTACTTTGCCCGTCTCAATGAAGTACAAAAATTCTCGGAACAACTTTCACCCTGATCAGAACTTTTCACCTCGAATTACACAAGATATTCAGTATTTATTAACATTAGTCAACTCGTTTCTTTACAACCACAACGAGGACAAAAATCAACACATGGTTACAACGCTTTCTGGTAACATCTACAGCTAGGATTTCGGGTCAAATTGGTGGACAGTGAAGCTGTGTTTACTGTACGCGAAACAGCCTCGTGTAACAGCTTTGCAAGCCAAGTCTTGCTAGTGCAAAAGGGGGTGTGTGAGGCTGTTTCACGGTCAGGCAGAAACAAGGGATAGTAAAAACCGACGGGTTGAAACTGTTACCAGTATTTTAATTCTGAATAATCAGTATTTTTCGCTATTTGGTTGCTCTGTTATAACGGATTTTTAATTTTTTTAAACTAATAATCGGGTAAAACAACCGGTATATTAATTTGCCATAGCAGCGATGCTATTGTTTTGGTTTTTAAATGAAATGTTTTTTGAAGTCGAGTAATGTTTATTTGAAAGATTTCCATTGATATGAAATACTGCGTTATTACATAAAATGGGAAAAACGATCAGTACTATTTTCATAACAGTACTGACAGAAACGAGCAACAGACACGTAACATAAGAATCGGTGCAGCATTATTTTATTGTTCTGCTCTTCTTTTACACTTAATAATAATAGAGGGTCTAGAAGACGTGAATAACGAAACTTTGAAAAGACATATCTCTACAACGATATGAACACAAGTCGTAGTTCAACGTTGTTACCAAAAATCTCGAAAACTCCTTGACCGGTTTAATTCAAAATTATATATATAGTTGTCAAGAAAAATTTCGAAACGTTCTTAATTGGCTTACTTCAAATTTTTGCACAATCCTTTAATAAATATTCTTTTTCCTTACATATAATTTTAAACAGAAATCGCGTGTATATATATATATATATATATATATATATATATATATATATATATATATATATATATATATTGTTTCGTTTTTTTCCTCGCAGTCGGTTTTAAAAGGAAGTGGGAAAGTTATATTTATGGCTTACTGGCTTACGATTATAGTACTACTACTATATCTGAATCTTTCGGATGTTGGTTGATTGATTGATTTGGGGGAGGGGATGAAACAGTGAGGTCACCGGTCCCATCGGGTTAGGGATGGATTGGGAAGGAAGTCTGCCGTGTCCTTTCAAAGGAACCATCCCGACATTTGCCTGAAGTGATTTCCCTAAATCAGGATGGCTGGACGCGTGTTTGAACCGTCGTTCTCCCGAATGCGTGTCCAGTGTGCTAACCACTGGGCCACTTCGCCCGGTCGTCCAAATGTAATGCTACCCATTTGCAGATTTAAACTATACGTAATACTATCATTGGAGTTTCTATCCTTACAGATCCATCATCAAAAAAAGGTCTCTCATAACCCGTATACCAACGATCCCAACCGATTATAGGAAGCTGAAATTCCAAATCAAGATTTCGTTGGCAATGACAATAAACAGGGATCAAAGTCAGAGAAGGGAGGAAGAGAAGAGTGACAGATAAGGGGGAAGAAATGGACAGGGAGGGAGAAGGGGCACGTGGACAGAGAGAGGGAGGAGGAGCTGCAGAGCGGTATGAAGGAAGAGGAGACTGGCAGAGAGAGCGGAAGGAGGTGATGGACAGACAGAGGTGAGGAGAAGGAGATGGGCAGAGAGAGGGGGGCACAAGGAGATTAGGACGTGTATCCAATTCCCATACACCTTTAGCAATTCGAAGCATTGCCGGATTCGTTAATAAATGAAATAAAATCAGCCGTCACATTTCCAAAGCAGAGTAAAATATTTATGGAGACCTGGGGGTGGAGCAGGAATGGGAGAACACAGCAGATGGAAACTTAACGCTTTTGGTTCAGCCAGTACAAACAATAGTGTCACCAGTAGTTGCTCAAATGCTAGCCGATCCTTTGGTGTCGTCTTGTTGTCACTGTAGCCTTGTACCATGGGAAGCAAGGAGAGGATGCTACTTGGTGGCCGGTATCCTCTGTCTCTAACACAACTGCACACATATATTAACAGGGTTCTTTATTGGTAAGTACAAGAAGTTACTTAAGATATTCCAGGTGTTTTGGTACTAGCTCTTCTGTAAACTATTGTTTGTACTGGCTGAACCAAAAGCGTTAAGTTTCCATCTGCTGTGTTCTCCCATTCCTGCTCCACCCCCAGGTCTCCATAAATATTTTACTCTGCTTTGGAAATGTGACGGCTGATTTTATTTCAGCCTCGCTGCTGGGGAAGTACACATCCCGCTATGCATAATACTCTGGTTGCTAGGTACTGACTCCGAGCCAGAGGCTGAGCTAACTGCGACTGCGACTCCCACTCGGCTGCGACTGACTGCTCGACTCGTTGACTCACTGGATGACTGACTGACTGGGCGCTCCGGTCAGCGGCGGCGGTGAAAATACCGGCGGCTGAGTGGGTGTTGGCGGCGCATTGTCTGCAAATCAGTTTTTGGCGTCTCTCCTGATAGGTGGGTGCTTTTAGTAATAGGTCATATTGCTGCTAACTTTTAATATAATAGCTCATATTTCCGTCAACTTTTGCCAAAAATGCATATATCGTTTTTCTCGTATCTAACGGGACACACGAATAAGAAAATGAATATGTTGCTCACAAGACAATATTTAACGTTCTATTATGAAAGATAAACAGATAAATTAGTACACAACTTTATTTCTCACGACTGTAGCAGAAAATCGGTGTACCACAACAGTCGTTTCGCGAACATAATACATTCTTGCACAGAGTCGACAATACGCTCTCAGAGCCAAAGAAGGCGGCTTCTGCCGTAATAATCATCGCAGTCGCACAGGTGATCCCAGTAACCAGTTTGAATACAGTCTTTGCCTTGTTCACAACATGCCTAAAGCAAAGTGCTCCGACAGCGTGAAGTTGCGAGGGTATGTTCGAGAATTTGGAGAGAAGTTCTTTAGTACTGATGGGAAAATATTATTTTGTAAACTGTGTGTAGTTAAAGTAAGTGGAGAAAAGTGCTTTAATGTGCAAAACACTGTAATACCGCTAAACACAGCAGCTGTGTGAAACGAAGTGCTGAAAATAACAGCAGTCAAACGCTGTTATTTGAACAGACAGGTCAATCGTCAACTGTGCAGTCATTCTGCAAGGATTTGTGTGAGATGATGGAGTCCTGCAACATCCCATTGGAAAAGCTGAAGAATCCACGCTTCAGACAGTTCTTGGAGAAGTACACAACACAACCAATTCCAGATGAATCTACACTGAGAAAGAACTATTTATCCGTATGCTACAATGATGTGCTCAACAAAATACGAATTACTATTGCTGAGCAAAAGATCTGGCTGTCGATAGATGAATCTACGGATATTAGTGGGCGATATATTGTAAATGTTGTTGTTGGTGTCCTCAAAGTTGATGGCCCTGGAGATATGTTCCTACTAACGTGCGAAGCTCTCGATAAAGTAAACAATTCGACGATTGCTACTTTGCTTGACAACTCTCTGAAGCTACTGTGGCTGGATGGTGTGAAAAGAGACAACGTTTTGTTGCTTGCAACAGGTGGTGGTTCATATACGACTAGAGCAGCCAAAAGGCTTCAGATTCTCTACCCCAGTATGGTGTACGCCACTTGCCTTGCAAATGCGTTGCACAGAGTTGCCGAAGAGGTGCGATCAAATTACTCTGACGTGGACAAATTAATTTCCAGTGGCAAGAAAATCTATGTGAAGGCTCCGCTACGGGTGCAGAAATTAAAGGAACAAGCACGTTCAACGCCCCTCCCACCTAAATCTGTTCTTAGAGGATGGGGTTCTTGGCTTAATGCTGCTGAGTATTACTGCACCTACTACACCCAAATAAAGACAATCTTCTGTGAACTTGATAGCGATGAATCAAGGGCTATTAAAATTGTGAAAGAAACTTGGCATACATCAACGCCAATTTTTCAGTGATATCAAAAGCCATCAAACGACTGGAAGCTGTTGGCACTCAGCTATGTGAGGCCCTGAGTATTGCGCAACATGTGCAGAGTGGGTTGGGTTGAGCTCGTGGTCATGTGGCTGACAAAGTGAAAACCAAATTGCAAAGTGCTCTTCAACGGAATCCTGGATACTCTACATTGTGCAAAATTAGTGACAGTCTTTCAGGGAATGCCGCAACATTTGAAGATACTGAAACAAAGCTGAACTCCAGTGACATGGCTGCCTTCAAATACGTTCCAGTGACGTCTTGTGAAGTGGAGAGGAGCTTTTCCAAGTACAAAACTATCCTCAGCGACAATTGTAGATCTTTGACAATGGAAAACCTGAAAATGCACCTTGTGATCGAGTGCAATCTTGCAGATACTGAAGATTGACCTACGGTATTAAATAATGTGAAACGCTTTAAATACTATGTAGAAATATAAACATTGTTTTACTGTTTCGATAGATGATCTTTTCACTGTACTTTGTGTTTAGAAAATAAAACATTCAGACATTCAAGAAATAGGTGCAAATTAGCGACGAACCCTAGAGGAAGAGAGAACTATACTTACAATATTTTGAGAAGTGAATTTTGTATTACTTCATGGTGAATAAAAAATTAAATAAACAAACAAGAATACTTTAAATAAACTTCTATTAAGTCATATTTTACTTTTTTAATGTCATATTTATGTAAGTTTTAGGCCATAAATGCTTGCATATTTCACTGTTTTTTAGTAATTAAAATTTGGGCCCTAGTTATTACCCTAGTGTCCATTCTCAAAGTTGCATTGAGAAATCTCAATCTTAATATAATGCAGCCAAACTCCTGTCTCAAAGGCTTCTGAGCAACCTCAAAGACAGAAATTCAAAAGTATTACAGAACCTCCTGAGGTCCAGTTTTACATTATCAGATCCACAGATAAAAAAAAGAAAATTACATGGACGCCTTCAGCGACAGCATTACAAATTGGTCCCAAGAGGTAATTAACCACTTCGATGAAATCGGTAAATCTCCACCTATACGACACAGAGAGGAACAACTGCAAACCGTCTTCGATCATCACATGTTCAGGAAGTAGGCAAAAATCATCTAGTGGAACATGAAACCTTGTTTCTGAAAGAAACATGTAATGAATAAACCATGGCCAAACACAGCATCAAGAAGGTAGTGGTCGACAGAGGCAGATGACAGAATGCAAGGACCGATCAGTCGTCAGAGAGGAACTAATAACTGTCGATTCATCATTATCATCGACCCGACGGGCAACTGTGGCTTCAGTGACCACAAGCACCAATAATAGACAGCTCGTAGAAAGCGGGCTGAACACACTGCGCCCCTTGCGCCGGCTATCATTGACCTCTGTACAGCAACAAGCCTGGCTGCTTTGGTGTCTGGTACATTGGGCCTGGAGTCTCATTGATTGGAGTAGAACTGTCTTCAGTAATGAGTCCCGCTTTGCTTTGAGTCTCGATGATCAGTGAAGGTGTCTCTAGAGACGCCTCAGACAATAGAGGGACACCAACATGACTGTTACCAGCCATACAGCTCGACAACCAGGAGTTATGGTCTGGGGTGCCATTTCATTTCATAGCAGGGCCCCTGTCATCCGTGGCACCCTTACAGCACAGCAGTACGCCCCATTTCGTTGCCTTTCATGGTAAGCCATCCTGAGCTTACATTACAGCAAGACAATGCTTGCCTGCACACGACGAGAGTTTCTACTGCTTGTCTTCTTGCTTGCCAAACCATAACTTGGATAGCGAGTTCGCCGGATCTGTTCCCAATTGAGAACGTTTGGAGCATTATGAACAGGACCCTTCAACCAGCTCGGGATTTTGACGATCTGTCGCGCCATTTGGATAGAATTTGGCACAATATCCCTCAATAGGACAACCAACAGCTCTAACAATCAGTGCCAAGCCGAATAATAGCTTGCATAAAGGCCAGAGGTGGGCCAAAGCGTTGCTGACTTGCTGAAGTTCTTCCTCTTGAATGAATATCTAACACTTCTGTAACTGTAATCATTTATTTGTCTGTAAATGTACATCACCGATTTTCGTTCCATTCGGATAGTTCCTTCGTCATGTGTCTTTCTTCCTCTTACTACTAAACTAAACTAAACTAAACTAAACTCCGTCCGTTCGTGCCATGAAGGCCCAACGATACCGACCGGCCGCCGTGTCATTCTAAGTCCACAGACGTCACTGGATGCGGATATGGAGGGGTTTGTGGTCAGCACACCGCTCTCCCGACCGTATGTCAATTTACGAGTCCGGAGCCTCTACTTCCCAATCAAGTAGCTCCTCAGTTTGCCTCACAAGGGCTGAGAGCACCCCGATTGGCAACAGCGCTCGGTAGACTGGATGGTCACCCACCCAAGTGCTAGCCCAGCCCAACAGCGCTTAACTTCGGTGATCTGACGGGAACCGGTGTTACCGCTGTGGCAAGGCCGTTGGCTCTTCCTCTTACAGCGTAATAAAAATTGAATATTGCTTATCTTCTACCGGCGTCTCGAAAAGTAATGGGAGATTGAATACTACAAAAAAAGTACTAATATTCTCCTATTCATTCTAATTTTTTGAAAACTTGCTCAAAAATCATGTTGTAATCGAGGATCGCACCCCTATTTGGGCATTACGAACAGTCAATGCTAAAAGCTGAAAACTGACAATTCAGAACTCTGTTTTTCGTGTAAGTTTATTACTGGAAACAACAGCATTAAAAAACCGAAAATTGGTTATTTCTGAAACAGGTTATTTTGAGCGACTTTAGCAGTCAGGTTACGCTGAGAATGAAATAACCGGTGACTAAAAACCGGTTGTTGCAGCTACAACCACCATCTCTAAGCAAAAACCAGCTTGTTTTTCATGAAAGGGCTTTGCATCTCTCATTTCGTGCTGTGTAAACGTCGCTGTTTGTTATCACAAAACAGTGAACGAACCTCATCGATTGCTACAAAAAGTATTCGTTTTTGTGTTATTGGTAAGAAAAGGCCATCAAAATGGGGCATGAAGAGGGAATGCGCTGAAGAAAACGGGCGTGGTCCTCACTCTTTTCGTGCTTGTTCCGCGCAACGTTTCGCTACAAAAGGCCAAAATAACTTTTTGCAGCTGTATCGCGTCCGCGCGTGGAGTGGTGAAAATGCACCGTAAGATATGATATTCAAAAATGGTTCAAATGGCTCTGAGCACTATGGGACTTAACATCTGTGGTCATCAGTCCCCTAGAACTTAGAACTACTTAAACCTAACTAACCTAAGGACATCACACACATCCATGCCCGAGGCAGGATTCGAACCTGCGACCGTAGCGGTCACGCGGTTCCAAACTGAAGCGCCTAGAACCGCACGGCGACATGATATTCGCTGTAGCAGTCAGTTCCCAGGAATCCTCACGCAAGACTCTCACACGTCCATCGGTTTCTTCGTATTACATGTCCTTGTGAATTTACCTCGCTGTGTATGATACAGTGAAGCTGTCTGTGAGAAATCTATGCAGATCTTTGCAGAATCATCTGGGTTCGGGTAAAAACTATTTGTAGCAATGTTAGACTGACTTGTAAGACGAACTAAAGAGCTGAGAAAGAATGAATAGCGTAGCAAGCTGAAAAAAAGGTCTCGTCTTCCAAAGCCGAGCTACTTAACTTCTAGTCCATTTGTCCTATGAAAACTTTTTCAGGGCTTTACAAAACCACTCCTTACGAATGCCGAGTTTGATCATCTTACATTGTACAGTCTCATACATAAAAACTGACCGCCGGCCGGCCGCCACAGAGTCTAAGTCCGAGTCGTTCACTTAAGGTGGCCAATACAACTGACCGCCCACTGTAAGATGGGGAAGTGTTAGGAGGAAGTGAGCCTGTGGTCTTGCGGTAACCGTCGTGCATTCTGAACTTGGAGTCGCATGTTCGCGTCCAACTGTTTTTTTTATCACATTTCGGTGTAAAGTGAAGAGTCTGATTGAACATCGAAGACAATTCGCGTAATATTCTACGCACCCGCAATAACAAGTATTCCAGAAACAATTCCGCAGGACAGCTCGTGGCTGCGTCGCGATCATAACAGCTTACGCTCGAGCGTTTCCTCGCGCTGCAGCGGCTACCGGCCACCGGCCAGACGCCACCCGCCGCCTGAAATCCGGTGCCGCCCATGTGAAGGCGGCGCCACGCTGTCAGTGTATGTATCAATGCCATTTTCGAATTTGAAGTTCTAGTTATCATCTTGCAGTTACGCATTGGATTTTGCATACTTGAAAATCATGAACAACAGTTATGCCTTGTAAAATTGAGTCGCAAGTGGAAAAAGGAGTAACATCTGCAACACAACGTTTACTTTTGGTATAACAGAGGGGTGAATGTAGAGGAGGCAGCTAGAAAGATTTGAACTGTGCGTGGAGCGAGTGCCTTTGGGAAAAGTACGCCAGAAAAAGATATTCTTGTTTCAACAAAGATCGTTCTGGCATGAATGATTTTTCACATTAAGGAAGTCTCGACTACTGATATATGTGACTGATTTCCATTTTACCGTCATGCGACATTTGCATTCAACAAGCAAAGTTCAGAAGCCTGCTGTAGGAGTACTGCATGCTCTAATTCGAAACAACAAAAATCAACGGAGTGACTATTATTGAACGTCATCAGGTCGCTCATTGAGCATTCCTATGCAGTACTGTTACTGGTGACGTGTTATGATGCCTTTATCGTTAATTTCCTAAGAAGAAATGAAAGACTGAGCCCCACTAAAAGACATAGACTAGAGTAAAGTGTAGTGTGAACATAATATTTTACATTTGATAACTCCATAAGTGTGTTTTGGACTACGAATTCTGCCCCAAGGGGTGTGTTCAACACAGCTGGAATTTGTTGTCAACAACTGAGACACCTTTCGGTCGCAGTGTAAGAAAGTCGAGCAACAAAACTACATCACCTGTGCTACTGCATGATACCTCACTCTGTTGATTTCAGAAACAAAACTATCCAGGAGAATGATAGGAAAGTCGCCTCTCAGACACTTGTATTGATAGGGAAGTCCTCTCTCAAGCACTTGTCCCTCTCGTCATATATTCGAAAAATATTACCTTTCCCGCTCTTGATCGATCAACCGCCAAGGCAATTCATTTCTAGACGAAAATACTCTCAAAACTAGACTGGTTTAATGACATCGTTAAAACAAGTAGGTTTCTACGGGCGTAGAATTTGTAAACAACAGTTGCATTGTCAGATTGTTGTAGATATCGTGGAAGAAAATTCAGTTGCTGATTAATTTCTCTTTGATGATTACTGTTGCGTTTAGTAAACTAATGGAAAATGCAAATAAAATATTCACTTTACTAATACAAATTAAATTCAGCTTACTACAGAAACATCACGACGGCAGTCTATCTTAATAAAGCATTAAGTTCAAAAATGGTTCAAAGGTCTCTGAGCACTATGGGACTTAACTTCTGAGGTCATCAGTCCCCTAGAACTTAGAACTAGTTAAATCTAACTAACCTAAAGACATCACACACATCCATCCCGAGGCAGGATTCGAACCTGCATCCGTAGTGGTCGCGCGGTTCCAGGCTGTACCGAAGCATTAAGTGTCTGTAAGACGATTGATCCTATTTTAACACGAATTAGTAGGATATTACCGACTTTAGACTTCAAAAAGATCTGTATTTACTTCATTTCCTGTATCATTCGCAAGTATTATGAAAATGTGGCATTTCATAGATAAAGTTATGCATTCACAACAACAAAATATATGTCGGCAGAAAACAAACGTGGCATTATGAAATTGGCAGTACCGAAAGGTTTCCGCTCTGACACTAAGCGTTACTGTAAGCAGCAAGCCGAATTTTGCTCGAGCGTTGTCTTACGATTCCCTTATTGAGTTTGTATCTGCCTGCTTGTAGCTCAGCCACAAAAGAATTAAAAATCTGGCTTTCAGCGAGTCTCGAAAGGCGAACGAAAGCAGCTTGCACCTGGTTACCTGGGAACTGGTTTTTTCTACAGTGGGAAGACATCCTTTTGTAGTTGAATTGTTGGCAAATGTCAGTCAGACGTGTGCCGTTGGTCTAAGCGTTTCGGTATGTTGAATTTGTACCAATGATTTTTCTACAGGTTTTTTCTGTTCCAAATAGAGAGTTGAAGACTCCCATTAGTATTTTCACGTCATCTTGGTGAATTTTGCTCATATCATTTTCGAGTGTGTTCCAGAATTTTTCGACATTTTTGGTGTTTTTCTTATTTTCGATGTTGGGGGGGGGGGCATGTGCATTGATGAGTGTATATTTTTTACTGGGGCTCTGAATGAGCATAGTCATAAGTCGATTGTTGATGGGTGTGATTTCTTTGACAGAGCTGATGATAGATCTGTGTTCGAGAAAAGCAATGCCGAAGATTGGTACGCCTTTCGCTACCTTTTGTTGTATTTTGCTCTTGAAGATGCAATGGGTTCCGCAATGCAATGTTTCACTGTCAGTGAGTCGTGGTTCGTGAAGGGCAAGGATGAGAATTTTTTGTTGGTCGACTTCTTTTGTGAGATTATTTAGTTTTCGTGCTTGGATCAATGTGCCGATGCTTAGTTTTCAAATGCATGTTTTCTGCTTGTAGGGAAATTTACCAGAGATCTTCGATATTCTCTGCCGTGCTAACCTGGCCTCCCCAGAATCCGAAATTCCAACTGCCGCCTGTCGACAGTTTCCACAGTTCATGTTTGCTTGTGTTTCATTGGTTTGGCCTGGGTGATTCCAGGACCGGACAGGACCAGACGGTGTTGAAGCCTTTGGAAGCAAATATTTTCAGCCGAGCTCATTGAGCTAACAGACGGTGACCGGAGTAGCGGTGGTTTTCACTCAGACGTGCGTGGATTTTGAGTTCAATGGATTGAGTAGTCGTTGAGGATTGTGTTAGTATTTGGTTCACCCCAAGTATTTGCTTTCTTCGGTACCACCCATATGGGGGAGGGTTTCCCCTATCGACCCCACGGGATTATTATTATTATTATTATTATTATTGTCATTATGTCATCAGCAAATCCGATATGGTGCATCTTCCCATCACTGAAATAGAAGTGTATTGTTCGACTCAGTATTTCCATCACATAAATATGGGTTATAATTACGTTACATTGCTGCTAGTAGACATATTTCTCACTGTTACTTGGACTGTTGCTACCTGTTACTCCATCATAGGAATTTATGTGCGCAGCATTGTTGCAATACAGACGTTCAAATTATCCGATTTCTGTAATTTCATTTCGATACCAGATCGTTCTGATCGGATTCAGCCAGTCAGGCTTAATGTGGATATCCGAATACGACTCTCATCATTTGATAGACTGGGTAAACCACATTCTTAATCGGACGGTTGAATCTAGATCACTTATTTATGACAGGGCCTGAATTCTTAAACACTGTGAAAAATAATAATACAATGTGCTTATTACTAATATTTTATTTAAATATAAATATATGAACGAACGAGATAACAGTTTATTTACAGGAGCAGAGCACCATCCATCATAGCAGGGCAGTGCGAGATTGGTTTCAGGGCCAAGAGAGGATAAAGCTGTTGGCGTTTGTTCCACAATCACCGAGAATCAACCAGTTAGAGAATATGTGGGCAGAGGTAACAAGGTCATTGCCATGTGGACCTACAAATGCAAGCGACCTTTGGACGAATATAGAAAACGTATGGTGGGAAGTAAACCACCACGCTACACTGTCGACGACTTAATGAAAACAATGCCCCTACGCCTTCGAGAAATCTTACGTAATGTTCGTGGTTGGGTTGGTTACTAAAAGTATACTCGTCCACAAAACCCATGTGGACAATTATCTGATAGTCGGTCAAGCTTTGCTTTGTCGCATCTCTTTAGATACAAGTCCATTTACTTTCAGTCTCCGCCTTACAATTCTTGCAATGCAAGGTAATTGAAAAACGTCATCCACTCGACGCCAACTGAGGAACTGACTGGTGCATGTGTTGTTGAACACACAGTAGTTGTCACCCTCATTGGAATCAATGACTGTGTGTGAGTGTGTGTGTGTGTGTGGGGGGGGGGGGGGGTGTTTTCGTGTTCACGCACATTCTGAATCAATACTATTAACATTAGAGAGACAACCAACAATGAATATTGCATCAAATATGACTGTAAAGTGTTTTAATGCGATGGGAAGTTACAAACTGAATTTTTACCCAACTCACGACCTGCATATTACGTTACGTTAAGTAAGATGTATTAACTCCATAGTGTCGTTAGCAGAGACAGTGCGTTCTTGTTGTCGAGATTCGCGACAAGTGCAGCGATTAGCAGTGCCATATGCCGCCGCGATTTGTTTATGTTGGCTGAGCGTGGACACTGCAGCAGACGCTTCGACATAAACAGAAAGAAATCACCTGAAATCACCCATGGCTCTGACTGCAGTGAGCGGATATCACTGCCTGCGTGTTCTTATAGTAACCAACGTGAGACTCTACTCACAGGTGCCATGGAGCAATTGCAACGGGTATCATGTCATTAGTCATCAGAATATTAACCAGTGATGAAATGTCCACTCTATTTGAATCCCAAGAAAATAGGAACCTTCTCACAAAGGAATGTGAGGTGATATCAAAATTTATCCAAAGTGGTTATAATGGCTCTGAGTACTATGGGACTCAACTGCTGTGGTCATCAGTCCCCTAGAACTTAGAACTACTTAATCCTAACTAACCTAAGGACATCACACACATCCATGCCAGAGGCAGGATTCGAACCTGCGACCGTAGCAGTCGCACGGTTCCGGACTGCGCGCCTAGAACCGGGAGACCACCGCGGCTGGGAAAAATTTATCCAACATACAAAAATTAACTGCAGGGCTTTCATGTATGCAGTAATAGCACACAAGGAAATATTATGTCTTGGAAGCGTATATTTCATTTCCTCTTCTCATATTAACGCCCTTGTTTTAGTATGAAGTGAGAAAAAAACACGAAAAACTAAAGTTCCTGAGAAGCATATTGGTCATTTCCTCTTCTCATATCCTAACTTTTATTTTAGTACGAAGTAAAAAAACAAGCAGATTAAGTTTGTGAAGCATAATATGACACTATCGTAGGCGCTATCGGAAACGCAAAAAGCAGGGAGCTGTCCATTCTTTTGTCCTACAGTCTGTCTCCTTTCATGCATTACTCCCGCTGGGAGATTCTTATTTAAGGACTTGTGGGCTTCAAGTTCTTCAGCAGAACAAGCCTTATGTTATTGTGCTAATTACGGTATGGAAAAAATGCAACAAAGACGATTTCCACTAAAGCAGTGGGGATATTTGCAAATGTCTGTATTCAGCAATGACTACCAGCTGCCATAACACTTCACAGAATCCATGCGGCAGGCAACACGACTGTGCGTGCACTTCAGACTTCATTCAGTAAGACGTCAGGGGATGGATGGAAACGTCAAATTAACGTCGCTTTCCGAGTCGTATTCAGTCCAGAATGAGGTGTTATTAAGGTAGTTGAGCGTTCTAGCAATTACACTTTTATAATTCCCATATGAGTATTCCGATAGCCAAAAGAACCTGTTAATGTGAAACTATCGGGAACTGCATTAATATCAAACTGCAAGAACTTGAGACAATACATGGACTCTTCTCTTCGCTGGGTGACCTATTACTGTTATTTAGGATTCTCTCCGTCCTAGGCGTAATGCAAATGGAACTTCAGAGGCGCTTTCCGCTATTCTTGACAAACATCAGCAACTTGTAATCAGTGCGAATTGCAACTGCGTGATGATATGGCTCAGGTTGTCAGTAGTTGTGGTGGTGTTATGCTGTCAAACTGCTTACAGTAACATTAATGGTGGCACACATAATTTAGCGCTGACTACCTACTTAAGTAAAGATAGTGTTGTGGCGTCGTCGCTTCTCTTTATTTGGCCTCAGCTTAAGTAATCCGATTTAACGAACATAGTACTCCATTCGCGGGCAGCTAATATACAGTACGACTACAGAGCTACAGAGATCATCGTGCGGGTATTACATTAATTCTGCAATGAATTGCTTAACAAATATTACCCTCAGCTATGCAGCTGGAATGACTAATTACACAGGTACTCTGTGTTGCACTTGGTTAAGGGATCACTTCGCTGCAATCCTGCTTCTACTGTTCGTAAATACTTGTATACTTCATAAATGGTTCAAATGGCTCCGAGCACTATGGGACTTAACTTCTGAGGTCATCAGTCCACTAGAACTTAGAACTACTTAAACCTAACTAACCTAATGACATCAGACACATCCATGCCCGAGACAGGATTCGAACCTGCGACCGTAGCGGTCGCGCGGTTCCAGACTGTAGCGCCTAGAACAGATCGGCCACCCCGGCCGGCATACTTGTATACTAACCATTCGTTATTTGACTAAATATGAACTACAATCTGATTCGCATATATATGGCGTGGGTTAGCGGCGGCAGAAAGCAATGACTAAGGGTTGGAAGGCGTTGAAGTCCCGTTACACTGATGGCAAGACAAATGTTCGCAAATCACCTCTATTGCCTCAAGAAACGATTGCATCTTAAATATCGAAGGACCGACGTCCACACTGTCACAGCGCGTTGAAATACAGCTAAGACGGCAGATGAATATTTGTGACCGACTGGGCTTCGAACCTGGACCTCCTACTTACTAGACAGACATGCTGATCACTGCACAATTTTTTTTTTTTTTTAAAGTTTGAGATGACTTTCAGCACCAGGTAGGCGGAGACAAAGAGGGCAGGGGTCGAAGATCCGAGGCTTGGCCTCAATGCCTCCACCATACCTGTTACTGAACAGCTGCATTATTCCCATGTATTCCATGTTTGCACCCATATATACCTTTAAATTGTGGAAAAAAAATGAAGTAGTAATTAAGGTAAAATAGAATACAGATTGCCGCCTCCAATGGCGTGCGTTCCTTGTGGAACATAACTTATAACAGTGAAAAGGGTGACGGAAAAATACATAACAAACATTCATTCAGAAATATATTCACAATTTCAGTTATTATGCTCTTAACCACAATCCGAGTTGGAGTCTCTCTTCAGTTACAGCTAACCAGTGTGCACTTATTGCACTATTGTAAGAACCGAGATGCAGTATTTTGGATTTAAAATTTTGTAAATTCGTTGTAAGAACTTATGAGACCAAGCTGCTTAGGTCATCGGTCCCTAAGCTTACACACTACTTAATCTAACTTAATCTAACTTACGCTATGGGCAACACACACACCCATGCCGGAGGGAGGGCTCGAACCTCCGACGGTGGGCACTGTCGGGACGCAGCAGTCAACTTCTTTTCAGCACCTGTCTACACATGCTCCTCGTCAGACGCGAATTCCCATCTTTGCCGCATACCACATGAGCGGCTCTATCGGGAATGCCCGAAAGGAAAGACACTAAGAATCCGGGTTCGAACCTGATCAAGCACAAATTTTCATCTGAGGCCGTTGTTCTATTTCAATGCGCTAGACAGTCTGGATATCTGTCCTTCAATCTTTAATTTATTAACAAGGCTGTCTATTTCGATTCGTAGTGTCTGTTCTTTCGGAACACACACACACACACACACACACACACACACGCACACACACACACACATTTTTATCTTAAGTGCTATTCGGAAAATGTTTGGCAACTTAGTGATAGTGCCGGACTGGAGCTGCATCAACCTACTCATTTCACTAGATATAGTTGTAATTCTCTGAACCATTCCTGTTTAATAAGTGATAGCGACAGTGTCTCTCATCGTTTACTTTGTTGGATACCGCTTCTCTCTGCCCTAGCCTATACTATAGCAATGAGTGATTGCTCACATTCTTGATACCTCACTGGACGTGCTACTGCAACTGTAGCCAAAGATTCAAAGAGCGCTGGAAAAGTATGTTCCAAGTCAGATGGTTTTGCTCCTCCCGTACTGTCATTGAAAACGATAACAGCGAAACTAAGTATAGGTATCCTATGAAACCCTTGAGTTCATACTGTGGTGCTGTGAAGATGAAAAAAGTAGTTTTTCACAATTATCAGATGACAGATGGAATTAGTCAGATTCCACTAATTATGATTGCATTATTAATGTTGATTCACAGGCGCTTTTCTGCCGCTTATTGTAACTGTTATTTGAATGTTGGAGCTGGAAGAATAGAAACATCAAAGTTTCGCTATATGGAATGTTCGAATTCACCCTAAGTCTTCACGTTTCGAACAAAGGCGGAATATCCGTCAGGAAAGCTGACAATAATAAGACAGGCCATGCCTGTCTTCTGGTGGATGTGCCAATGACAGTGATCTCAATAACAATATTGTACAGCAAATATACATTGCCAACTCAACCACTGGAGAAGTTCCAAAACTGTGATTCGCGTCTGGTGAATACGCTTTCAAGGTTTCTGTCCGATTAAGTCAGTAAAACACAAATAATTGCCGCAGTTATTAATTTATGAAATTTAGTTTGCATTCAGTGGATCGATGTATTACAAGCAATTGTACTCTGGCCCCTAAACCTAGTTACAGAAATGCGAATAAGACTCATTGACATATAATGAGGATCTTGCGGCCCTTGCCACCCGCAACTTTGAAACGAAGCTATTGTCACTTCCGAGGTCTCTCACAGAACACATCAGCTGGTATCCTTCCTGGCGGTATAACTGAAACTTGGCAACAGTGCAGAATATGTTTGGCAACTCTGTGACCGACGAGTTACTTCCTTGATGGCACAAAAAAATGGTTCAAATGGCTCTGAGCACTATGAGACTTAACAGCTGTGGTCATCAGTCCCCTAGAACTTAGAACTACTTAAACCTAACTAACCTAAGGACATCACACACATCCATGCCCGAGGCAGGATTCGAACCTGTGACCGTAGCAGTCGCGCGGTTCCGGACTGCGCGCCTAGAACCGCGAGACCACCGCGGCCGGCCTTGATGGCACAGAACTTGATATTACCGTGTCGTTTCTATTTAATACTGAGTGATTTTCGCTTGAGACGTGACATAAGGATATCAGTTAATCCTTTTGAGTCCAGGAAAGTCGTTCCACATGGGAAATACAACTACTGTCGCCTCTTATGTTGCGATTTATCTGCCATAGCGCTTACTGAGTCAATAAGTGGACGACACCGCGCCTGTTCGCTAGCTCGTGGGTAACGTGCTTGCCTGTCAGGTGCATGCTGCCTCTGTTCGCCTTTCGATCCTCGCCGAAAGCTATATTTTTAATTGTTTTGTAGCAGAGCTACAAGCAGGCAGATACAAATTCAATGAGGGAATCGTAAGACAACGCTCTAACAAAATTCGTCTTGCTTCTTTTAGTAACCCTTAGTGTCAAAGCGAAAACCTTGAGGTACTGCTAAATTCATAGTGCCACGTTTTTGTTTTCTGCCGACATATTTTTTGTTGTTGTGAATACATAATTTTATCTATGAACTGCCACATTTTCATAATACTTGCGAAGCAAATCATGTGAAGTAACACTTCACCAACTTGTTGGGAAGGTGGAAAAAGCACTACCCTTTCTGGATGCTCTCTGTATCTTCCTGGATGTCGAGTAATACGACCATCGAGTAAATGGTTAGAGATGAAGAACCTAGTGGTGAATGAACTCATAGACGAGCTGAATGCGGGGTGACTACTCTTGAAAAGAATAAGTAGACGATCTATTCACAGTAAGACTTAGAAAATTTGCTGGTACTGTTAAACCTATGTGCACTGAACATTGTGAAAAAGTATTTAAAGACGAGCCCCACGAAAATTGGTGTAGTATTATTTATGGGGAAGTATGTCCAGCACACATCCTGAAAAATTATGTTTCTCGATGAAACTTTAGAGAGGGTTGTAGTGTATCTAGAGGTAGCCCTGGATGGAAAACTATTATGAACACCTCACATCAAGAATATTTTCCACTGCGAAAGATAATCTTACAAGCACTAGAAGTTGCTATAGGGTAAACTGGGGTCTAAACCCAGTACGTACTGGATATACATCCCTGAAAAAAGACCAATTATCATTTATTGGCCTATAATATGAACAAAGTCGAACAGAAGGTGGCTGCTAGGGAGTCTGGCAAAGTGCAGAGACTGGCCTGCTTTCACAAACAGATGGAATTAGCAGGATATCCACTCTTGCAATGGATATTATACTAGACATGCCCGCCTTACACCTGTGGCTTAAAATGGAGGCAGCGGCAGGGACATAAAGGCTAAAAATTGGAAACAACTCTATATGGTTAGAATATACGGAATCCCAAATCAGTAAGGCGATGGCTGGGGAAATGCCGACTAACTGCCCAATAACATCTAGCTGTTTCAATAAACTTTGCCATGTAACAGTTGGAAGCAGGGAGCAGTGGAAAAACGAACCACAACACCGTGCAGGAGACATAATATAGTGGTTTACTGACAGGTTGAAAACAGATGAAAGTACCAGGTCTGGTGCACTGCCTAGAATCTCTTTAAGGAAGATGGCCGCAGTATTACACGTTTTTTTTTTCTGTCAGCATGTGCACGGAGGAAAATTATAGTAGACCCTACAAAAATCGTAGCATCTACTTTTATTCAGACAGCCAAGCAGCTCTGAAATCTGTATCAGCCCCTGCAACTAAATCGAAGGTCGTTGCAGAATGCCACGAAGCATTTTCCTTCGAACATGTCCAAAAGAACAGACACCACACATATATCCATATACAGGGTGTTTCAGGAGGAATAGCACATATTTTCGCAGGTGGTAGTACAGACGAAAAAAATTCCATATAAATGCGTCCACTTTTTATTGAGTACAGAGCTACAGCTGTTAGTACGTAACGCTAACAAACTCAAAGCAAAGGCAAATGAGGACATTCAAAGTTGATTTTCAAAAATTCACCAACCAACTTCAATGCACATTTGACTTCTCTTGATAACACCATGTGTAGCCTTACTGAGATCGTCTATGCGTTCTTTTATGAGGGCTGCGCTATTCATAACCCGAACGATCAAATCGGCTCTTGAGTTTACTTTTTATTTTTAGACTTCGCCTTTAACCATCCCCGCAGGCAAAAATCCAAATACATAAGGTCCGAGGACCTTGAAGGCCAAGAAAAGTGCCGATATCTAATGATCCACCTTCCGGGAAATGTTAGGTTGGATAATGTGTCACCTGACGACTAGAATGTGCAGGAGCCCCGTCTTGCTGGAGGAACATACGCATTCTTGTAGCCAAATGAACCTGCATGTCGGTTCTTACAATAGTGCAAGAGGTGCGCACTGATTAGATGTAACTGAAGAGAGACTCCAACTCGGCTTGAGGTTAAGGGCGAATTCCAAGCGCATGGCCACGAACAATTGGGAGCGGAAACTTAATGTCATCGGAACCTTGTTGAAGAACCATGACATGCGATTGTTAGACCGACTGTAGAAATTTCACTTTATAAATACATACATATTCAGCAAAATATATCATGTCGCAGCAGTCTTACCGATACTGCAGGTCACTGCACATAAAATATTAGCTGTAGCCTCTTGGTATGTGTGGAAACAAAATATCTTCAAAGTATCTCTCCACACGGCGACTTTTCAGAGGAAAATGGAGGACTTGGAATTAAAGACGTGCTTTTAAACTAATACATACCACTAAGACAAGCATCACGAAACTTCTGTTCCTCTCGTTAGAACCTGGGGATAGGAACGCTCCTGTTAATGTAGCATGCCAGCCTAGATTACGTCCGAAAGCACTATGGCGATTGGAGCTGTATAAGACTTCCACCAGCATAAACCAACACTAGAACCGTCCATGATTATATTACCACACATCGTCTTCACAAACCAATTCCGGTAAATTAACCCACAAAAAACTGGAGGAACGTCTGGAAAAATATCAACAACAAAATTCTACCAACTAGAGACGGTGCGACGTTGTAAACGAAACCATACCCTCAGCGCAACAATTGTGGAAAATCAAATTGAGACCATCTCCATACTGCGACAAATGTCGGCTTGTAGAAACTGTAGAGCACATCTTCTTATGTGAAAATAGAATCAGAATTTGGAACTGGACTAGGAAGAAATTAGCACTATCGACTGAACCGCAGAAAGTCATATACCGATAACTGAAGCTTTACAACCCGACTGGAAATGTTACCCGTCCGCAAAGAATAACAGTTATTCGTGGCTTCTGGGACAGTTTGTGTTTTAGGTCGTAACAAACAGAACTTAGAAGAGTACATGTTTTATATTGCAGAAGAACATTTTACGCTGAAGAAGAATAGCAAATATAAGGAATGGATTCAAATTTTTTTATCTATTGCTTTATGTGGGCTAAGAAGACGTTGACTGTTTTTTTGGTTACAAGCAGAATACTATCCTTTCACTCTTTTTTAATCCTGGAATATTCTTTTACGTTGGTTCTAAAATCAGAACTGTTCTAATTTGGCAAAACCCCTCCAGCTCCGAAATTTTTTTCATTTGTGGAAAAATATATGGCTTCCTTACAAAGCTCATATGCATCCAGTGCAAAATAACTTAAATTGTGAATATATTTCTGAATGAATGTTTGTTATGTATTTTTCCGTCACCCTTTTCACTGTTATAAATTATGTTCTACAAGGAACGCACGCCATTGGAGGCGGCAATCTGTAATTTACTTTACCTTAATTACTACTTCAATTTTTTTCCACAATTTAAAGGTATATATGGGTGCAAACATGGAATACATGGGAATAATGCAGCTGCTCAGTGACAGGTATGGGAGAGGCATTGAGGCCAGGCCTCGGATCTTCGACCCCTGCCCTCTTTGTCTCCGCCTACCTGGTGCTGAAAGTCATCTCAAACTTTAAAAAAAAATAATAATTGTGCAGTGATCTGCATGTCTGTCTAGTAAGTAGGAGGTCCAGGTTCGAAGCCCAGTCGGTCACAAATATTCATCTGCCGTCTTAGCTGTATTTCAACGCGCTGTGACAGTGTCGACGTCGGTCCTTCGATATTTAAGATGCAATTGTTTCTTGTGGCAATAGAGGTGATTTGCGAACATTTGTCTTGCCATCAGTGTAACGGGACTTCAACGCCTTCCAACCCTTAGTCATTGCTTTGTGCCGCCGCTAACCCACGCCATATATATGCGAATCAGATTGTAGTTCATATTTAGTCAAATAACGAATGGTCAGTATACAAGTATGCCGGCCGGCGTGGCCGATCTGTTCTAGGCGCTACAGTCTGGAACGGCGCGACCGCTACGGTCGCAGGTTCGAATCCTGTCTCGGGCATGGATGTGTCTGATGTCATTAGGTTAGTTAGGTTTAAGTAGTTCTAAGTTCTAGTGGACTGATGACCCCAGAAGTTAAGTCCCATAGTGCTCAGAGCCATTTGAACCATTTATGAAGTATACAAGTATTTACGAACAGTAGAAGCAGGATTGCAGCGAAGTGATCCCTTAACCAAGTGCAACACAGAGTACCTGTGTAATGAGTCATTCCAGCTGCATAGCTGAGGGTAATATTTGTTAAGCAATTCATTGCAGAATTAATGTAATACCCGCACGATGATCTCTGTAGGTCTGTAGTCGTACTGTATCATTAGCTGCCCGCGAATGGAGTACTATGTTCGTTAAATCGGATTACTCAAGCTGAGGCCAAATAAAGAGAAGCGACGACGCCACAACACTATCTTTACTTAAGTAGGTAGTCAGCGCTAAATTATGTGTGCCACCATTAATGTTA
Organism: Schistocerca americana; assembly: GCF_021461395.2. Lineage (NCBI taxonomy): Eukaryota > Metazoa > Arthropoda > Insecta > Orthoptera > Acrididae > Schistocerca > Schistocerca americana. The sequence goes on along the minus strand of NC_060120.1, from coordinate 653,500,737 downwards.
CTGTAAGCAGTTTGACAGCATAACACCACCACAACTACTGACAACCTGAGCCATATCATCACGCAGTTGTAATTCGCAGTGATTACAAGTTGCTGATGTTTGTCAAGAATAGCGGAAAGCGCCTCTGAAGTTCCATTTGCATTACGCCTAGGACGGAGAGAATCCTAAATAACAGTAATAGGTCACCCAGCGAAGAGAAGAGTCCATGTATTGTCTCAAGTTCTTGCAGTTTCATATTAATGCAGTTCCCGATAGTTTCACACTAACAGGTTCTTTTGGCTATCGGAATACTCATATGGGAATTATAAAAGTGTAATTGCTAGAACGCTCAACTACCTTAATAACACCTCATTCTGGACTGAATACGATTCGGAAAGCGACGTTAATTTGACGATTCCATCCATCCCCTGACGTCTTACTGAATGAAGTCTGAAGTGCACGCACAGTCGTGTTGCCTGCCGCATGGATTCTGTGAAGTGTTATGGCAGCTGGCAGTCATTGCTGAATACAGACATTTGCAAATATCCCCACTGCTTTAGGGAAAATCGTCTTTGTTGCATTTTTTCCATACCGTAATTAGCACAATAACATAAGGCTTGTTCTGCTGAAGAACTTGATGCCCACAAGTCCTTAAATAAGAATCTCCCAGCGGGAGTAATGCAGGAAAGGAGAGAGACTGTTGGACAAGAAGAAGAATCTTGTGTCATATTATGCTTCACAAACTTAATCTGTTTGCTTTTTACTTCATACTAAAATAAAAGTTATGATATGAGAAGAGGAAATGACTGATATGCTACTCAGGAACTTTAGTTTTTCATGTTTTTTCCTCACTTCATACTAAAACAAGACCGTTAATATGAGAAGAGGAAATGAAATATACGCTTCCAAGACATAATATTTCCTTGTGTGCTACTACTGCATACATGAAAGCCCTGCAGCTAATTTTTGTATGTTGGATAAATTTTTCCCGGCCGCGGTGGTCTCGCGGTTCTAGGCGCGCAGTCCGGAACCGTGCGACTGCTACGGTCGCAGGTTCGAATCCTGCCTCTGGCATGGATGTGTGTGATGTCCTTAGGTTAGTTAGGTTTAAGTAGTTCTAAGTTCTAGGGGACTGATGACCACAGCAGTTGAGTCCCATAGTGCTCAGAGCCATTTTAACCATTTTTGGATAAATTTTGATATCACCTCACATTCCTTTGTGAGAAGGTTCCTATTTTCTTGGCATTCAAATAGAGTGGACATTTCATCACTGGTTAATATTCTGATGACTAATGACATGATACCCGTTGCAATTGCTCCATGGCACCTGTGAGTAGAGTCTCACGTTGGTTACTATAAGAACACGCATGCAGTGATATCCGCTCACTGTAGTCAGGGCCAAGGTGATTTCTTTCTGTTTATGGCGAAGCGTCTGCTGCAGTGTCCTCGCTCAGCCAACATAAACAAATCGCGGCGGCATTGGGCACTGCTAATCGCTGCACTTGTCGCGAGCCTCGACAACAAGAGGGCACTGTTTCTGCTAACGACACTATGGAGTTAATACATCTTACTTAACGTAACGTAATATGCAGGTCGTGAGTTGGGTAAAAATTCAGTTTGTAACTTCCCATCGCATTAAAATACTTTACAGTCATATTTGATGCAATATTTATTGTTGGTTGTCTCTCTAATGTTAATAGTATTCATTCAGAATGTGCGTGAACACGAAAACACACACACACACACACACACACACACACACACACACACACATACACACACACACACACACACAGTCATTGATTCCAGTGAGGGTGACAACTACTGTGTGTTCAACAACACATGCACCAGTCAGTTCCTCAGTTGGCGTCGAGTGGATGACGTTTTTCAATTACCTTGCATTGGAAGAATCGTAAGGAGGAGACTGAAAGTAAATGGACTTGTATCTAAAGAGCTGCGACAAAGCAAAGCTTGACCGACTATCAGATAATTGTCCACATGGGTTTTGTGGACGAGTATACTTTTAGTAACCAACCAAACCACGATCATTACGTAAGATTTCTCGAAGGCGTAGCGCCATTGTTTTCATTAAGTCGTCGACAGTGTAGCGTGGTGGTTTACTTCCCACCATACGTTTTCTATATTCGTCCAAAGGTCGCTTGCATTTGTAGGTCCACAAGGCAATTACCTTGTTACCTCTGCCCACATATTCTCTATCTGGTTGATGTTCGGTGATCGTGGAACAAACGCCAACAACTTTATCCTCTCTTGGCCCTGAAACCAATCTCGCATTGCCCTGCTATAATGGATGGTGCTCTGCTCCTGTAAATAAACTGTTATCTCGTTCGTTCATATATTTATATTTAAATAAAATATTAGTAATAAGCACATTGTATTATTATTTTTCACAGTGTTTAAGAATTCAGGCCCTGTCATAAATAAGTGATCTAGATTCAACCGTCCGATTAAGAATGTGGTTTACCCAGTCTATCAAATGATGAGAGTCGTATTCGGATATCCACATTAAGCCTGACTGGCTGAATCCGATTAGAACGATCTGGTATCGAAATGAAATTACAGAAATCGGATAATTTGAACGTCTGTATTGCAACAATGCTGCGCACATAAATTCCTATGATGGAGTAACAGGTAGCAACTGTCCAAGAAACAGTGAGAAATATGTCTTCTAGCAGCAATGTAACGTAATTATAACCCATATTTATGTGATGGAAATACTGAGTCGAACAATACATATTTATTTCAGTGATGGGAAGATGCACCATATCGGATTTGCTGATGACATAATGACAATAATAATAATAATAATAATCCCGTGGGGCGGATAGGGGAAACGCTCCCCCATATGGGTGGTACCGAGGAAAGCAAATACTTGCGGTGAACCAAATACTAACACAATCCTCAACGACTACTCAATCCGTTGAACTCAAAATCCACGCACGTCTGAGTGAAAACCACCGCTACTCTGGTCACCGTCTGTTAGCTCAATGAGCTCGGCTGAAAATATTTGCTTCCAAAGGCTTCAACACCGTCTGGTCCTGTCCGGTCCTGGAATCACCCAGGCCAAACCAATGAAACACAAGCAAACATGAACTGTGGAAACTGTCGACAGGCGGCAGTTGGAATTTCGGATTCTGGGGAGGCCAGGTTAGCACGGCAGAGAATATCGAAGATCTCTGGTAAATTTCCCTACAAGCAGAAAACATGCATTTGAAAACTAAGCATCGGTACATTGATCCAAGCACGAAAACTAAATAATCTCACAAAAGAAGTCGACCAACAAAAAATTCTCATCCTTGCCCTTCACGAACCACGACTCACTGACAGTGAAACATTGCATTGCGGAACCCATTGCATCTTCAAGAGCACAATACAACAAAAGGTAGCGAAAGGCGTACCAATCTTCGGCATTGCTTTTCTCGAACACAGATCTATCATCAACTCTGTCAAAGAAATAACACCCATCAACAATCGACTTATGACTATGCTCATTCAGAGCCCCAGTAAAAAATATACACTCATCAATGCACATGCCCCCACCAACATCGAAAATAAGAAAAACACCAAAAAAATCGAAAAATTCTGGAACACACTCGAAAATGATATGAGCAAAATTCACCAAGACGACGTGAAAATACTAATGGGAGTCTTCAACTCTCTATTTGGAACAGAAAAAACCTGTAGAAAAATCATTGGTACAAATTCAACATACCGAAACGCTTAGACCAACGGCACACGTCTGACTGACATTTGCCAACAATTCAACTACAAAAGGATGTCTTCCCACTTTAGAAAAAACCAGTTCCCAGTTAACCAGGTGCAAGCTGCTTTCGTTCGCCTTTCGAGACTCGCTGAGAGCCAGATTTTTAATTCTTTTGTGGCTGAGCTACAAGCAGGCAGATACAAACTCAATAAGGGAATCGTAAGATAACGCTCGAGCAAAATTCGGCTTGCTGCTTACAGTAACGCTTAGTGTCAGAGCGGAAACCTTTCGGTACTGCCAATTTCATAATGCCACGTTTGTTTTCTGCCGACATATATTTTGTTGTTGTGAATGCATAATTTTATCTATGAAATGCCACATTTTCATAATACTTGCGAATGATACAGGAAATGAAGTAAATACAGATCTTTTCGAAGTCAAAAGTCGGTAATATCCTACTAATTCGTGTTAAAATAGGATCAATCGTCTTACAGACACTTAATGCTTCGGTACAGTCTGGAACCGCGCGACCACTACGGTTGCAGGTTCGAATCCTGCCTCGGGCATGGATGTGTGTGATGTCTTTAGGTTAGTTAGATTTAACTAGTTCTAAGTTCTAGGGGACTGACGACCTCAGAAGTTAAGTCCCATAGTGCTCAGAGACCTTTGAACCATTTTTGAACTTAATGCTTTATTAAGATAGACTGCCGTCGTGATGTTTCTGTAGTAAGTTGAATTTAATTTGTATTAGTAAAGTGAATATTTTATTTGCATTTTCCATTAGTTTACTAAACGCAACAGTAATCATCAAAGAGAAATTAATCAGCCACTGAATTTTCTTTCACGATATCTACAACAATCTGACAATGCAACTGTTGTTTACAAATTCTACGCCCGTAGAAACCTACTTGTTTTAACGATGTCATTAAACCAGTCTAGTTTTAAGAGTATTTTCGTCTAGAAATGAATTGCCTTGGCGGTTGATCGATCAAGAGCGGGAAAGGTAATATTTTTCGAATATATGACGAGAGGGACAAGTGCTTGAGAGAGGACTTCCCTATCAATACAAGTGTCTGAGAGGCGACTTTCCTATCAATCTCCTGGATAGTTTTGTTTCTGAAATCAACAGAGTGAGGTATCATGCAGTAGCACAGGTGATGTAGTTTTGTTGCTCGACTTTCTTACACTGCGACCGAAAGGTGTCTCAGTTGTTGACAACAAATTCCAGCTGTGTTGAACACACCCCTTGGGGCAGAATTCGTAGTCCAAAACACACTTATGGAGCTATCAAATGTAAAATATTATGTTCACACTACACTTTACTCTAGTCTACGTCTTTTGGTGGGGCTCAGTCTTTCATTTCTTCTTAGGAAGTTAACGATAAAGGCATCATAACAGTACTGCATAGGAATGCTCAATGAGCGACCTGATGACGTTCAATAATAGTCACTCTGTTAATTTTTGTTGTTTCGAATTAGAGCACGCAGTACTCCTACAGCAGACTTCTGAACTTTGCCTGTTGAATGCAAATGTCGCATGATGGTAAAATGGTATATATATCAGTAGTCGAGACTACCTTAATGTGGAAAATCATTCATGCCAGAACGATCTTTATTGAAACAAGAATATCTTTTTCTGGGGTACTTTTCCCAAAGGCACTCGCTCCACGCACAGTTCAAATCTTTCTAGCTGCCTCCTCTACATTCACCCCTCTGTTATACCAAAAGTAAACGTTGTGTTGCAGATGTTACTCCTTTTTCCACTTGCGACTCAATTTTACAGGGCTTAACTGTAGTTCATGATTTTCAAGTATGCAAAATCCAATGCGTAGCTGCAAGACGATAACTAGAACTTCAAATTCGAAAATGGCATTGATACATACACTGACAGCGTGGCGCCGCCTTCACATGGGCGGCACCGGATTTCAGGCGGCGGCTGGCGTCTGGCCGGTGGCCGGTAGCCGCTGCAGCGCGAGGAAACGCTCGAGCGTAAGCTGTTAATGATCGCGACGCAGCCACGAGCTGTCCTGCGGAATTGTTTCTGGAATACTTGTTATTGCGGGTGCGTAGAATGTTACGCGAATTGTCTTCGATGTTCAATCAGACTCTTCACTTTACACCGAAATGTGATTAAAAAAAAAACAGTTGGACGCGAACATGCGACTCCAAGTTCAGAATGCACGACGGTTACCGCAAGACCACAGGCTCACTTCCTCCTAACACTTCCCCATCTCACAGTGTTGCCAGATTGTGCAGACGGCCGGACTTAGAGTTGTCAGGGGCGGTCAGTTTTATTGGCCACCTTAAGTGAACGACTCGGACTTAGTCTCTGTGGCGGCCAGCCGGCGGTCAGTTTTTATGTCTAAGACTGTACATATGGGGTCAGAGCTTTGTCGGTAACAGCCGCGTTATCGATTAAGTGTTATCTTTCTCCCTGTTCCTCACAGCCCCTTAAAAAAGTGGACGAAAGAAACAGACATGATTCTGCTCATCAGTGTTTCTACATCTACATACATACTCTGCAAATCACTGTGAAGTGCATGGCGAAAGGTATTAAGCGTGTACCGTATATAAGGTTTAAAGCTAACGCAACAGTTTCTCCAGTTCAAACAACAATGATGAGGGAGTGACTTATATAGAACTCAGATATCAACTACACAGAATAATTAAGGGTAGGGATACGATAGGCTCCAAGCAATTACAGCTAAGTGTCAAGAAAGGCATATGGCAAATTCTTGAAGAGTGATATATAGGCCCACACAGCTTCGGAAAGGTATATTTTAATATAGTGCTCTACGGTCAGAAATTCAAACTAAGACTGTCAGCATCAATAAGTGAGGACCAACATAGCAAATCAAAAGTGAAGCCATCTGAATTGTCTTTCCATTTTTAACCAATAAATTATATTGCAAACACAGTCTTAGAAGTAGGTCGTGAAACTGGAACCGTCGGTGTCATAAACAGATAATGCTATCTTTAAGAACGGCAAAAACTTTTAAGAAATCCAGAAAATATTCATTGAGACAGGACGTCGTTGGATCGGATTATGGGTTCATTTTCTGAGACAGGTTTTACAGACGATGCCAAAGAAAATTAAAGTAGTGAGAAACTGACTTCAGGGAGAATTACAATTACAGCTGTGTAAATTTCGTTGTGTAATTTGAATAGTAAACAGCCTAATAAGATGCTTGCGCTGTTCTCACAAAGCTTGGACAATCCTCACTAGCACAGTGTGTTACAGGCTTCACCCACAGTCCCTGCTGTCGGGACATCTTCGCGGGTACCGGGCGTGGTTGGACCACCCTCTCCCCAAGGGGAGTGGCGGGTTCGGCGTCGTTGGGGTCGCAGGAGGCGGAGGGTCAATGTGGAGGCTGGCCGGGTGGCATCGCTCGCTCTGTCTGTGAGTGGACATGTGGCCGGTCCTTCAGCAAGGTCCGAGCAGGCACACGGTGGGAGGGGTTTATTAGTGATTGGGAGCTCCAATGTTAGGCGGGTGATGGAGCCCCTTAGGGAAATAGCGGAAATGTCGGGGAAGAAGGCCAGTGTTCACTCTGTCTGCTTGCCGGGGGTCTCATCGGAGATGTGGATGAGGCTCTGCCGGCGGCGACAGAGAGCACTGGGTGCACCCGACTGCAAATTGCTCATGTCGGCACCAATGACTCCTGCCGTCTGGGTTCGTAGGTCATCAGAGGCTCAGACGATTCTGCGGAGATCTGGGATGCAAATTCCTCGACCTCCGTTATCGGGTGGAGAAATGTAGGGTCCCCCTGAATAGGTTAGGCGTGCACTACACGCAGGAAGCGGCTACAAGGATGGAGGAGTACGCGTGGAGTTCACATGTGGGTTTCTTAGGTTAAAGGATTCCCTCCCTAGGCCCGACAAGACGCCTCCTGAGACGCGACAGGGTAGCAGCAGGCAGAACGCAACAGGGAATAACAATATTAATGTGGTAATAGTAAACTGCAGGAGCGTCTATAGAAAGGTCGCAGAACTGCTCTCATTAAGTAACGGTCACAACGCCCACATAGCACTAGGAACGGGAATCTGGCTGAAACCAGATGTAAACAGTAATGAAATTCTAAACTGAGACTGGAATGTATACCGCAGAGACAGGCAGGACAGTGAAGGGGGAGACGTGTTTATAGCGATAAAAAGTGCAATAGTATCGAAGGAAATTGACGGAGATCCGAAATGTGAAATAATTTGGATGAAGGTCATGGTTAAAGCAGGCTCAAACATGGTAACTGGATGTCTCTATAGGCCCCGTGGCTCAGCAGCTGTTGTGGCAAAGCACCTGAAGGAAAATTTGGAAAATATTTCGAGTAGATTTCCCGGCCGTGTTATAGTTCTGGGTGGAGATTTTAATTTACCAGATATAGACTGGGAGACGCAAACGTTTGTAACGGGTGGCAGGGACAAAGAATCCAGTGAAATTTTTAAGTGCATTATCTGAAAACTACCTTGAGCAGTTAAACAGAGAACCGACTCATGGTGATAACATATTAGACCTTCTGGTGACAAACAGACCCGAACTATTTGAAACAGTTAACGCAGAAAAGTGAATCAGCGGTCATAAAGCGGTTACCGCATCGATGATTTCAGCCGTAAATAGAAGTATTAAAAATGGTCGGAAGATTTTTCTGTTTAGCAAAAGTGACAAAAAGCAGATTTCAGAGTACTTGGCGGCTCAACACAAAAGTTTCATCTCACGTACAGATAGTGTTGAGGATCAGTGGACAAAGTTGAAAACCATCGTACAATATGCATTAGATGAGCATGTGCCAAGCGAGATCGTAAGAGTTGGAAAAGAGCCACCGTGGTACCACAACCGAGTTAGAAAACTGCTACGGAAGCAAAGGGAACTTCACAGCAAACATAAACATAGCCAAAGCCTTGCAGACAAAAAAAATTGCACGAAGCGGAATCTAGTGTGAGGAGGGCTATGAGAGAGGCGTTCAATAATTCGTAAGTAAAGTTCTATGTACTGACTTGGCAGAAAATCCTAAGAAATTTTGGTCTTATATCAAAGCGGTAGGTGGATGAAAACAAAATGTTCAGACACTCTGTGACCAGGATGCTACTGAAACAGAGGATGACAGACTAAAGGCCGAAATACTAAATGTCTTTTTCCAAAGCTGTTTCACAGAGGAAGACTGGATTGTAGTTCCTTCGCTAGAATGTAGCACAGATGACGAAATGGTAGATATTGAAATAGATGACAGAGAGATAGAAAAACAATTAAAATCGCTCAAAAGAGGAGAGGCTGCTGGATCTGATGGGATACGAGTTCGATTTTACACAGAGTACGAGAAGGAACTTGCCCCCCCCCCCCCCCCCTCCAGTTTGCAGCGGTGCACCGTTGGTCTCTGGAAGAGCGTAGCGTTCCAAAAGATTGGAAAAAGGCACAGGTCATCCCCGTTTTCAAGAAGGGACGTCGAACAGATGTGCAGAACTGTAGACCTATATCTCTAACGCCGATCAGTTGTAGAATTTTGGAACACGTATTATGTTCGAGTATAATGACTTTTCTGGAGACTAGAAATCTACTCTGTAGGAATCAGCATGGGTTTCGAAAAAGACGATCGTGTGAAACCCAGCTCACGCTATTCGTCCACGAGACTCAAAGGGCCATAGACGCGGGTTCCCAGGTAGATGCCGTGTTCCTCGACTTCGGCAAAGCGTTTGATGCAGTTCCCCACAGTCATTTAATGGACGAAGTAAGAGCATATGGACTATCAGATCAATTGTGTGATTGGATTGAAGAATTCCTAGATAACAGAACGCAGCATGTCATTCTCAATGGAGAGAAGTCCTCTGAAGTAAGAGTGATTTCAGGTGTGCGCAGGGGAGTGCCGTAAGACCGTTGCTATTCACAATATACATAAATGACCTTGTGGATGACATCGGAAGTTCACTGAGGCTTTTTGCGGATGGTGCTGTAGTATATCGAGAGGTTATAACAATGGAAAATTGTACTGAAATGCAGGAGGAACTGCAGCGAATTGACGCATGGTGCAGGGAATGGCAATTGAATCTCAATGCAGACAAGTGTAATGTGCTGCGAATACATAGAAAGAAAGATCCTTTATCATATAGCTACAATATGGCAGCTCAGCAACTGGAAGCAGTTAATTCCATAAATGATCTGGGAGTAGGCATTAGGAGTGATTTAAGATGGTATGACCATATAAAATTAATCGTCGATAAAGCAGATGCCAGACTGATATTCATTGGAAGCACCCTAAGGAAATGCAGTCCGAAAACAAAAGAAGTAGGTTACAGTACACTTGTTCGCCCACTGCTTGAATATTGCTCACCAGTGTGGGATCCGCACCAGATAGGGTTGATAGAATAGATAGAGAAGATCCAACGGAGAGCAGCGCGCTTCGTTACAGGATCATTTAGTAATCGCGAAAGCGTTACGGAGATGATGGATAAACTACAGTGGAAGACTCTGCAAGAGAGACGATCAGTAGCTCGGTACGGGTTTTTGATGAAGTTTCGAGAACATACCTTCACCGAGGAGTCAAGTAGTATATTGCTCCCTCCTACGTCTATCTCGCGAAGAGACCATGAGGATAAAATCAGAGCGATTAGAGCCCACACAGAGGCATACCGACAATCTTTCTTTCCACGAACAATACGAGACTGGAATAGAAGGGAGAACTGATAGAGGTACTCAAGGTACCCTCCGCCACACACCGTCAGGTGGCTTGCGGAGTATGGATGTAGATGTAGATGGGAACCATAAGTTGTCTAATTTTGCTTTGTCATTCATAGACTCAAGTCTTCTTCTTTATCTTCTGAATCGACAACTCTCTCTCATACATTCCATTTGTCTGGCTAGATGTATTGGCTTTAAGCAGACAGAGATGAGCTCGTGTGTGTATCAGGAGGGACGATCGGAAGAATACAGCAAATAGGACGTGGTTTCCTCAGTACCACAAGAACACTGATCGCTCATGTCCAAGTCTAAGCAGTTCCGCTTCAATATAGTGTCCTTGGTATCACCAGTTACAATGTACAACATGTTTAGCACTGTCTGGATTGGTCTTACCTTTTGGTGGCCAGCGTTTGAAGATTCTGTTGAGTAATAAACTGTTGTTGAGCTAACTTATTTCTGCAAATTACCTTATGCCGTGTCTCAGGATGTCATTTAGAGACACCATGGATCTAAGGAAGCTCTTTCTGAACGTCAGTCGCTTATCAGCTGCTGATATTATCTCGGTGAATTCTACGAAGTTCTATGGCGCAAAGTATGTGGGGTTCGTCTACAGACGTTGGTCTTGGGCAACATTTAATAAGACTACAGGACAATGTAGTACTACATTCATTTTTATGGCATGTAAAAATTGTATCACACCATACAGGCGTATTCATCGGCAGAATAACGCAAGATGAGAGCAGTGATTTAAATTCTATGTGTGCTGTGTAGGCAGGTGGCACTGTTGACGGTAATCTGTTCGACGGAAGGGGGCGTTAAGCTTGGCAGCCCTATTGGTGTTATTCCACAGGAATAGGCTCTTTGCCGGCAGTGTGTTTCACCCTTTATCTTCTCGTTCACATCAAAATTTCAAAATCATATTTGAAATAGTTCAAGAGTAATCCTAAAGACTCTTGGCAGCTTTGTGTGACTGCATGCGAAAGTTGAACCACCGTTATATCCCTGAGATAAAACTGTAGTCAAAATAGTGATTTCATGAAGCTAAATATTCCATAAAAAGAAATTTTGTTTGTTAGAGGCAAAAATTGGGGCGACTTTTCTCTTTGGTTTTAGTGGTGGGGTGTGAAGTGACCAAGTTAAATCTCTTCGCCAAATGTACTCTTGTCCATTTGGGACGATGCGTGGGGTCTGAGTCAGAAATCAAAAGAATGAGGGAACACACTCACTGAGAGAAATATTGTAATATACTCAACTTTGGTACAAAAGATTCATCGGAAAAATACGCACATAAGTTCTTGGCAAAGATGGGATAAGTTAAACACTTTAACTGTTCACAGTACAGAAGTAAACATTAGTCTTGAGGCCATTATTGATCACTACTTTTGTAGAGAAAGTTGCAACTGCAGTATGATAGTCCTCGACTGCTGCTAACTGGAGCTTCTCGACAGTTTGGCTAGAACCGGTCTCTTATCCTCGCGATCCTCAGCTTAGGGGGCGTGGCACTTTAGCTGCTGCTGCTGCTGTTGGACAACAACGGAATCCTCTACACACGGAACAGCAGCCTCCTGTGTGGTATCAACATACATACATACATTAATATTTGTTCCATATATCATGAATACCACGTCACCTAATGATATGGAACGTGTCACTTTAACATAAGTTTTCTTACACAAAATAATTAATTTTCTTTTTGCAGGTACTACTTCATATCTAAATTTAATAGAAGGAGTTGTCATTCAGAAAATCTTTTAATTTGTTTTTAAATGTTGATTTGCTATCTGTGAGATTTTTAATACTATTTGGCAAATGACCAAAGATTTTTGTGTCAGCATAATTCACCCGAGTCAGTACAAGAGTCAGATTTAACCCAGAATAGTGAAGATCATCCTTTCTTCTAGTGTTGTAGCTATTCACTTCGCTGTTACTTTTGATTTGGGATGGTTTTTTAAAAACAAATTTCGTAAGTCAATATACACTCCTGGAAATTGAAATAAGAACACCATGAATTCATTGTCCCAGGAAGGGGAATCTTTATTGACACATTCCTGGGGTCAGATACATCACATGATCACACTGACAGAACCACAGGCACATAGACACAGGCAACAGAGCATGCACAATGTCGGCACTAGTACAGTGTATATCCACCTTTCGCAGCAATGCAGTCTGCTATTCTACCATGGAGACGATCGTAGAGATGCTGGATGTAGTCCTGTGGAACGGCTTGCCATTCCATTTCCACCTGGCGCCTCAGTTGGACCAGCGTTCGTGCTGGACGTGCAGACCGCGTGAGACGACGCTTCATCCAGTCCCAAACATGCTCAATGGGGGACAGATCCTGAGATCTTGCTGGCCAGGGTAGTTGACTTACACCTTCTAGAGCACGTTGGGTGGCACGGGATACATGCGGACGTGCATTGTCCTGTTGGAACAGCAAGTTCCCTTGCCGGTCTAGGAATGGTAGAACGATGGGTTCGATGACGGTTTGGATGTACCGTGCACTATTCAGTGTCCCCTCGACGATCACCAGTGGTGTACGGCCAGTGTAGGAGATCGCTCCCCACACCATGATGCCGGGTGTTGGCCCTGTGTGCCTCGGTCGTATGCAGTCCTGATTGTGGCGCTCACCTGCACGGCGCCAAACACGCATACGACCATCATTGGCACCAAGGCAGAAGCGACTCTCATCGCTGAAGACGACACGTCTCCATTCGTCCCTCCATTCACGCCTGTCGCGACACCACTGGAGGCGGGCTGCACGATGTTGGGGCGTGAGCGGAAGACGGCCTAACGGTGTGCGGGACCGTAGCCCAGCTTCATGGAGACGGTTGCGAATGGTCCTCGCCGATACCCCAGGAGCAACAGTGTCCCTAATTTGCTGGGGAGTGGCGGTGCGGTCCCCTACGGCACTGCGTAGGATCCTACGGTCTTGGCGTGCATCCGTGCGTCGCTGCGGTCCGGTCCCAGGTCGACGGGCACGTGCACCTTCCGCCGACCACTGGCGACAACATCGATGTACTGTGGAGACCTCACGCCCCACGTGTTGAGCAATTCGGCGGTACGTCCACCCGGCCTCCCGCATGCCCACTATACGCCCTCGCTCAAAGTCCGTCAACTGCACATACGGTTCACGTCCACGCTGTCGCGGCATGCTACCAGTGTTAAAGACTGCGATGGAGCTCCGTATGCCACGGCAAACTGGCTGACACTGACGGCGGCGGTGCACAAATGCTGCGCAGCTAGCGCCATTCGACGGCCAACACCGCGGTTCCTGGTGTGTCCGCTGTGCCGTGCGTGTGATCATTGCTTGTACAGCCCTCTCGCAGTGTCCGGAGCAAGTATGGTGGGTCTGACACACCGGTGTCAATGTGTTCTTTTTTCCATTTCCAGAAGTGTGTGTATGGCGAAAGTACTGTGAATATCCTGAGTTCCTTAAATAAATGTCTGCAAGGTGTCTTGGGAGGGCTCCAGCTATTATTCTGTTTACATGCTTTTGTGCAATGAATACTTTTTCTCTTAATGATAAATTACCCCAAAACATAATGCCATATGAAAGCAGTGAATGAAAGCAGGCATAGTATGCTAATTTACTGTTATGTTTATAACCACAATTTGCAATAACCCTAATAGCATAAGTAGCTGAACCTAACCGTTTCAGCAGGTCATTGATATGTTTCTTCCAAATCAGTTTCTCTTATCCAGAATGAAAGTTTCACTCTTCAGCAGAGTGTGCGCTGATATGAAGCTTCCTGCCAGATTAAAACTGTGTTTCGGACCGAGACTCGAACTCGGGAGCTGTGAGGATGGGGCGTTAGTCGTGCTTAGTTAGCTCAGATGGTAGAGCACTTGCCCGTGAAAGACAATGTCTCATAATTGCACACACCCAGAAATTTTGTATATTGTGCCTTAGCAACAGACTTCTCTTCATAGGCTATGTTTATCAACTGTGTTATGCCATTTACTCTACAGAATTGTATATACTGTGTTTTCTCAATACTCAGTGAGAATCCATTTGCAGATAACCACTTAATAATTTTCTGAAATACATTATTTGCAATTTCATCAGCTGAATCTTGTTTCTTGGGTTATCATCAAGAAAAAGAACTAGCTTTGCATCTTCATGAATATAAAGTGACAAGTCATTAATATATATTAAGAGAAATAAGGGACCCAAGACTGAACCCTGTGGACAGTATTCTTGATACCTCACCAGTTAGAGGACTCTACTGATTTTTGCAGTCTATTTGTACTGTTAATTTAAAACTTCTGCATTCTATCAGTTAAATATGAATTAAAGCATCTGTGCACAGTCTCAGTCATGCCACAATACTCAAGCTTATCTAGAAGAATTTCATCATTCACACAATCAAAAGCCTTTGATAGATCACATAATATCCCAATGCGTGATGTTCAGTTATTCGGTGCATTTAATATTTGATCAGTGAAAGCATATACAGCATTTTCTGTTGAAAAGCCTTTCTGAAAACCAAATTGACATTTTTTTAGTACTTAATTTTTACAAATAAGTGATGCTACTCTTGAATACAGCACTTTTGCAAGAATTTTGGATCAACTTGTCCGAAGTGAGATTGGGTGATAGTTGTTAGCATCGCATCTAGCCCCTTTTTTATGCAATGGTTTAACAATAGCATATTTCAGTCTATCTGGAAAAAAAAGTCTTGTTTCAGTGAGCTACTACATATGTGACTGAGAACCCTACTTATCTGCTGGGAACAAGCTTTTAGTACTCCGTTGGAAATGCCATCAATTCCATGTGAACTTTTACTTTTGAGCGAATTTATTATTTTCCTAATTTCAGTAAGAGAGGTCGGTTGAATTTCAATTTTATCAAATTACATAGGTATTGTATCCTCCATATACTGCCTTGCATTTTACAATAATATTTGGATGATATTTTCTCTACAACACTTAAAAATGACTATTAAAAATGTTTTCTACTTCTGACTTCTTGTTAACAAACTTTTCACTGAGTTTGATAGAAATACAGTCTTCTTGTGCTCTTGGTTTGATAGAAATACAGTCTTCTTGTGCTCTTGGTTGCAATGCTCCCTTTTAACAATATTCCAAACAGTTTTAATTTTATTATCACATGTGCTAATCTCAGACATAATGCACACACTTATAGACATTTTAATAAGTTTTCTGAAGTGGAGTTGGAACACTCTATCCTGACAACGTTAAATTTAGTGACTTGGCTTCCCTGTATTTCAGGAACCACTGTAGTCACTGACATGAAACTTTTACAGGACATTAAACTGTATGTTCTGAGTCTACTGAAGTACAATAATTGCATTTCAGCCACTGCTTTTGGAAATACAATTTTTTAATTACACAGTTAAAATTTTGTGTAATTTTTTGTACATTATCCTAAAAAATTTTAATTATACATAACATTACGTTCTTCTTTTAGTTCAGTACACTTGGAATATGTATTTTATTACTCCCTGAAAATTTGAATACTCTACTCGAAGTGGTTTCTGAGATGTAGGGAAGAATGGAACAGAAAATGTAAATTTTCAGGAACGGCTTCTAACGTTTCAAAAGACTGTAACTCACTTAATATATGCTTAATTTTTTTATTTTTAGTGACTCAGAAGCACCCTGCACCATACTGTATATCATCCTCATGATCTTTTTTCTGCTTGTCTTCTTTATGGTCTCCTTAGTGGCCAACTGTGCTGCATACTTTGCTTTATCAATGCAAACCTTGTCCATCTGTTCAAGTTCTCTGATGCAGTTTGCTCCAGTATTAATTCCCATATGCTGTAGCAATTTCACCCTATCAATGTTGCCATCATTAAAAACAATAACAGCATCACTGACCCCCCACTTCAGTGTCTTCATTCCAACAAAAACGTTTTTTGGCAAGAGAGTTCATATAAGATTATTGAACGACTCATTGGGATTTTGAGTCTGACCATGCAGACACTTCTTCAGTAATTCAGGATTTGCCAGGTCTCTGTAAACAAGTTTTATGATATCCATGACTGCTGCTGGGATGGAATGTTCATGGCTGTATGAACTATTTTAGTACTGGGCATTGCATTAATTGTACCATGAATCAGGTCCAGGAGGGCAAAGGTGGTGTGCTGGTTTTTCATCAGTTGACAGTCTGCGGAAAAAGGTAGCCCATACTGCCTGCTTCATTTTCAACAAATCCTCAGTATTATTTCTAATGGCCATAATACAGCTGTAGTTCATCAATCATTTTGCCTGCCCGCATCTCGTGGTTGTGCGGTAGCGTTCTCGCTTCCCACGCCCGGGTTCCCGGGTTCGATTCCCGGCGGGGTCAGGGATTTTCTCTGCCTCGTGATGGCTGGGTGTTGTGTGATGTCCGTAGGTTAGTTAGGTTTAAGTAGTTCTAAGTTCTAGGGGACTGATGACCTAAGATGTTAAGTCCCATAGTGCTCAGAGCCATTTTTTTTTTCATTTTGTCTGTCAGCCTGCCTCTTATGGTTTTACCATCAGAAAGTTTCTTGTCTCTCAAACTTTGTTTCAACCTCCTCAACCTGGTGCCCATCCTCTTCTGGACATGACCAATACATTCCAGGTTTGTAATAATCTTCTCACCATTAGGTTGAGCGGCTACTACACTGTTATATGTTTTTGAGTCTCCATCACCTAAGAAATTAGAGTAAAACATTCCCCTGTCGTTCACAGATCGACAAAAAGTTTCAATAGCTGCTCAGGCCTCCATACCACCATTTGTTCCTTCATAATTTCTGTCACAGATATTCCTTCTTCATTCCCTGATTTACACTTATAACAATGTTTGGTTAAAATCTGGAAATCTATCACCTTACCAGTATCCACACTGGTAACCATAGTAACAGAATTCTTAGAACTGTAGCTACGCTTCTGCCAAGTGCCATCAAAAGCTGCTGGTATGTCAGTCATACCAACATTTACGTCAACAGCTTCGTTTGCAGCACACTTCATTGACTCACATGCAACAGACTCCACAGCAGCTCCAATAAATCCTTCATACTTGTCGATTTTACAAGATGGGCGTGGCATATTCATTACGGCACCCACTGTTTATGCTGCAGTGTGTCCTTTGCCAATAGCTCTCAATCCATAAAACCACCTAACATTTACTTCGAAATAATTATCTTTACACTTATCAGAATTCCAAAATGAATGAGTAAATTTACAACTGGCACAATTAATGATAAGTTTCCTGGCTAGCCGATTTGATACTTCACTGTCTTCGTGTAAACTAACTGGCCCCCACATATTTTACAACACACACATTCACCTAACAGCCTTGTCAGGATGTGTAAATCTATCAGAATATAACCTAACCCACCATTTAAATCACTTTCGTTTTGAGAAAACTGTGTACCATAGCGTTTTATTTGAATCTTCGAAGAACTAATGGGTGTTTCTCTAGGACTGGCGAGTTTGCCTGTATTTCACTGTCTGTAGCTTCACACGCCACATGTTGAACATAATGTTTCCCTTTATTCGACCGAGCGAGGTGGCGCAGTGGTTAGACACTGGATTCACATTCAGGAGGACGACGGTTCAATCCCGCGTCCGGCCATCCTGATTTAGGTTTTCCGTGATTTCCCTAAATCGCTCCAGGCAAATGCCGGGATGGTTCCTTTGAAAAGGGCACGGCCGACTTCCTTCCCTAATCCGATGAGACCGAGGACCTCGCTGTCTGGTCTCCTTCCCCAAAACAACCCAACCCAACCCCTTCATTCGAAAATCTATTACCATGAAACCCACGTTTCTAAAAACACTTCGTTTCGGCGTCATACTTTACTTTTTGAGAGATTTACCAATCTATTCGTCACTTTTCCTCGGAAAAACGTTAGCACTTCGACATACAACGCTTGTTTATACTATGAAACGATACGATACTATTTTCGACAGTGCTACCAGTACAAACACGTAATTTAACCTTTGTAACATAGCCATCCTCATTTCTATACAAAAAATACCGTTTTTATTAGATCTTAAAGTAATGCACGTAAAAACGTTAACATTTTAATACGGTGTAGATTATATATGAAAAAATAAAATAAAATACTTCCCATGTGAGTTTATAAGTGATATATATAATTTACAAAATTGCAAATTTTATAATGAGATAAAACTCCAAAAATGTGAAAAACTTTTTCCGTTCTAACTCCCCTTAATAAAGTGCAGTAGTTTTTATAACCCTTCACTGCTTCTGGATCATTACTCCTCCTATCTATAAGATACTCGTTCATTTCCCTTTACTGTTTACAAGATTTTTTCATTCCTTTTGTAAACCACAGCTCTTTAGATGGTTTCTTACAATTATATTTAACTATTTCCTTAGGGACACTGTTTTCAAATATACTCACAAAGGTATCATGAAATACGTTAAATTTTAAATAAGTATCAGGTTCCCTGTACATCTCATCCCAGTCTAACTGTTGTAAACTTTCTCTAAAATTTCAATTGTTAAGTGAACGCACTGTTTTGGAGGACTGTTTTGCATTACTCTATGGAGCTACGTCATATACTGTAACTAGCTGTGCATGATGATTGCACTGGCCATTCGTAACAGGAAAAATTTTTATTTGATTAAATTTATCTTGGCCTATAAACTCATTATCTATCGGTGTGCTGCTTTCCTGTACCTCCCGAGTAGGAAAATCAATAACTGATGTCAAATTGAAAAAAAAAAACAAGTAATACAAGATCAAGCTTTCTATCGGACTCTTGCAGGAAATCTACACTGGAATCCCCACAAACAATAATTTGCTTCCATTTGTCTGACAGATAGCACAGCAAAGAATCCAAGTTTTTCAAAAATATCTCAAAATTTCCCAATGGGGCCCTATACCCGCTTACAGTTATAAAACTATCATTATTTAGTTTAAGCTCACAAGCATATGCTTTTATATGTTGGTCTACACAAACATTTTTAGTCTCGAAATTTTTCACACATTCAAAAATTTTAACGTACATGGCAACTCCTGCTGTTTCCATAGTGTCTCTGCTTACATGTGCTGGAAGCTTATATCCACCTACATTTACCCTTTCCATACCTGTGACTATATGATGTTCAGATAGACATAGTATACCTATTCCACTCTCAGTTTCTAAATCTTCTAAACAAAAAAGAAGTTAATCTAATTTGTTTTTTAATCCCCTGATATTCTGATGCTATATGCTAATATTATTTTTCACTGTGTTTTTATGAAAATCTTGTGACACACTAACATTATTATTCACTGTACTTTTATGAGAATCTTCTGATATTTTAACGTCTCTAGTAACTGTCTGTCTGAGCTTCTCATTAAGCTTAATTTGAATCAGTGTTGGATCATTGGACACTGAACTTAGCCTAAAAGAGAAGAACTCGAATGAGTTTCTGCCCCTCCTCCTCCCCACTTAAAGATTTTCCTATCATCCCAGCCAATTTACCCTTCTCTTTCGAACTGACTACGATACCACAAGGCGGACTCACATGAAGCCATAATGGTTCTTGACGGACGGCAAAAGGGTAAACTGGTGCTTAGCTCACACTAAACAACATTATTCGGCTGTTTGTTAGTACTTTGAAGCAAAAGTGATCAGAATATCCTGCAAGATGTGTTCTTTCAGTGCGACAGTGCAGTTGGTCACCCATCAACAGTTACAATGAAACACTTCAACACTAACTGTGTTATCCAAATTTGGCTCGTGTGGCATAACTCCGAAAATTTGTTACAGGGAAGAACATTTTTTGAGTAACACAGAAAGCAGACCAAATGCATTAAGATATGGTTGAAGCGTTTTTTCATACAAAGTTATTTTCTGGATTTTAATTACCAAACTTATGTAGCCATTCTCTTAATTCTACCTCTGGAAATTATAAAACTTCCTAATAGATTGTAGGATAACAGTTACAAAAATTAGTGTCAGTCGTCTGTCGATTTGCTGCAACCAATCTTTTTCGTCGCCATCTGACCATGTTTTGGACCTCCTTTTCGCTTCTTCTTCTTCCTTTTACACAAGTAGTGATTTTATGATTTTTAGAAGTTGTTCTGTATCTGTAGGATACATCTTTTACTGGAGTAGCCAATATTTCTTCGTTCTTTTGATGGTACTGGAGCAGTCTATTGGATACTAAACAGTTGCAAAACCACTGCATTCACTATCCGTTTCTTGTAATCAATAAGACTTTCTTCTACATTTCGTATATCCGGCTGCTGCTGCATGTCCATGTTCCTTATTCTGTCCTTTCATTCTACATACAGAAGTGACCGGAGAAATCTAATGTTTATACTCTGAATTCAGCATTTGTTATCTTTTTTCATGCCCATCGTACACTGCCACATTGGAAGAAGAGCCACAGGTTTGTAAAATTACATTTATTTTTCCTATATAGATTATCTAACGTAATTCTAAGTCGTCATCCTTTTTAACTGGCTATTGTCCTCCGTTGTTCTGCTAAGATGTCTACAGCGGACCAGTATTTACAGGGTTTTTTTTCTTGAAATCCTCGATGATATTAATGCTCGCTTTCTAAATTGTACTTACCTAGTGTCCTCTATAACTGAGAATCTTCAGATTTTCTTTCATTAGGTCACTGTCTATCCGCCTCTATAGCCAAGGTCGCTAAAGCACGCCCATGTGGTGGCGCTCGAATCGGAGGTAGACCGGTTCGAATCCTGGTGGAAGAAACTTTTCACAGTCAGTGTTTAGCCGGTAGTGGGGGGAGAGGTGGTGGTGTAAAGTTTCGGATTGCCTCTCGGCAGTGTCTCTTGAAGTGAGTGCATGTGACACAGTTGACGGTGATCTGTCGGACGGATGGTGATGTAATGTTCGGTGCCCCCACCGCCCCTTGGTGCTATTCGAGAAGATTAGGTTACGTGCCGGTACAGGGTTTCGCCGTCTCCCTTCCGTTTATACATAACAACGCAAACCCAACACTACACTGTACGAAGCAATCATCGCAGTCATTCACAGTGCACAGATACACACTTGACATTTCGTAACAGGTCGGAGGAAAGCACTGGCAAACTATCTCCACTAGGATCTCACCTTGAACGGCGATGCAGGATTCGAGATTCGTGCATCTGCTCCCCTACACTTTGACTTTATGCGAATTTAGACATTTTTAGCGAATCTCGATGATGAAGTCTTTTCTGGTTATCAGTCAAGGCTTCGTTCTGCGGCAACGTTTCAACGAGTTTCCTACTTATCATCTTCAGGCGAAGTGTCGGGGTCATGTCACTTCGCCTGAAGATGATAAGTACGAAATTTATTGAAAAGTTGCCGCAGAACAATACTTTGACTGTTTTTGAGGTCAATGTCTAAGCTATATGGCCCCCTTTCATTCTTATTGTAGTTGAGGATTGTCGAGGCCTTGTAGCGCGTGTGTTTCTCCCACCGGAATCTACTGGAAACAATGGAGTGTGCTGCGAGGTTCTCGAGAGGCTACGTGCCGCGAAGTCGCGCGAGGTCGCGCGTGGTTGGCGCACTGGACTCGTTATTTAGGAGGACGGCGGTTCAGATCCCTTTCCGGCCATCCACATTTAGATTTCCTATGATTTCCCTAAATTGCTTAAGGAAAATTCTGGGATGATTTCTTCAAAAGGCATTACTTTTGAATGCATTATGGGAACAGCAGTGATCAATGTCTTATAAATAATTACGATTAAAAACAGTCTTGATCACGATTTATTTAACAAGGTGACCGGTTTCGACCACTACTGTGGTCATCTTCAGACCATTGAGTAGGAACCTCTTTCTGTTGGAGAATCACAACAGAAAGAGGTTCTTACTCAATGGTCTGAAGATGACCACAGTAGTGGTCGAAACCGGTCACCTTGTTAAGTAAATCGTGATCAAGACTGTTTTTAATAGTAACTATCTTCAAAAGGCCTCGTACGATTTTCTCCCCCAAAGCGGACATGCGCAACGTCTCCAATGACTTCTCCGTAGACTAGACGTTAATTGGTAATCATCTATCTTGTGGCGAAAGCGCCTGAAGTGTGAACATTTGTGCGCAACCTCACAGCTTAAAAGGATGAAAACCTGTTATGGGAAAGCACACGCGAGACTGCAAGCAACAGATGAAATTGCCACGCCTTTGGCTCATAGGAAAAAGTGTATCAGGGGGAAAAGGTACCTAAAGCGAAGTGCAGGTGTAAGCGATTGCTTCCGAACGGTCGAGCAGTAGTAATATTTCTCTTGGTCCGCTGCTCTGAGTGAATGCTTATAATGCCCATATGGAGGAATCAGTATTTGTCTGTTTTCATGACTGGTTTTGTAGACAAAAGGAGAAGAAGACGATTCTCAGAAGTGTACTTCCTGAGATTATAGACCGTATACTTATACGAGGTTTTGTTAGAAATAACCTGAGATGATGTCCGATTATTTCGCTCCAGAAGAACTCGTTTTATTCCTAGAGACTGTGTACCTGGAGAATGTGATTCAGCCTAGTCCCTAAATCATCTAAATCATACACAGTTATGTTACTAATCCGGTACACATTGTAGGATTAGACTACACATCTGTTCATTTATCCCTGTGGTCATAAAAAAGCAAGTTAGTACTTGCGAAAGTGCGGTAACATAATGCTAAGTATGATGTAAACATAAGCTGCGTGATTTGACAGCTGTCAAATTCAATTTGTCCTCGCCGCGAAGCTTAGACCAACGGCGAACAAGCAGCTTTAATTATATTTGGTCGGTGACCAGAAACTAATGGCGGACACCGCGATTTACACGCGCGACCGGATCAGACATTAAGATATGCCAACTCACTCTGAAGGTACCACTGCACACCCGTTTGTAACACTTCCCTCCAAAAGCCACATTAAACACATACAACTGTAGCGTCATTAATTTAAAAGAAAGAGATAGTTTAATTAAAAGAAAAAATACTCATAACTAATGGTGGGTCAACAAAGCTACATTGAAAGTTAGTAGTTCACTTCAAGCAGTTTTATTTACGTAGCAAAAGTTAAGAAGAGGAAACGAAAAAAGTTATAATGAAACAAATGATTTACAATCTGACCTGATGAATTATGTTAGTCTTTAACAGGGGAGAGTGCACGGCAATGCGCAGCTTATCTTTTCGTCTGCCGCCCGGTGTAGACGCGCGGTCTAAAGCGTCTTGACAAGGTTCGCGCGGCTTCCCCGTCGCAGGTTCGAGTCCTCTCTCGGGCATGGGTGTGTGTGTCGTCCTTAGCGTAAGTTAGTTTAAGTAGTGTGTAAGCTTAGGGACTGATGACCTTAGCAGTTTGGTCCCGTAAGACCTTACCACAAATTTGCAAAAATTTCTTTTAGTCGTTCGAGAGGCGTGGCGACGTGTTGAGATGACAGCAGTGGCTTGTGATGCTGCAGTCGAAGTTATTACAGGAACTCTGCTTGTCGTATTTCCTCGGCGAAGTATGCTGACGAAGTCTCTTCTCGGCTAGTCAGCAAAGTCATCCGCAGTGACGTTTAACAGGCCGCTCCTTGAATAGACATAAGTGATGGAGATAATCCACAAGTTTAGCATGTGCAAGTTTGTTACTCGTTATACATACCTAATGCTCTTTTAAGAACTTAACGCGCTGTTCGTGATCATTTCCGACCGCGCTATAACTGTTCGTCACATTTGCGTACGAACATCAATTCACTGTCAGCAAAATCGTTCCTGGACCTGATCAATAACTGTAATTGATTTTCACAGTGGCAGTCACGTCTGCAACACTTGGCTGTTCATTAAGAAGACAAATATATTACACAGTTTATGGGGACCTCTCGCGATGCGGTTAAATGTAAAAGCAGTTTCACTCACACGGTATCAATAACTCTAATGTCTACTCGTGAAAGCATTGTCAGTACCAGTTGAGACACAGTCCATCTAGTAATATTCAAACCTTAAGATCTTTCTGTTCGTAACGATCACTTCAACTCTCATTACAGACTGCGACGGTAATACCAAACGTCGCTCGTAAAGTTTCTTCTCGGCGAGTTCAAAAAAAATGGTTCAAATGGCTCTGAGCACTATGGGACTTAACTTCTGTGGTCATCAGTCCCCTAGAACTTAGAACTACTTAAACCTAACTAACCTAAGGACATCACACACATCCATGCCCGAGGCAGGATTCGAACCTGCGACCGTAGCAGTCGCGCGGTTCCGGTCTGAGCGCCTTAACCGCGAGACCACCGCGGCCGGCTCTCGGCGGGTTTTTGCATCTAAGATCAACAACGCGCGTTCCGCCATATTGCCGCACACACACTAACATTCCCTCACTATATATTCGCTGCACAAGTGTTACGCTTGATATCACTCTCTGTGCTTTCATGTGTACGATTTACATAGTAGTTCTTACATCAAGCTAATACTAAAAATGCAGATAAAATAAACAAAAAATTCAAAGTATTTCTATATTCAAGTAATAATAAGAAACCATATTTACTCATTAGAGAAAAAAGAAATAAACTGCATTTATATTTTAATATTATTATCAGACCCAGCTATCGCTATACCATCAAAGATACGAATACGTAGCATAAGAAAGCGCAACAAATGACAGAAAAATAGAAAGAAGTACCTATCAGTAATGACTAAATATTCACACTTTCTACCTCATTTATCGGACGTCGTTCACTCAGTTATTTGTCTTCTTTGTTGAACGTTCCTATTTTAGAGGAATATATTACTGAGAGAGTTCCACTCCTGAACTTCCATTTCAGTCTTCATCTTTTTATTTCATCTTATAGTTATCATATTGCCCATTTTCGAGTCCAGTAGGCTGTCGCGGTATTGTGCTGGCGCTCGACTCTGTTCGTATCGTGTTGGGGAAAACTAAATGTCGCGCACACACCTTCAGTTCGAGTAACTGTACAGCTTTTCATTTGAAAGGATAACTGCACGGTTAAACTGAAGGTGTATAGATCTGTTATCATTCATACATGACGCCGCACAGGATAAACTGCGCGGTTAAACTGAACGGTTTTAGGCAGAAAATTCTTTCGATAAGTCTACAGCCTGGCTTGCTCACGGTGACGGTTGCAACTACGTACTGTTATTGTTTTGATACTTATGAATGCATGTTGTTGCGTGACTGCAGCTAATGATTCTTTCCAGTGCTTATTTACCGCCTTTTCATATTTTGAACGGTATGTTACTTGATAAGCGTTAACATAGTTTATATTACGCTGTTAAATGACTTTGTCAAACGTTCTCTTTTACATCTAGAATTGGCTCCTTATTATTTTTGCTCAGATGTTGTACAATGTTTTTGTATTCTACTTGATTGTACGTAACTTTCTTGGGCTGTGTTTCCTATTCGTGTTACAGACCTGAAGATGGTTGCAGATAGTAACCGAAACTAGTTATTGAACTTTAATTGTAATAGGAAAATAGCGATGTAGGCATTAAAAATTTTTACTTTTAAACATTTTTATTTAATAATTGCTTCTTATTAATCTTGTGGCATCAATGAAGGCCTACGCCGAGTTCGATCATTCGGCTTTGCTTAAAATGGCAACGCCCTATGTAACGTGAATCAACATTGTGACGTAGTAATTAAAGCTTTACTCTTCTTCATTGTACCATATGTGGACGAGCGATTCCTTCGTCTCAAATCGGTCTGCCCTGTGTGTGTTTAATTTGTAAATTTATTTTGATTGTTCATCTTTGTTTCATGTGAAGGAGATCTTGTAATTCCGCCTGCATGGTTTCGTACTCATGGGCCCCGGATCCGGACGCAGCATGTAATTTTTTACGCTTCTGCTGAAACAGATGAATCACTTGTTCCTAAAATCTTCGTTGTTCATAAGCAAAAAAAAAAAAAAATTGTTAAGCTGGCCTGCCGTTTACTCTACCACCCCTAAATCAATTTGCTATTCCGCTTGTGTTTAGGTTAACAACTGACTGTCCCATAGCTTACAGATGGAATTTGGTATTGTTAGCTTGAAGGCGTGTACTGTTTACGCGTCATTATGTAAAGGAGTGTCTTGTAGGGCCGTTATTAATGAATGTCTGTGCTCTAATATTTCTGTGGAAGGCCCGCTCTCAATAACATTTTACCTTCAGTTTAACGATCTTTGCTGTTCTAAATTATACTGATATAACAGCAGTCACGGGGTAGCTCCTAATACCGTGTCGGACGTCCTTTTGCCCACCGTAAAGCAGCAACGCGACGTGGCATGGACTCAACAAGTCGTTGGAAGTCGCCTGCAAAATACTGAGCCCATGCTGCTTTTATACCCGTCGACAGTTGCGAAAGTGTTGCCGGAGCAGGATTTTGTGCACGAACTGATCTCTGGATTATGTCCCATAAATATTCGGTGGGCTTAATTTCGGGTGATCAGGGTGGCCAAATCATTCAGTCGAATTGTCAGAACGTTCTGCAAAGCAATCGTGAACAACTGTCGCCCGGTGAAATGGATCACTGTCATCCACAAAAATTCCATCGTTTATTTGGGAACATGCCGTCCATGAATGGTTGCAAATGGTTTCCAAGTAGCCGAACCACCAGAAAATCCAGACCATTCCATGTAAATACAGCCCACACCATTATAGAGACATCACCCATCAACTTGGATCCGTGGGTTCGTGGGGTCTGTGCCACACTCAGTCCCTACCATCAGCTTTTACCAACTGAAATCGGAACTCGTCTGACTAGGTCACGGTTTTCCAGTCGTGACCGATGTGGTCACTAGCCTAGGAGAGGCGCTGCAGGCGACGTCGTGCTGTTAGCAAAGGCACTCGCGTCGGTCGTGTTCTGCCATAGCTCACTACCGCCAGACTTCGCCGCACTGGTCTAAAGGATACGCTCGTCGTACGTCCCACATCGATCTCTGCGGTTATTTCACGCAGTGTAGCTTATCTGTTAACAGTGACAATTCTACGCGAACGCCGCTGCTCTCGGTAGTTAAGTGAAGGCCATCGGCCATTGCGTTGTCCGTGGTGAGAAGTAGTGGCTGCAATTTGGTGTTATCGTTATACTCTTTACACTGTGGATCACGGAGCACTGAATTCTCTAACGATTTTCAAAATGGAATGTACATGCGTCTAACTCCATCATTTCTTGTTCAAAGTCTGTTAATTCCCGCCGTGCAGCCGTAATCACGTAGGAAACTTTTTCACATCAATCGCGGACTTTTGTATCTTGTGTACGTCATGTAAGTGCATACCGCTACCTCATGACTTTTATCACCTCAGTATATATTTATACATACCTCTACCACAGTTTCTTAATGATTCCCTGGCTGGCAGATGTCTTTTTATGAATTAACTAGATTTTTTAATTGAATTCTGCCACTAGTTACTCATTATTCTCTTAAATTGTGCCCCCAGTGGATTTCTATAAGTATATCTGTAATCCTGGTCGGCAGTTGCAGTTTTTCTATTGGAATTTTACTAGTTACGAAATTCTGCCACCAGCTGTTCATTACTCTTTTAAATTATACACCAGTGGCTCTCTGTAGGTGCAACTGTAACTCAGGTGATCAGCTACTGAGTTGTGTATTGCATTAATTAATCTTTTAAATTTTGTCATCAGTTGCTTTCTGTAACTTTTAACAGCAAGCTGCTGGGCAATTGCTACTTCGTTTATTGCAATAATTAGACTTGAAATTCTGCCATCAGTGGATTGTTACTGTTTTAAACTCTGCTGCCACTTGCTTTCAATAAGTGAAACTCTAAATTGTGTGACTAGTTACAGCTTCGATTTTTGCTCAGATCACTCTTGTGAAAAATTTTGACTATTTAAATAAAGTGGTTTGTTTAAATTTGAATCAAGTTATTTTGATTCAGCATATTACCACTCAGCACCACCTCCCTACCACTGTCATTACAGTCCCCATATTACACACATCAAAAAATGTTTTGCATAGCCACCCCAAAAAAGCAGGGAATCTCCACCTTGCTGCACTCGTTGGACAGTGTGTGTAACGCGTTTAGCATAACCGGGTTTCCTCTAAACACGTCTCCGACGATTGTCTGGCTGAAGGCAAATGGCACACTCATCGGTGAAGAGAACGTGTTGCCAATCCTGAGCGGTCCATTTGGCATGTTATTGGGCCCATTGCACCGCGCTGCGTGGTGTCGTGGTTGTAAAGATGGACCTCGCCATAGGCATCAGGAGTGAAACTGCGCATCATGCAGCCTATTGCACACAGTTTGAGTCGTAACACGACGTCCTGTGGCTGCACGAAAAGCTTCATTCATATGGTGGAGTTGCTGTCAGGGTTCCTCTGAGCCATAATCCGTAGTTAGCGGTCATCCACTGCACTATTAGCCCTTGAGCGGCCTGAGCTTGGAATGTCATCGACAGTTCCTGTCTCTCTGTATCTCCTCTATGTCCGAACAACATCACTTTGGTTCACTCCGAGAAGCCTGGACACTTCCCTTGTTGAGAGCCCTTCCTCGCACAAAGTAACAATGAGGCCTCGATCGAACTGCGGTATTGACCGTCTAGGCATAGTTGAACTACAGACAACACGAGCTGTGTACCTCCTTCCTGGTGGAATGACTGGAACTGATCGGCTGTCGGACCCCCTCCGTGTAGTGTGCACTGCTCATGCATGGTTGTTTACATCTTTGGGCGGGTTTAGTGACATCTCTGAACAGTCAAAGGGACTGTGTCCATGATACAGTATCCATAGTCAACGTCTGTTTTCAGGAGTTCTGGGATCCGGGGTGACGCAAAACTTTTTTTAATATGTGTGTGTGTGTGTGTGTGTGTGTGTGTGTGTGTGTGTGTGTGTGTGTGTGTGTGTAGGCTGCTACTACTTCCTCCTCTACTTTGCGTTAGTCCCTTCTAGTACGAAGTCCGCCGTACTCAAGATTTCGACGTTCAGATGTATCTACCTTATGCGGCCGGTTGCTGGTCCTGTCGCTGTAGCCGTCAGTTACCTACAGGAAGGAAGTCGTGTGCATTGTGTGAACTTTGTTCTGTGCGTGATGGATTGGTCTTATTTTAACTATCTGTGTATCGTATTTTGTGAGGTGGATATTGAGGAACAGCCCAGGATTTGCTTAAACGAGCGTGGGATCCGCCTGAAAACCAGATTTAGCCTCGTCAGTGCATTAGCAGCGGTGATTAGTAAACCGCCAGGATTCGATCTTGGTTTAAGTAGTTCTAAGTTTAGGGGAGTGATGACCTCAGATGTTAAGTCCCATAGTACTTAGAGCCATTTGAACCTTTTTGTTTTGCATCACCTCGGTTCCCAGAACATCGACATCGACTGTGGATATTGTATAACAGACACAGTCCCTTTGACTGCTCAGAGATGTCACTAAACCCGCCCAAAGATGTAAACAACCATGCATGAGCAGTGCACACTACACGGAGGGGGTCCGACAGCCGATCAGTTCCAGTCATTCCACCAGGAAGGAGGTACACAGCTCGTGTTGCCTGTAGTTCAACTATGCCTAGACGGTCAATACCGCAGTTCGATCGCGTCCTCATTGTTACTTTGTGCGAGGAAGGGCTCTCAACAAGGGAAGTGTCCAGGCTTCTCGGAGTGAACCAAAGTGATGTTGTTCGGACATAGAGGAGATACAGAGAGACAGGAACTGTCGATGACATTCCAAGCTCAGGCCGCTCAAGGGCTAATAGTGCAGTGGATGACCGCTAACTACGGATTATGGCTCAGAGGAACCCTGACAGCAACTCCACCATATGAATGAAGCTTTTCGTGCAGCCACAGGACGTCGTGTTACGACTCAAACTGTGTGCAATAGGCTGCATGATGCGCAGTTTCACTCCTGATGCCTATGGCGAGGTCCATCTTTACAACCACGACACCACGCAGCGCGGTGCAATGGGCCCAATAACATGCCAAATGGACCGCTCAGGATTGGCAACACGTTCTCTTCACCGATGAGTGTGCCATTTGCCTTCAGCCAGACAATCGTCGGAGACGTGTTTAGAGGAAACCCGGTTATGCTAAACGCGTTACACACACTGTCCAACGAGTGCAGCAAGGTGGAGATTCCCTGCTTTTTTGGGGTGGCATTATGTGGGGCCGAAGTACGCCGCTGGTGGTCATGGAAGCGCCGTAACGGCTGTGCGACGTATGAATGCCATCCTCCGACCGATAGGGCAACTATATCGGCAGAATATTGACGAGGCATGCGTCTTCATGGACGACAATTTGCGCAGCCATCGCGCACATCTTGTGATAACGACATCGCTCGACTAGCGTGGCCAGAATGTTCTCCAGGCATGAACCCTATCGAAAACGACTGGGATAGATTGAAAAGGGCTGATTGTGGACTCTGTGGGATGTACGCCGTATCGCCGTTGACGAGTGGGACAATCTGGATCAACTGTGCCTTGATGAACTTGTGGATAGTATGCCACTACGAACACAGGCATGCATCAATGCAAGAGGAGTGCTACTGGGTATTAGGGTACCGGTATGTACAGCAATCTGTACAACGACCTCTGAAAGTCTCGCTGTATTGTGGTACAACATGGAATGTGCGGTTTTCATGAGTCATAAAAAGGGCGGAAATGATGTTTATGTTGATCTCTATTCCAATTTTCTGTACAGGTTCCGGAACTCTCGGAAACGAGGTAATGCCAAACTTTTTTTGATGTGTGTATTTCAGAGGACCGAGTGGAGACACCTCTGCTTGAAGTCAGCATAGGTGTTGGGGACCTGCGAAGCGACAACGACGGCAGTAAAACAGTATTAGAGTTTAGTTATTTATTCGCAACGTTTACAAGTCGTCGTTCTTCTCCAGCAGCATCGGCTGTTGCTAATTCAGCTGCGTGTTGGATTCTAGCTGAAATGCATCGAATCAGCTCAGTGCCTGCACGCCCAAGAGGAGATGTCAGCAACCCCGGTGGCGCGGCGGCTGCCCAGCGCGGAGCGGTTCTCGCGCCGGCTGTGGAGTGTACTCAATCCCACTCCGAATCCTATGATATTTCTTGATGACCCAGCCAAGATGTACCTGGAGTCGGTAGTCGTGTGGCCGGTTATCTCCTCCCCACCCCTGGTAGGTTTCAGCAGCCAAAGGCGCCTGAATGTTGAACAGGAACATGGATGCCGAGAGGCCGTCTTGATGGCTTCGTTGTTTAAGTCCGGAATGGGCAGCACTCTGCGATGTGCTGTTGTCAGAAGACAGTTAGTTTTTCAATCGGTAAATGGGTTTCGGCGAGCAGCTTGAAGTTCAATGGGCGAAAGCCATCATCTTGAGTACATCTTTGGCTAGTTCATGAACTGTGCAGTAGCAAAATGGTTCAAATGGCTCTGAGCACTATGGGACTTAACTGCTGTGGTCATCAGTCCTCTAGAACTTAGAACTACTTAAACCTAACTAACCTAAAAACATCACACACATCCATGCCCGAGGCAGGATTCGAACCTGCGACCGAAGCGGTCGCGTGGTTCCAGACTGTAGCGCCTAGAACCGCTCGGCCACTCCGGCCGGCGATCGGTTAGTAATGACTGAATGTGTCCTCCTTATCCTACTACATTCACTTAAAATGCTGTTAACTGCTGTGTCGTTCCCTTGCTATGTGCTGTTATGAAGTAGATGCAGCTTCTTGTATCATGCTTCAGAGCTAACGAATATGCTTGTGTCGCTTCGGTTGACTTCCCGTCTCTTTTCTGCTGAATGCTTATCCCTTACTCGGCAGCCAGTGGTTGTCGACGTGACCCTCTTGCGACACAATGGCTCGCTCTCTGCTTCTACCTTCTCTCTGGCATGACTTGAATTTGTCTGAGGGAATGTGAGTCAGATTTAATAATTTTTTTTTCTAATTTCAACCCCTTACTATAATGTGCCCATAACCAGCCCCGGACGTATGATATTTCCGGACTGGGTAAAAACTTCATACTACCCCCTCCCCCTTCCAGCATTTAAGATACGACGTCACAAAATTTTTAAAAAATCGATTTTTCGAAAATATGTTCATTTTGGAGCGTACATCTGTCTGAAGAGTTTGATATATAAAAAATGTAGGCCCGAGTAAATGTAAGACTTGTTATTTGACCTTAAGTGTGTCAACGCGCAGGCCGGCCGGTGTGGCCGTGCGGTTAAAGGCGCTTCAGTCTGGAACCGCGTGACCGCTACGGTCGCAGGTTCGAATCCTGCCTCGGGCATGGATGTGTGTGATGTCCTTAGGTTAGTTAGGTTTAATTAGTTCTAAGTTCTAGGCGACTGATGACCTCAGAAGTTAAGTCGCATAGTGCTCAGAACCATTTGAACCATTTTTTTGTCAACGCGCAATCCCACACCTCTTCACACAGCATTCTTCTATCGCACGTCACTGTATTTGGCTCTGTGGAATTCAAACGTGTGTATTTTGTAATGGAAGCCATGAGACCTATATTCAGGACAGTGGAAATAAAAATGCCCTGTGGTGCCTCTCATGCTGCCAGCCTTTAAAAAAATTCGCAGTTAATACTGGATGGGATTATTTGTGACTGGGAAGATAGGAACGCTTCATAAAATTTTGCACTCTTTATTGCCTATTAGCAAATAACTTTCTCTTTTGTGTGACATAAAATTAAATACAGGAAATATCAAACCAATAAAGACAAGAAACAAGCAGACAGAACACATTTCTTCAATCCTTAGGTACCAGAATTTTTTCTCTCTAATCTTGCTACAGGTTTATACGGAGTGCTTTTCTTTCTGCGAAAGCATCTATTACCTCATCAAAATTCGTCAAATATTTTGTTACATGAAAAATTGAAATGTCGTTGGGTAACTCTGAAAAATACTGCTGTAGTTTCTCGACTTGATTACGTCTATTTTGTCACTGTCTGCTGGATAAAACGAAATAGGCTTTCTAATATTGCAGAAATTCAAACACACGCCGAATAAGCGAGACTCTTTTGTTACGTATGGTCATTTTTATGTACCTCATTTACGAAAATATCAAGACAGAATATAATTCACGAAGTACCAGTATCAAATGCCTATTAGGCTACTACAAGCAAAAAATTTTATGTTAGGAAATAGTTTCATATTTCATTCATATGCTCCAGTTTCTCAAACATGAGGTCGAAAAGTAGTAGTGCGAAATTTTTATATAATTTTGGAATCGTCATATTCTTGCATATAATTTGTGTGATGTCCCCGTTTCTCTTCCTTCCTCGTTCTAACAAACAATCTTGTCATCACTAATTCTGTAACTATTTCTGCCATTGTCAAAACTTATTCTCTGATTCTGCCAGAATCAGCGGTTCAGTTATCCCGTGTGTATACTCCTATTTGGCATTAACGCGTGTTCGTACAACGCGTTTTCCGCGTTATTCCGAGAACAGAACTTAAGCATCTGCTAATCGTGTACTGTACAACTGGCCCTTAGTACTGCAGCGATCTAGCAAAAGTCATCTGTCAAAATTTCGTCTTCTTGGATAGACCGAGAAGATAATATGTAAGCTTTCTTGTCTGGTATTCCTGTTAGCCGTTTCTTTCCACTCTGCTAGCCTGACTAGCTAATAATTGTAACAACCTGATCATTTTCACACCCAATCAACCATATGAATAAACAGCGACTTGCATTCACCCTCCGAGTTTATTCGGCTCAGCTCATATTGCCCCGACCCCTTTTCTCTGCGGGGAAGTTTTTTTGCTTCTAGACGCGACGGGGATTCCCCTAGCAGAAACATCACGTACACTATGCATGCACTCAAAAATCAACTTACGATTCTTTCAGAAATCAACTTAGAATGTGTTAAAAATGTTGAAAAATCAACAGGGATGCTTGTCAAAATCATATGAATACTCGATAGACGAACGTGCGCTGGTTGTTAGGCGCTTTGTGAAACAAGGTTATTTTCCTTTAGGAATATGAGTTTCGTGCCACCTGAAATTGCAGCCCGGGGCAGATACCCCGGTTTCCCCACCACCCTCTCCCCCCCCCCCCCCACCTCCGCACCCCCTAGATCCGGTCTGGCCGTAACACTACAAATAGAAGTACCCAATTAACAAAACTGCTTTCGGCACACGTATTGCAAAACTAGAACATTACCTTAGCTCTGTTCACGAGATGTTCAACATTTGTCATCGAAGACGAATATGTAGACAGACATCTTGCATGAAATGAAGAGTTATGTTTCAAGGAGCAAAGGAACGTGATACAATGCCGAACGAGCAGAACGAGTTTTTACCATGACGCCTGTTTCAACATACGACGAGCTGCTGACTTGACGTTCGCTGCGCAGCCTCCGCTGTTAGTGCTTTGCGTGCAGCCGCTCGCTGTTAGTGCCTCGCATGCGGCTGCACATTCGACGACTGCCGTCCGTCCCAGTGCAGCATGCTGAGAGGAAATAGCACCGTACTCAAGGGCACCCACACCCGGGGGCAAGGTGGTCTGCACCCCTGCCCCCTTCGCTAGCTCTCAAGGGAAAAAATGGTGCAGTCATGTGCTTTTCTTTTCAGAAAGTGATTTACATGTCGATATTAGGCAGGTTTTTCAAAAATGGTTCAAATGGCTCTGAGCACTATGGGACTTAACATCTGAGGTCATCAGTCCCCTAGAACTTAGATCTATTTAAACCTAGCTAACCTAAGGACATCACACACATCCGTGCCCGAGGCAGGATTCGAACCAGCGGCCGTAGAGGTCGCGCGGTTCCAGACTGAAGCGCCTAGAACCGCTCGGCCACACCGCCCGGCGGCAGGTTTTTAACAAGGTCGGAACTGTAACTTTTCTAACTACAAGTCGCCATTCGTCTTCCAAAACATTAAAAATACTCCATACCTCGTCGTCTTGCCCCCACGCCCCTCCTTATCTTACGCCCTTGACCCAAACGACTACGCTCCGTGACAGAATACAACACCACATAGACGTCAGTGTCCGCCATGCATTCATTTTCATTAACGAATATAGTATGCAACTAATTATTTTTCCTACTTTATTACGTAGCTCTTTTGTGCTTAGTTATTGCCCTTGTCCAACACAGCTTGATGATGAGTATTTGCTTGTGGAAATCGATACGTGCATATCTAAATGTATTTTTGATAACTGTCCCAAGAAAGTAAAAGAAAATAATTAGCCAATTAGTTACTCTCCGTTGACAAAATGTCAGTTTTTCCAAATGGCTCTGAGCACTATGTAACTTTACATCTATGGTCATCAGTCCCCTAGAACTTAGAACTACTTAAACCTAACTAACCTAAGGACACCACACAACACCCAGTCATCACGAGGCAGAGAAAATCCTTGACCCCGCCGGGAATCGAACCCAGGAACCCGGGCGCAGGAAGCGAGAACGCAACCGCACGACCACGAGCTGCGGACCAGTTTTCCCAAAACTGCGGAATATTCTCCATCGCTAGAGGAGGACATTAGTGTTTAACGTCCCGTCGACAACGAGGTCATTAGAGACGGAGCACAAGCTCGGATCAGGGAAGGATAGAGACGGAAACCGGTCGTGCCCTTTTGGAGGAACCACCCCGGCGTTTGACTTTAGCGATTTAGGGAAGTACGGAGAACATAAAACACCACTGCCGGACGCGGGATTAAACCATCATTCTGCCGAATGCGAGTCCAGTGTGCGAACCACTGAGCTACCCCGCTCGGTTTCTTCATAGCTCTGGTAACTTTTTAAAGTTTGTAAATGAGCTACCTTACATTCCTTAGTACGATTTATAGTTGTTGAGTTGTTAACACATCACATTGCTAAAAATGATACTGTACACCTGTCGGCGTCAAACTTTTTTTGCCTAAGACTTGACGTTGTGTACCTTAGGCTACGTATGTACCGATCTTATTAACTGGCAACCTACATAAATGTAGTCTGTTATGCCCCCCCCCCCCCCCCCCCAATATACTAGCTACAGTAAGGGAGCGGTAATATGGCAGCGAGCCCCCAAATAGGATTATTGAAAGTTGGTATCATTCGCACGGTTCTGTTTCGGATAGCTGCTACCATCAGCGTCCCCGAAGTACTGATCCTGTAATTGCCTGAGGAAGTGTTGTTGTGTTGTTTGTGTGCGCAGATGATTAACTGATTAATAACAGTAATGCCGGCCGGTGTGGCCGAACGGTTGTAGGCGATTCAGTCTGGAACTGCGCGACCACTACGGTGACAAGATCGAATCCTGCCTTGGGCATGTATGTGTGTGATGTCCTTAGGTTAGTTAGGTTTAAGTAGTTCTAAGTTCTAGGGGACTGATGACCTCAGATTTTAAGTCCCATAGTGCTCAGAGCCATTTGAACAACTTGAGCCAATAACAGTAATGGTCTTTATTTTTAAATACATTGAGCAGTGCCGAGCGGAGTGGCTGAGCGGTTCTAGGCGCTACAGTCCGGAGCCGCGCGACCGCTGCGGTCGCAGGTTCGAATCCTGCCTCGGGCATGGATGTGTGTGCTGTCCTTAGGTTAGTTAGGTTTAAGTAGTTCTAAGTTCTAGGGGACTGATGACCTCAGCAGTTATGTCCCATAGTGCTCAGAGCCATTTGAACCATTGTGCAGTATGAGACACAATCATAAATATCACTAGTCATTCGTATATCATTTTTCTTCCACTTATCGCGTTCTATCACAACATTATTAAATATGTACCGTCTCTTCTAGCTGTATAGACGGCTGCTGTTTTCGCCTCAAGCCGTCATTCGTATATCATTTTTCTTCCACTTATCGCGTTCTATCACAACATTATTAAATATGTACCGTCTCTTCTAGCTGTATAGACGGCTGCTGTTTTCGCCTCAAGCCGTTGGCGCTTCACAGTTGAAAGCTGTCGAAAGCGCTGCCAGATGTCAGGGATATCCTTAAGTTGACTCGACAGTGGTAAAGAATAAATATATTAAAACTTCATTCATGATGCGGCGTTTTTTGACAGATCTCAGAGTTTATGACGTCATATCTTTTGAGCTATGTGTCGTACAATGACATATTTATGTAGGTACATTCAACGACATATGTAGATACTGTCTGCGGAATATGTTGCGAATAGGGTTAGCACCAAAGGATCTCTAAATTTAAACGTCATGCATGATGCAGTAATTTTACACGCATCTCAGTGTTTACGACATCATATGTCCTGACCTCTGAAAAGTACGTGGTTCTTACCCCCACAATAATTGTTGCCTGATAGTAAGGGATATTTGAAACAAGTTTGGTAGAAATAAGTCCAGTAGTGGTTTAGGAAGACGTGTGGATCGTACACACATAGATACTTTTTGTCATACGATGGCTGTATACTGAGAGAATTTAGAATATGTGCCTTGGTTGTGTAAACATCTTTTGTGTTGCTGTGGATTCTGTTTTCTTTATTCTGTGGACTGTGTAATACAATAATTCGTGTGACTATGTTTTAGTTGTTAATGTGTATGATAAATGTTACAGTTCCAATCAGAAACCGCCAGAAAATTACCCTGCTGACAGGTGCCCAGGCTATATAGCCCAGGCTATATAATTCGGCGTAATACTAAAAATGCGAGATAGTTGGTTAGCGGACATTAGCAGCAGTGAGCGGCAATTTGGAAGCATGTAACAGCTAATACAATGGTTTCTGTATATTCCAATTCACTGTCTCTGAGTGAGAAACTGATGGGAAGAGAAAACTATAGTACGTGTCAGTTCACTATACGAACATATCTAGAACACGAACAATTGTGGGATTCCGTCAATGGCGAAATAACGGATGTAACTAAATCATACATTTTATGGCTGGTACTAACATCACTTAAAACTTCCGGGGCCGGCCGCGGTGGTCTAGCGGTTCTGGCGCTGCAGTCCGGAACCGCGGGACTGCTACGGTCGCAAGTTCGAATCCTGCCTCGGGCATGGGTGTGTGTGATGTCCTTAGGTTAGTTAGGTTTAAGTAGTTCTGAGTTCTAGGGGACTTATGACCTAAGATGTTGAGTCCCATGGTGCTCAGAGCCATTTGAACCATTTTTTTGAAAACTTCCGGGCTAAAAGGCCGTGGTCGATGTATTAAACTTTCTCCTAACGCTGCCCCTCCGACTACGGAAGACATCTTCAGATAGCCGCTTTATCTTTGGAGATGTCTCCCGCAATCTGAGAGGAAACGTTAGGAGAAAGTTTTATTCATCGACCACGGTCTATTAGCCTAGAAGTTTTAAGTGATGGATATGACTAAAGTTTGCACAGCGAGAGCAAAAATTACATTCTCCATCCATCCACCGATATATGCTTATTTGCAAGACACGTCTACAAGTAAAGAAATGTGGGACAAGTTAAAACAAGACGAATAGGTTTGCTAAAGACACTGCTGACAACCAAACTAGAAAACTGTTCGTCAGGCGAGGAATACGCGTCAGAGATAATTTCCAAGTCACAAAAATTAAATGGCTTGAGCATTGAAGACAAAGGACAATGGATTGAGTGTATTCTACTTGCAGGACTACAAGACGAATATAAACTTCTAATTATGAGCTTGGAAAATTCAAACTTGCCAATCACAGGAGACATCGTAAAAAATAAATTACTGCAAGAAGTAAACGACGATGCCTGTAATAAACCATCGACAAGCGACCCAGCTCTTCGAGCCATCAAGAAAAAGATTGGTGTTACGTTCAAAAAAGTCCCAGATGCTATAACTATAACAAATACGGGCATATGGCAAAGAAATTGTCTTAGCAAGAGTAAAAAGTTCGGCTAAGACAGCGAACTACCAGACATTATTTTCAAATGCAGCTGCCTGTGAAGATGGACGGACAGAATGATGGGTGGGCTCTGGGGCGTCAGCGAAAATGTCTAAATATCCACGTGATGAAAGTAACGTTGAAACAGTGATAGACCCGCAACCTGTAATAGCAAATGATGACGACTTACCCGTAAAAGGCACAGGACTTTCATTTGCAGTCGCGAGCAACTAGAAAGGCAAAATGAAAGTAGAGGATACCCTGCATATGCCTCAACTAAGCACAAATCTACCATCTCTTAGTGAAATAGTAGAAAAGGGTCATTCGATTATATTTAATATATAAGGTCGCATGTACGACGTATCCAAAAATGTGCGTCATTAGCAAATAGTATGTACCAATGAGACAGACAAAATGGTAGAATTTTTAAGCAAAATCAGTATTACAGTGAAACAGCGCAGATTTGTGGCATAAAAGACTTAGTCACTTGTATTCTGAAGCTACGATGCACTTCGCATAGGCGTGGCTACTGGAATTTTATTTGAGGGAGCAGTTAATGCTCCTTGTGGAATTTACTTGGAGGACAAACAAAGAAGACTTCCTTTTTCACGATCTGGCCCAAGATCCAGGGATATTCTCGAGCTACGTCACTCAGATTTGTGTGAGCCTACACAAACTAGATCAACTATAGGAGCCATATACTTCCTTACTTTAATTCATGACTGTATATATTCTCAGAAACAAAAATAAAGTACCACAGCTGATTCGAGACTTTAAAAATCTAGTTGAATGACAGACTGGAAAAGAGATCTGTCCTCTACGCAAAGATAATGGCAGAG
The DNA here is from genome assembly GCF_021461395.2 of Schistocerca americana. NCBI lineage: Eukaryota > Metazoa > Arthropoda > Insecta > Orthoptera > Acrididae > Schistocerca > Schistocerca americana. The sequence goes on along the minus strand of NC_060120.1, from coordinate 653,461,011 downwards.
AATATGTGACGATAATCTGAAATCTTTTTCAAACAAGAAGGGATACAAGTCAGACTATAACGCCATATACATCAGAACAAAACAGAGTATCCGAGCGTTGTAACCGTAAAATAGTAGAAGCTGCGAGATGCCAGCTCTTGAAAGCAAATTTAGCAAATACATGCTGGGCAGAAGCAGTCTTCATTCCAATCTACTTAATTAACAGATCTCCGACTAAGGCACTAAAAAGCAAGAAGTTGGATCTTCGACATCTCAAAACATTTGTAAGCAAGGCCTATGTTCACATTCCGAGAGCCACCCGACGAAAATTCGACAAAAAAGTATCGAATGTACCTTAGTAGGACGCTGTGAAGAATCGAAAGCATACAGGCTTTTTGAACCTAATTGTCAGAGAATCACAAAAATGAAACGAGCTATTTTTGACGAAGGTGCTTCTAAACAGTATACAGAAGAAACTGAATCATAGGAACCAATTCGATTGTTTCTCCCAATGACAGAAAAGAAACAAAATGAGAAGAAACTGAATCCGAACCTGGGATTACCACACCAAGTAGTAGTTTGAGGAATACTAGCTGCAATGAGGAACCAAGTCCAGATAACGCAAATAATGATAATGAACATCCGCAGCAACTTGAGTCATTACGAAAGTCATACAGAATTCTGAAACCAAAGAAGCTACATGACTTCGTTAACTTATCGGTCTAAACAGTCACCCGACAACGATCCTTTGTCACTGTAAGAAGCAGACAATGGTGCAAACTAGTTGAAAGCAATACAAGAAGAGTTACAATCTCACAAAGAGAACCACAAATGGGAGTCAGCTGTTGTACCTTCAGATAAGAAACCAATAAATGCGAAATGGGTGTTTTAAAACAAAGAAAGAATTGAAAGACCCTATTATATGCTATAACTCAGGGTTAGTAATAAAGGGTTGGGCTCAGATGAGAGGCTTGGATTATGATAAAACATATGCATCAGTTATAAGATTTAGCTCATTCATACGTTTATTTGCTATGGCTGCTAACCATGATATTGACGTTGATCAACTAAATGTTGTCACGGTTTTCTTACAAGGTGACTCATCGAAGAGATTTATGTGAATGTTCCAGAAGTAGACCCTGTTACAAAGCCTGTGAAAGATACTGGTATTAAAAGACTAAAAAGGGCAATATCTGGGTTAAAGCAAAGTGGCTGCTGCCGGAACTCTGAATTAGGCAGCACACTGTTAAGTCTAAAGTTAAAGAGATCAACATCTGACTCTCGTGTCTATAGTTGTATGATATGCTAATTTTCAGTAACTGTTCACGAGAGAAAGGAGTTTTCAAAAACAGTTTAAGAGAAAAATTTAAGCTGAAATTCCTCGGTGAAGTTACAAATTGTTTAGGTATCCGTAATACTAGGAACCGCAAAGAATGTTATTTATGGATAAACCAGACACATTCTGTGGAGCAAGCTCGGAACAGATTTAATATGAAAGAGAGTAACCCAACGTCTTCTCTCCCGGACAATTACCAAGTGCTCACTCTTGACTACAAAAGCAGAAAAAATAGCAAGAAGCTGTGAAGAACTGAAGAACATACCCTATCGTGAAGCAACCGGCAGTTGCGGGTGCCGTAGCTATGCGGGTCACACAGGCCTTCGACTGCGTGCATTCCCGGTGGCAATTTTGGGACAAGAGGCATTTTCCCAGGCCGTGCTTGAAAATTGGGGTTCTTTGCAGCCACAGTATGGTATGTTATTCGACTTTCCACCTGCGGTACATGTTTGCCTGCTAGTTATTTGAGCATGGACATGACGCCTACTACGGCTAGATTTCAGATATTCACCTAATGATGGGGCTAAGACCCCGAAATCCGACCTCTGTCGTGTAAAATTTCGGTCAATAAAAGTATTTTACAACTTCGGCGGATTTGTTTACCATGAACATGTTGCGGAGCAGTTGTGAATGTCCAATAAATAAAAATTTGTGATATGGAAATCAATGGGAAGAGATCGGGACTGTATGAAGGACACAAGTAACGGCCTCCCAGCGGGCTCACAGTTTGTCAAGCTTGTTTCGACTACGCTCCAGACGTTCCGCTGGAAAGTTCTTACACACCTTTCATAGAGTCCTGATCTCTCCCCATGTCATTTTCATATTTTTGGAGCCCTGAGAAAAGACATCTTGGCCGTCGATTTGGGTCGGACGAAGAAGTGAACGCCTGGGGACGGTAATGGTTCTGTAGCTACCCGCAAACATTTTCACATGAAGCCACTGACTGTCTCGTCTCACAATGAGACAAATACACTGAAGAGCCAAAGAAACTTGTACACCTGCCTAATATCGTGTAGAGCCCACGCGAGCACGCAGATGTGCCCCAACACGACGTGGCATGGACTCGACTAATGTCTGAAGTAGCGCTGGAGGGAACTGACACCATGAATCCCGTAGGGCCGTCCATAAATCTGTAAGAGTGCGAGGGGTTGGAGGTCTCTTCCAAACAGCATGGTCCAAGGCATCCCAGATATGCTCAATAACGTTCATATCAGGGGAGTTTGGTGGCCAGCGGAAGTAGTTAAACTCAGAAGAGTTTTCCTGGAGCCACTCTGTAGCAGTTCTGGACGTGTGGTGTGTCGCATTGTCCTGCTGAAATTGCCCAAGTCCGTCGGAATGCACAATGTAGATGAATGGATGCAAGTGATCAGACAGGATGCTTATGTACGTGTCACCCATCATAGTCGTATCTAGATGCATCAGGGGTCCCATATCACTCCAAATGCACACGCCTCACACCATTACAGAGCCTCCACCAGCTTGAACAGTCCCCTGCTGACGTGCAGCGTTCATGGATTCATGAGGTCGTCTCCACAGCCGTACACGTCCGTCCGCTTTATACAATTTTAAACGAGACTCGTCCGACCAGGCAACATTTTTCCAGTCATGAGCAGTCCAATGTCGGCGTGGACGGGTCCATGCGAGGTGTAAAGCTTTGTGTCGTGCAGTCATCAAGGGCACACGAGTGGGTACTCGGCTCCGAAAGGCCATATCGATGATATTTCGTTGAATGGTTGGCAAGCTGACTCTAGTTGATGGCCCAGCATTGAAACGTGCAGCAATTTGCGGAAGGGTTGCACTTCTGGCACGTCGTTGGTCCCGTTCTTGTAGGATCTTTTCCGGCCACAGCGATATCGGAGATTTGATGTTTTAGCGGATTCCTGATATTCAAGAAACACTCGTGAAATGTTCGTACGGGAAAATCCCCACTTCATCGCTACCTCGGAGATGCTGTGTCCCATCGCTCGTCGGCCGACTGTAACACCACGTTCAAACTCATTTAAATCTTGGTAACCTGCATTTGTAGCAGCAGTGACAATTGTGCCGGACACATGTTGTCTTATATAGGCGTTGCCGACCGCAGCGCCGTATTCTACCTGTTTACGTATCTCTGTATTTGAATACGCATGCGCTTCAGTGCATATTACTGATTATGGTGTTTACGTTTGAAATAATAAATAGTACACTTCCTTATTTCCGCCTGTTTTGTTTTAGTTTCACTTCCCCTTGTGGAATTAACGGGGTTCAGGAGGGCTGTATTCAACACCATGATACAGAATCGCAGCGCCCCACGCGTCTAGCGTGTAAGACATGGTTGGGCCATCGGCAGCCTGCAGGCCGGACCCGGCCCTCAATTGTTTGTCGACTGGTGTTGCCTATTCCAGCGCCGTATTTTGTTTTTCTATTCTTTCTCGTATTAACTTTATTAAATAATTCTTGTCCATTGTGGACAGGTTAGAACACTGCAACTCTTTAAAATGAAGGTAATGAATTAGCTGCAACCAGTTGCTTTTACAGGCGTTCAGTTTTCCATGTTGACATTTAGAGGTGACTGTCATCCCATGTTTAGAGGTTTACATTTATTTAAGTGTCTTGAACATTGTTTCTTTATTATCGGCGTTGCAGAATTTTGCAACGGAAGTGTTTAAGACAGCTGATATTACGCTTCGAGAGTAAAGAGACAGTGTTCACGACGCGTAAATAAGATGGGGTGAACATAAAATGAATGTAGTCTCAAAATCGTGTGTTTGAGGCGCAATTTGCGGGGATGGCGTGTCGGGGAAGGTGTTCGGTCGCGCAGCCTCGTACAGCCACATGACGAAGCTTCAGTCAGAAAATGGGCTTCTTTGTAGCAAGTCAGGTGTTCATACCGTATACCGCAAGTCTCTAGAGGAACGGAGGGTTCCAAATGATTGGAAAAGAGCACAGATAGTCCCAGTCTTCAAGAAGGGTCGTCGAGCAGATGCGCAAAACTATAGACCTATATCCCTTACGTCGATCTCTTGTAGAATTTTAGAACATGTTTTTTGCTCGCGTATCATGTCATTTCTGGAAACCCAGAATCTACTTTGTAGGAATCAACATGGATTCTGGAAAGAGCGATCGTGTGAGACCCAACTCGCCTTATTTGTTCATGAGACCCAGAAAATATTAGATACAGGCTCCCAGGTAGATGCCATTTTTCTTGACTTCCGGAAGGCGTTCGATACAGTTCCGCACTGTCGCCTGATAAACAAAGTAAGAGCCTACGGAATATCAGACCAGCTGTGTGGCTGGATTGAAGAGTTTTTAGCAAACAGAACACAGCATGTTGTCATCAATGAAGAGACGTCTACAGACGTTAAAGTAACCTCTGGCGTGCCACAGCGGAGTGTTATGGGACCATTGCTTTTCACAATATATATAAATGACTTAGTAGATAGTGTCGGAAGTTCCATGCGGCTTTTCACGGATGATGCTGTAGTATACAGAGAAGTTGCAGCATTAGAAAATTGTAGCGAAATGCAGGAAGATCTGCAGCGGATAGGCACTTGGTGCAGGGAGTGGCAACTGACCCTTAACATAGACAAATGCAATGTATTGCGAATACATAGAAAGAAGGATCCTTTATTGTATGATTATATGATAGCGGAACAAACACTGGTAGCAGTTACTTCTGCAAAATATCTGGGAGTATGCGTGCGGAACGATTTGAAGTGGAATGATCATATAAAATTAATTGTTGGTAAGGCGGGTACCAGGTTGAGATTCATTGGGAGAGTGCTTAGAAAATGTAGTCCATCAACAAAGGAGGTGGCTTACAAAACACTCGTTCGACCTATACTTGAGTATTGCTCATCAGTGTGGGATCCGTACCAGATCGGTCTGACGGAGGAGATAGAGAAGATCAAAAGAAGAGCGGCGCGTTTCGTCGCAGGGTTATTTGGTAACCGTGATAGCGTTACGGAGATGTTTAATAAACTCAAGTGGCAGACTCTGCAAGAGAGGCGCTCTGCATCGCGGTGTAGCTTGCTCGCCAGGTTTCGAGAGCGTGCGTTTCTGGATGAGGTATCGAATATATTGCTTCCCCCTACTTATACCTCCCGAGGAGATCACGAATGTAAAATTAGAGAGATTAGAGCGCGCACGGAGGCTTTCAGACAGTCGTTCTTCCCGCGAAGCATACGCGACTGGAACAGGAAAGGGAGGTAATGACAGTGGCACGTAAAGTGCCCTCCGCCACACACCGTTGGGTGGCTTGCGGAGTATCAATGTAGATGTAGATGTAGACAGGCAGTGCACGACGCCTGGAGCACCACGGATTGTCAGCGCGGTAACCGCGGTCGGGTCTCCCCTTGATCTGGCGGCAGAGAGAGGCACGACGACTGGGTCCACCCACCGACAACCCTGGACGCCGCATGGCACCGAGCTGTCTTTCCATACATGGACGTACCTTTGTGAGGGGGACCGAGGAGAACTAGTTTTTCCACACTACATTCGTCATCACCTCACGAGTCCAGTATCTGACGTGATGGTAGGCGGTGCTACTGGGCACGCAACACGATCGCCACTAAGCCGTATAGCCGGTTTCCCTCACCCTGTTTACATATATTTGTCGAGGTCATCGAGCTGAAACAGGAGCAGCTATGGCACAATATTGGGATGGGAATAACCAACCGCTTAAAACCGAGACCTGTATTTTAGTTGAGAATGACGGGTATTTTTCAGTATTTGTTTGGTCCAGGTGTAAAAGGTGATTTTTATTTATTACTAATAACCGAAAAAATACCGAAAAATTAATTCGACATAGCCGCTGTGCTAAAATTTTTCGTTTTTAAATAAACCTTTTTTTTAAAAAAAAAAAGGAGTAATTTTTATTCATAAAGTCTGCATTGGTTTGAAATATTGCATAATTATAGAAAACAGGAAAAGCGATCACTGCTACTCTAAAAACAAGGCCGACATAAACGAGCCACAAACACGTAGCATAAGAACTGGTACAGCATTGCTGAGACAATAATGTCCCTGTTGCCGTGTGTCGTGGTTGAATATGACGCGTGTACGTGACAGTGTACAAAAATTCCCCTCAACTGGTGTATACGGTAGTTTCTCGCTGTAGTCGCCGGACATCCTTTGCATTGCAGAATGGCACCAACCCTAGTCTGGAAATATGTTTACGAAGTGACGTAGCAATGAAGTACAACACCTTATTTGCTTTAAAGGATAAAAGAATTGCCCACCACTTCTATGAAATAATAAAAGGGGAGCGAAATTTTGGTAACACACATGGTGTGGGTTCCTGTAGTCATGTCCTAGTTCATGAACCACGGGCAACGTATGAGTGGCTAAGTAAGTGGTCCCGACAGTCGGGATACCAGTTACTTTGGAAGAAGGCTGGGCATCTCGGACATATTCTGAGTCGTGATCACCTTTGTGCTCATACGGCAAAGACTACCAAACCCACCGGTTAGTCCCTCAACCGATAGGGGTAAAACCCAATGGGACTCGGGGCAAGTAAGGCTAGTAACCTGCTTCCCTAGTACTTTAAATATGATGCTGGCAACAATCTGAGCAAAATGCCTCGGACCTTTGGAGGTGACGGAGTCCCACCTCTAACTGACAAACCAGGGACTCCTAAGATACGACTTGGCAAACAAATGGTAATGAGACGGGGAGCTATTAATATCAATGGGGGCTACTCTGGGAAGAAGGTAGAGCTGGCAGAGGCGGCAAGTAAGATGGGGCTGGACGTTTTAGCTGTTAGTGACATTCGGGTAAGGGGTGAGAAAGAAGAGGAAGTGGGAGAATACAAGGTCTACCTGTCAGGAGTCAAAGCAGGAATAGCACAATGGGGTGTAGGGCTTTACATCAGGAAAGAAATGGAACCCAGCGTAGTTGCAATAAGGTATGTAAACGAACGACTGATGTGGATAGATTTGACAGTGTCTAGCAAGAAAATTAGGGTTGTGTCAGTATATTCGCAGTGTGAAGGGACAGATCAGCATAAGATGGATAGTTTTTATGAGACACTCAGTGATGTAGTTGTTAGAGTAAAGGACAAGGACAGTGTTCTGCTCATGGGTGATTTTAATGCCAGGATTGGAAATCGAACAGAAGGGTATGAAAAAGTTATGGGTAAATTTGGAGAGGATATGGAGGCCAACAGGAACGGGAAACAACTCTTAGATTTCTGTGTAAGCATGGGCTTAGTAATCACAAACTCCTTTTTTAAACATAAGAACATTCACCGGTATACTTGGGAAGGCAGGGGAACCAGATCTGTCATTGACTATATAATAACAGGTCAGGAATTCAGGAAGGCTGTGAGGGACACACGTGTATTCAGGGGATTCTTTGATGACACTGATCATTATTTAATCTGCAGTTAAATTGGGATTGTGAGGCCGAAAGTGCAGGAGGTCAGGTCCATATGTAGGAGGATAAGACTGGAGAAACTTCAGGATAAGGAAATCAGGCACAAGTACATAACAGCGATCTCAGAAAGGTACCAGTTAGTTGAATGTAGTCAATTACAGTCATTGGAAAAGGAATGGACAAGGTACTGGGACACAGTACTTGAAGTGGCTAAAGAATGTCTAGGAACAGTAGTGTGTAAAAGTAGGATGAAGCAAACAGCTTGGTGGAATGACACAGTCAAAGCAGCCTGTAAAAGGAAAAAGAAGGCGTATCAAAAATGGCTACATACTAGAACTCAGGTAGACAGAGAAAGTTATCTTGAAGAAAGAAACAAAGCCAAACAGATAATTGCAGCATCCAAGAAGAAATCTTGGGAAGACTTTGGAAAAAGGTTGGAGACTATGGGTCAACCTGCTGGAAAACCATTGTGGAGTGTAATTAGCAGTCTTCGAAAGGGAGGTAAGAAGGAAATGACAAGTATTTTGGACAGGTCAGGAAAACTGCTGGTGAATCCTGTGGATGCCTTGGGCAGATAGAGGGAATATTTTGAAGAGTTGCTCAATGTAGGTGAAAATACGATCAGTAATGTTTCAGATTTCGAGGTAGAATAGGATAGGAATGATGATGGAAATAGGATCACATTTGAGGAAGTGGAGAAAATGGTCAATAGATTGCAGTGCAATAAAGCAGCTGGGGTGGATGAAATTAAGTCGGAACTCATCAAATACAGTGGAATGTCAGGTCTTAAATGGCTACACAGGATAATTGAAATGGCCTGGGAGTCGGGACAGGTTCCATCAGACTGGACAAAAGCAGTAATCACACCTATCTTTAAATAGGGAAACAGAAAAGATTGTAACAACTACAGAGGTGCCTCTTTAATCAGCGTTGTTGGTAAAATCTTCTCAGGTATTGTTGAAAGGAAAGTGCGAGTATTAGTTGAGGACCAATTGGATGAAAATCAGTGCGGGTTTAGGCCTCTTAGAGGCTGTCAGGACCAGATCTTTAGCTTACGGCAAATAATGGAGAAATGTTATGAGTGGAACAGTGAATTGTATCTATGCTTTATAGATCTAGAAAAGGCATATGACCGGGTTCCTAGGAGGAAGTTATTGTCTGTTCTACGAGATTATGGAATAGGAGGCAAACTTTTGCAAGCAATTAAAGGTCTTTACATGGTTAGTCAGGCAGCAGTTATAGTTGACGGTAAATTGAGTTCATGGTTCAGAGTAGTTTCAGGGGTAAGACAGGCTGCAACCTGTCTCCACTGTTGTTCATATTATTTATGGATCATATGTTGAAAACAATAGGCTGGCTGGGTGAGATTAAGATATGTGAACACAAAATAAGCAGTCTTGCATATGCGGATGACTTAGTTGTGATGGCAGATTCGATTGAAAGTTTGCAAAGTAATATTTCAGAGCTAGATCAGAAATGTAAGGACTATGGTATGAAGATTAGCATCTCCAAAACGAAAGTAATGTCAGTGGGAAAGAAATATAAACGGATTAAGTGACAAATAGGAGGAACAAAGTTAGAACAGGTGGACGGTTTCAAGTACTTAGGATGCATATTCTCACAGGATGGTAAAATAGTGAAAGAACTGGAAGCGAGGTGTAGCAAAGCTAATGCAATGAGCGCTCAGCTACGATTCTACTCTCTTCTGCAAGAAGGAAGTCAGTACCAAGACTAAGTTATCTGTGCACCGTTCAATCTTTCGACCAACTTTGTTGTATGGGAGCGAAAGCAGGGTGGATTCAGGTTACCTTATCAACAAGGTTGAGGTTACGGATATGAAAGCAGCTAGGATGATTGCAGGTACTAGTAGATGGGAACAATGGTAGGAGGGTGTCCACAATGAGGAAATCAAAGAAAAACTGGGAATGAACTCTATAGATGCAGCAGTCAGGGCGAACAGGATTAGATGGTGGGGTCATGTTACACGAATGGGAGAAGCAAGGTTACCCAAGAGACTCATGGGCTCAGCAGTAGAGGGTAGGAGGAGTCAGGGCAGACCAAGGAGAAGGTACCTGGATTCGGTTAAGAATGATTTTGAAGTAATAGGTTTAACATCAGAAGAGGCACCAATGTTAGCACTGAATAGGGGATCTTGGAGGAATTTTATAAGGGGGCTATCCTCCATACTGAACGCTGAAAGGCATAATCAGTCTTAAATGATGATGATGATGATGATGATGACAAATAAATTAAAAAATTAAGAATAGTTCATTGACAGTATACAATAAAAGCAGAAAGTAGCTGATCTGTTGCCTGTGTCTACATAATACGCTTTTGTCTACTTGTAGCCCTTGAAAACGTACAGATTAACAGGAAAAACAGAGATCTTCAACCTCAGTTTTCACACTTAAGTACAAACAATTCGTAATGCCCAAACAGTGGTATGATCCGCGATTACAACACCATTTTCGAGTCGAATTTCAAAGAATTAGAATCAATAGGAGAATATTGGCAATTTCTTGTAGTAAGTATTCAGCCAGTTATCAGTTTTCGAGAAAAGCAGCGAACTGTGGACGGACTAAGTTTTCTTTTACCTCTATTTTTTAATATTTTGATTTTCTGTTTCTTGAAACTGAGGGAGTCAACATTTTTCAATCTTTGATCGATTTTTACGTTTAGTACAGGAGATAATACAAATAAAAAAGCGAAAATCGATTTAAGAAACCAAGAGTAATATGGCGTGGAAAAACAAACGGTATAACCGAAAACCAGGTGTTCCACCGATAGCTACGATCTCTAGCACAGAGTCACTCTACTCTCGTAGGTTGTCTAGAAAGGAACGAAATGCATGACAGTATTAAAAAATGTTTAGCCGAGTAGCTGTGTATCTGGCGACCACTAATTTCTTAGGCGCCTGAATTCCTTTCAGCCAATTAGCTTCCAGAGCCTGACGGAGGCTGGAGGAGCACCACAGCCAATTGGTGCAGTAAATCTGTGGGGTGACCTTGACAGCATTCCCAGAAGACAGCGCCGTGCCGTCACACACGTCTCGTCTGTCTAACACAAAGGGCACATTCTCGGCACTGTAATGGCTGTGCCTCCAGCCAACTACCGGTTACGCTATCCTCTAACTGACATACGTGCTTTTACACTAGAATCTCCAAACAAAGGATGTTATCAAACATACTATCCGTATTGTAAGGATAACAGTTTATCCGTTCCGACTTTCATTTATCAGAACCAGTATCGTGTCATATACTGATCTAGTGCCCATCTCGCCGGCCACTGTGGCCGAGCTGTTCTATGCGCTTCAGTCAGGAACCGCGCTGCTGCTACGGTCGCAGGTTCGAATCCTGCCTCAGGCAAGGAAGTGTGTGATGTCCTTAGGTTATTTATGTTTAAGTAGTTCTAAGTCTAGGGGACTGATGACCTCAGATGTTAAGTCCCATAGTGGTCAGAGCCATTTGACCCATCTAGCGCCCATCTTGGTCATTTGAAATTAATGGGCGCTACGTCAGTATTTGACACGTTAGTTTCTCAACAAGATACTGGCTCTGACGAAGTTTTGCAAGAGTCGAAACTGATAAACTGCTATAAGTTCATCCAAGACAATTGTGAATAAGAAAATATTTTTCACAATATATCACGTGCGCCAATTCGACAATGCCAAATTTTATTGCTTACAAAATGTTCGTGCAAATTAAATTATTACTCAAGTGCATGGGACCCATTTCAGCGAGGACATACAGGAGATATTGCACATATACAAGGAAGGGCGATGGTTACAGATTTGTTTCACCCAGGTGATAACGTCACAGAGATTCCGAAAAACTTGAAATGGCAGACGCTTGAAAGTGCCACGAAAGTATACTTACAAAGCTTGAAGAACCGTGGTTTTAGTACATGTCATTTCATTCAAGATGTACATTTGCACACACATGTTAATAAACACTTCACAGATGTTTTTGTACCTGTGTGCAATGGTACATCTTGAATGAAGTGACATGTACTACAACGACGGAGAAAAGAATGTTTGCCGGCACTAAAACGTTAAAAAATGCTTTCCTTGGATGATGTGGAACATGCACTTCACCTTATTCAGGAGAAGAAATAAAACATGTATTAAAACAAATTACACCTGACGATGGAGCCACAGGGTCCGAAATGCATCGTGAAGGTAATACAACACGAAAAAGTTGTGACTGAAGGCGTTGTTTAATTCATACCTCCAGTGTTTTGAATACAGTCACGTTTTAGGCTGCAAAATACGGATAAAATCATATTAATGCTTATTTTCCCCTGGGCAGCAGGTCAGGTGTTGAAGTGTGGATACATGGAGGAAGAATGGTGTTAGTCTGTACTGACAGGTGTAGTTCACTTAGAAATTCAGTTAAGACTGCAGAAAACATCTAGTCATAAAGTTTGTGACATATTTGTGAGAGGACTGTCTGACGCAGAGAAAACATGTCGTACCCACACAGGCTGTGAAGACAAACTCTTTTCAAATAACTGTCTATCCATTCTGTTCAGCTGATTTTCCAAGTCCTTTATCGTTATGTCAGCGGCAAACCACAATGCTTCTATTTCTTCTTCCTGATCTTTAATTATCTTTCCTAATTTCTGCTTGGTTTCCTTACTGGTTGCTTAATGTACAGATTGAGAAACGTTGGGGATAGGCTACAACCCAGTCTCACTCTCTTCTCAACTACTACTTCCCTTTCATATCCTTTGACTCTCGCAACTGCTGTCTGACTTCTGTACATATTGTAAGTGAATTTACGCTCCTTTTTTTTTACTTTCAGAATATTAAAGAGTGTATTTCAGTCAAAAATGTCAAAACCTTTCTTTAAATCTATGAATGCTACAAATGTACGTTAGTCTTTGTTCAGTGTATCATTCAAGATAAATCGTAGGGTCTGTATTGGTTCACTTGCTCGTCCTTTTCTCCAGAACTCAAACTGATCTTCTACGAGGTTGGTTTCTACTATTTTTTTAATTCTTTCATAAATTAATTAGAGTCAGTGTTTTGCAACCATTATTTATTAGGTTGATAGTTCAGTAAAATTCACACCTGTCGGCACCTGTCTTGTTAGTTGGGGTATTTCCCATGTCTCATATATCTTCTACGACAAGTGGAATAGTTTTGTCTTGTAACGTTCTCCCAAGGATCTCAGTAACATCTATTACGGGGGCCTTCACCTTCGATCTTTCACTGCTCTGCCAGATTCTTATCCCAGTATAACCTCTCCGGTCTATAATATAGCTCTTTTAGCTTTCAGCTTTCCCTTGTTGTCTTAGTACTGGCGTGCTATTTGAGGTTCTAATATTTATGAAGCTGCTGCTAATTTCACCATAGGTGTGCTTTATTTTTCTATTGACGGTATCTGCCTTTGTGATAGTTGCACTTGCTTGTACAATCCTGCATTTCTCGTCTACCCATTCCCGCTTTCCCATTTTGTACTTTCTGCTAGTTCCGTAGTTCCAGACACATATATTCCATTTTGCACGCTTCATTTTTTGTAGTTATATAATTTCTCATATAGTCAACGAACTTCAATATACCTTGCGTTATCCGCGAACTTCCACGGTATCTTGTCTTTTTACCTATTTGATGCTCTCCTGTCTTCAGGATTTCTTCTCTCGGACCTACCCAGTTGTCATCTGTCGTATTTATTTCCTCTTTCTCCGTCAGTCTTTGCCCTAATGCTATCTTTGAAACTTTCGTCGGCTCCTGGATTTTTCAATCAATCCTTAATTTCTTACCTTTCTGTAATTTCTTCTACTTAATCTGTAGCTGATAGCCAATAAACTATGGTCAGGGAATACTTGTATCCCTGGCAATATTTTTCAGTTAGAATGTGGTTTCGAAATCACTGTCTTATCATTTTGTAATGAATCTGAAACCTTCTGGAGTCACCAGGTCTCTTCCACATATATGGCTTTCTTTCAGCATTCTTAAACCAAGTGTTACCATTGATCTACCAGATAGCTTCCGCTATCATTTGTTTCTCCATTTTCTCGTACAATTTATGTTTTTTTTCCTCTCTTACTGTCGAATTCCAGTCCACCATTACAATTTAATTTTCGTCCCCATTAACGAACTGAATAACTGGCTTTATTCCACGAAATAGTCTTTCAATCTCTTCAGCACCTGCAGAGCTAGTAGTCATAAACACTATTACTATTTACTTATTTAATTAATTAATTTATTTAACCAGATCTTCAGGCCTTCTCTTTCATCGGACCAGAGTTACGCATATACAATACCTTTTTTACATCACAGTTATTTAAGAAACAGCAATTTTGATATGGCTATACTATTAAAATGCTACGTGTGATTCAAGTGCCGATGTGAGTAAGTTAATCTGACTATGAACTGATGAAGTTGTTACTGGCAGTACTTGGGCCACTGTAGGTGCAGCCACTAGTAGTGATAATATAATAATAATAATAATAATAATAACAATAATAATAATAATAATAATAATAATGACAAAAATAATGATAGTTACAGATATAAAAACAATTTATAGGTGTACAAAATATGCGTATTCTGATACAGCGAGTTCTGGGTAAATGATACTGAAGGAGACTGCGTCGGCTTAGAACAATGGGAAATGAGGAAGATCAGACTGAAAGAGGGACTGTACAGGATAACGGGTGAGTCCAGGGACAATGGTAATCCGTATTGTTACTTTAGTAGATACTGTCTTCGGAATTTGAGATATTATTCAGTTCTCTTATACACTCCTGGAAATTGAAATAAGAACACCGTGAATTCATTGTCCCAGGAAGGGGAAACTTTATTGACACATTCCTGGGGTCAGATACATCACATGATCACACTGACAGAACCACAGGCACATAGACACAGGCAACAGAGCATGCACAATGTCGGCACTAGTACAGTGTATATCCACCTTTCGCAGCAATGCAGGCTGCTATTCTCCCATGGGGACGATCGTAGAGATGCTGGATGTAGTCCTGTGGAACGGCTTGCCATGCCATTTCCACCTGGCGCCTCAGTTGGACCAGCGTTCGTGCTGGACGTGCAGACCGCGTGAGACGACGCTTCATCCAGTCCCAAACATGCTCAATGGGGGACAGATCCGGAGATCTTGCTGGCCAGGGTAGTTGACTTACACCTTCTAGAGCACGTTGGGTGGCACGGGATACATGCGGACGTGCATTGTCCTGTTGGAACAGCAAGTTCCCTTGCCGGTCTAGGAATGGTAGAACGATGGGTTCGATGACGGTTTGGGTGTACCGTGCACTATTCAGTGTCCCCTCGACGATCACCAGTGGTGTACGGCCAGTGTAGGAGATCGCTCCCCACACCATGATGCCGGGTGTTGGCCCTGTGTGCCTCGGTCGTATGCAGTCCTGATTGTGGCGCTCACCTGCAAGGCGCCAAACACGCATACGACCATCATTGGCACCAAGGCAGAAGCGACTCTCATCGCTGAAGACGACACGTCTCCATTCGTCCCTCCATTCACGCCTGTCGCGACACCACTGGAGGCGGGCTGCACGATGTTGGGGCGTGAGCGGAAGACGGCCTAACGGTGTGCGGGACCGTAGCCCAGCTTCATGGAGATGGTTGGGAATGGTCCTCGCCGATACCCCAGGAGCAACAGTGTCCCTAATTTGCTGGGAAGTGGCGGTGCGGTCCCCTACGGCACTGCGTAGGATCCTACGGTCTTGGCGTGCATCTGTGCGCCGCTGCGGTCCGGTCCCAGGTCGACGGGCACGTGCACCTTCCGCCGACCACTGGCGACAACATCGATGTACTGTGGAGACGTCACGCCCCACGTGTTGAGCAATTCGGCGGTACGTCCACCCGGCCTCCCGCATGCCCACTATACGCCCTCGCTCAAAGTCCGTCAACTGCACATACGGTTCACGTCCACGCTGTCGCGGCATGCTACCAGTGTTAAAGACTGCGATGGAGCTCCGTATGCCACGGCAAACTGGCTGACACTGAAGGCGGCGGTGCACAAATGCTGCGCAGCTAGCGCCATTCGACGGCCAACACCGCGGTTCCTGGTGTGTCCGCTGTCCCGTGCGTGTGATCATTGCTTGTACAGCCCTCTCGCAGTGTCCGGAGCAAGTATGGTGGGTCTGACACACCGGTGTCAATGTGTTCTCTTTTCCATTTCCAGGAGTATATATATATATATATATATATATATATATGCATGTCACAAGTAAATATATATGAAGGAAAGTCGTAAGCAGTTGTTTACTTGTGACATGCAAAAAGTTTGAAGACGTGACAAGAAGTACTAACACGTCTGACACTTTTTGCATGTCACGAGTAAACAAAAGAACTGCTTACGACTTTCATTCGTCTGACGTGATATAGGTACGTCAAATCTTTAGCGTTATGCACTTCCGATACAAAACAAATGCTATACACTATTTTTTTATTTACGTTACTTTCATTGCAATATGTTTAGTAAACGAACTTTAAAGGAGATAAATGCAAGTAACGAATAATTTTTACAGCCATTGTATCAAATTTTCCTGTGTAGTACATAGTAGGCTACTATGAGTATATCATAGCTGTAAAGAAAGGCATTTAACGAATGATTTCGCCCTATTGTCTTGTGCTTTTGATTCGGTGAGTGTGTACTCCACTACTCCACTACTGGCCATTCAAAAGTCCCGCCCGCAGTTTGGCAGAAAAATGGCCGCCGTATCGTCCGGTTGGCCACTCTCTCGCTATACAGGCTCTCTATGCGGCGGCCGGCCTCTGTGGCCGTGCGGTTCTAGGCGCTGCAGTCTGGAGCCGAGCGACCGCTACGGTCGCAGGTTCGAATCCTGCCTCGGGCATGGATGTGTGTGATGTCCTGAGGTTAGTTAGGGTTAATTAGTTCTAAGTTCTAGGCGACTGATGACCTCAGAAGTTAAGTCGCATCGTGCTCAGAGCCATTTGAACCATTTTGAACCTCTATGCGGCACGACTTTGTGCGCCACACATTACTAGCAGGTCACAACATTTTATCGGTGACTCCAGTTCCCAGGAGCTTCAGCACCAAATTTGACATTCGGTGTGCAGCAGCCTGATGACATTTCGCGCTTGAAATTCTAGGGGAACGGAGGGCACTGTGAGCAGCGTGCGTGCCGGAGAACGCATTCCGAGGAACACCATCAGCGGAACGTGCATCGTCGTCTAGGAAACGCGAGCATGCAGACACGCACGTACGCAGGTGCGTGATTTGCGCGAGTGGCCTTGAACGCTGCAGAGCGTTGGCACGTGCACTGGACCGAGGCTGGCCGCAGCGTGGAACCGGTCCTCCCGCCGTCAACGACTGAAGACAGGTGGCCGCGGCGCTGCACTTCTGGTGCGGCCGCTCGCTTCTGGCGCCTGTCACCGCAGCGCGCTGCTCGCTGCCGCCGGGCTCACACGGGACGTGTTTCTCGTCCTGCAACACGCCACACGTGGTTTCTCTCTTGGCTGGTACAGCAGACGGAACGTGCATCCCATCACGATTTGCTACCTTAACGTTCTCCAGTGGCAGCTGATGGCTGCATCTTACGGCAAGAAAAAAGGAATAAAAGTGAGATAGTGTTAATATTTTAATCCTGCAATACTGCAGATGACGTGCAACTGAGCACATTTGTACTGTGCATGCAGTACACGTGAGGTGCCTAGTTGTTTCCACTGCCCTGTGTGGAATACATAAGCTCTTGTACACTTCACTAACCTGCTGTCCTCATGATGATGATGTCCCCAGCGCAGAAAACAGCACGCAGGTCGTGGATTCTTTTTCTTGAGGCTGAATTTAATTTCGCAAGGAACTGATGCTACGAATAGACTATAACTCATTTGGGATGCCACTCGCGTTTTTATTGATATAGACACGAGAAACTATTCTTGATCACAACGTATTGAACATATCTTTCCACACTCATTACATCTGGCTAAAATAACATGAAATACATCCTGCCACAGACAACATGTCTGTCTACTGGAACCGTCAGAACTGGAGAATAAAATTACATAAATCAAATACTACTATTACAGACAACATGTCTGTACCCAGCGACGGCCGGAACTGTAGTAAATAAAATTGCATGAAGCAAATACTGCTATAACAGACAACATGTCTGTCTACTGGAACGGTCAGAACTGGAGAGCCGGACTGCCCGAAAGACTTCGCGCGCCAAGCCAGCAAGGCGTGACCCGAACGCTACCGAAGTGCATCGGCAGTAATATCGTCAGTCTTTTGTTTTAGTAATACTTTGATTTTAATAATTTTGAAATGACTGATTGATAGCTGGCTGTTGAGAGATGTTTATTTTAAAAAAATGAAGTAATATGGATGACAGGTTTAATTAATAATAGCAGCTAAAGTTTAACGTTTTGGCGCCCTACCGCCGAACACAGCAGCCAATCACAGAGCAGCAGCATCATGCAGGCTGTCTTTCTCACGGGAATGGTACCGAATCTAACATATGTCACCGGTACCTTATCCCACATTGCGTCATCTCTATGCTTCTTGCATCTCCACTGCCCTGGGAATGGCTTCCTGGAGCCTAATATGATGGCTGAATAAGCCAGAAATATTACAATCTCGCGCTCAGTCCACACAGTTTGTTTACGAAAGGGTAACGTGCGATATTTTTACGTCAGCTCTATTAAGATTCATGTTTTTTTTTCCTTGGCCGAATGCTATCCATGTTGTTCTGCCTGTAATATAAATAAATATAAAATGTCGATACCCATAAACGTGACAGAATGCATCAACGGACGTTCAATGTTCACTGATTAAGTACGCCAAAATTACGAACTGTATGATACAAATTTAGAGTAATCTTCCACATCATATAAAAAACTGCTTCTATTCAGTAGTATAATTTTTAGAACTCGTGAAATCAAATGACATTGAACAAGAAAGGTCAAAATCTCCTACTACAAGTAGCGAAAACTCTGTCGTGGATAACACCTAAAAACTATTTATTTACTCCAATATTACTGGTAACTTCTCTGTATTTAGTGTAAGAATAGGCGCGTGTGAGTGTAAATATTCATACATAGTATAAGTGAAGGCAGGATGAATCCCACACTCTGGAAAGTTCTTGGTTCAATAAAAAATAAATAGGGATTTGCGACGGAGTCACACAATGAAGTAAACAGCCATCTTTCAATTCATTGGTGTATGACTCCTAGTAAGTCCACAAACCCTTTCTGGAACGGAGAGTGCTCTTGCGTATACTTAACACTGAATATTAGAGATTAATAACGAAGTCCCAGAGTCTTTTACAAAGCTTGAAGATGTATAAAAAAAGCGAAAAGCAGGTCGCGAAACAGTTGCAACTTGTGTATTTCAGACTATTACTAATCTTATCATTTTTAAAGGCTTTCACGACTGAAGTGTCGTTAACTGAAATTTAATTGCAGCAAACTGAACCAAAAACGCAACGTTTTTTTTTGAATCTTCAGTGCGCCGGATATTGAAACAACATACCTTCATAGCACACATGTGTATAATACGAAAAGTAGCTTTTACGAAAGCCTTTAACCACCGTCATTTTATATCAGAACAAATAGTGACAAAAATGACGCTTTGAGAGATCCTCAATGTTCGAATACCATATATTCTTAGTGTGGTGTCACCGCCAGACACCACACTTGCTAGGTGGTAGCCTTTAAATCGGCCGCGGTCCGTTAGTATACGTCGGACCCGCGTGTCGCCACTATCAGTGACTGTAGACCGAGCGCCGCCACACGGCAGGTCTAGAGAGACTTCCTAGCACTCGCCCCAGTTGTACAGCTGACTTTGCTAGCGATGGTTCACTGCCTACTTACGTTCTCATTTACCGAGACGATAGTTTAGCATAGCCTTCAGCTACGTCATTTGCTACGACCTAGCAAGGCGCCATTATCAGTTACTATTGATATTGTGAATCATGTACCGTCAAAACCGACGTTCATCATTAATGGATTAAAGTTAAGTATTCCACCAGCTACGTCCGTTTTTCTAAATTCTAATTTCCTTGTCCTGTTCCAGACCTCACGCCAGCCTGCGTGAGCTAAAACGCGTGCCTTTCGGCCTCCTCTAGTAGCTCGGTGTTGGCTCTCCTGCCGACCACAACACTTAGCACATAAATTACGATAAAAAACCACCAAATACCGACTGCCACTGCAAATGACGTAATCCAGTATGGCATTAGGGCGTTTCTCAAGTTCGGTTTGAGACACAGAAAGCGATATTCTATCTCAGTGGACTGCCACTGCAAATGACGTAATCCAGTATGGCATTAGGGCGTTTCTCAAGTTCGGTTTGAGACACAGAAAGCGATATTCTATCTCAGTGGCCGTGTTCCTGCGCACAAAGATAACCTTTGACGTGTCTGATTCTACCTTTCATGCCTGGGAATACTCTGGAATGTGAAATTCCAAATTGTGACTTCACAAAACTAGAGTATCTCCACTTCCACAGACACTTTCACGCGCTGTTCTAATTCATGCTTCGATGGAATGTGTGGTATCGATTACAGTACCTGAAATTATGTCGTTGCCTCGTTAAGTTCGAAACAAAATTATCGTTACGAAAATATTACAAGCCATCGAATGCTTAGGTATTTTCGAGCTTCCTTTAACGCAAAAAGACTTGTGCAGCACACAAGTTGAAATTTGGAAATCATGCTATGTTTTCATGAGGCAAGTTGAGTACAAAACCCGAAGCAGGTGGCCCAGTGATAAGACGCTGGAATGATGAGAGAGAGGACGCCAGTTTAAATCCCTGTCCAGTCATCCACGACCAGGTTTTTTGTTGTTTCTATAAATCGCCTGAGGCAAATCTTACCTTCGAGAGAGCCGAGCCGAGTCCCTACCCAACCTGATCTTGTCGACGGGACATTAAACTCTCGCCTTCCATCCTCTTTTAGTATAAAATCAGATACATCTACATTCCCGCTCTTCGAACCAGAGTGAAGTGCATGGCACAGGGTACATCTCACTGTAAGCTTTATTCCCAGCCATTCGCGTATTGTGAGGGGGCAGAACGACTGCTTAAATGTCTTATGGCAGCAGTAATCAGTCTAACACCTAGTCTTCACAGGCCTTACGGGAGCGATGTATGGGGGGTTGGGTTGTAGTATATTCATTGTCCCCCCCCCCCCCCCCCCGCCGCCCTCCTCACCCCTGATACTGTTTCTTGATACTTTGAAAGCAGGCTTTTGCGGTATAGTTGGCGTCTACCTGCATGTGTCTGCCTATTCAGGTTCTTCAGCATCTCAGTGACACCCTTCGTGGGACAAACAGTTCTATAGGCATTCGTATTGCATTTCTTTGCATATGTTCAATAACCTCTGTTAGTCCTGTTTGATATGGATTCCACGTACTTCAGCAATATTCTAGGACGGTTCACACAAGTGTTTGGTAGGCAGTGTAATCTACTGTAGTTTACATACTGATTGAATTTTGCTAGTATCCAGTCAATGAACTGAAGTCTGCCATCTGATTTGCCAACACAACCAGTAATCAACAAACATGCAAACAGAAAGGTCGTCTATAAAATGAATAGTCGAATCACTTTTTCAAAGTGGGAGGTACATAAATAATATTACTGCTATATGTTGTTGAAATTTAATACGTTTGTGGTTGGGTGTAGCGTATTTTTTGTTTGTTTTGTTTTTTGTGTCCGATCCAAAACACGTTTTTGAAATTACTTAGAAATCTTAACAGCTTATTGAAACATTAAACTTTATTTATTCAGTTGCATTTTTCACTAGACATGACATTTTCAGAGATGATTTGTTTGTTTTAATTATATTGGCGTCTAGCAGTGTGTTATGAAAGTGTAGCTTCTTTAGTAGCACACTCGAAATAATTGTTGGTCCCATCTTCGGCTTTCAAAAAATCTCTTATGTTTGATGATGAAGCAGCAGCATTAATAACACTTCCGTGTTTAACTTCTTTCACATGGTCTTTAGTATCATCCTTTCCTTTATCTTCAATAGAAAATTCTCCAGTACATTGTGTGCAATAAATATGTAGATTGTTCTATCATCACACACTTTCAAAAGTTTATACTCTTGTTGCAACTTAACATTAAGCACACACTTTCTTTTATCCGTAGTAAACGATGAGAGAAGAAATTAATAGAGATAAAATGATCAAAAACGTGTAGAGGAGGTATTTCGCACACGAAAACAACGTAAACACATTGCCCCTTTTGCGCTGCCAAATGAAAAACAGTAAGAGAAAAGTTGTCAGCGCTTGTCTGAGGGTCGGTGGAGATAGGCACGGCAGTAAGAGAATGTTCAAAGAAGTAGTCTCGAACATACAGATCTAAAATTAGAAAATCCTCATCTGTCATAAAAGTCTCAAACTCCGAGCATTTTTGCAAACCTGGGTATTGTCCTGGCAAACACTAAAAACGGCTACTGCCCATGTTGGATCTTGCCCACTCGTCTCGTATAGGGTGCCTAAGGGATGCTGCGTTCTCGGAATGCTATGCAACAATTCAAGCAAATACATTAGTAGTTTTATTTCTATAAAGCAGATTTACAATACTTAACTTTGGATTTAGAACAAGTGTCGCAAACAATAAGCGACATGCAAACAGTAAATTATCTTCACTATAGACAAAGTCATAGTAAGCACTTGATACGGATCACTACAACCTGTTCTGCGAGTCCCGGTGTACAACCGTCCACTAATGTTTGTACACGGAGCCGATCTGAACACTAATGTCCGCCGCCGCACGGGATTAACCGAGCGGTCCTAGGCGCTGCAGTCATGGACTGTGCGGCTGGTCCCGGTGGAGGTTCGAGTCCTCCCTCGGGCATGGGTGTGTGTTTGTCTTAGGATAATTTAGGTTAAGTAGTGTGTAAGCTTAGGAACTGATGACCTTAGCAGTTAAGTCCCATAAGATTTCACACACGTTTTGGAACTTATGTCCGCCGAGGCTGGCAGGAGCGGTGCTTTTATCATCCCGCAGAGGTCGCTCCTGGCGCGGCGCGGTCCTCGTAAGCGGGCTACTGCCTGACGTCGCCGCACCGCCTTCTCTCATCTTGCTCTTCCTCTTTGGTCCGGCGCTTGTGGTTACGCCAGAACATTCCACACTAATCCCAGACGTATGACAAGCCTGTTTGTGGTATGTAATTGTTACTAATGTACGTGTGCTTACTCTCTAATAAATACATACTGCATACATTTTAGTTTTCATGAAGATAGTAGTAAATAAAATGGTCGTATGGCGTTGACGGCTGCGATGTTCGGCTGCCGGGTCGCGTATCTTTTCACTTGCCACTTGCCGCCACAAAGGACAACTTGCCTGTAGATGAGGACAACACAACACCCGGGTCCCGAGCAGAGAAAATCTCCGATACGCCCAAGAACCGAACCCGGACCCGCTGCATGATAGTTAGACGCGCTTACTACTCAGCTAAGGTGGCCGACAAAACTAATAGTGAGAGGCAATTATTTTACCCAACTTTATTCGATAGTTACGGTATTGATGCTACGACATTTCTTACGAAACTTTGAAATTATTGAGTTCTTGGTTTGGATACCGTTATTGCCGGCTGATGTGGCCGAGCGGTTCTAGGCGCTTCAGTCAGGAACCGCGCTGCTGCTACGGTCGCAGGTTCGAATGCTGCCTCGGGCATGGATGTGTGTGATGTCGTTAGGTTAGTTGGGTTTAAGTAGTTCTAAGTCTAGGGGACTGATGATCTCAGATGTTACGTCCCATAGTGCTTAGAGCCATTTGAACCATTTGAAACCGTTATCATAACTATCATAGCGGAAGTATTGTTTCTTACTTACATCAGCAATATCGGAACATCCCTACGAATACTGCTAAATGCTGTCTCTTGTGGAGCGAGCTGCATTCAACTGCTCCTCCTCCATTATTCACTTAACTTTTCCTATCAACGTTTCTCTTTTTTTACGTTTGTTTTTCTCCACATCAGATTCAGTATCGCTTTATTAGTCATCCCGTCTACTTGTTTAATCAGCAGCTTTGCAGAAGCTGAAAGATGGATATATAATGGCGTAAACACATGCAGCTGAAAGTACA
Organism: Schistocerca americana; assembly: GCF_021461395.2. NCBI lineage: Eukaryota > Metazoa > Arthropoda > Insecta > Orthoptera > Acrididae > Schistocerca > Schistocerca americana. The sequence goes on along the minus strand of NC_060120.1, from coordinate 653,437,308 downwards.
CGATACTAGAAGAAAAACTGTCGCAGTAAACATGGGCCCTACAATGCGTACCTTCAGAGCTACGAGCACTACTTCATATTCGGTACGTGAAGCACATATCTTCTATTGACCATGTGTTTATAGCTCTTAAAGTATGCACTTCAGAGCCCATGTTTACGGGACATTATTTTCGTCTGTGCCACCTCCTCCCAAAATGTAATAAGCAAAGAGCTTGCAGTAGAAGAGATGTGTTTCACTTAGCGAAGATGTTTTCGTTTCTAGTATCGTATACTTTCAACTGCGTGTATTTAAGCCATTAATCATGATACGCCCTGTATTCTCTTCCTGCCTGCACTGTTTATCATCCAAGCGTCTTTTCGATAAAGCTTCATCATAGACAAATAATTTCAGAAACGAATTCCTACTAATTAAATTTATGTTCTATACTAGCATACTTCTCTGTATGCGAAAACCCTTCCTTGCCACTGCCAGTCTACTATTAATATCCTCTTTCTGATATTTTGTCAAAAACTGATATTTTGAGCCCTTGGCTATGTATAAAATATAGGTTGACTCTTACAAAGAAGATTACAGCAATCAGCCACTATTTACAATGCTGTTTATTGATTTAAACAGCGCTGTCACTGGTTTCGAACCGAAAGGTTCATCTTCAGACAGCTAGTTCACGTTTTACATTAGATTCCACTTTTTGTTTCCCCACCTAACGAAATTTCCTTAGGGCGCTGGTGCCCTACAACGAAAGCAATATGTGAGACAACGTCTTTTTAACTGTAATTGTGCCTCACAACGATTTTAAGTGATGTAAACAAATTATTACTATTAAAGGGAAGATGTTTCGGGTACTTACGATGAATAATCCGCACCATTATGTTCCAGTGCAGTTTGCTCGTCATCTTGCAGTAGTTAAAACTGTATAATGCACTTTGGAGCTGGTCATCAGAGGAAAAATTGTGATGAAAGCCATACTGGTTAATGGGAGGAGACAGTGTTGGTTCAGGTGTTGTTGGATACGTCAGAAGAGGATAGATTTGAAGACCTTGCTGAATAGTCAAGTGAGGCAGGTATCACTATGGGGTTTCTCTGGTTAAGGAAATGTAGGATTTTGGAGGTTTTCACAGCTCAGGATAGTAGCCTGTGGAGAAAAAATAGATATAAAGGGTTGCAAGGGTGATGAGAAATGAGAGGGGACATTCTTTAAGGTGTCGATAGATGATGTTATTATGACCAGTGAATATGTTGCGTTTGTTGTGAATTACTTGTTTTATGTCCTGTGCTGTGAAGGGTGTATTTAAGTTTGTTTGTGGTATGTTGTCCAAGTATGGGAAGCTGGGAGCCAGGGATGAGACAGCAGTATTAGTACAATCATGGATGGTAGGGAATGGGGAGTAATCAAAACGAGGTCATCAGGAGAGACAGGATACAAAGTGGTCAGCATTACTGTGCTTGTCAGGTAAGAGGTGGTTGTTGTGGAAGATCGAGTAATGAGGTATGAGATTACTGCCAGAGAGTCGATGGAAACCTTTCCAATAACTGAAAGAATTGATGGGAGGAAGTGTAGCGTTGAGTCTAGTGCACGTCTGGCACCAATCCCGGCGGTTTTTAGCATTTACTAAGTTGCTGAAGTCTCTCTGTTTATGCCAGTGGCGAATGAGTGTATCCCAGTCACCATTCCATAGGAAGGAGTGGTGTAGGCGATGGGATTCTCAGAGAGGGAGTAGAGCTTGTGGGGCGAGAGTGGGGTGATAAGGATATAGGACCTTGATAGGGATGTGGGCAGGTATTGCATCTGACGAAGTCTGCTACAGGAAGGCCGTGGCATGGGAGATATCGTAGGGTTGCTGGAAGGCTAGAGGGTGGTTTCCTATGTGGAAATCTATGGATGTCTAGTAAACAATATCGTTGGAACAGGAGTAGTCATGGACGACTTTTTGATGGAGAGAGGGATGAGGTGCATAGGGATGAGGTTGAGTGTAGGAGATGGTGAGGGGAACAGGCAGGTGGTAACTTACAATTGGATCAAGAGCTTCTGCAGTGAGGCGTCCAAGAGGTTTGGGAAATATGAGGAGGACTTCTGGGGTGGTCTTGCTTCCAGGACAGGTGTGCTGTGTAATGGGAATAATGCCCTTTTGAGGGAGTTGGTAAAGTGACATCACAACCTGAGTTCTGCAGGGGATTACTATTGAGGCCAGTGACAAAATCAAAGGCGGAAATGGTATGGTCGATTTGGATGAAGTAATCATACCACTCCGTTTTCAGGCCACGAGTGACCTACCGGGACCATCCGACCGCCGTGTCATCCTCGGTGGAGGATGCAGATAGGAGGGGCGTGAGGTCAGCACACCGCTCTCCCAGTCGTTATGATGGTATTCTTGACCGAAGCCGCTATTATTCGGTCGAGTAGCTCCTCAATTGGCATCACGAGGCTGATTGCACCCCGAACAATGGCAAAAGCGCAAGGCGGCCTGGGTAGTCACCCATCCAAGTGCCGACCACGCCCGACAGCGCTTAACTGCGGTTGCGGTGATCTCAGGGGACCGGTGTATCCACTGCGGCAAGGCCGTTGCCAAATAATCATAGGGGATAAGATTATTAGGTCGTATGTAGCTAGTATCAAAGGTAACATTTAAGGTTTTGAATAAGAGGTTATGGATAAGGCGTTCAGTGGGAGTATTGAGTAAAGGTTGTGGCCGAGCAGGGACATTTTTGAGCTGGCTGACTGCAGCTCCATCTCTGGCCAGGGGAAGGGATATAGGAAGAAATTTGGATGGCGTGATACGGTTGGAGGAATTTTAATTAAGGATGAAAGTATTGATGTTGTGCTCAGGCAGGGTATGCATAAAATGGGGATTGTTCCTGGTATAAGATGCTGTATTGCTGTCCCACCATGATAGGAGCTTAGGGAGTGGATCATGTGGGTAGGGTGTAGAGAGGTTAAATTAGGGTGTTGAGATGGGTGAAAACGAAGTGGAGTTGATTTCACGAATAGGTGGCCTAGGTGTTGAGGCAGCGAAAAGAGCAAGTGGCAAGAGAAATTTGACTTAGGGTACATGGTCATTGGAAGGGGTGGATATTGTGGAGGACAACAGTGAGGAATCTGAAAATCTCTTCAACAGTGGGAGTTGGGTGGAGTGAGTTGTTGGGATGGATAAGATAATCAGTAGAATGTACAGGTACTGTTAATTCTGGTTTGACATGTGGGGATTTAGCCTTGCACTTGACAGAGTAGATAGGATGGGCATCATTGCGAGTGTTGCAGATGATAGGGGAGGCGAGATTAGGGAACTGTTTGAAGAAGTGGGAGGACAGGTGGTAGGATTTTTACAATCAGGTGTGATATGGTCATTATAAACAGGACATTTTTAGGAATAGTAGCGCTGGGGAGGGTTCGACTTTATGCCAGAAGCTGTGAATCAGGGCTCCCTCTGTAAAGAGATGATTGAGGGGGGGAGGCTCTGTGAAGGCTTGCATGAGGTAGGTGGAACCTGACTAATTGTAGATATGGCGAGCTGTAAGGATGTCTAAAGCAGGATAGGAATTGAGTTCAGAAATCACTTCTCTGACGTGATCTCCGAGCCAATCTTGGTTATTGCAGCAGTGAAGGTTGCATGGGGGCTTAATTAAATACATGATTGAAAATGTTTTTAATTTTTGTAGCTGTTTGTCCGATTACGCTGTTTCTCGTAAACGGTTGGCCCAGACTAGTATTATTACGCTATCTGACTGCAAAGAACAATGTAAGAAAATTTTCGTAAACACGGTTAATTAATTAAGTCCCCAGCAACTATAAAACCTACAAAATCCAAGCACAAATGTAACTGTTCTGTATGTGGGAGTGTGACTCAACGTCCACATCTGGCACGGTTCTTTTCCAACAAGACAAGAATTTTTAAATATCAACTATGCTGACGTGACAAAAGAAATTTAGAAAAACTATAATTACGCAAGAAAACCAGAATTCACTCTAATACAAGAACACAAGCCAGATGCTTTGTTGACTGAACCTGTAGTGACGCATTATTTCAGACACACAATTAAGAACATTGTAATTTTTACCTTCATATATATTGACGAAATGCACTCATTACAATAACATCTACTATCTCTCCCATCAAATAACTGCATAAAACATGAAACAACACTCTTTACTACCACATCTCACTCCGACTTCACGACAAGCAGTGCCCACTAGCACATCTCGGTACGACTGACTACAACGAGCTCTCAACAAGCACTGACTTCCACGAACTCTCGACAACCACTGACAACCACGAACTCCTAACACGCACTGTGGAGGCGGCTTAATAGTACTCTTTGGCGCAATCTCTGGCGCAGTGGCACAGTGTAGCCACCTTTCATATGCCCCTCCTCCACAGGCCAGAATTTGATGGTATTTTTGCCAGCATTGGTGGTGAAAATACCACCAAATTCGTCCAGAAAAATACAGACAAAAATAAAAGATAATATTAATACCTAAATATCACATAATTAGTTAAAAATTTTGGCTTTGCACTGACCTTTTACTAACCTAATATATGAAATACAGTAAGCAATACAACTTCTTTTCATACATGTGACTTTACATAATAGTTTACACAATATACAAAAAATCAGTTTATACAAATGTTCACATAAAATGCTTTCAATGATTAGTTTATACAAAAAAGAACACCAACAGGTAACATCTCTTCAGTAAAAGCAGTCCATCAGTTGCACCCAGTAAAGTTTAGCAGGTACACCCAGCAACAAGTCACATTAGTTCAGTAGAAGCAATCCATCAGATGCACCCAGCAATGTTAAGCAGGTGCAGACGCCAACAAGTGACTTCATTTCAGTAAAAACAGTTCATCAGTTGCACCCATCAATGTTGAGCAGGTGCAGACACCAGCAAGCAACATCATTTCAGCAGAAACAGTCCATCAGTTGCACCCAGCAATGTTGAGAGCAGGTGCAGACACCAACAAGTGACACCATTTCAGTAGAAACAGTCCATCAGTTGCACCCAGTAAAGTTGAGCAGGTGCAGACACCAACAAGTGACACCATTTCAGTAGAAGCAGTCCATCAGTTGCACCCAGCAATGTTGAGCAGGTGCAGACAGCAACAAGTGACATTATTTCAGTAGAAGCAGTCCATCAGTTGCACCCAGCAATATTGAGCAGGTGCAGACACCGGCAAGTGACATCATTTCAGTAGAAGCAGTCCATCAGTTGCACCCAGCAATGTTGAGCAGGTGCAGACACCAACAAGTGACATCATTTCAGTAGAAGCAGTCCATCAGTTGCACCCAGCAATGTTGAGCAGGTGCAGACACCAACAAGTGACACCATTTCAGTAGAAGCAGTCCATTAGTGGCATCAGCAATGTTGATCAGGTGCACACAGCAACAGGGGACATCTTTTCAGTACAAGCAGTCCATCAGTGGCACCCAGCAATATTGAGTAGGTGCAGACAGCAAAAAGTCACATCTCTCAGCAGAAGCAGTTCCATCAAATTCACTAGCACTGATCACACTGTTCATCAGAGTTTATGAGCACAAATTAAACATGTCCTAGTGGCACCAATCATGTAGAAAAGGTACAGGTAACAGTCCATGATTTTTTTTACAATCACTGATCACACAGTTCATCAGCAGAAATTAAACACGACCAAATGTCACACATCATGTTGAAAAGTGCAGGTAACAGTTCAGAATATTTATCTTCACTAATCAGACAGTTCAGGCATGAACAATAGTTTGAATACACATACAAATGCTTTTACAGTAACATATAAATCATAACAAACACACAAATGATGTCAGATAATTTTCATATTAACTATTACAAATACTCAAATATCAGAAAACCTATAATATTCATGGGTGTCAGTGCAAGCCACTACAAACAAATAAAATAATATTTACGAGATAGGTGGGTAGGATTAGTAAAGGAAAACACACAAAACACACTCACTCATCCCTCATCCACATTAAGTACTACTGTGTAACTGAATAGTGTTAATTGTGTAAATGAAATTCTGTCAAAATCTGATGTTCATCATGTGTATCAAGTAGTACTGGCAGCAATGTATAACAGTCAATTATGGTTAAGTCAACGTCATAGTCATCATGTCAAGACCAATGTTTGCCAAGCCAGATCAAAATGTACTGTTGTTGAACAACTGTCAGTGAGCCACGATATGCAATTACTTCCTCTCTCCAAAAAAAAAAGTATATACTGCTTAGTGATTTAACAAAGTGTGTGTATAGACTATCTTCCTTCTATTTTAGTGTTCTAGTCTGCTCTCTTCATCCTCCTTGTTCCATAAGACCAACAAAAAAAATATGCTCCTCACTTACTTTTCCTCTTATCCACCAAAACTCCAATAATCAACAGCATCACATAATCTCAATACGTCACTAATACTTCTTCAATACGTCGATACATATAACTCTTATCATCAATATCATTTACCTTATCTCTTGTCCACAAAAACTCCAATAATCTTCAACTTCATATAATCTCTATACCTCAATAATACGTCGCTACATATAAACCTCAGCACCAATATCATTTCACTTCCATAACAACTCTTTCCTCTAGTCAGTCTCCTTGAACAAGTACAGATAAAATCCTAATGCAAACCTCATCATCTCATACAATCCGAAGACACATTGTCAACACACAACCTCTGTGTAATCCATCTGACCCAAATTTTCTACTCATTATAAATTATAAGATACATTTTGGTTCCTTGTCCATCATTAAATAAAAGAAATGCATACCTGACCTCTAACAGACTTAGTTCGAATAACTCTCAGTAATTAAGTACGATTACGGAATGTGAATGATCATAATATTTCACAGTGTGTACACCACTTCAAGAATTATGGCAGAAGCAAACATGTGGAGTATTTTTTGTGTCAAGTGTCACTTCCTATTTCAATTGCTCACGAAAAATGCAGTGTAATGACTGTCAATGGTCTAAACCTAGTTTCGGTATGTCATGTCGTTAGCTTCCTTCTTATTAGCATAAATTTATACAGCTTTCATAAAACCTCAGCTCATGTGACTTCAATGACTTTCTTGTACTAATGTCGTTCGTCGAATTATAGCAGTTCATTTTCCTATCTTAAAAATATAAGGCACTGAGCGTAAGCAAAACAAGCAATAGCGAGTAAATATACCAGTAGAGAACAGAATGTCAACAAGTGGATGCAGCACAATTCTTACAACGAGGCTCTGCCAAGCGAACAATCTATAATTAATACCATAGTGTGACCTAAACTCTATGTTTATACACAGTATATCAGCATTTCTATACACCAAATTAAAGAGCAGTTATGCCAACAAAACAGAAATGTGTAAATATGTAATCCATACAAAAAGCAGCAAACATATATCTTACGTAATAAACAAGTCATTAGCATCATTTCAGCCTAAGCAATTAAATGTTCATATGTAATCTTAATAAGTAAACATGAAGGCGCAAGCAGATAAATCACAAAGTATAACTTACATACATAATCACAGTCAGCACAATTAATCAGGTTACAATTATAATTTAAATAAATAAGCACAGCAGGCACATAATTAAAAAATATGACATTAGTGAAATAGCAGTGCAGCCAAGCGATGCATAATATACACAAGTTACAACCCAGTTCATTAATAATCATTGTCAAATTCAGTAAATGTATACAAGCACGTCGCTTCACAAGTAAATCCATAGAACATGAAATTAGCACAAAGTCTGAGTCACGTAATCGCAAGCAGCAAATTACGTCTAAAGTACGTACCTAAGTGGAAATAGGTTACCTGTAAAATGAACTCAATTAATAGTTACCCTTTTTTTTGTTTAGTTAATTAGTTTCTTCTTCGAAATTACATTCTTCCTGAAAATTTCTCGATAGCAAGTCGTCTTAACGTCGGAGACACACAGAATTTACCTGAAGTTCTTAAATATTTTACACAACCGTATCCTGAAAAATACTGAATGTTAATAACATAATTCATCAAGTCACTATAGCTTTATACTGAATTTAATCGGAGAAATTAAACTGTGTATTTGTTTACAGCTGTCAGTGCATTCGCACTGAGCGCTCGATCAGCTGTAGGCGCGTGACGTAGGAAGCAATTGTTCGCGGTCAACGACTGCTTTGTGCGGCGCGCAGACTTGACTGTTGCTTTGAGTATATGCCGCCGCCAAAACACAGCGCGGTATCCTTGTACTCTCCGCATGTTTACATCTAGCTGTTAGTTTCTCAAAAGTATGTCATTCCACAAAAATTATTTTTGAAAGTATATCATTCCACAAAAATTTTGGAAACTACGAACCTCTCGTTTTGTGGTAGGAACAGCATAATTACGAATAGCGTCTAATTTTTTTTTGATCAGGAAGAATACCTTCTGTACAAATAATGTGACCGAGAGATTTCACCTGTGAACGACCAAATTCAGATTTTTCTAAGTTCACTGTAATGCCAACTCGTGCAAAAATACGTAACAATGAGTCCAAAATTTTGTTTTGCTCACTCCAAGAACGTTTAGCAATAAGAATGTCGTCAACATAAGAAGTAATGTTGTCACGAAGATAAACAGGTAAAATTTCATTTAAACTACGAATGAATGCTGCTGAAGATACAGTAAGTCCAAACGGTAATTTCCGAAATTGGTAACAGTTACCAAAGGCTAAGAAGGCGGTGTATTTTCTACAATCAGGGTGGAGTTCTATTTGCCAAAAACTTGCGCGCATATCAATCGTGGATAAGACTTTAATTCCATGGAAATGTTGAAGAAGTTCATCTAAATTTTGTGGGCGGTCAGTTTCAGGAATGATGATGTTATTTATCTGTCTGGAATCCAGAACCAAACGAATTGACCCATCCTTTTTAAGAACAACGTGTAATGGGCTAGTATAAGGACTGACTGCAGGCTCAATAATGCCCTGATCTAACATGTACTGAAGTTCATTCTTAACCTTGTCTCTGTAAGCCAAAGGAATAGCGTACGTTCTTCCGCGAAATGGTGTGTGTTCTTTTAATTTAAATAAATATTGTAAGCCTTGTATAGTTCCTGTGTGATGACTAAACACTGTAGCATGTGAAGTTAAAATGTGGTGCAGCTCTTCTCTTGCAACGTCATCTGGCACTTCAGCTTTCTTAACCTTTTCGTTAATTAATTCTTCGCTATTAATTATATCATCCATCGCGTCTCTGTATCTGTTGTCATTATCATGAATAAACACATTGTCGTCATAATGCTCAACGAAAACATCAGAAGTAAGAAACCTTAAACATTTTGTATCTGACTCAGATCTTGTTAAACACTCGAAAAATTTTAAACATTTCGGCATTCCAGCAGCAGTCAAATTTACACTTCCTTCTTTAAAGTTCATAATTGCCTTATGTGCGTTAAGAAACTCCATACCTAATATAATTTGTGTACTGAGTAATGGAACAATAATAAAATTAGCAGAAAATTCGTATCCTTGACAAATGAAATTTAAATTGGTCTGTTGTTTGACCTCCACACTTTTTCCAGAAATAGCACCTCGAATTGTAGTTTTAGAAATAGGTAACACAGGACAGGCAATAGTTCTTTCACATATACGAAAAACTGATTCACTAATGACATTCAATGGGCTCCCAGAATCTAAAACTGCAGTAAACTTATTCTTACCCACACATACTTCAATAACAGGATGTAAAAATGCGTCTACATTATTTTCCTTTTCATCTAACAAAATGTCTCTCATGTCTTCCAGGCGTACGTAGTGTAAAGTCGTAGTGTCATTACTTTCTGAACCGTCTATATTGCTGCCAGAAGCCGAAGCTGCAAGTCATTGTCGATTGTTTGCGTCACGTCTTTGAGTATTCGCGTCATTTCGCGGATCAATTTCTACGATTTGCACTTGTCTCTCTGAAGTTCTGTCACGTGGAGGATGCCAATTAGGTCCCTCCTGTCTGTTGGATGCAAATTCTTGGCTGTGTCTGTTATTAAAATTTCTGTTTTCCTGTCTGTCTGCATAACTACTTCTTGTATAATTTCGACTGTCACTTCTGAAATTATTGTTGTATCTACTACCCTGGTTATTTCTGTAGTAAGAATTTCTATTACTGTTTGAATAATTTCTGTCTTGATAATACCGATTACTGTTTCCGTATGATTGATCATTCCGATACGAATTACCGTTGTTATAGTTGTCTGTGTAATTTCTGTTAGAACGTCTGTTATTGTCATAGGGCTGGTATCTATTGTCGTGTCTGTTACGTCTGTCATTCTCAAAATTACCCATATAACGCCCGTTCCGATCACTATCTCTTTTCTCTGAAAGTCTATTGTAAATACTGTTACTGAAAAAGTTACAAGAACTCCCATCGTCGTTGTCATACTCAAGTTCTTGCAACAAAGTCTTAAAAGTCTCGATGTCGTCTTTACATCTTCCGGCCAAAGCAATTTGTCTTATAGATTGTGGCAGCTTAGTTAAACAAATGCGAATTAATTCAGTCGGGCTATACGGGTTGGACAGGAACTGATTCTTTCGAATCATATCTTCAAAGTACTCTGCCGGCGTGCGGAACTCAGACTGTTTAAAATTACGCTGCATAATCAGACTATGTTTGACTCTGTCTTGTGTGTTTTCGGACCAATATGCCGATAGAAATGCATGATAAAAATCATTTAAATTATTGCAATCTCTAATGAGTGCGCGCATCCGCGTCGCCGGTTCGTTTTCTAAATATCCACACATGAATTCTAGTTTGTGACTTAGTGGCCAATTTGGTGGAAGTGCGTACATAAATTGATCTAGCCATGCACATGGATGTATGTCATTCTTAGAATTGCGGAAGATCTTAAATTTCCGGACAGTCAAAAAGTGTTTATAATCAAAGTTTTCGCCTCGTGGCGACAAAGACCTACCGCGTCTGTCCCGGTCGGAATGTCGATTATTGTAAAGTTCGCGCGCCTGGCGCTCTCTTGTTGCATCCCGTAAATGAAACAAATTATTTTCTTCAAACCCCTCTGCTACCTGTGATTCTAAATTTCTTCTGCTATCTTTTCCTACAATTTCGCCTTCGATCTGCTTGACTTGCTTCCGTAATGCCTCAAATTCCCTTTTCACGCGTTCATTAAATTTTCCCTGATTCTCAACATGCTTATTTATGTTCTGATACTCTTCGGTTTCTGCAAATGGTAATGGGGCTGTATCATCCGAATCTCTGTCCCCATGTAAACTAAGATTTGTCAATTTATCTGAAATTTCCTCAACTCTTTCCGATAAGTCACCTATTTTTTCTTTCTGTTTGTTTACATCTTCCGTAAGTGTCGCGACTCGGGTTTCAGTATTGACACATTTGGTAGTTAACTGTTCATATTGTCGTGTTAGATTATTTATTCTGTCATTTGGTACGGATTCCTCGATTCTCTCAAATATTTCTTCCTTATCCTTTGCACGTTGTAAATTTAACTCTGAAAAATTCTGTACTATCACGCGATCTCTTTCTTCCTGTTCTCTATCCTGTTCCCTTTGTCTGATTTCTACTGCAATTAATCTATTATTGTGAGAATTCAAAATCGGTTGTACTTCCTCTCTGATTTCTTTCTTTAATTCATCTTTCATATCTTTGAAACATGTCCCTATTCTTGAATCTAACCGTGTTTCCAAAGTTCCCATCTCTGTTTTAATTGTTCCAATCTCTGCTTTTAATTCAGATCCAAACCGTGTTTCCATTGTTCCCATATCAGTTTTTAATTCAGATCGTAAAGTTCCCATCTCTGTTTTAATTGTTCCTATTTGTGAGTCTAACCGTGTTTCCATACGTGCTCCCAAATTTAATATAGCACTCATCAACTGCTCCATATTAAATTGTTCAGAATTCTTTTCGCCCCTAACATTTCCCGCAAAACTAACTTCCTTCTGCATAGCCATAAGGCTATCTGTGTTCGATACTATTCCAGAATCTTCTGTCGTTAATCTCAGATTCTGCGAATTTTCTGATTGAGAAAAATTTTGAAATGGTTCCGGACTATTTTCCCGACTTATTACATTGTTTTCCACCTCATTATCCACCATACTGTTTTCCTCTGTTGGCGAGTTCGCCATGTCAACAATTTCGTCCTCACTATTCATCATTTTTCCCTTTTTCATCGATCGCGTAATCATTTGCAAAACATACAAAAAATTCGTCACTGTACGAAAATTACACACAATGACTCTTTATCTCCAACAATACCATTCAAATGCAATGACTCCCTCAAACACGATCAATCGAACAATTGAAATAATTGCACTAAATTGTCAAACCCGTTGACAAGACAACAAATTCAATTCTGAGAAAAAAATACCATTAGAAGAATGACAATTACCAAATCTACACACTCAATACCGACTACAATCACTAAACTCAAAATTACTACAACAATACTACAGTCTACTATTTTTACAGTCAGAAGATTCCAAGGGACGATCCTGGCAGGGTCGCCACATGCATGGGGGCTTAATTAAATACATGATTGAAAATGTTTTTAATTTTTGTAGCTGTTTGTCCGATTACGCTGTTTCTCGTAAACGGTTGGCCCAGACTAGTATTATTACGCTATCTGACTGCAAAGAACAATGTAAGAAAATTTTCGTAAACACAGTTAATTAATTAAGTCCCCAGCAACTATAAAACCTACAAAATCCAAGCACAAATGTAACTGTTCTGTATGTGGGAGTGTGACTCAACGTCCACATCTGGCACGGTTCTTTTCCAACAAGACAAGAATTTTTAAATATCAACTATGCTGACGTGACAAAAGAAATTTAGAAAAACTATAATTACGCAAGAAAACCAGAATTCACTCTAATACAAGAACACAAGCCAGATGCTTTGTTGACTGAACCTGTAGTGACGCATTATTTCAGACACACAATTAATAAAAGAACATTGTAATTTTTACCTTCATATATATTGACGAAATGCACTCATTACAATAACATCTACTATCTCTCCCATCAAATAACTGCATAAAACATGAAACAACACTCTTTACTACCACATCTCACTCCGACTTCACGACAAGCAGTGCCCACTAGCACATCTCGGTACGACTGACTACAACGAGCTCTCAACAAGCACTGACTTCCACGAACTCTCGACAACCACTGACAACCACGAACTCCTAACACGCACTGTGGAGGCGGCTTAATAGTACTCTTTGGCGCAATCTCTGGCGCAGTGGCACAGTGTAGCCACCTTTCAAGGTGGGGGGACAGCGAGGAGACTGGGGTTATTTGGATGTCGAAGTTGAGCTGAAGGGAATGAGGGAAGCATGAGGACCAAAGGCTACACGTGGGATTTTGAAGAGGAGGTCAGTGAAGTTGAGATTCGTGGATCTGATGAGGACAGAATCTTTGCGGGGGATTATTTGAGTGGTGGTAGATTGAGGGAAGAATTTTTGTGTTTCCAGAGTGAAGTATTTGGCATTTTGAAGTTAGGGGATTGGGTTGGAGAGAAGGAAAGTGGAAACAGCTTGCGGGACAGGTGCAGGGGAAGGCGGCAGCGATGCCCATGTGTTTGGTAGGATTGGGAGTTAGAGAGTGAGATTTTCACTCTGCAGCGGAGTGTGCACTGATATGAAATTTCTAGAGTGAAGTATTTGGCATTTTGAAGTTAGGGGACAGGGTTGGAGAGAAGGAAAGTGGAAAGTGGAAACAGCTTGCGGGACAGGTGCAGGGGAAGGCGGCAGCGATGCCCATGTGTTTGGTAGGATTGGGAGTTCGAGAGTGAGATTTTCACTCTGCAGCGCACACTCCGCTGCAGAGTGAAAATCTCATTCTGGAAAAATCCCCCAGGCTGTGGCTAAGCCATGTCTCCGCAATATCCTTTCTTCCAGGAGAGCTAGTTCTGCATGGTTCGCAGGAGACGAGGTATTGGCAGAAGTGAAGCTGTGAGGACGGGTCGTGAGTTGTGCTTGGGTAGCTCAGATCGTAGCGCACTTGCCCGCGAAAGGTAAAGGTCCTGAGTCGAGTCTCGGTCCATCACACAGTTTTAATCTGGCAGGAAGTTTCAGGATTGGGAGTTCTTTGTGGCTTTTTGGTTGTGGTGCTAGTAGTGGGATCTGCGTTAGGGCGCATCTGCGGGTTTTTGGTGATTGTGGGATGGGGTGGGGATTGAGGAATTGGAGGAGGCAGGACGGGGCATAGTAAAGATCTTTGCAGTAGGCTCGGGTAGGATCAGTCACTTGATGATTGTAACAGGTTTCAGGAGTTGCGATGGTAGCTCGGCGAGTTGTTTTGGCTGGAGCTGCAGGGGAAATCGGAAAAGTAGGAAGTGGAGGGTAGGCAAAGGATGTGATAGGAGATGTGTAAGAGGTGTTGGAAGAGCAGTGTAGGCAAAGGAAACGACTACGGATGGGAACTACCGTTGGAAGGGGAGGGTGGACACAAGGTGGTGGGCTAGAGGAAGTACTCCACGTAGCAGACGAGGGGTGTAAACGACGGAGCTGGATGAAGTTTCTGTTGTGGGTCAAAAGGAAGCAGGGGATAGCGACGTCCTCTGTGATGTGATGATAGCAGATGAGGATGGCAACGGCGGTGAAGACGGAGGAGACGGTAGCGGTGGCGGCGGCGGCGGCGGCTGCGGCGGCGAGTAGATTGCGGCAGTAGTTGCGGCGGTGAAGACGGAGGAGACGGTAGCGGTGGCGGCGGCGGCGGCGGCTGCGGCGGCGAGTAGATTGCGGCAGTAGTTGCGGCGATGACAACACCGGCGACTAAGGAGGTGAAGAGACGACTGCTGAGGCGGCTCTGGCGACAGCGATGGCTGCGACGATGGGAAGACGGCTGAACACTACGGCAATGGGGACAAGGAAACAACAGCACGCAAGACGACCATGTACTCACTCACAGAAGAAAGTCACGGTGACATAAGCAATCTACGTAGATGGACACACACGTATTCAAAGCATAGAGGACAGGCCCCTAGCTGTCTATGCACAGCAAAAGTGACAACAAACGAAACTATAGAGACGCCTAGTCGCTTGATGCTGATGTTGACGCTGACGGTGCCAGCTTTGGATAGCGCCATTTTGCCATGCAGGTTTACTTTAAACATGGCTGCATGCATTTCGGAAACGCTTCCACCCTTAGCCAGGAAGTCAGTGATCGTGCCGTTTTGGATGTCACATAAATTGCTCCGTTTCCGCATTACGACAACGACTGTACTCTTTTTCGTGTGTGCCAAACTCGCCACGGGTGACACCTGCCGTCTATGAGTGGTCATTGTTCGTTGACGTCGAGCATTGTCGAATTAATGT
The DNA here is from genome assembly GCF_021461395.2 of Schistocerca americana. Classification (NCBI taxonomy): domain Eukaryota; kingdom Metazoa; phylum Arthropoda; class Insecta; order Orthoptera; family Acrididae; genus Schistocerca; species Schistocerca americana. The sequence continues at coordinate 653,422,031 of NC_060120.1, read as the reverse complement.
GACTGGTCCATGTGTATGTACCTGTCCACAGATGTCCATTGCAAGCAGTTCTCTTGGTAATTTACGCTTGGGATCAAGTTGAGGTGGGTGTGAATCAATGACAGTGTGGTACCAGATTGTCACAGACGAAGTGTCACACCCGTTTCTGGTACAGTCGTTTATGATCTTTTTACGGCCACTGTTCTGACGCCGTATTATATGGCTCCGAGTGGTACACCATTTCTTGTAGGCATGTTGTATAGTCCGCATTTGTACACCAACAAACCGAGCAACTACATTCAAGCGTCCAAACACGGTAGCTCCTTTCTGCAATTCTCTCACGTACGCTCGTCGACCCATTTTACTATACTGATTCCATGCGACCGACTGACACACTACTCACTGCTATGGTTTTCCGCAGCGGTGGAGGGTTACATGAGCGCCTGATACTAGATCTGTGTTCGCCTGCTTAACTGGATGGTGCTGCGCTTGCCTCCCATGCAAGCGGGCCCGGGTTCGATTGCCGGCCAGGTTGGAGATTTTCTACGCTCGTGAACTAGGTGTTGTATTCTCCTCATTATCATTTCATCTTCATCACTGGCGCGCAAGTCGCCCAATGTGGCGTCGAATGAAGTAAGACTTGGCGACCCAACTTCCCCGAATGGCGCTTTCCGGCCAGCGATGCCATACGCTCATTCCGAATTATCAACGAACCATCTTCATGGAACTTGGCGGATGCTTGGTGGGGCAAAATAATGCAATACGTATTTTTTGTTTGAGCACAATTTTACTTTTAAGGGATAAAACACGCCCCAAAAGGTAACTTGTCATATTCGATTTGGAGGGAATAACGTCGAAACCATGAAATATAAAAAATGTGATTCATATAAAACTTGAAATGTAACTAGAATTCTTGCAAACTTCATAGTCAATTTTTGAAAAAATTTCAAAATTTGAAAATTACGGCAACACCATTAATGAATTTTGCGAAATGGAAACTTTTGTTGCAGCCTAAACTGAAGAAGCTTTCACGCCACATGCATCAATGTGTAATAAAACTGGTTTCTTTTATACTATTTTTGGAAAATAATTTATACACAATATGCTGTCGGAGTGTGTGCAACATATCTCATTAAAACGTGGTCGTGCGGTAGCATTCTGGCTTCCCGCGCCCGGGTTCCCGGGTTCGATTCCCGACGGAGTCAGGGATTTTCTCTGCCTCGTGATGACTGGGTGTCGTGTGATGTCCTTAGGTTAGTTAGGTTTAAGTAGTTCTAAGTTCTAGGGGACTGATGACCATAGATGTTAAGTCCCATAGTGCTCAGAGCCATTTGAACCATTAAATTATGTAAACGATCATTATTACTGAAATCATTTGTTGTACATATTTCTGTTGTATTATGTAAATTGTTATATTACGTTTTCAGTTCATTTTTTTATTTTGTTTTTTTTGTTTACTGTTTCACAAATGTGTATACTGTTAACTGATAATAATAAGGAACTAATTGCTATGATACAAAATTGCTACAATAATGATAATCAGTAAAGAAATGCTAAAAATATTAAATTATTGTACACCATGGATACAAAATGAACGACATTTCTTCACATAGTACACACGACGGACGAGACAATAAAAAACGAAACTGAACAGGTGTCGCAAACTGTGACAGCGATCCTCTAAATATCCTGATTTGTGTCAAACATATTTCAGCACAATGGAAAACCTCAGCGAAGAGAACAGACTATGTACTAGTAACTGCAGCTTGATTATATTGTCTCTCAAATGGAGATTGACATCAGAATCATGCAGCAGACTAAGGTGTGAAAATGTTCTCACAAAGTTCTTCCAACACCGAAAGCCGTATACGTCCAACGGCAGTACATGCCAGTCGGGCCTTTTCGGATGACCTGTTGAACAACTTTCTAATCCTCAGGTACGACACTAAAAACAGTTATTTGACACTGGAAACCCCAGAAATCTGACAATAATGCAGATTTTTCTGCCGCAGTTGGAAAGAAAATTTCTGTTTTGACGTAATCAGACATTGAATCGTGTAACTATGACCAACTGAATACAACGACTGCGCCATGGATTCAACTTTCTTTGCATCCTTTCGGAACAAAGTACGTCCAGAGTCCAACTACAGACTGAATCCGCTCTGATCAGTGGTACACACATTTTCAGCCTCTACAACATTGACGTGCTCCTTAACTTGCACCACAAATCGTAAAAAGACCTTGTCGAGATCATTTTTATCGTTTATATAGTGTCTAGTTAAAAACTTTGTTACTTTCCGAGATACAATTCCACGTACCTTTTTAAAATTAAATGGCCATTTGGGGCTTGCCTTGAAATTATGGAACGTTACTTCCCTGCTTATTTGCAAGGTCCACTATAGGAGGTCAGTATCATGGATAATCCACAATAGGAGGTCAATATCATGGAAAATCAGGATGATCCATAACCTGTAGCATTTTTTGTAAAGTCCGGCAGTGTGTTACCTTCATCTTATCATGTTTTGAGCCATCATGAAGAACATAGCTCTCTCGGCGATACAGCTGTTTTACTGACGTAAATCTGCGATATTTATGCTGTTCGGATGAGAGCTACGTTTTCCCCTTCTTTCCGTTTTCCCAAAACTCGACCGCACATTTCTTATATTTGAAATTTAATTCTCTTTCTGAAGAAAGGACATTGCCTGTGATGAATGACTCCTCATGTGTTTCAGATACACAATCATCGTCAATCCCTGGTATATCATAGGGCTCCGAGCCATCAAACCATAGCTGAAACTTTCTGGCAATTTAAAACTTTCTGCCCGACCGAGACTCGAACTCGGGACCATTGTCGGGTGGCTCAGATGGTAGAGCACTTGCCCGCTTAAGGCAAAGATCCCGAGTTCGAGTCTCGATCCGGCACACAATTTTAATCTGCCAGGAAGTTTCACATCAACGCACACTCCGCCGCAGAGTGAAAATCTCATTGTGCAAACCATAGCTCATTACCTTGTTCCATAATAATCGAATGTCTATATATGCTTCCACAAATCAGTGCTACAATGGTGTCTTTCAGTTCCACTTCCTACGAATTCTCATTGTAGTATCCCTTTTGCAATGTTTAAGAATAATGCATGTGAAGTGTGTATTAAAAATATTGAATCAGACCAAACAGACCAGACTAAAAGTCAATTGTGAAAAATATATAATTATTTACAAAAAAAAAAATGTAATGTCGATACTACGGTAGGGAAAGACAATAGCGATGATAAACAATATCGCAGTGAAGAATAGGGTGAATTAAAACATTTATATGTTTGTATAACTATAGAAGATGGAAAAGATAAGTTATTACTCGCTCTTCTGCTGTTTCTGATTCTCATGTTGCTATTTTAGATGGAGATTGTATGTAGCGTTGAACGCTAGCAGATGTTCTTTTTGTTCTTTCGATTAGACGATAAAAAAGGTGTGTATCAAGTTATTGATGGAAATATGTGTGTAAAAGTGAGTTCATTGTATTATTTCAAGAACATGCCAGCCAGCCACTAATCGCAATGGTTTAATTGAAAGGAGAGAATAATTAGTATTTTTCAGCTATCAAGAAGACGAAAGCAGTGATCGCTGACTGGCAACAATTGGCCGCCATTACGCGGCGGACTTAATATTAACTTTTCTTACAGCTTTGCACAAGATCAGAAGTGGTAGAATCAGTTTAAAACATTATTTAATTTAAATCTGAATAGTTCCATGAGTTAATTTTGCGCGAGTTCAAATACTTTCAGAGATACCATTTGTCGTAGATCTGTGAATTTTGGCCTTGACTGCATTTAGATGAAAACCAGTTATGATAATCTTGTAGGGAGCCTGGCGCTCATTTAAATTGAAAACAAACATTTATTTTGGCCTCCTATAAGATATTCTGCTTCTAATGGTCTCACCTACGTAAAGAAAATAATTAATGTTAACCTCTTATCTTATGTAGTATCAAAAAAGCATAAAACCAATATAGAATAATAAAAGAGACCCGTTAGAAATGCCGCCCAGTAACGTAGGAGCTCGATAAGATAATAGTAATTATGGATACCTATGTGTATGACTTAAGTGTAAATGTATATTAATACAAGACAAATTTTATTACATGTATTAACTTTAAGAACGTGTCTACCAGAGAAGAACCTTAACAGAACCTGAGAGGACGTAGAAATACGTACAAAAGGAAAAGTGAAAAGGTAAGGACCACTAAGCATCAATTCTTGTTGCATAGGCTTGGTATCATCAAGGTACAGGAGAGTAGATGGTACATGGTGCGTAGTGGAAAAGGACATAGTTTGTATGTGTGAAAGTAATCGTAAGCAAGTGATAGTACTGTGAATTGAAAGATATTAATCATTTTGTTGAGAGCCTAATCTGCTACTGTAGATTAGATCTAGCATTGATAGTAAGTAGTTATACTGTGAAGCATTATCCATTGAAAGTGAATTGCTTGTTAACATGGGTAAAGTTGGACGAGTTACGGAGCCAAAACAGAATCAAGTTATAGATTTGCAGGACAATGTTCAGTTGATCTACGATCTCCGTATCCCGATCCATATCATTTAAATGATATGGATCGGGATACGGAGATCGTAGATGTTACTAGCAATCCTAGGAGTGATAACGCGGATAAACTATTTTCAAGTGAATCACCAAGATCTAGTCAGCTCATGGAAGTAACAGAACAGGTAGCCGCTACTAGAGCAAGCAGCACTATCACAATGAATAGAACGACGCCGCCGCCTGTATGTTCGCCGATACCCGACCCGTTTGCGGAATTTCTTAGGACGTTGGAAGATAGGGACAGGTTAAGGGAAGAAGAAACTAAAGAAAGGGACTGGTTACGGGAAGACGGAATGAAAGAAAGGGACAGGTTACGGGAATAAGATATGAAAGAAAGAGACAAAGCCTTAATAGAGCGTATAAATGAACAGTTTGAAAAAGTACAGTCGGAGATAAATGAAATAAAACGAGCATACACAGAGTTGCTGAACATAGTCAGCAACATAGCACAAGATGTGCAAACGTTGCAAACGGCTCATACCGTTATAAAAGACGAGGTCGAACAACTTACAAACCGTATGGAAAACCTTGAAGTAGTGCAAAAGGAAACTATAGACCAACATTTATCCGAAGAAGCTAAGAACGTAGAACAGGGATTACAAGATAGGCTAACGGAGAAGGAAAGTCAGATCTCGGAACATATAAAAAAAAAGTAAAGACTGCTTTGCAGCAAGTAACTAGCAGCGCAGCTGTTTGTGAAATGAGCGCAGTCGAAGCGTGTCAACTCACAGGTGAAAAAACAGAACCGAACTACAAATCTCCAATATCACCTATTGCGCAAATCAGCCTGTAGTGAACCCGGATAGACTAGACATACATGTACAGAGAAGTATGGCAGCACATAATCAGATGGGGGCAACCCCTACGTCAGGGGGGTGAAACTCATATAGGGATTTCCGGTAACACGATGTTGGTTTGGTCCCAGGCCACTTGGAGCGCTGCAAGTTTAGCAATTTATAGTCTCGTGCTCCTATTGGATGACGTAGTCTTCCACAATTCTTTTGGTATGGTAGCAACGTGATCATGATTTTTCGTTTATTTGCAGTGTAAGTATGTTGCTATTATTCTGTTTAATTTTTGGATGCATTCGTAATATCTGATGGTGTGATGATTGAGTATTTACTTTTTTACTTTTGTTTCATATACAACACGAGGTTGTATCATCACATTACGTTCTATGGACTCTTGTATATTTGTTCCTGCAAAGCAATTTATAGTCTCGTGCTCCTATTGGATGACGTAGTCTTCCACAATTCTTTTGGTATCGTAGCAACGTGATCATGATTTTTCGTTTAAATTGCAGTGTAAGTATGTTGCTATTATTCTGTTTAATTTTTGGATGCATTCGTAATATTTGATGGTGTGATGATTGAGTATTTACTTTTTTACTTTTGTTTCATATACAACACGAGGTTGTATCATCACATTACGTTCTATGGACTCTTGTATATTTGTTCCTGCAAAGAAATTAGATTTCCGTTGCTCAGTTTACTTAAAGGGTAAGTATATTTCTTATTTCTGTTCATATTTCCTTGTATTTCATAGAGAATCCCATGCTTGCAGCTTTTGACATAGTTGATATTCAACTTTCCGAATCCTGTAATGGAATATAATTCTGGCTTTGATTCATCTTCCTTTTTGCCACGAAGTACTCTTTGTGACATAATAAGTACCATTTATTGTGCCGTTTACTACATACCAAATATTGGACGTGTTACAATTGATTCGTAATGCCTCGACAGTAAATAATCTGTACAGTACATGACACTCTATCCAGGTAAAAATTGTTTGCTGCTGTTGTATCGACAAAGGTTGTGTTCTCACATAATAAGACATTTGTTTGGAAGTTACACAAAGCAGGTCCTTCAAGCAGTTGGACATTAACACGTATTATTGTGGCAATATCCAATGCAGTAGAAATCTTCTCGCACTTTAATGCTCAACACAATGTAATACAGATTTACAGCTGTAGCTGTTACTGATAATGTACAGTTGAATTTGGTATCTACCATGGTATCTAGATGCTGAAATATACTGAAATGGTACAATAAGCAGTGTTTCTACTGCCTGATAGCACTGTTTAACGAAGTAGTGTTGAATATAGAATATAGTGCAACTACGCTTACGCAGTTATATATAGAGTGATGTGCATATCCGTAGTAGAAATGAGAATTTGTTTCGTTTTTTCACTATTTTGTAGCAATACCACATCAGATTACAGGCCATGATAACATTTATCAATACTTCAGTGCAGGATAGCTGCATTTAGACATAAGCTAATATGATTTTTGATAGTGAAATTAATTTAGCATTGAGTTTTCTTTAACATTAATCAATGTAAACCATACCTGATCTTTTTTCTTGTTCCTAATTTTTGGTTTGAATAACATTTCAGACACATGAGGATGAATCATACAGGAAGAGAAGAATCCAGATTGAGATTGAAATTGAAATACTCGCGCAAGTTTCCCAGATACAGGAGTAGTTATTATGTAAAAACAAATTCCAAACACAAGAATAAACATTTCTATAAATTTCCAGCTGCATCAAAAAGTGAGACTTTAAAGAAGTGGAAATTGATCTGTAATATAGATGAAGGTGTCAACTGTAATTATTATTGTGTGTGTGAGGATCATTTTTATGAAGCAGATTTTGTGAACTTTACTAGACACAGGCTAAATCCTGGTGTTATACCAAAGCAGATGGAATTGGTGTTGTATCACCCTCCCCCCACCCATCTGTGTTACACTGGTGGTGATGGTGGTGGTGGTTTCACCACATCGGGTGCAAATATAAGTGTGCACGAGACAGGCCATAATGCAAAATCTACAGTAATACAACGAAGCAGTCCCCCTTTACAGAGCACAGATGATGGTGAGTACAGCTTTTTATCCTCACCTGTTTATGATGTTGAAAGTAGTCCAGGTGTAATGGGATCTGGCGTTTCTAAACGTGATTTAACTCCAAGAAAACACAAAATGTATAAACTGCATAGAATTACAGTTTCCAGAGTGTGTAAATTGAAAAAACAGCTACAGAATGAGAGGAATAAATTGAAAATTCTAAAAGAGTTGTATGATGACAGGAAATTTCAGTTAATTGAAGAAGAGTTGAATGATGTGACTAAAACTTTTATTAATAGTCAGTTAAGAAATGCCGATATGCAGCCCACAGCAGTACGGTGGTCTATACAAGATAAGGCATTTGCTTTATCTATTTATAAGTGTAGTCCCTAGTTGTACAGATATTTGGCCACATAATTCTCCCTTCCATCTGTCAGGCTGCTCAAGGGAATGCTTTCCCACATACCATTTGATACAGGACTTAATCCAGCTTTATTAAACTTCTTAGCAAGGGAAGTTAGTAATATGCATGAAAATGACAAGTATTGTGCTCTACTTTTTGATGAAATGTCTCTGGATGATGGTATGTACTATGATGCACACAAACAGCTAATCTATGGGTATCAGGACTTGGGTCATTTAGGACATTCACCTGTAGCTGCTAGTCAAGCATTGGTTTTTGTGCTGAAAGGCATTCACAGAACTTGGAAACAAGTTCTAGCATATTACTTTACTGCAACCACTTTCCACTACACCTATTTGAAATCACTCATTGTTCACATCATAAGTGAACTACAGAATATTGGGTTCAAAGTGGTTTGTACTGTATGTGACTAGAATGCAACAGACCAAAAGGCCCTTAAGCAACTGTGTGAAGCAAATGTGTTGAAGCCCAGTATATTTCATTTTGTCGTCAATAATCAACCAATTTTTACCATTTATGCTGTACCACATCTGCTCAAAAACACTAGAAATGCTTTGATAGATAATAAAATTCAATTTGAACCTCACAAAGCAGCAAAGTTTGAGTACATCAGTACAGTGTTCTTGTTGGATAAAAAAAAAGGTTCAAAACTCTACCCAAATTAAAAGCACAACACTTGAACTTTTCTGATTCCCATGTCAAAATGTAGGTAAAAGTTGCTGCTGCACAAATGAGCCATACTGTTGCAGCCGCAATTGAAACATATGTTTCTACTCACACATTACCATCTGAAGCTATACACACAGCTGAGTTTGTGGAAAAGGTAGATAATGTCTTTGATTCACTCAACAGTAATGAGCAATATCCCAGGGATGGAAAACAATTTAGGTGTGCTTTATCAGAAAATTCGCCACATTTAGAGATGTGGTATAGCATATTGAGGGAAATAGGCAGCTGGCAAATAATAGATTTAAAAACGGGAAGAAACAAGACTAATACACTCCTGGAAATTGAAATAAGAACACCGTGAATTCATTGTCCCAGGAAGGGGAAACTTTATTGACACATTCCTGGGGTCAGATACATCACATGATCACACTGACAGAACCACAGGCACATAGACACAGGCAACAGAGCATGCACAATGTCGGCACTAGTACAGTGTATATCCACCTTTCGCAGCAATGCAGGCTGCTATTCTCCCATGGAGACGATCGTAGAGATGCTGGATGTAGTCCTGTGGAACGGCTTGCCATGCCATTTCCACCTGGCGCCTCAGTTGGACCAGCGTTCGTGATGGACGTGCAGACCGCGTGAGACGACGCTTCATCCAGTCCCAAACATGCTCAATGGAGGACAGATCCGGAGATCTTGCTGGCTAGGGTAGTTGACTTACACCTTCTAGAGCACGTTGGGTGGCACGGAATACATGCGGACGTGCATTGTCCTGTTGGAACAGCAAGTTCCCTTGCCGGTCTAGGAATGGTAGAACGATGGATTCGATGACGGTTTGGATGTACCGTGCACTATTCAGTGTCCCCTCGACGATCACCAGTGGTGTACGGCCAGTGTAGGAGATCGCTCCCCACACCATGATGCCGGGTGTTGGCCCTGTGTGCCTCGGTCGTATGCAGTCCTGATTGTGGCGCTCACCTGCACGGCGCCAAACACGCATACGACCATCATTGGCACCAAGGCAGAAGCGACTCTCATCGCTGAAGACGACACGTTTCCATTCGTCCCTCCATTCACGCCTGTCGCGACACCACTGGAGGCAGGCTGCACGATGTTGGGGCGTGAGCGGAAGACGGCCTAACGGTGTGCGGGACCGTAGCCCAGCTTCATGGAGACGGTTGCGAATGGTCCTCGCCGATACCCCAGGAGCAACAGTGTCCCTAATTTGCTGGGAAGTGGCGGTGCGGTCCCCTACGGCACTGCGTAGGATCCTACGGTCTTGGCGTGCATCCGTGCGTCGCTGTGGTCCGGTCCCAGGTCGACGGGCACGTGCACCTTCCGCCGACCACTGGCTACAACATCGATGTACTGTGGAGACCTCACGCGCCACGTGTTGAGCAATTCGGCGGTACGTCCACCCGGCCTCCCGCATGCCCACTATACGCCCTCGCTCAAAGTCCGTCAACTGCACATACGGTTCACGTCCACGCTGTAGCGGCATGCTACCAGTGTTAAAGACTGCGATGGAGCTCCGTATGCCACGGCAAACTGGCTGACACTGACGGCGGCGGTGCACAAATGCTGCGCAGCTAGCGCCATTCGACGGCCAACACCGCGGTTCCTGGTGTGTCCGCTGTGCCGTGCGTGTGATCATTGCTTGTACAGCCCTCTCGCAGTGTCCGGAGCAAGTATGGTGGGTCTGACACACCGGTGTCAATGTGTTCTTTTTTCCATTTCCAGGAGTGTATGTTTAGCTTCATAAAAGGTTGGCAGATTACATTACAGTCTATTATTTTCTTGTGGAAGACCTTGAAAGTGGTTGGCTTTAAGTACTTAAATTTAAAGGTGTTCAATCAAGATGCTTTAGAAAATTTCTTTTGTTGTATTAAGACAACATGGTATTGCTAATACAAACCCAACTTGTTTTCAGTTTGTACAAGCTCTGAAGACTTGTGTTGTCGATCATATGACTTTGCCTTTCAAAGCCATGAGTGTAACTGTGAAAATGAGGATTACACTCCCTTGAGCAGTTTGTGTCACTTTTTGGCAGCTAGTGATAGGAGTGAACATTTAGGTGAATGTGAGATGAATTATACTGATACACCTTAGAAAACTTATTCTTACTCAGATGGTATCATCGAGTCTGTAGAAGATCAACAATCCTTAGCCTATGTAGCAAGCTATGTATTAAAAGCCATAGATGTACCAGATGATTGTGAAACATGTAATACCAGTCTCTACTCCTCTGTTGTGACTGAAAATCATTTGTTTACCTCATTTAAGGAGAATAGTGAGGAGCATTCTCATTTGAAATATGCAAGTGAAAGAGTCATGATTTTCCTAAGGGCACTCCATGATCAGCTGTATGAGTATCTAAATAGTCACAGTCACACAACAAGACTACATGATAATTTAAAAAAAAAACATTTGTTCTGTTCATACAACAATTTGTAATAAACATGACACTGAAGAGAGACTTCTGAAGACAAGTATTCCATTTATAATATACAAGTATGTGAAAGAAAAGAAATTTACAAACAACAGGAAATTGTCTATGTAACAACTTAAAAAGAAGTTAAAATCATGTTAAAAGACTTTGTATTTTGTTTATTATGTGTACAATGAGAGTAAGCTCCCTATACATATACAAATGTTGTGTTAACAGCAAAGAATTACATGTTCTTGTATCAAAATCATGCCTTAACACTTTCTAGATGTGATGATTGGATTCTAAAAGTATAATGAATAAAGTGCTGTCAAGGGGAATTTGTGTTAATTTTCAGTAGTGTACCAAACAAAGTTTTCAAAGAGGAAGTAAATAAATAAAAATGTTAAAAATAAATGTTGTACCAGCGTCTTCTTTCATTATTTAACCATGATGGGTGTTGCCAAAATAACAGCCAAGTTGGGGAAAAAAGAAAAAAAATTGTTATGTGTTGCAGTTCATTTTGTTTGTATGTCTCATTGGCAAAAACATTTTGGCTACATTCATGGAGTGTCTACCTGCTCTGCTCCCAATTTGTTATTCAGTTGACGTAAAGTAGTATTTTGTGTGTTCCATAAATTTATTTGAACTGTGCAGAAGTTCAATTTCAGATGACTGAATATCCATAAATAACAATCAACAGAAAAAATAATAAATCGGATTTTGTAGACTTTACAGTACATCCTTGGTTTGTAGCACAGATTTTTTTGTAAATGACCTCTTGGTTATCCATTAGCTGTGTAGTTATTTATTTGTGTAACCTACTATTCCACTTTCGATCATGCGAGTGGACATAATGTGCTTTAGGATATGTGGAAACGTAAAAATCATTTATATATGCATGCAATGTCAGATGATTTTTTTAGTCTGACATGTGTTAAAGCTCGTTTATTTCCACATGATAATGGCCACACGGCCAAAATCGCAGTATTGAGTTTTAGAAAAAATATTTCACAGTCAAAATTTACGAAAATTTTCAGAATGTAAACTGCAGCTACGAGTAGTTAATGTTTGTTTTTGATTGAGATTTCTTTTATATATTACTTTGCAAGATCTCAAAAACCCCTACTACTGCACTATGCGGCCCACATTCAAAGATTAAATGAAAAATATTGTCATCTAATTCGCGTATTTAGAAATAAACATAAGAGATTTTCGCGCCATATTTTTTCGTATTGAAGTTCACAGCCAGGCCACAAGTAGCGCTGGTGTCGTTCTGTGTTTCCGTATAATAACGTGGTCTTTGCACTTCTACTATATTGGTATTCTGTGCCCTACATTAAGTAACACTATTGACGAAAGTCTAATCAAACACCGTCAGTTTCAAACCTACAACGCAGAAAAGAAATCGGTGCACCGTGTGATATTTATAAAGGGATTTAGAAATGTTTTACCAAGTGGGTGGAACGAACGGCTAAAGATTCCATTTATAATAGCGCAAATCAAGGGTGACGCTGCCCTGTGTGCGAATGAAATTATAGATAACTGTCAGAGCGCTGCACCATTTGAAAAGGCATTCTTAGACCGATGTTGGTCAAAGGCAATACAAGAACACCTTAGGATGGAAGTATATAGTTCACAAGTGTACAATTCAAAACAAGGTACCCTGCGGAAATACTTTGAAAAATATATTAATAAAACAAGTTATTGGGATGAACCCATACCGGCACGGGATATGACACGTATTCTAAAACTGCACTTACCAGGTCACATTCGTGATAAATTAATTGATGTTGCAGAAGACGATCTGAAAATATATTTATGGGTGTTAGATGAGATAGACTTATCAATAGAGGAATGCAGGACGAATCGTGACCAGGAAAACGGGAACTTTTCTCCGAGAAAACATGAGAACCGGAATAATAATCCCAACTTTGGGAACAACAACAACAGTAAAGGAGAATCACATGACGAACAGAATAGAAGAAATGGATATGGGCAGATGCCGTATAACAAAAAACGTCGATGAGAAGATCGATACCATGCAGGATATAACAACAATAATGGTAATCAGAATAACAAGCGTAGGACTAATGAAGGGCAATGGCCTAATCAAAATAATAGTCCGAATAATTACAACTATGTGTCACAGGGGATGCAAAGTTCAATGCCGCCACCACCGACAGTAAAGCATAACAGTTATCACGGTAACAATCGGAATCCGATGCCAAACGCTAATGTAATACCACAGCCGTGAGCGGATATTAATAGTGGGGCGAGGATCGCTGAAATGACAGGTGAAGGAAGCAATAACATTTCGCGACCGCCAAACGAGAATCGACCGCTATAAGCTCCCAATTGGCGGTCGACGGACGGAGCGGGGACACATCTCAGAAACATTTACAAAACAATATCAGTCTGCTCAGATATCAAGAAGGCAATACCATGCAACAGGATTTATTATCAAAACCGCATAACTGTGATAACAAGGAGAAAGAGATAGTGCAAACCATATTAAAAGCACGAATAAATAACATTCCCATAGAAGTATATGTAGACATCGGAGCTATAACTACTGCACTGAGCCATGATCATTTTAAAACTTTAAGCCATAATCGCAAATTGCCTATATACCCAGTGCAAAACTATCGTGTTACTAGAGCCATTAGTGCACAGGCATAGAATATTCAATACCAGGTGTGGGTGCAATTATGCTTCGGAAAAGAAAGCATTAAGCATGATTTTTTGGTGGTAAAAAGATTACGATTGGCCTGCATCCTGGGGTGAGACATTCTTAGCGAAAGAAAGGCACAAATTGACCTCTCAAGTGGAAAGGTTAGCATGTTGAATGAAAATTGACGGGTTGTACTGAATTTAGTACGAAAAGAAAATGTACAAGGTAAATATTGCCGAAGTATACAAATTAAATGCGGGGAGCTGCAGATACTACAAATACACAGTGACTTTAAGGGACAAGAAGAATATTACTCAGACACAGTTCAATGCTCTAATTATCGCTTCATAACTTCCTTCATTATATACGTTGGGTTGTGTGCCCACTAGTAACTTATTTTCAACTTCTGTCGACTGCGCATTATCCTCATTGAATTCGCTTTCCCTGGTTTCCATCTCAAATAGCTCTGCAATACTCATTACTTCGTCCTTTCCTCCTACATTCGTTGTGCATGCCTCTGGTAATTCATCTTCCTCGTCAATATTCTCCCAATTAATTTCGTCCCAACACGATATTGTTATTTTTCTGTCTTCGTTTTCATCTGGTCCCTGCGGATTTGTTTCTTCCTTCTTCTCTTGTCGTGATAAGGTATTTACTTCTCTGTTCAAGGTGCTGCAATTGTCCTGGGTCGGTGCGTCATTCTCTTTGGCATGGGCGCTTAGCTGTCAATTCGAACGTTTATCGGGGTTTGGTGGTCGTACCTCCACCTCTTCTATTTGTATTCTCTTTTCTTGTTCAGCTTGTTGATATCCGTTTCTTTGTTGATAATTTGTCGGTCTATTGTGTGCTCCCTGCCGCCGTTGGATAAGCAGCTGCCAGCAGCATGTCGTATACTCTTAGCTTACTTATTTGTTACATAGTTAATTCTTAATTTCTTTGCGTGTTTTTGGGTACTTGCATTGTTTAATTCATAAATTTCGGGCGTATTATAGTATTTGAGAGTTGTAGCATCGCGCTTTAGTGTTTACTTCGTATATTCTTACTTAAATTGCGTGTGAGTTTCGTATAGGAGGTGTAATTTCGAGTTTTAGTTACTGTAATCGTAAATTCAGGCAGATTGTAGCGCAGTCGTTAGGCATTTGTACAGGTTAGTTCATACATTTTTTGCGTGTTTCCCTTGCGTTATCTAGGCACGGATTCGTGTTTCAGTAACTGTTGTTCAACATCGATTAGAATGGACAGGGACCGTGATTGCTGTGTTCGGATGAGGGCTGAGTTGGCATCCCTTCGCTCACAGCTGCAAGCGGCGCTGACTTTGGTCGTGCAGCTTGAGGCTGTTGCCAATGGGCACCACTGTGGGGAGTCGGACTTGGGTATCACGGGGATGTCAACCTCGTCCCGTCTGTCCCCAGATCGGTTTGCTGCTGTGGTTGCTCCGATTGCTGCCCGCAGTGGGGCTGAGCCCTCGCCTGTGGTTGATTGGGAGGTCGTTCCAAGGCGTGGCAGGCAGCGAAAGACGTCCCCGGAGGCTGATTAGAAAGCCTCCCCGGTGCGTCTGACAAACATGTTCCAGGCACTGTCTTTGGCTGAGCCAGTTGCAGCTGCCTGCCCTGTTTCAGAGGATGATTCTCAGCCTTCAAGGTCCGGGCAATCGCAGAGGGTGAGCTTATTGGTAGTTGGGAGCTCCAATGTTAGGCGCGTAATGGGGCCCCTTAGGGTTATGGCGGCTAAGGAGGGGTAGAAATCCAGTGTGAACTCCGTGTGCATTCCGGATGGAGTCATTCCTGATGTGGAAAGGGTCCTTCCGGATGCCATGAAGAGCACAAGGTGCAGCCAGCTGCAGGTGGTGGCACATGTCGGCACTAATGACGTGTGTCGCTTTGGATCTGAGGAAATTCTCTCTGGATTCCAGCGGCTATCTGATTTGGTGAAGGCTGCCGGTCTTGCTTACGAGATGAAGGCAGAGCTCACCATCTGCAGCATCATTGACAGAACCGACTGCGGACCTTTGGTGCAGAGCCGGGTGGAGGGTTTGAATCAGAGGCTCAGACGGTTTTGTGGCCGTGTTGGCTGCAGATTCCTTGACTTGCGCTATAGGGTGATGGGGTTTCGGGTTCCGCTGAATAGGTCAGGAGTTCACTACACTCAGCTGGCGGCTACACGGGTAGCGGAGGCTGTGTGGCGTCGACTGGACGGTTTTTTTTAGATTAGAAGGCCTCGGGAAAGTACGGGGTGGGCTGCAATCTCAAAGGGTGGATGGCAAATACAGGACGTGCTTGGATCAAGGAACAGTCGGAAATGTAGTTGTAAATTGTTGTAGTTGTGCTGGGAAAGTCCATGAGCTACAAGCGTTAATAGAAAGCACAGAAGCTGAAATCGTTATAGGTACAGAAAGCTGGCTAAAGCCTGAAATAAGTTCTGGAGAAATTTTTACGAAGTCTCAGACGGTGTTCAGGAAAGATAGATTAGGCAGAATTGGCGGTGGAGTGTTTGTGTCTGTCAGTAGTGGTTTATCTTGTAGTGAAGTCGAAGTAGATACTCCGTGCGAATTGGTATGGGTGGAGGTTATACTTAACAGCCGAACTAAGTTAATAATTGGCTCCTTCTACCGACCCCCAGACTCCGATGATATAGTTGCTGAACAGTTCAGGGAAAATTTGAGTCTCGTAACAAATAAATACCCCACTCATACGGTTATAGTTGGTGGGGACTTCAACCTTCCCTCGATATGTTGGCAAAAATACTTGTTCAAAACCGGTGGTAGGCAGAAAACATCTTCCGAGATTGTCCTAAATGCTTTCTCCGAAAATTATTTCGAGCAGTTAGTACGAACCCACGCGAATTGTAAATGGTTGCAAAAACACACTTGACCTCTTAGCCACAAACAATCCAGAGCTAACAGAGAGCATCATGACTGATACAGGGATTAGTGATCACAAGGTCGTTGTAGCTAGGCTCAATACCGTTTCTTCCAAATCCACCAGAAACAAACGCAAAATAATTTTATTTAAAAAAGCGGATAAAGTGTCATTAGAAGCCTTCCTAAGAGACAATCTCCATTCCTTCCGAACTGACTATGCAAATGTAGACGTGATGTGGCTCAAATTCAAAGATACAGTAGCAACAGCAATTGAGAGATTCGTACCTCATAAACTGGTAAAAGACGGAACTGATCCCCCATGGTACACAAAACAGGTCCGAAAGCCGATGCAGAGGCAACGGAAAAAGCATGCGAAGTTCAGAAGAACGCGAAATCCCGAAGATTGGCTAAAATTTACAGACGAGCGAAATTTGGCACGGACTTCAATGCGAGATGCCTTTAATAGGCTCCACAACGAAACATTGTCTCGAAATTTGGTAGAAAATCCGAAGAAATTCTGGTCGTATGTAAAGTACACAAGCGGCAAGACGCAGTCAATACCTTCGCTGCGCAGTGCCGATGGTACTGTTACCGACGACTGTGCCGCTAAAGCGGAGTTATTGAACGCAGTTTTCCGAAATTCCTTCACCAGGGAAGACAAATGGAATATTCCAGAATTTGAAACACGAACAGCTGCTAGCCTGAGTTTCTTAGCAGTAGATACCTTAGGGGTTGCGAAGCAACTAAAATCGCTTGATACGGGCAAGTCTTCAGATCCAGATTGTATACCGATTAGGTTCCTTTCAGATTACGCTGATATAATAGCTCCCTACTTAGCAATCATATACAACCGCTCGCTCACCGATAGATCTGTACCTATATATTGGAAAATTGCGCAGGTCGCACCAATGTTTAAGAAGGGTAGTAGGAGTAATCCATCGAACTACAGACCTATATCATTGACGTCGGTTTGCAGTAGGGTTTTGGAGCATATATTGTATTCAAACATTATGAATCACCTCGAAGGGAACGATCTATTGATACATAATCAGCATGTTTTCAGAAAACATCGTTCTTGTGCAACGCAGCTAGCTCTTTATTCGCACGAAGTAATGACCGCTATCGACAGGGGATCTCAGGTTGATTCCGTATTTCTAGATATCCGGAAAGCTTTTGACACCGTTCCTGACAAGCGACTTCTAATCAAGCTGCGAGCCTATGGGTTATCGTCTCAGTTGTGCGACTGGATTCGTGATTTCCTGTCAGGAAGGTCGCAGTTCGTAGTAATAGATCGCAAATCATCGAGTAAAACTGAAGTGATATCAGGTGTCCCCCAGGGAAGCGCCCAGGGACCTGTGCTGTTACTGATCTATATAAATGACCTGGGTGACAATCTGAGCAGTTCTCTTAGGTTGTTCGCAGATGATGCTGTAATTTACCGTCTAGTAAGGTCATCCGAAGACCAGTATCAGTTGCAAAGCGATTTAGAAAAGATTGCTGTATGGTGTGGCAGGTGTCAGTTGACGCTAAATAACGAAAAGTGTGAGGTGATCCACATGAGTTCCAAAAGAAATCCGTTGGAATTCGATTACTCGATAAATAGTACAATTCTCAAGGCTGTCAATTCAACTAAGTACCTGGGTGTTAAAATTACGAACAACTTCAGTTGGAAAGACCACATAGATAATAGTGTGGGGAAGGCGAGCCAAAGGTTGCGTTTCATTGGCAGGACACTCAGAAGATGCAACAAGTCCACTAAAGAGACAGCTTACACTACACTCGTTCGTCCTGCGTTAGAATATTGCTGCGCGGTGTGGGATCCTTACCAGGTGGGATTGACGGAGGACATCGAAAGGGTGCAAAAAAGGGCAGCTCGTTTTGTATTTTCACGTAATAGGGGAGAGAGTGTGGCAGATATGATACGCGAGTTGGGATGGAAGTCATTAAAGCAAAGACGTTTTTCGTCGCGGCGAGATCTATTTACGAAATTTCAGTCACCAACTTTCTCTTCCGAGTGCGAAAATATTTTGTTGAGCCCAACCTACGTAGGTAGGAATGATCATCAAAATAAAATTAGAGAAATCAGAGCTCGAACAGAAAGGTTTTTCCCGCGCGCTGTTCGGGAGTGGAATGGTAGAGAGATAGTATGATTGTGGTTCGATGAACCCTCTGCCAAGCACTTAAATGTGAATTGCAGAGTAGTCACGTAGATGCAAATGTATCGGTTCTTCAATACCCGTTCCGGTTGTCGTTATTCCCTCTGTAATAGTTGTTGCCGTTCCTGGGTGAATTATAGTTATTGCCATATTCTCTTCTAAATCCATAACTGGTTCTTTGTTGAAATCTATTGTCGTTTCTTGGTGCGAAGTTATCACGTGGTTCGTAATTATTGTTTCTTCGTACTGTGTCTTGTGGATTCCACTGCTTTTTGCTTTCGTTTTCACGTGAGCTTCGTCTTTTTCTTGCGTCATCTTCCGAAAATATGAACTCTAGTTCCCTTAGAATACCTTTAAATGCTTCAACGTCATTGCCTCCGCGACCTACTAATGATTGGTGGTATTTCAATGATAATTTCATCGCGCATAATTTAATCAACTCTCCGTCACTGTATGGTACATCTAAGCATTGATTTTTCTTTGCCATTACTTCGACAAATTTCACGGGATTCTTCTCTCCTGAATTTTCGAAATATGGGTTCTGTAATAATTCGTACTTCACTCTGTTCTGTGCTTCGCTGGACCAATATCGTGAGAGAAACTTCTCTCTGAAATCTTCGTACGATCGGCATGTCGCCGCAACATTCTGCATGGTTTCTGCGACTGTTCCTGACATGTGTGCACATATAAAGTCTAATTTGTGTGCTAGCGTCCAGTGGTAATCCTACTCGGAGTTGATCAATAAAAGTTCGTGGATGTAATGAGTTTCCTTCTCGAAAGTGTTGAAATTTTCTGACTGTGAGGAAATGATCGTTGTCGTACTTCGTCATAGTTCCATATGAAATTCGCGATTCTTCGCCACGTTTGTTTCTGATCATTTCTCCCGTCGTTCTTTCCGGTTGTGGTAGATCCATTGGATATTGTCCACTGTAACTTTCGCGTACCCTTGCGTAGTATCGTTGGAGTGGTACGCAATAATTTTAATTTTCTTCAATCGGTTGTGAACGTGTAGCTGAATGCATTGCACTGTACTCTTCGCGACCTGGCTTTCCATTGTCACGTATTGTTTCGGTATCTTGTGTGGCTAACCTTGCCGCTTCATTGCACGATCCAGACTGTCTTGAAACATACATTTGTGGTTCTGCATGTGTTTGTGGTGCCGTTTGTTCATAATTTCGAAACGTGTTTGTTTCGGTGCAGGCTGTCTGATTTCACGTATGTTATTTTCCGCCTGTGATTGGAATCGAAAATGCATGATATCTTCGTTAATTGCTTGTTTTTCCGGTGCTGTTACAGATACGGATGTGGTTGCAGACTCAGTGCTTGTTCGATCCTGTTCACTACGCTCTTCAATGGTTTGCAACAACTCTGTTCGTAATTTCTGAAATTGTTGCTTCGTTCGCGCTTCTATTTTGACTATGCGGTTATCATACGTTTTCAGCGCTGCTTTTGTGATACGTTTGTGTAACACACTGTTTTCAACAATTTCACGCGCTGTACCTGCTGCTTGTCTAGTAATTACGTTTATCTGTTTCTCTAGTTTCTTGACTTCTCCCTGGGTGTTGTTACGTGATGTTTTGATCTCGTCCTGAGTGTCATTACGCAATGTTTGTACGTCCGCTTGTACCTTGTCAATGTCTGTTCTCAATTGATTGTGACCTGTTACTAAGTTTCCTATCACTTCTCGATATTCTTTTGCCTCGTCGTCAATATGACTTAGGTGTAACTGAATTTTTTTGTTTTGTTCTTTAATCTCACGCATTTGTCTCGTGGTTTCTGCAATTTGGTTCGTCGTTTCTGCATTCTGAAGTTTAATTTGGTTCGCAGTTTCTTTATTTTGTCTTGTAATGGTTTCCGTCATTAATTGTAACAATTCTGCTAGATTGGTGGGTCGTATTGCGTTTTCTTCCGACGTCCTACGCTCTGTGTTTTCGCCCAAGTGTTGGTTTGCAACCGATTGCATTGGACTTTGCGGTGACACGTTTCTGCTCGAATTCCTTGTACTCTGTGGTGAGGGAGCTCTGATTACTTGTACTATGGGTTCTACGTATTCAAGACGCAAGTTAGAATCTTCATCGGCTGTCTCTCTACTTTCCTGCTCCTCTGTCGTATGCTGACCTATGTTTTCTGTGCCTTGGCGTACATTATCGTCGTTATGGTGCGTTATCTGTCCTATTTCTCGCGATACTGCATCGTCTGTTGTACTGTCCTCTATTCTCTGTCCATCTTCATGTTGGGTCTCTACCTCAATTCGGTCAAGGTCTCGATCTGCCATTGCTAATCTTTCCGAATCCCTTATTTTCTGTTTTAAAAGCAATTCACGCGCCCTACTTCGCGTCAACATGCGCTCATACGATCTCACGCGTTTCATAAACTTTTTGTTCACACGACTTGACACTTATTATACCGAAGACTGACAATCCATTCACTTACTTGTTTCGTCAGAACCAACTTGTCAACGATGTATCCGCCACCTGTGCGCTTCCATTGGAGAGAAAACTTAATTCTAACAATATTAAAATTCATAACTTAATTATGCTATTGTCTCTGCTAGAATGTCTCACGTTCTATTCAATACTTTCTTACTATATATCGTTGTAGCTACTGTTTTCGACTGTTTATAACTTTCAAAAAAAAATTTTATTACGAAAATTTTTCAACAGGATATTTTTCTGACCTAGTTAGGCATGTGGTCGACCTTCAATCATGGTTTTTTACCATCCTGGTAGGGTCGCCATTCTCTAACATTCTGCATGGTGTCTGTTTCTTCTAAGTCGTGTCTCCCTACCACTTTTGTGCAACGACACTTTGAGTGTGTTTTTTAGGGAATTGACTAGTTTGAACCTGGGACCTGTTGCTGGTAAGGAGACGCCAGACCACACATGACATGTAGAATTCAGAAGAGTTCAGTGAGACTAGCGATGATATAACCAAATACTTAATGATTTCAGCGTCAGCTCCACTGCACTCCCTGTAAAAGAATCTTAATACTAACTAAATTTAGTGGAAGGGGTTCAAGGCTTTCCTATTTTTAGTTGGTTGGTAAAATAACGTCGAAAAAGCAGTTAAGTTTACCACTGGGAATTTTATTCTACTCACAAAACATTGTTTATAAATTGCACTATTGATAAAAGGAAACATTTTAATACAGGATGACAAAAACCAACTGCGTTCATCAAAAATGTGAACGAATACTCCCTGAGTGGGTTTCCAAGTTCTACAATGGATCGAAGGATGACCTATGCCATATCACATCTATAATCTAGGTTTTAATTAAGTTTCACAAAAGAGAAAACTATCAAAATGGTCTACAGTGACCCTCAATTATCTTTAATTACTTATCTAAATTGTCGTAAATTACAGTGGCTGATGTGGCTTCTCAATAATTATATAACAGAAAAATCATCACATTTCAGATTTTAACTTACGTAGCAAATGTGAATACCATGAGCTTTAATTGACAATCGACACTAGTATTACGCAAAAAGGGGATGTAACAGATGAGACTTCTGCAGTTCTGAGTGAAGCCTTATGCGCTCAACAATGCGGCATCGCGTGCGTTCATTACCTTGTCGGTGTTCGTCAGGGGGTGGCGGACGGCACAGCTCCACGCACCTCGTCATCTCGGAAGCAACTCTATCCTAACTTCCCCTTACTACAATTTACCGAAGTTGGTTTAAAAAAAGCTATCTGGCTGCGTTTTCAACTGACCAATCAGGGTCTCAATGTTAACCTTAAGCTCCGCCTACAAAATTCTGTCTCTCCAATGAGAAACGTTGTACTTTTCATGGTGGGGCAATGTTTTTAACGTTTGCAACGTAACAGACACGCGAAAAAGTCTCACACTAAAACTTGCAGCTGGTGTGGCCCTCTTAGTGTTATCGTAAGATCTATACTGTTCTTCTGGAGGGCTCTATCTTTTAACATGGGCTGGTGGGTGGTCCAGGCGGTTGGCTGGCAATGTGGGTGTCCATCCCTTATCGTAGGGCCTTCTAGCTTAACACAGTTCTGCTCTCGGCTTCTGTTCTCGTTTCTTCCCTCGGAACTGCGTCTGTTTCACGGTGGGAAGGTATGACATGCATTTAGGCGTTCTTGTGTTAGTCTGTGGTATTCCATTTGCTCACTCGTTGATCGTATTACTTTGGTTAATTTAATGTCAGTATTTATTCGGAGCTATGTGACATACTGCCGGATTTGCTTATCATGTCAGGGTTTTCATGGAAGGTGTTGATTTGCCTGACACCTTACAATGTGTACAGCATAGAGGTGGTACCCCAGAAAACCTACTGTCATGCTTCATACTCTATTCCGTGGACCAAGAAAGAAGCGGTGAATCAAGAAATCCAAAAGATGGTGCAATGGGGAATAATAGAACCGTCCCTATCACCATACAACAGTCCTCTAGTAGCCAAATCTAAGCCAGCAGGAAAGATTAAACTCGTTCTAGATGCACGGAGCATAAACACAATTATTATACACTCCTGGAAATGGAAAAAAGAACACATTGAGACCGGTGTGTCAGACCCACCATACTTGCTCCGGACACTGCGAGAGGGCTGTACAAGCAATGATCACACGCACGGCACAGCGGACACACTAGGAACCGCGGTGTTGGCCGTCGAATGGCGCTAGCTGCGCAGCATTTGTGCACCGCCGCCGTCAGTGTCAGCCAGTTTGCCGTGGCATACGGAGCTCCATCGCAGTCTTTAACACTGGTAGCATGCCGCGACAGCGTGGACGTGAACCGTATGTGCAGTTGACGGACTTTGAGCGAGGGCGTATAGTGGGCATGCGGGAGGCCGGGTGGACGTACCGCCGAATTGCTCAACACGTGGGGCGTGAGGTCTCCACAGTACATCGATGTCGTCGCCAGTGGTCGGCGGAAGGTGCACGTGCCCGTCGACCTGGGACCGGACCGCAGCGACGCACGGATGCACGCCAAGACCGTAGGATCCTACGCAGTGCCGTAGGGGACCGCACCGCCACTTCCCAGCAAATTAGGGACACTGTCGCTCCTGGGGTATCGGCGAGGACCATTCGCAACCGTCTCCATGAAGCTGGGCTACGGTCCCGCACACCGTTAGGCCGTCTTCCGCTCACACCCCAACATCGTGCAGCCCGCCTCCAGTGGTGTCGCGACAGGCGTGAATGGAGGGACGAATGGAGACGTGTCGTCTTCAGCGATGAGAGTCGCTTCTGCCTTGGTGCCAATGATGGTCGTATGCGTGTTTGGCGCCGTGCAGGTGAGCGCCACAATCAGGACTGCATACGACCGAGGCACACAGGGCCAACACCCGGCATCATGGTGTGGGGAGCGATCTCCTACACTGGCCGTACACCACTGGTGATCGTCGAGGGGACACTGAATAGTGCACGGTACATCCAAACCGTCATCGAACCCATCGTTCTACCATTCCTAGACCGGCAAGGGAACTTGCTGTTCCAACAGGACAATGCACGTCCGCATGTATCCCGTGCCGCCCAACGTGCTCTAGAAGGTGTAAGTCAACTACCCTGGCCAGCAAGATCTCCGGATCTGTCCCCCATTGAGCATGTTTGGGACTGGATGAAGCGTCGTCTCACGCGGTCTGCACGTCCAGCACGAACGCTGGTCCAACTGAGGCGCCAGGTGGAAATGGCATGGCAAGCCGTTCCACAGGACTACATCCAGCATCTCTACGATAGTCTCCATGGGAGAATAGCAGCCTGCATTGCTGCGAAAGGTGGATATACACTGTACTAGTGCCGACATTGTGCATGCTCTGTTGCCTGTGTCTATGTGCCTGTGGTTCTGTCAGTGTGATCATGTGATGTATTTGACCCCAGGAATGTGTCAATAAAGTTTCCCCTTCCTGGGACAATGAATTCACGGTGTTCTTATTTCAATTTCCAGGAGTGTATTTGTGAGGACAAGGCCAGCAAGCCTAGAGGAACAGCTACAAAAATTTTATGGAGTAAAATACCTGACCTCGACGATTTGAGAAGTAGCTATTTGCAAATCCCGTTGACAAAAAGAATTCAGAAAATAAACAGCCTGCATCCTCAATGGAAGGAGTTATCAATCTAAAGTACTACCATTCGGACTTAGGTAGGCGCCGGAGTATTTATTACTGGTCTAGACCAAGCGTTAGGCTCAGATTTGTAGGAGAAAGTAACTCTATGCGTGGACGACTTTTAGTGGCCACTCCCACATGGGAAGAGCACCTAGAAATTTTGGGAAGAGTGTTAAGTAGACTAGCAGAGGCAGGTATAACTGCATATCTCGAAAAATCAAAGTCTGGTAGAGTACAACTTAAGTTTCTCGGACATATTATTTCACCATTAGGCATAATGCCTAATGACAAGAAGGTTCAAGCCATTAAAGAATTTCCAAGACCTACAAACAAAAAACAATTAAAATAGTTTATCGGGTTGGTTTCCTTTTTTAGGCGATTTGTACCAAATCAGCTGCTCAACAATGAATCGTTGCTCACCTTGTTGCGCAAGAACACTACATGGAATTGGTCCGAAGAGTGTCAGCAAGCCTTCGAGGAGATCAAACGGGCAGTAGTGAACGCTCAATTACTACATTCATGCTCATGAATTAAGGATAATGTTAATAAATGGTGAAACAACGCTCTGATGGGCGATTTGTGGGTTTATCACCTCGGGGTATGACCATGCGGTGCATTTGACCTGCGGTCGTCGCACGGTGGCGCTGGCAGCAGTCCACATACACAGAGGTGTGGTGGTGCATGTCAGAGTACGGTGCAGCGAGTAAGTGTGCAGACGTTTTCAGAATTGCTAATGGTGACTGTTTGTTGAAAATGGCTCAAAGAACATATATTGGTGACGTTATGAAGGGTAGAATACTAGGGCGACTGGAGGCTGGTCAAACACATGAGGTCATAGCAAGGGCCCTCCGTGTGCCACAAAGTGTGATCTCACGATTGTGGCAGCGATTCCAGCAGACAGGAAACGTGTCCAGGCGCTACAGTACGCGACGTCCACAGTATACAACACCACAAGAAGACCGATATCTCACCATCATTGCCCGTAGACGGTCACGGAGTACTGCAGGTAGCCTTGCTCGGGACCTTACCGAGGCCACTGGAACAGTTGTCTCCAGACACACAGTCTACAGACGACTGAACAGATATGGTTTATTCGCCCAGAGACCTGTAAGGTGCATTACTGTGCCCCCTGGTCACAGGGGAGCCCGTAAAAACCTGGTGTCAAGAACACAGTACATGGTCATTGGAACAGTGGTCCCAGGTTATGCTCACAGACGAGTCCAGGTATAATCTGAACAGTGATTCTCGCCGGGTTTCATCTGGCGTGAACCAGGAACCAGATACCAACCCCTTTATTGTCCTTGAAAGGGACCTGTATGGAGGTCATGGTTTGATGGTGTAGGGTGGGATTATGATTGGTGCACGTACAATCCTGCATGTCTTTGACAGAGGAACTGTAACAGGTCAGGTGTATCGGGACGTCATTTTGCACCAGTATGTCCGCCTTTCAGGGGTGCAGTGGGCCCCACCTTCCTCCTGATGGATGATAACGCACGGGCACACCGAGCTGTCATCGTGGAGGAGTACCTTAAAACAGAAGATATCAGGCGAATGTGGTGGCCTGTCTGTTCTCCAGACCTAAACCACATCGAGCACGTCTGGGATGCTCTCGGTCGACGTGTCGCTGCATGTCTTCAAACCCCTAGGACACTTCAGGAGCTCCGACAGGCAATGGTGCAAGAATGGGAGGCTATACCCCAGCAGCTGCTCGACCACCTGATCCAGATTATGCGAACCCGTTGTGCGGCCTGTGTACGTGTGCATGGTGATCATATCCCTTATTGATGTCGGGGTACATGCACAGGAAACAGTGTCGTTTTGTAGCACATGTGTTTCGGGACGGATTTCTCAACTTACCACCAATACCGTGGACTTACAGATCTGTGTCGTGTGTGTTCCCTATGTGCCTATGTTATTAGCGCTAGTTTTGTGTAGTGCCACGTTGTGTGGCACCACATTCTGCAATTATCCTTAATTTATGAGCATGAGTGTAAATGATCCGGACATGGACAAAGATTTCTGTATCGCAACAGATTCTTTATCTTATGGTTTAGGATCGTGTTTATTTCAATTAGAAAAACAGATGTGAACAGTGAGA
Organism: Schistocerca americana; assembly: GCF_021461395.2. NCBI lineage: Eukaryota > Metazoa > Arthropoda > Insecta > Orthoptera > Acrididae > Schistocerca > Schistocerca americana. The sequence continues at coordinate 653,395,248 of NC_060120.1, read as the reverse complement.
TAAGGGTTGTAGCGTTCGCTAGCAGAGTGCTTACCAAGTGTGAAAGATCATATTCCGCCATGGAGTTCGAAGCACTAAGTGTCGTCTGGGCACTACAGAAATTCCATTATTATATATTTGTCAAGAAGAAAATGGTTCAAATGGCTCTAAGCACTATGGGACTTAACATCTATGGTCATTAGTCCCCTAGAACTTAGAACTACTTAAACCTAACTAACCTAAGGACATCACACAACACCCAGTCATCACGAGGCAGAGAAAATCCCTGACCCCGCCGGGAATCGAACACAGGAACCCGGACGTGGGACGCGAGAACGCTACCGCACGACCACGAGCTGCGTACTGTCAAGAAGATAAAATTGTTATGTGATCATCAGGCTTTAAGTTCTTATTAACTTGTATGTTATTACATACCAGATTAGCCCGTTGGGCGCTAGTTTTACAGGAGTATGATTTAAACATTATGTACATTAAAGGAAAGGATAATGTAATTGCGGACGCGTTGTCTCATTTGCCGATAGGAATGTCACAATTGGTAGAAGTTATAGAGAGTGCGTCTGAATTCACAGTTTTATTCGTGATGTCGCAGCAGCACCGAAGCGAATATCTGCACCTATGCAGGAACATTGTACAATTGCAAGAGGCGAATCCTACGTGGGAGCAAACAAACAACGACACATTGCATTATCAACTAGACAACAATGTACTGTATTACAGGAACTACACAGATTTCGAAATGTGGTGCGTGTGTATTCCACACAAATGCATAGGAAATTTTGTTTGGTACACATACACACGTGGGAACACAAAAATGTGTAGCCATCATACGACGGTACTGTTACATTCCAAACCTCAAACGTGTGGTAAAAAAGGTAGTAAGAACATGCGAAATTTGTCAGAAAGCAAAACGCAACAATCAAAGCAGCAAAACGAAGCTACATCCGATTATTCCTTTCAGTCCACTTCAACTGTTTCCGTGGACGTCGCGGGACCTCTACCCAACGCTCGCGGCGGAATAAAATATTTATTTGCCGTTTAAGATATGTTTGCGAAGTATGTGATTCTATATCTGATGAAAACCACCATAGCCAAACATGGTACAGCTGTATTAAAGGACTACATATCGAACGTGGGGAAACCTCAGAATATTTTGACGGACAGTGCAAAATATTTTACGGGTCAACAGTGGAGGGCATTTTTACGCGACTAAGATATCAAGCATATATTAGTTGCCCGCTTCCATCCTGTGGAAAGAATTTTCTCCAAACTAAATCGATTTATAAGAACTTACGCACACAAACAACATACAAAATGGACGGAACTGGTACTGATGTTTGAGAACTTACATAACAATTTGCCTCATCCGTCAACAGACTACGCGCCCAACGAACTGTTATTCCGCACCACGGAACCCAACGAATGGAGTACACCATTGGCAAAATTACCACGCCCAGAGAAAAGTCATGATGAGAAATTAAAGGTAGTAGTCAGTAACATGACAAAGTGTGCTCAACAACGAAAATTACAGTATGACAAGGCAATAAATAAATAAAACCAACTAAGATCAAGTGGATGACTTAGTCTTAATAAGGAGCCACCCAAAATCTTCCCTAATTGCTAAGAAAAATAAAAAGTGGCAAATGTTATATACAGGCTCATACAAAATTGTGTAGATACCGCACAATTGTAGCTACCTTATAGCAGATATAAATAATGGAAAAATAAAAGTAATATATCCTTACAAAGATTTAAAGAGATTCATTTCATAAGACATTGTACTGCAGCATAAGAAATTTCATGTGTTACATGTCTAGTTTGTAAGTTATGGAGAAGTTTTAATAGGTATTTTAATGTAGTTATAAAGAACTATGTAACATTTTGTGGTTGTTAAATAATATGGTCCTTCATGTTGAAATGAACGCTAAAGTCTTGAAACATTTGGAAACGTAGGAAAGTATAGAGAAGATAAGAGACCTTAAGTCCACTACTAAATTTATATTTAATCGTGATACTGGGTTACGTCAGTTACTCAATAATAGATTTAGTATGTATAAAAATTTGGGGGGTTCATTGTGGATATTTAATTGATGATTACCTTGAATACTTCAATGTGTCACGTAAAAATATATGAAAATACAGAGGTATGTGTTTTAGCTTCTTATAAGCAAACACCATGGGGCATCTATGATTCTGTACTTTGAGACAGAGAATTAAGCATAGTTTTCAAAACATGCCATTTACGTACATGATGTTGCTCACCTTTGGAGCTTTTGAGATAAAATTTTAACGTTAATATAGAATGCACATTTTCGCTACTTGTTTATGAAGCAAGAAAATGCGTAACGGTCCTGATCATAATATAAATGAATAATGTAAATGAATTCGTTGGCTATAAACATGAAAATATTGCAAAGTCAGGCCAGAGTCAGTTACAAGTGTAATGTACCAAATGTGTGAAAAGAAAAATTTGGCATGAAGTGCATAATACTCTTTCACTTCCTCGTATTATGATTATATATGTACACGGACATTTGTGTTGCTATATGAACGATCAGACCAAGATCATACAATGAACTGTTGGCAAAGTAATATTGCAGGCAATGCTAACAAGAACTGTAATAGGTGTGTTGGTATTAGCGAGTGAAGTGTGAACTTTGTAAACTGCAATTGTGATGAACTTGGATGGTGAACCCACATGTGGAGTGCAGCGTTAGCCGTACGATGTACGAAAAATGGCAAAACGTATGTATATGCAGTGGGGTGAGACACAAAAATCGTGATAAGTGTGGGTTCGAACAGGTGAATACGATATCTTTGGTTTGGACGCTACTTTGATGCGCCAACAATACGAGGCTGCGAACAGTGTAGTGGGACGTTTGAGTAACGACGACTACAGTGTAAATGCATCGAATAAAGAAAATATAAAACATTGATTTTTATTGTGAACTGATTGCATCAGATATGTGAGTGTGTAATCAGGCATCCAATGTACTGCAATCTTCAACACCACGTTTCATGCAAGTAGAAAGAAATTGACCAGTGACAGGGCCTGTGACTTGACAAAGCAGTATTACCTATTAATCCGCTCCTACGCACAGCTTTAACATCTGGTAGCAAACAATCAATATGTACATTTGTTCCATGAACTATACGAGACCGCATTATGTGCCGTGCGGAGGACAGGAGCGGATGGTGCGTAACTCCACCATAATGCTGACGCTCCAGGCTGATAGAACAACGACGGTCCCGCCTTCGACTGCTGAACGTCGGTTCCAATCGGGCGTTCAAGCAAGAAGACATCGGTTTCCAGCCGACGCTCCATAGCGACGGGCACGAGACGTCGCGATTGCATGAGATGACGTCATCGACACAGCCGCGCAACGAGGAAGTCGCCGCCAACAAGATCATTGAATATCATGACAGAATTACGAACTAATACAACACAATGAAAGAAATGAATACCATTATATAATATTTATGCATCTGTTTTTTGTTTCAGCGAACTATTATGTATCTTGTATCTATGCCCATGTTATGATAGCGTTTAGAATCAATCTGTATCAATCAGTGTAGATGATATAATTTGTTAGCTCCGCCGAGCTTTTCTGGGGTTTCCCTGCGGCCCCCTTCCAAATGGAAGAGCTTAATGTCAGTTATCAGTCCCCAGCTTTTAAAAACAAAATATATCAAGCTAACTGAACTAAATACACATATTGTAATGCAAGTGAGTAAGAATTACAACCGAACGATCTTAAAATGACGATCGTGGTCTACAAGGCCCAGACATCGGAAAAGTATGTTCCTTGCAGCCCAGGGGGCCGTGTAGTGTCCATTTTGCCATATTTAAAAATAATGCATGTGAAGTGTGTGTAAAAATATTGAATAAGACGAAATAGACCAGACTAAAAGTCAACTGTGAAAAAAATATAAAATTATTTACAAAAAAAAATATAACGTCGGTGCTACGGTAGGGAAAGACAATAACGATGATAAACAATATCGCAGTAAAGAATAGGGTGAATTAAAACATTTATATCTTTGTATAACTATAGAAAATGGAAAAGATAAGTTATTACTCGCTCATCTGCTGTTTCTGATTCTCATGTTACTATTGTTAGATAGAGATTGTGTGTAGCGTCAAACGCTAGCAGATGTTCTTTCGACTAGACGATAATAAAGGTGTGCATCAGGTTATTGATGGAAATATGTGTGTAGAAGTGAGTTCATTGTATTATTTCAAGAACATGCAAGCCACTAATCGTAATTTTTTTAGTTGAAAGGAGAGAATAATTAGTATTTTTCAGCTATCAAGAAGACGAAAGCAGTGATCGCTGACTGGCTACAATTGGCCGCCATTAAGTGGCGGACTTAATATTAACTTTTCTTACAGCTTTCCACGAGAGCAGAAGTGATAAATTCATTTTGAAACATTATTTAATTTAAATCTGAATAGTTCCCTGAGTTAATTTTGCAAGAGTTCAAACACTTTCAGAGATACCATTTGTCATAGATCTGTGAACTTTGGCCTTGACTGTATTCAGATGAAAACCAGTTATGACAATCTAGTAGGGAGCCTGGCGCTCATTTAAATTGAAAACAAACATTTATTTCGGCCTCCTATAAGATATTCTGCTTCTAACCGTCTCACCTACGTAAAGAAAGTAATTAATGCTAACCTCTTATCTTACGTAGTATCAAAAAGCATAAAACCAATATAGAATAATAAAAGAGAGCCGTTAGATCAGGGAATTCCACAATGATGAAATGATCATTTAGCGTTCGGCAAATATTAACTGGATTAACAGTTGACCTCTCTCCTATTTGTAAACAGATGTAGTTTATACACATACCAAGTCTCACGACAGTTCCGCGACAGATTTGTTCAACACCGTAGGTTCAGTCAATACTGACATGTAAAAGCAGTCCGAAGAAGATCCCGAAGAAGCATCCTTGTTGATGGCCACATCCAGAAATCCGTGCGATGCTTAGTAGTCCAAAGAGCGTTCCATGAGTGTAGCGGGTGTCCAGAAGTACAGGTCCATTGTAGTAGGAAGGGGCAGGCGAGACGGCTGCAGATCTGTCGGCGCCGGCTTATATAACAGGGGGCACAAATGAGGAGACACCAGCACGCGCAGTTCTCGGCAGACTCGCGATGTGCTTTGTGGTGTCGCCAACTAGCGGTACAGCCTTGTGCCCAAGAGCTACTAGTTGGCGAACCTCGATAGACCGCAAGCTGCATCTCTGGGCTGCAGCTATTGAGAAGTAGTGCCGCCTATTGGATGTGGTAACAGGGCGTGTTACTGTAAGTTGCAACTTTTTTATAATCTTCAAATAACAATCTTCAGAAACAGCTATCAGTGTACGAAACACGTCGTGAAATCACCGTGGTCGTGTCATGAAGAATTTGTCGCATCGACTATTTTCGGTGCATAGCGCACCGAGCAGTACGTACTCGAACGTATCGACCCAACGAGACCGGCGTTTGCTGACGGTACGTACGCTGTTTGACTGTTTGCGAGGTCTTAAGCATAAGGAGATGCCCCATGAAGAGAAGTTGATTTACACGATTCAGCCATCAGCCTCTACTGCTGGCAAATTGCTTACCTCCCTTTTCATAGTTTTAAAAGATTCTAATGGAGACTTTTGACCGAGAATTCGACACCCTCTTTATGAAGCCCCAAATATTCTCGTGACGGCATCGAAATCTGGTAAGCTAACGTCTGAACAAGTCAGACGATACTTAACGCATGTTGTCTTTTCCAGTGCGTGAGAAAATTTGTTCCGTTTTGTGTGCATGGCGTACAAGAACGTTATGTTGTAAGCATTTCTTTACTGATTATCATTAATGTAACGAATTTGAATCATAATAATTATTTATTTATTATTTTAATTAACAGAATACACACATGTGAAAAGTAAACTAAAAATAATGAAAAATGAATTCAAAACGTAATATAACAATTTACATAATACAACAAAGGAATGTACAACAAATAATTAGAATAATAATGACCTTTTACATATTTTAACAAGATATATTGCACACACTCCGACAGCGTATTGTGTCCAACTTATTTTCCAAAAATGGTATTACAGAAACCAGCTCTAATACACATGGATATATGTAGCGTGAAAGATTCTTTAATTTATGTTGTATCTAAAGTTTACATTTTGTAAAATTCGTTAATGGTGGTAGAGTAATTTGCAAATTCTCAATTTTTTTCAAAAGCTGATTATACAGTTTTCAAGAACGTTAGTTACATTTCAACTTTTATTTGAAACACATTTTTTATGTATCATGTTCTGGAAGCCATTCCCTCGAAACTTAATATGCCCAATTCCCTTTAGAGTTATCGCAGACACAGTCCCTTTCATTGTTCAGAGATGTCACTAAACCCGCCCAAAGATCTAAAGAACCATGCATGAGCAGCGCCTATTAGACGGAGGGGTTCCGACAGCCGATCAGTTCCAGTCATTCTACTAGGAAGGAGACACACGGCACGTGTTGTCTGTAGATCAACCATGCCTAGACGGTCAATAATGCGATTAGATCGTGACGGCATTGTTACTTTGTGCCAGGAAAGGCTCTGAACAAGGTAAGTGTCCAGGCGTCTCGCAGTGAACCAAAGTGACGTTCGGATATGGAGGAGATACAGAGAGACAGAAACTGTCGATGATATGCCTCGCTCAGGCCGCCCAAGGGCTGCTACTGCCGTGGATTACCGCTATCTACGGATTATGCCTCGGAGGAATCCTGACAGCAACGCCACCGTGTTGAATAATGATTTTCGTGCAGCCACAGGACATCGTGTTACGACTCAAACTGTACACGATAGGCGGCATGATGCGTAACTTCATTCCCGACGCCCATGGCGAGGTCCATCTTTACAACCACGACACCATGCAGCGCGATAAAGATGGGCCCAACAACATGCCGAATGGACCGCTCATGATTGCCATCACATTCTCTTCACCGATGAGTGTCGCATATGCCTTCAACCAGACAATCGTCAGAGACGTGTTTGGAGGCAATCCGGTCACGCTGAACGCCTTAGGCATGCTGTCCAGCGAGTGCAGCAAAGTGGAGATTCCTGCTGTTTTGGGGTGGCATTATGTGGGGCCGACGTACGCCGCTGGTGGTTATGGAAAGCGCTGTAACGGCTGTACGATACGTGAATGCCATCCTCCGACTGATAGTGCAACCATATCGACAGCATATTGGCGAGGCATTCGTCCTCATGGACGAGAATTCGCGCCCCCATCGTGCACATCTTGTGAATGACACATCTTGTGAATGACTTCCTTCAGGATAACGACATGTTCTCCAGACATGAACCCTATCGAACATGCCTGAGATAGATTGAAAAGGGCTGTTTATGGACGACGTGACTTTATGGACGACGTGACACACTAACCACTCTGAGGGATCTACGCTGAATCGCCATTGAGGAGTGAGACAATCTGGACTAACAGTGCCTCGATGAACTTGTGGATAGTATTCCACGATGAATATAGGCTTGCATCAATGCAAGAGGGTGTGCTACTGTTATTAGGGGTACCGGTGTGTACAGAAATCTGTATGAGCACCTCTGAAGGTCTCGCTTTATGGTGGTACAAAATACAATGTGTGGTTTTCATAAGCAGTAAAAAGGGCGGAAATGATGTTTATGTTGATCTCTATTACAATTTTTTGTACAGGTTCCGCAACTCTCGGAACCGAGGTGATGCAAAATTTTTTTTGATGTGTGTGCGTTAGACCGCCTCTGGGAACCACTGAATAGCGAGCATGGAGGATAGGTGGCGCTAGACGGGAGTGTGAGTCGGCCCAGAGGCGTGCTGAGGTAGTCCGCGCAGGGGTGGTAAACACTGTGTTCCATGTGGTGCAGTGGTTAATGCATCTGCCTGATAAGTAGGAGCTCCCGGGTTCGAGTCCTGGTCCGGAGCACATTTTAACTTGTCGCCGATGATTCACGCAATCTCCCAATACAGCTCTCATCAATAATCCTAACATGTCCGAAAGAATAGATATCATCTTAGTATATATATAGTTAAGGCTCACCGGCCACTTGACCAACTTCTTCTTCTGTGCGGATGCACAAAAAGTGCCCGAACTCTTACGGGAAAAGGCAACGCACCGCGAGTAATGAGTATAATGGGCGGGATGGGCGGGGGCACTACGAATGTAGTGCGGGACAATACGTTGAGAATGTGGGTGTTGCGGGAGGCGTGCCAGAGATAAGTCCCTGCAGTCGCACTATCCTCTGTAAGTCTGCTTTCGGCCGGTGAGCGGCGAGGACGTATTGTTTACGTCCCGTCCGCAGAGTCGCGAGCGCGCGTAGTTTGTTTACTTCCTCGCCGCAGCTAATACTCGCATCCGTTAACATTGAGTCGCCATGGCTCATTCGTACAGAAAAGCTACCATCAAGATCAGCTTCCAGCCCGACTATGCACAACCACGAGCCTTTGAAGTCGAACGATTCACCCGTGACGAAGTTCAAATACCAATACAGCACATCATCGGTATCCACCTATCCATCACAAGTAGCGTCGTTTACGTCAAGATGGTCGATGACGAGTTATGTCACGCAATTGTGAACAGATGCGCGAACACTCTCAAGCTCAAACACTCCGATGGTCACATCGGAGAGGTTACTGTTGACCATGCTGGACTAGGATTATGCACACTAAGAGTCTTCGAACTCCCTTTCGAAGTGCCACCGGACATCGTTACCTCAGCTTTCCACCCTTATGGGACGGTAATTAGCCACGTGGCCGAAAAATGGAACACCTTCGAGACGTAATCGGTCCTCAACGGCGTCCGACAAGTGAAAATTGAATTAAAGAAACATGTGCCATCCTACTTAGTCATAGGTGGCTGTCGAGCAATAGTAATGTACGACGGACAACCTCGTACTTGTTCTGGTTGCGGCCAGGAGGGTCATGTGCGCTCGGCGTGTATTCAACGTCGGGTTACACAACTTCCATTACATGACACGACACCGCCTCCTACCCTCACGGCCCTCCCCCTCAATTACGCAGAGGTGACACGATCGACCGTCATGACAGACGACAAACCCCTTGGAAGACAGGAAGCGTTAGAATGCACACCTGCCGCCAGTCCTGGATTGACCTACACCATTACGGTGTCTGCAGAGATTGAAGAACGCCGCCCATCGACTCTACATGAAGATTCGGACGAGAGAATGGAACTCGACGCTAGGGTTGTACCGACCTCTGCCTTTCTACCTGAGGGGGATGCGATACAGTAACCACAAACCCTTTCGGACACAGAAACCCACGTCCGCAAACAAAGGTCACCGAAAAAACGTAAAAAGCGACGTCGCACACCCTCAGACGATTGCCTGCAGCGGACGTCTTCTCCAGTTGACGACCGGACGGCCGACGAAACGACGAAGAAAATGGATGACACGAGATCGCCCTCACCTGTCACTTTGATTTGAGAAACCCGATTCCGCTCTCTCGGGCAAACAGATGGCCAGCACAGCGCCCGCCGTTGGTACACAACCGGAAACAACTGCGGATTCACTCTTAGTCACTCAGCCCACAAGTGTTCTACCGCAGCCACCGTTAACTTACGGACCTTGGGCGGATGACATTGAAGACGATTCTACGACCGCTATCGTGAATGAGGAGAGGGGTCTCTCCTCCCACACCTCGGCCCCTCCCGAGTAGCAACAGATGACGGCGCGGACGCGGCCAGCAGCTTACAGGCCCCACTTTTTACGGCGACACTGACGGCGGCCCCCACCGCAGACCTATCTACAGACCTATCGTTTAACGACCATCAACATTAACACCATTCGGACACGTACGAAGTTGTCGCTGCTCCAAGACATGCTCAACGCAGCGGACGTTGACGTTATCTTTCTCCAAGAAGTCTTGGTCACCGATTTCCCGGGTATGTACGATTATACGGCTCATGTGTCCCACGCCTCGCCAACTAACAGTGGAGTCGCAGTTCTCCTCAGAGAGGGCCTCGAGGCGGACGAAGTCCGATATCTCCCCGACGCTAGAGGAATGGCCGTAACGGTGCAAGGCGTCCGGTTTATCAATGTGTACGCCCCTTCCGGAACGAATCGCCGTCGTGACCGATCGCTCTTCTTCGCAGAAGGTTCAAATGGTTCAAATGGCTCTGAGCACTATGGGACTCAACTGCTGTGGTCATAAGTCCCCTAGAACTTAGAACTACTTAAACCTAACTAACCTAAGGACAGCACATAACACCCAGCCATCACGAGGCAGAGAAAATCCCTGACCCCGCCGGGAATCGAACCCGGGAACCCGGGGGTGGGAAGCGAGAACGCTACTTCGCAGAAGGAACAGCACCGCTTTTTCAGGGCAGGCACGATGACTTGATATTAGGGGGCGATTTCAATTGCACCCAAGCACCTAAAGATCAGCTGCCACGCCATTCACCGTGCTCCGAACTTGGGACACTCATCGGCGATCTCCAGCTGGTAGATACATGGGAACATGTCCGAGGAAATAGACCGGGATACACCCATTTTCGAGTCACTCGTCTAGTCGCATTGATAGGATTTACGTCTCCCGTTCTCTCACGGCAACGGTGAGTGACGCGGAGGTGTGGCCAGTAGCCTTTTCTGATCACGAGGCCTATATATGTGCCGTCACCCTTCGTCGCCAACGGGTGTGGCGCAGCCGACATCCTTGGAAATTAAACCTTGCTCATCTCGCTTCTCCGGATTGTCGACGCTCCATCGAAGGCACTTGGAGTTTGTGCGTCCGCTGCCTCCCAACGTATTCTACGTCGATTAGTTGGTGGTTAACCTGCGCCAAGCCAGCCTTACGGAGAACCTTTATTACGTACGGTCGTGAGACTGCTGCTTGGAGGCGGCAGACCCTCGATTTTTATTTCACCGTCCTTCGCGAATGCGCGGCTTGCCACCCACACCGGAACGACAGGTGACAGTTCAGCGTGCGAAAGCACAGACCGTAGCCCATATGCGCCGACACCTCGAAGGGACGATCGTCCGAGCGCGAACACAAGACAGACTCGCAACGGAACGACCCACCATGTACCACGTCATCCGAGAACGTACACTGCGACGACGGGCGCTGATACATGCCATCACCACTGAGGACAGCCGTCATCACACCACACAACGCGATATTGCTGCAGCCTTCTTCCACCATTACGCACGACTTCATCCTGCTCAATGTTCCGACCCGGCGACGGTGACAGCAGTCTCACAACTGGTTTACGGCATTGTCCCACAGGATTTACAAACTGAATTATTGAACGACATTACGGAAGACGAAGTTATCGACGCCATCGGTAAAGGAGCGGCGAATAAGTCTCCTGGCCCCGACGGGCTCCCTGTGGAATTTTATAGAACTTTCCAGTATTTACTGGCTCCCACGTTGACAGACATCTGTCGGGAGCTTATGTCCCCCGCAGTGCCGCTCCCTGCGACCTTCGTAGAAGGAATAATTACACCGGTTCACAAACCTAAGGTGGGGCTCGAATACAAGATTACCGCCCGCTAACACTCGTCAACTTCGACATGAAGATATTCACCAGACTATTATCAAAACCGTCTACGACCGACTCTACCTTACGTCATCTGAGCAGATCAGACTTCCCTAGGGGGTATCAACAACATCCACACAGCACTGTGTCGATACCGTGACTTAATAGCACTAGCCAGGGCACGCCGCATCCCGGGAGCGCTGGCATCACTAGATTTTAGCCAAGCTTTTGATCGAGTGGATCACGCGTACCTAACGTCCGTTCTCCAGCACATGCAGTACCCACAGCAATTCACAGACGTCGTGATGTGCCTCCTCCGAGGGGCGACTTCCAAAGTGCTCGTTAACGGGCGTCTCTCGCAGTCCCTCCCGATTTTCCGCTCCGTGCGTCAAGGCTGTCCCTTGTCGACGTTTACTATATGCTCTGGCACTGGAAGCGCTCCTCTGTGGCCTCCGTCAACGCCTCACCGGTCTTACCCTACGTGATGTCACATTTCGCTATACAGAATATGCAGACGACCTGGTTCTCGTGTTCCGCAATCGGGACGATGTCATCAGAGCACTAGAATGGATTACCACGTACGGTGTGGCTTCCGGCAGCTGTCTCAACGTCGCCAAATCGGTCGCCATGGCCATAGGAGACGGGTTGACCTCAGCGTGTGTCGAACCCCTATAGCTTCGTGGCACTACCAAATGTCTCGGAATAGAGTTTCACGACGACATACGGCACACTGCGGCTCTTAACTACCGCCGCTTATTACAACAAATTCGGGTCCAGGTCTTCAACCTTCGTCTGCGGACCCTCGACATTCTCCAAAGGACACATCTTGTCAATGTTTACCTCTCATCGCGCCTTCCACACATAGCGCGTGTTCTTCCAATACCGTTACTGATGGCTCGACGTCTATTAGCGACATTCGGAGCCTACGTCAGTACAGGCATGCTCTTCAAAGTCAGCTCTTGGTCTAGTCCATGTCCACGACAGAGCTGTGGCCCTGTATGTCGGCTCACACATCAAGCTGTGGCGCCACCACCAGGAAAGTTAGACAGGTTTGCTGTTGGAGTCCTTTGCTCCACCCTCCCTTATGCCCCCACTGACGACGCAAGACATACCCCCACCCTTCTACTACTTCGGAAACTTTTACATTGAACACAGCTATGTCCGTATCGCAGTACCACCGACGAAACAGGCGTCGGCGCGGGATATATATCATATCCTACAGCAGAGGCGCCCACCAAACATCGTGGAGACCAAAAGCCCTCAGGTTAATTGCAAGGTGGTGTGGAGGACGATTCACGCGGTTACACTGGACACAGCCATCCGATCCACATGGTACATCACAGTCAATGGTAAACAGATCACCCGATCACGCCTCCACAAGATAAACATGGCGGAATCGCCTCTATGCGTAGACTGCGGGATGCCAGACACGCACGAACACCGTCTCACATGTGGCGCAGCAGGAGACGTATGGCGCTTGGTGCGACAAATTTTGTCGTATTTTCTACGAGTGACTCCGGAACACATTACACCTCGGTTTCTACTATTTCCGGATCAACAGTATTTCCCGCGCGCCAAGACCAACGCTGTCACGTGGATCCGTGCGCATGCGGTACACTACTTATTTCACGATGGACCTAAAGATGTATTCGACATTTGGAACTACTTACAAGAACGTCATTGCAAGATCGTACGGAACCCAAAATACAGACAGTATTTTTCTAATCACTTAGGGAGTGCCCTACGCGACCCTCCACGCAGCTGGATCATCAACAGGTAGGAGAAGACACCCATTGAGTGAGCTGACAAGACTAAGTTCGGTTCTCTGTGGAATAACATGACATACGTGAAGACGTACCTGGATGATGAAGCGTAAGGAGAGTAGCGACACACCCTTCTGCATGATGTATGCAGCACTTTTTTTTCGTTTCCCCATATACATTCCCTCGGTGTAGGAACGTGCCGAGATATTGTTTTCTTTCCTCAGAGCACGATGCGGTGCTAGATACATTTATTTTTGTTGTGGTATAAAGTAAAACCAAATTAAGGATGTATTAAAAACAAAACAAAAAAAGAAACAAAAAAATAAGCAGTGGATCATGGGTTCGAATCCCAATGTGGCACATTTTCACGCGTCGCCACTGAGTCGCATAAAGTCCCGATGCAGCTGACATCAACAGTTCCTTTCCTATCACTCCCCACCACCTTTAGTTTACATTATGTCTCATCGTGTTTCCCTAAGGACAAGAATGCTGGATAATTTTGTGTATTTTCACTCCCTGTTGTCTTATGGAATTATATTCCAGAGAAGTGTACCTGAAGTAAATATGCGACCAGCAAAAATATATTGCCTGAAATAGGCAAAAAAAAAAGGATGGATAGAGCGTCTGCCATGTAAGCAGGAGATCCCGGGTTCGAGTCGCGGTCGGGGCACACATTTTCATATGTCCCCGTTGACGTATGTCAACGCCTGTAAGCAGCTAAGGGTTGTCATTTCATTGTAATATCAATAATCCTTTCCCTTCCATTTCCTTTCTCCGCCTTTAATTTACATATAAAGGATTATTTGAGCTCAGGCGAGTGATGGAGGTTCTGAAGCTCCTTGGTCATCGACTGTTGTTAACTAGTGTCGTAGTGGTAGCAAAGAGTATAGTTCTGCATAAACTGTTCCCCTACTTCTGGATTGCTCCTGCCATTGTTTAACATTGACTTGGCTGAAGCACGGAATGTGTATTTGTTATTGCACAAGTAGTAATTTCTTCGTCGAGACTGCTCTCATGAACGATCACTCCGTACTTCATTACTCTTAGTGTCAAAACTGGCCTTTACCCAGCAGAGGTTGACCCGTCGGCGGTTGTGAGATATTATTATCAGTTCCTGTTTGTATTTCGCAAAGAGGTAATTACTTCTACAGCAGTATAAATGCTTCAGATCAATGATCTGGCATCCAGTAGGTTGTGATCGTTCCTTCAATGTGCAGGTAAGCATGTTGGAGATTCCGTCAGGCCGTCCGGAGTGGCCGTGCGGTTAAGGGCGCTGCAGTCTGGAGCTGAGCAACCGCTACGGTCGCAGGTTCGAATCTTGCCTGGGGCTTGGATGTGTGTCATGTCGTTAGGTTAGTTTTAAGTTCTAGGCGACTGATGACCTCAGAAGTTAAGTCGCATAGTGCTCAGAGCCATTTTTGATTCTGTCGGATGATCGTGAGCCCGGTTGTTAGAGGACTTCATGATATTACGAAACAAGTATTTTGAGCGGTAGCCGAAATGTTCAGTGTTCCGCCTCTATAATAACTACCAAATGAAGGAACACAAATCCGTGTACACAATAATTTCAGCGAAGTCTAACGAAAGATCGCTTAATCATGAGAATCATTAATTGAAGTATTAGGGGGCAAATGGTCTTATGTTTCCGGTAAAGTTTATCTTTTTTTCTTTACAGTTACAAATTTAAATGGTACTGCCTGTTGTTGTGTACACTTGTTGTGAATTTCAGCTAATAGCCATATTTCCAGCACACATTTTAAAGCACAAACAAAGGGACTGAGAGGCCAAAACCAAGCACAGAATGATAACGTGTATTCATATTTAGCACTTGTATGCGTTTCAAGTTCGTTCATAAATGTTTCTCCTCCACGTCTATGCTCGGGGACGTAAGGTGCGATAGTAGCTGACGTCATAATCTTACAGAGGTCACTCTTCATATCGAGAAGGCACAGTACGGTCCTCCCTCTTAAATGGTTAATTCGTAACAACGAGCTATTTCTGTTGAGGCGCCCAGACGTATTCATAAATGTTCTTTAGTATTGGGGCAAGTTTCGTTCAAACTTTAGTCAAAGAATCCAGTAGGTTATGAAAGTGTCACAGTATAGTGTTCCACTATATTCCTACCATCTTTTTTCAAATACTTATGACAAACAAAGGGAGAAAATAAATGTCGCACATCTGAAAGGAACGAAAGGCTTGTTCATAACACCAAATTCAACTAATTTCCACGGTAGATCGTAAAGAAACTACGCCTTATGATACCCGAAACTAATTTCCAGAGTTAAAGAGACGTAATTCATTGTTAGTTTTGGCTTTAGAGTACAGCAAACTATTCTCGATCCACTGGTTTGTTTAGGTGAACCGTTAGTTGGCGTAAAATAGTGTGCCTGTACCTCTGTTGCACAAATCGCTCGATTGATAAAGGAAACTGCCCAAATCTATTTTTGCACGCAGAAACGATTTTACACTCCGCTCAAGTAGACGTATAAGAGCCAATTAACACAGCAGCAAAGCTGTTTAAAACAGCAGGTGCGCAACTTGAAGGTAAGTAATTTAGAATTTCAAACATGACAACCACAACTGAAAGTCGCTTGGAGCTTTTAACCTTGGGAGCGATTTAATGTGGGAAGCGCTTACCGAGGAGTTATTAGCGCTGTTCGCTGCATGCAGCTGTCTGCTGTGACACTTTCAGCTGTGTCGAAATCATAAAAGTTTGACAGTACACTAATCCAGAGTAACCAAATGACACCAAAAATAAAAAATTAATATTTCTCGTTACGTCCAGTGTCACAAGCTCTACAATAATATTAAAAAGTACTGCTTGCTACTGGAGCGACCGATGCGTAACAACTGGAAACTGTGAAGACCCAATACACCACCTAATGATCACTCTGTTATTTGTAATTACTTACAATATAAGATTTCAGAATACTACCGTGCAACCACTGCATTTGTTTAAGTTAATATTCGTTGCCGATGTACATATCGTTTGTCTCTTTCATGGTGGCAAACACTAATACAGTCGTTTTAGATAATGAGCTTGGACACCGTCAAACTTTAAAATGATGTCATCCTTTTCTTCCAGTATTTGTGACGTAAAAAATTTGCCGTATCATGACCAGGTGCCTGATGCCAGCAGTTATTACCTCCTCAAATGGAAACTTTTTCACATATTTTGGAGCGGGAATAGCAGAAGCACTTAAGCCAATTTGTTTTTGCAGCACACCCACCTAATGCATAGACCCTTCAGCAACATGTTATGGAAGTTCGTGAAACCAGTCCACAGCATTTGTGGGTATTTGAAAGGGTGCACTGCATGATCAGACGCTTGCATGTGTAGGTAGAACCAAGTGCAGGGTATTCTGAATATTTTTTGTTTGATAAGTTTACAAAATACAGGGTGATTATAACTGAAGTTCCGGTTTCGAGGCGCTGCAAAAAATAACCACTGCTCATAATTACGGAACATTATCGTAGAAAGGGGAAGAGTTATGGAAACAAACAAAGTTTAATGAATATGAATAAATACAGGGTGATTATAACTGAAGTTCCGGTTTCGAGGCACTGCAAAAAATAACCACTGCTCATAATTACGGAACATTATCGTAGAAAGGGGAAGAGTTATGGAAACAAACAAAGTTTAATGAATATTTCGTCACTAGTGAAGCTATAAGCCTCAGAATATACAAAATAAAAGATGCAATGTACCAGGTTGGGAAAGCTCTTTTGCAACAACAGTGACTGTGCGCCAGTAGCTCTGCAGGAGTTCTGGACTCTCAGGGGTATGAAAAAGGCGTTGGTCCGATGTCTGCTGAGCGTCTAGAGAAAATTATTACGAAATTCGAAAAGACGGGTTCTTTTGAAGTGCAGTGTGGCAAAGGGAAGAAAACGGTTGTTCCGATGTCAGTACAAGATGTGGCTACAGCACTGCAGGAGGGGTGGATCGCTGATATGCAAACATATACAGTGCACAGAGAATTGCCCGAACCTTGGACATGCCTGTGAGCACGGTGCATAAAATTCTATGAAACATCCTGCATTGCTATCCATACGAAATTGCCCATGTTCAGGAATTGCTTCGTGTTGACCTGCCAGTAAGACAAACGTATGCTCTAGAATTTCTTATTCGCGTGAAGGTCGACAGTGAATGGCCATGGAGTATTCTGTGGGCAAACGGAGAACATTTCCATCTCCAAAAACATGTCAATATACATATTTGAAAAATATGGGCAACGAGAAATCCGCTCGCACATCAAACGATATCGCTTCATTCTACAAAGGTAACTGAGTGGTGAAGGTTGACGGCATCGTTTATTACAGAGCCATATTTTGTGGAGGAGTTGAGTCCTGCGTGTCCTGTTACCTGTACCGTCACTGGTAAACGCTATGAGAGTCTTTTACGCACGAATCTCAGTCCAGTCCTTAAACAGCGTGGATGTATGGGTATGGACATTTTTATACAAGTTGGCGAGCCTCCACACACTTCACTGTCAGTGAATCAGCTGCTGCAGATCCATTTTGGACATGCTAGAATGATCAGCCATTATTTCCCTACAGCTGGCCACCCAGATCACCCGATCTTAGTTCGTGTGACTTCCGGCTGTGGGGTTATCAGAAAGAAGCTGTGTTCAGTGGTCTGATTAGAAACACAGCTGAATTGAAGGGGCGCAGTGCACAACGCACTGTGGACGCAACCCTTACACATTCCGATCTGTTGTGGAACATGCTGTTTACCGATTTCAGTTTGTTGCAAAAAACGGTGTACAGCATATGACTTTCCCCGGACTCACGACAGTTACAAATCGATGTCATCGTTGCTTTTTATGCTGTGTGTTTTTTTTTTTTTTTTTTTTTTTCATTTATTGAATTTCAATTCCCCCAGAAGGGGGCGGGCTGGCAGCAGCTTAGTATGCCGCTCTTCAGCCGACAGATTGTGTGACAAAGATCAAGAGAACAAATAATAAAAAACAGGCGATAAAATCGGAGACTTAGAGAGTAACAAGGCGAAAAGAAATCGTGGAACTTAAAACAACAACACAGGGATGATGATGCTAATAAAAATACATACGAAGCAGACAGGGAAAACAATAGACAATTAAAAAAACACGGCGACAGTCTGGATTCTGTTCGCAAAGGACATAAAATTCACACCTAGCGACAGCATGGTTTCTGTTCGCAACACGAGAAAGACAACAACACTGAATAGTCACTGGAACACTGCACTAAAAAGTTGGCAAATGTGGCACCACAGTCGAGAGCAGGTGGGGGGAAACTGGACAGAAGATGGGAAAACAAAAAAGGGGGGAAAGGAGAGTAAAAGCGAAGGGGGGAGCCGGGAAGGGAGCTGAAGGAGGATGAGGACCCATAAGAGGGGTGGGGGGCAGACACGACAGGGAGTGGGGTAGGCAGAGGAGGGGAATACAAAAGGACTGGGGGGGAGAAGGGAGGTAGGGAGAGGTTTAGTGGGGAGGAAAACAGGACGGAAGGGGGGGGGGGGAAGAGGGAGCCCAGGGAAAGGACAGAGGAAAGGAGGGGGATTGAGGATCAGAGTTGACAGGAAGGATAAATGGAGGGAGAGAGGGCATCATCCGGGAGGGGGAGTTGACGGAAGCCACCTCGGGAAAGGAGATGGAGGGTGTAGAGATGGAGGGTAGGGGGGACACAACGGTGAAGACGTGGCAGGGGGCGGGGATGGGAGAGGAGAGGAGCAACCAGGGGGTGAGGGAGTTCAAGACGGCGGGAGGTGTAGAGGATGCGGATATGTTCGAGGAATAGGAGCAGCTGGGGGAAAGGAATCAGATCATAGAGGATCCGCGTGGGGGACGGGAGGCGGATACGGAAGGCGAGGCGGAGTGCATGACGCTCAAGGATCTGGAGGGACTTATAGAATTTGGGGGGGGCAGATATCCAGGCAGGACTGGCATAACAGAGGATGGGACGGATTAAGGATTTGTAGGTGAGGAGGATGGTAGAGGGGTGCAACCCCCATGTCCGGCCAGAGAGGAGTTTGAGGAGTCGGAGGCGGTTGTGGGCTTTGGATTGGATGGAGCGGAGATGAGGTATCCAGGTGAGGTGACGGTCAATGGTGAGGCCAAGGTAGGTGAGGGTGGGGGTGAGGCGGACAGGATGTGCGCAGACAGTAAGGGAGAAATCCAGGAGCCGGAAGGAGCGAGTGGTACGACCTACGATGATTGCCTGGGTCTTGGAAGGATTGAGTTTCAGGAGCCATTGGTTACACCAAGCAGCAAAAAGGTCAAGGTGATTCTGGAGAAGGCGTTGGGACCGTTGGAGGGTAGGAGCGAGGGCGAGGAATGCAGTGTCATCAGCATATTGCAAGAGGTGTACTGGGGGGGGGGGGGGTTGGGGCATATCTGCCGTGTACAGGAGGTAGAGGAGAGGGGAGAGGACAGAGCCCTGGGGCACACCTGCAGAGGGGTAGAAGGTGTGGGAATTGGCATTATGGATGGTAACATAGGAGGGGCGGTGGGAGAGGAAGGAGGCCACCAGACGGATGTAGTTGATAGGAAGGGCGTAGGTTTGGAGTTTAAACAGGAGACCGGGATGCCAGACACGGTCGTAGGCCTTTTTGAGGTCTAGTGAGACAAAAATGGCAGAGCGACGGGAGTTAAGCTGGAGGGAGAGGAGATGAGTGAGGCGGAGGAGTTGGTCATCAGCAGAGAAGGAAGGTCGAAAGCCACATTGGGTGTTCGGGAGGAGGTGGTTTTGGTGGAGGTGGAGATGGATGCGCCGGGAAAGGATGGATTCCAAGAGCTTGCTGAACACCGATGTGAGACAGATAGGACGATAGGAAGAGGCATCAGATGGAGGCTTATTGGGTTTGGAGAACATCAGGATACGGGAGGTTTTCCACAGGTCGGGATAGAAGCCAGTGGCAAGGATGACATTGTAGAGGGTGGCAAGGAGGGAAAGGAAGGAGGGAGGGCAGTGTTTGAGGTGGCGGTAGGTAACGCAGTCGTGGCCGGGAGCAGTGTTGCGTTTAGTGCAGAGTGTAAGGCTGATGTCCTGTGTAGTGATGGGAGTGTTAAGTGCAGAAGTATGCTGTGTTTAGCCCTAGGACAATTAAAAACCGATTTTTCCCACCCGATGTGGTACGATCCCGCCGTGGTGGACGGGCTTATCTAATTAACCGTGTCACAACTGTTGAATGCCAAACGTGTGCGGTAATGCACATTGCACAGAATGGCTGATTTAATGTGCAACTCACACCGTAAGTGTTGTATTGAGATTTATCTGTCATTTGTAGCCGAACCCATTTACGTTATGGCGCTTACAGCGCCGTCTAGCGGAGAAATTTTTGCTAAATCGTTTTTGTTTCCATAGCGTTTTCCCGTTCTTCTATAATATTCTGTTGATATCTGACGCCGTTAAGAGCGGCGGTTCTTTTGTACAGATTTTTGAAAGTGAAAGCTTAATTATAATCACCCTTTATACTGTCTGCCAAAAATATCAAAGCACCCAAAAGATGTGATCGGATGTCAATGTAACTTCGTATGTATACACGCCAAAGGCGGATATACAAACGATTACCGTTACAGTTCTCTGTGACATGTAGAACAATCACCAGTGGGCGTTAGCATTGTTACAAGTCCTGGTAGGGTATATAAGGGGTCTGAACAGGTTCAGATGTTGAGGGATCACTGTGGAGGATCGGAGATGTTCCGCAGTCGTTTTAGACGGCTTCTTCAGAAACTGACAGTTTCAAAGGGATTTCATTGTGGTTCTCCATTTGGCCGCCTGATCGAATCGTGCAATACCAAAATTTGTGAGACAATCTGGTGTGACAGTAGCCTGATGTTGAACTGCATGGGAACTTGAGGGCAGGTATGCTCATTGACAAGTTTCTGGTCGACCAACTCACCAACACAATGGAGAATCGCCGTATTGCGCGCCAACACATCGACACCCCTTCACAAGTGTGCCTGCCACACGAGAATAAATACTGGGAGTCCCTATAACATTTTCCAACATTTGTCAAAGACTGGTAGCAGACGGGCTCTGGACTTAACATCCATCACAGCAACACAGACGGCTGCGTTTGGAGTATTGCCATGACCAAGTTACATGGCCTGTTGATGTGTTGTATTTAGTGATGAATGGCGGTTCTGCACTACGCAGGTGACTATCGTCTGCGAGCACGGTGGTGACCTGGGCAGAGGTCCCATTCTTCCAACGGTTTGGAGAGGCACAGCAGTGTTACCCCTGCCGTCATGATATGGAGAGGTGTCGAATGTAACTTCAGGTCACAGCATATTGTGACTGAGGGAACTGTGATGGCGCAACAGTAAGTCACAGGCGTCCTGCGTCCTTAACGTGTTAGCTCTCATGCGGCAGTATCCTCGCGCCATTTATCAACAGGACAATGCTTGTCCACACATGGCTTGTGTGTATATGAATTGCCCGCGTAATGTTGAGGTAGTGCCGTGACCAGCAAGATCCCCAAATCTGTCCCCAACAGAACACCTTTGGGATCAGCTCGAATGTCAAATCTGTAACAGTGACAGTATCTAAGGACTACATACAACGACTGGTGACCAGTATGCCTCAGGAGAGAATACAACGGCTTTATGACTCCCTTCCCAAACAGATCAGAGCATGCATCCAGGCCCAGAAGGTGCAACGCCATACTGATAATGGGTTCATACTGCCAAGATCAGTATAATCACTGAAATAACACCACACACCCCATCAACACGAATATTTTCATATCGCTTCTGCCACCTCTTCTGGGTGCTTCACCTTTTTTGCCGGTGGTGTATGCCCCACAATCTTCCAATTAAGAATTCATAATAAACATTCAATACCTCTTCAACTTGATTCTACAGACGCATGCACTCATCATATCATGGACTGTCCCTTCCTATTAGATGGCCACCTAGGAAACACTCCTAAGGACTGAGGTCGTGGGAACGCACAGGCCAATAGAACTTACCTTCTGCTACTTATCATCTCTCCTGGTGATACAGCAACTGCTATATTGTTACTAAAACGTGATGGAGCCTCAACTGCATGAACAACATGCTTCCTATTATTTCCAGGGATACACTCCGTGCCAAGTTTTGGTAGACTGTTACGACGGCGCCTTTAAGACGTCTGTAAAACGTGGTGGGAGAACATATGAACCTACAAAACAGTCACTTGCAAATTGTCTGCATAGCAACACAAGGCCATTGAAGATACAGTGAATGCATTGGCAGATTGACTTGTATCGATAATTACATGCTGTTATCTAGCAAAATGAATTTTCGCAATCGATTACAACATTATTGGTTTCACCTCAAAACGACTTAAAAACGTAAACTTTGATTAGATAACTGAAACGTAAATGATTTCCTGACATGTCTTTTTGTATATACTTTTTCCTCGTTCTGGTAATTTGTAAAATCATGTTTGATGGACTCTGCATTTTGTTATATCGGATGGTGAAACTATATAGACTTAAATCTGGGATGCTGAGCCACACTTTCAGTCTTTAGAAAGACAAATTCATTCACGTAACTCACTTGAGGCTGAAATTTAAATGAAAATATTTCACTAGACGTTCAATATATTTCCGTAAGGTAGTATGCCACGTCTGTGTATCTAAGGATTGAGCTTCCAATCCGCAGCGTCAATAAATGTTTGACGAATGCAAGATCATAGAGTTTCGTAGAATATGAGTTCATTAGGCAGATTAATGGAGCTTTGTTTCTCAAATTACCTAAAGCACGGTCGTACACAGTACAAAATTAGTCAGTTTTCATTACCTGCAGTGTTACAGGATAGCTAGGTTGCAGCTTTAAGCGTTATTGCTGAACTAGCATGAACAGAGAAATTTATGTTCTTGGTTTGTCCCTGTCCGGACGATGATGCTGCTGATTCTGCAAGTGATGTTCAGTTAATGAAAAGTTGCTCCAGTTCCTTTTCTTAGGACTTCATTAAGTTCACGCGACCGGTTTCGGCCTCTATGTTAGGCCATTATCAAGTACACCTGAGAGGTGAAGCAAAAGTAGAAAAAAAAGCTGGAGCAGCTTTTCATTAATTAATATTCTGCATCAGACTTGCCCTGTTTCATAGCGGATTACGTAATAGGAGCTTTTTATCTCATTTCTGACGGATAATGAGCGGATGAGGCTCGATAACGAAGTGGAAACGGAGTTTTGCATTAACGAGTCTAGTTCGTGTATGTTAGATTGTTTCATTTGTGTTAGAAATAATCTATTTCCTCTTGTAACAGTAACTACAGTAGATTTACTATTCACCATGAACGTGTCCGGAAGTGTTTGCCAACAGCATGTGCCAAGACTCGTTTTACATTATAACGGAAAGTCAGGACGTTAATCGCCAAGGTTCTAGGAAGTTGACATTTCGGATAAAAAGCGGTATTTGTGCTGAATATTCATTTCAAAAGAAATGAAACTTGTAGACATATTTTAAGTTCTCCAGACTTATTACAGACTAGAATTTATTAAAGGCAGCTACATTGCGAACTGCGAAGAAAGGGGAAGTTAGCTTCACTGCTGCAAGTTAACAGGATGATTTTTAAGTGTGCTACGTGCTCACAACGCCAGTTATAATGATTAATGCATAGGGTCGTTTATTTTGAAATGTCATGGCTTTCATAACATTGTCACATGTTCAACATTTTTGTGAGTGTCTTCACTCTCTGACACACACAATCTGGGCAAATATTGCTGTAACAACAGATACAGTTTAACAGCTGGAGCGGCAAATAGCGTTGCAATAGATGAGAAAGCAGGCTGTCTCTTAAGGTCACATAAAGGATGTTTCTTATAAGTATAAATGAAAGGGGGCAAGTGCAGGAAAATGAATAACCAAAATAATAGTCCTAATCAGTAGGCACGCGACAGCATGCGCTACCTAATATATTCCAAAAGGCCGCGTCCAAAAACGGAATTCTTCCGGGTATATGACTCGGCTTCTATTTGTGATAGAAAGGTAGGGCCAAGTGTTCTGGCTAGCCCTTGTACTAGGGACCATTTGTATAATCAACAGAAGGATCCTCTCAGTGTCACTGTACTGTGGAACAGGGTCAAAGTATGAATATTACACACTTCCTCCTGCTTATACAAAAGGAGCAAATTTTTTTGCATCTGATGTGGTCTACGGGGCCTTAAGGAGCTTAAGAAGGCACCATTAGTTCGTCGGCGGGTCCTTAGAAAATCCCCCAAAAAGAATTTTAACCATTTTTTCGTACCAAAACAGAGCCACGGATTTCAGGAGGGTTACGCACAGCAAATGAGTGAAATTTTCACGATATATTCCTAAGATCCCGATTTCGAACAACTTCAGAGTTCCCTTGATGTATTTACCCATTTCCGAGATACAGAGGTTCGAACTTAGCCCCTACCTGTACAAGTAAAATATGCTCATAAGATCACGAAATGAGGTGAAAACGTTTTTATAAAGTGACGTAGCACGGAGAAATGTACTGTAAAGCGTCTTCTTTATCATCAGAAATGTTCTGGAAAACCCATGCTGTCGTACCGAAGCACATGCAAGATTTTTGTGCATGTGAAATCCGGTCGGAGGTGCAAAATTAGTTTTGCGTTATTTATCAAAAGTTTACTGACGCGTAAAGCCCCTTCTCGCGTGAGTGACATGCCCTGCTGTGGCACGGAAAAGAAGAGAACCAGCGGAAAAATACTCCTATCGGAGCACAAGAATGGCGAATACGCTAGTTGAAAAGACTGACTGGAAAGGAGGGCACCAGCTGCCTCGTTCTACCTTGCTCAGCACCTTAAAAATTTTCCCAAACATTTTAGCATGGAAACACATTAGCTCTTTTTTGTGCTGAGAGAGGATGACAATGGCAATGGGAAAGAGGCGGAAAAATGATGAGTACTGGAAGATACTAGACAGTGGTAGTGGTTCAGAAAGAGCGAATGAGACAACGACAGTGTGAGAGGAAGAGAGTGACACAGTGGCAGTGGAACATAGTAGACAGTGACAGAACAGTGACCGAAAAATGGGAGAGGAATAAAGAGACGGAGAACTGCAAGTGGGCGAGAGCCACAAACAAAAAGAGACAGAGTCCGTAACATGGTTCAAATGGCTCTGAGCACTATGGGACTTAACATCTGTGGTCATCAGTCCCCTAGAACGTAGAACTACTTAAACCTAACTAACCTAAGGACATCACAGACATCCATGCCCGAGGCAGGAATCGAACCTGCGACCGTAGCAGTCGCGCGGTTCCGGACTGCGCGCCTAGAACCGCTAGACCACCGCGGCCGGCAGTCCGTAACAAGGAGAGCGAGGAAGAGAGAGGTAGTGACAGTGAGAAAAGACAGTACCAGTGCGAATGGATAAATAAGATAGTAGCAGTAAGATAGAGCAAGAGGAAGACAGTAAGAGGCAGAAGAGACGGTAGCAGTAGGACAGAACGGAGGAGACTGTGGCTGTGAGACAAGTCAGTGACAGACAGATACAAAGAGCTAGTGACAATGAGTTGGGCTGAATGATTCAGTGAGAACAGTCGTGTGGGAGTGGGTGGGTAGGATCGCCTTTCCGTGAACTAATGGTTGAGAGTGAATTACAGTTAGGGAAGCTTGGGAGAGTGAGAGGTGAGCTGATAGTTAAAAAGAGCGCGAAAATGTTTGCATGTCAAAATTTTTAGGAAAATTTTGAAAGGTGCTGAGGAAGGTAGAATGAGGCAGCTGGAACCCACTTTTCATTCAGTCTTTTAAACAGGAGCATATTCCCTTTTTATGCTATGATAGGAGTATTTTTGCGATCCTAAACACTGGTCCAGAAACCAGTGGTTTCCTCGATATGGCGTATACATTTTACAAAACCATTAAAGATATTTACTTCGAAACACCGCAAGTGCGACGTAAATTACGAAGTAATAAACTGGCTTCAGTTTGATCTTATCATCATTCTGGACACCTAAGTACTGGGAAATAGCATATCGACAAGTGAATCGATCATGCCTCGTCCCCAGACTTGAAACAGTTGGATTTTTTTGGTGATATTTAAAAGGCTTGGCGGATTCCAACCATGATGATAGTGTCGATGAACCCCGGAAACGCATTATGGATGGTTTTGCCGGCCGAAGTGGCCGTGTGGTTCTAGGCGCTGCAGTCTGGAACCGCGAGACCGCTACAGTCGCAGATTCGAATCCTGCCTCGGGCATGGATGTGTGTGATGTCTTAGGTTAGTTAGGTTTAACTAGTTCTAAGTTCTAGGGGACTAATGACCTCAGAAGTTGAGTCTCATAGTGCTCAGACCCATTTGAACCATGGATGGTTTTCGATGCATCCGGAAAACGCCTGGGTTCTTTGAACGTGTATGGACGTGGATGAGGACACGTGCTGAAGACTGTCTTCACGTAAACCGTGGCCATCTGAGCACGTACTGTTAATGTCCGCAAGTGCATATTTGCAGTTCGGTTCCTTGGGGACGCTAACGTGTTCGTGTGCTCAGCCGTAATACGTCGCATCTGGAAAACGATTATTTTCCGGACCTATGTTTGTTAAGATTACTTGCTTGTTTCATTGTCCTCCACCCTACGCTTTCGTTTTTACTGATAACAGTGAAACACCATGTACACGTTCCCAGAATATTGCTTGTTTTTCAGCCCTCTAATGTGTGAAATAGGTATTGTAGTTCTTAAAGCCACCTTGACGGATAATCGACCGTGGCCGTTTCAGAAATATCAAAAAGTAGCAGTCTCTGAAAAACCTTTCCGTATTATACGAGTAATTTTATCTCCCGCGTGTTACTCTAATATGAAGAGATAACATTGTTCTCAAAAAAACGTAGAACAGAGATCAAACTCATGAATCAAATTACATAAGCGACAACATATGCATGAATAAATGCTTGCGAAATTGAATGTAATTTCCTCTCACCCTGTTTGAGTCAACAGAAACACACTGTTTCACGTGTAAGAAGCACGGGTGTCTACTTGTACGTTGAAAAAGGAACGAGTCTACATTGCGTTCTGCTTTTCAATCATTTGGACGCTGGATTCCAAAAATACGACTTATGTCTTTACTTTTATTCTGCGTCGTATGTGGTACTTCTAATTTGCGGTAGGAATATGTTGCAAACCCTCCCCATGAACCACGGACCCTGCCGGCTGTGGGGTGGCACGCGTGCCACAGCGATACAGGTAGTTGTACCGTAAGAGCAACCACAACGGAGTGGTATCTGTTGAAAAGCCAGATGAACGTGCGGGGCAACAATCGGACGATTTGATGATCTGACCTTGTAACATTAACGAAAATGGCGTTCCTGTGCTGGTACTGTGAAAGGCTGAAAGCAAGGGGAAACTACAGCCGTAATTTTTCCCGAGGGCATGCAGCTCTACTGTATCGTTAAATGATGACTGCATCCTCTTGGATAAAATACTCCGGCAGTAAAATAGTCCGCCAACTGGATCTCCTGGTGGGGACTACATAGGAAAATGTCATCAGGAGAAACAAAACTGGCTTTCTACGAAACGGAGCGTGGAATGTTAGATCGCTCAGTCGGGCAGTTAGGTAAGGAAATTAAAAAAGGGAAATGGGTAGATTTAAGTTAGAAATAGTGGGAATAAGTGTAGTTCGATAACAGCAAGGACAGGGCTTCCGGGCAGATAAATACCGGGTTATTCATACAAAATTATATAGGGGTAATGCAGAAGTAGGTTTAATACTGAATAAGGATATATGGATGCGGGTAAGCTACTATGAAGAGCATAGTGGACGCATTACTATAGCCAAGGTAAATACAGAGCCCACACCCACCACAGGGGTACAAGTTTATATGCCAACTATCTCCGCAGATAAAGAAGAGATTGAAGAAATGCATGATGAGATAAAAGAAACTATTCAGATGGTTAGGGGAGACGAAAATTTAACTGTGATTTGTTTTGGATTCGATACTAGGAAAAGGAAGAGAAGGAAAAATAGTAGGGGGCAATATAATGGCAGACGGGAATGAAAGAGGAAGCGTGTGGTAGAATTTTGCACACAGATAACATTTGGTTTAAGGATCATGAAAGAAGACTGTATACTTGGAAGAGACCTGGAGAAATCGTAAGATTTCAGATTGATTATATAATGGTAATACATAGATTTCTGAACCAAATTTTAAATTGCAAGACATTTGCAGGTGCAGATGGGGACTCTGACTACAATTGATTGGTTATGAACTGTAAATTAAGACTGAAAAAATGAAAAATGTAGGAAATTAAGTCGATGGGACCTGGATAAGTTGAAAGAACCAGAAGTTATTGAGAGTTTCAGAGTGGGCATTATGAAACGGCTAACTAGAACAGGGAAAAGGAATGCAGTAGAAGACGAATGGGTAGCTTTATGGGATGAAATACTGAAGTTAGCAGAGGATCACACAAGTAAAAAGACAAGGCCTAGTAGAAATATTTGGAGAACACAGAAGATATTGAATTTAATTGATGAAAGGAGAAATTATAAAAGTGCAGCAAATGAAGCAAGCGAAAGTGAATACCAACGTCTAAAAAATGAGATTAACAGGAAGTGCAAAATGGCGAAGCAGGAATGGCTAGAGGACAAATATAAGGATCTAGAAGCATACTTCACTAGAGGAAAAACAGAACCCGCTACGGGAATATTAAATAGAATTTTGGAGAAAAGAGAAGCGCCTGTATGAATTTCAAGAGCTCACATGGAAAACTAGTTCTATCCAAAGGAGGAAAAGCTAAAAGGTGGAAGGAGTATATAGAGCTTCTACACAAGGTAGATGAACTTGAAGGAAATGTTACAGAAATGGAAGAGGACGTAGATGAAGATGAGATGGGAGATATAACACTCCGAGAAGAATGAAAGACCTAAGTCGAAACAAGGCCCCGAGATTGGGAGTCATTCCGTGGGAACTGCTATAGCCCTGGGAGAGCCAGCCATGGCAAAATTCTTCCATCTGGTGTGCAGGATGGACAAGAGAGGTGAAATACCCTCAGCCTTGAAGGAGGACGCAGTAATTCCAATTCCAAAGAAAGCAGTTGCTGACGGTTGTCAAAATACCTAACTACTAGTTTAATAAGTCATGGCTGCAAAATATTAACACGAATTCCCTACAGAGGAATGGAAAAACTGATAGAAGCCGAAGTTTGGTTTTCGGAGAACTGTAGGAACACACAAGGCAATGTGTCCTTGGAGTCTTCCGCGACGGCATACATGAATAAAACGTTCTCGGTTTTCAAGCCGCGTCAATTCGAATAAAATCCTGGAGCTTTCGATGACCATCCCCGCCATCGTCGTCAGGAGTTCACTGACTGCCGTGGTTGCTACGGTTTCTCGAATTTACGAGGCTTGAAAACCGAGAACGTTTTATTCACATGAGGCAATACTGACCGTACGATTTACCTTAGGAGGTAGATCAAGTAAAGGCAAGCCTACGTTTACAGCATTTGTAGACATCGAGAAAGCTTTTGCCAATGTTGACTGGAACAAACTCTCTAAAATTCTGAACGTGGCAATGGTAAAATGCAGGGAGCGAAAGGCTGTTTACGACCGAGAAGGGAGAGACAGGGTTGTAGCCTACCCCGAAGTTATTCAATCTGCACACTGAGTATTCAGTAAAGGAAAACAAAGAAAAATATGGAGTTTAGGGAGAAGAAATAAAAACCTTGAGGTTTGGCGATGACATTGTAATATGGTCAGACAGCAAAATACTCGGAAGTGCAGTTGAATGGAGTGGACAGTGTCTTGGAAGGTGGATATAAGATGAACATCAACAAAATCAAGACAAGGATAACGGAATGTAGTCGTAATAAATGCGGTGACAGTGAAGGAATTAGATTAGGAAACGAGACACTTAAAGTAGTATATGAGTTTCGCTATTTGGGCAGAAAAATAACTGATGGTGGCAGAAGTAGAGAGGGTACAATACGTAGATTAGCAATGGCAAGAAAAGCGTTTCTGAAGAAGAGAAATTTGTTAACACTGAATATAGACCTAAGCGTTAAGAAACCTTTTCCGAAGGTATTTGTCTGGAATGTAGCCATGTATGGAAGTGAAACAGGCAGATAAACAGTTTGGGCTAGAACTGAATAGGAACTTTTGAAATGTGGTGCTACAGAAGAATGCAGAAGATTAGATGGGTAGGAGGTGCTCAATAGAATTGGGGAGATAAATTTATGACACAAATTTACTAAAAGAACAGGACAGATTCTGATACATCAAGCGATCACCAGTTTAGTATAGAAGAGAAGTGTTGGGGGTGAAAATTGTAGAGAGAGGCCAAGAGATGAAAACAGTACTCAGATTTAGAGGTTGCAATTGTTATTCTGAGATGAAAGGCTTGCACAGGACAGAGTATCGTAGAGGGATGCATCAAACCTGTCTTTGAACTCGAGACCACAACAAAAACTGTGTTGCAAACATAATTATAGCTCACTGATTCGTTTACAGTTCAATCACAAACACAAATTATGTCAATGAGTCTCATACAATTAATCAACCACTGAAAAAGTTCAGAGACGACACAGTGCCATCCAGTGAAATTGCTGAATCAAAAATCATATTCTCCGGATATAGTATGCAAAGTAAATGAGTGTCTTAATTAGTTTTGAGAACATAACTATGCCGCGCAGCGAGCATGGATCGATACTGAGTAATACACATGCCACGATGTGTTCACAGTAATAAATGAACGGAATTCAAACAGAAAAATGCGAGTAACCACTCATTTCAATAGTTGCTTGTCAGTGATTGGAATTAAACGGTAAAGTAAAGGGAAATTCTGTGTAGTAAGCCCGTGACAGGACTATCAAGCTCGAAGATCACCTATGCTCATTTTGATGCGTGGCTGAGTGAACCTGGAGCCGGCGTGGAGGGACTGGAATGTGGAAAAATCCCCATCCATATTTGGGACTGAACCCGGGACCTCCACGGCTGTAGCTTATTTCTCTACCCGTAAGACTACTCCGGCGACGCAATTACTTGACAAATCAAATATCAGAGATAGTTTACGACTTGTAACAAAACTGTTTATCATAATGATACATCAGTTCAAATTGTATTTATTTGTAAAGTGCACTGTATTTGTAAGAACGATGGCTGTTAGCTTATTCGATAAATCCTGCAATTCGGCCATGTCAGAGATTTGTGGGAATCAACAACAGATATCCGAACAGTCGAGCATGGTTTTAGGAAGAAAGGATTTGTGCCCCCTTCTAGAATACTGCTACAAAAATGTTAATAGGTACCTCATTCCAAGAAGTTTGTTTCCAGATTTACCAACTTTGATACCAAGGGTCTCTACGACTGCATTTCATACACTAACTAACTGGTAGTAGATTGCATTTTGCAGCAGTCACCGTAGATCCAACAAAATTTTATTTGTTTTTCGGACACATATGTCTAATTTGCAGAAGTAGGATTGTTGGGAACAGACTCTACATTTTTTCATTTTTTTCTATTTACTCATTGCTGAATCGTACACCATATACAAAAATGCTCTGCTTCAAAAGAATCATCAAGGGAAACAGATAACATTATTTATTCGAGACGTATATTGCCGGAAATCTTAGGTACAGTAATTGTTGATGAGGAAATACCGTGATAGGAAATCCAGGTGCAGAAGGAAAAAAGGATCACAAGAGGGAGAGAAGATCACTTCATCCACTACCATCACAGGTCAAAATGCATCAATGTGCTCTCCACATGCCATAAATGCTACTCGAAATAAAAATCAGGTCACCTTGCAGAAGACTAGGTTATTGAAGCTTGACATATGTGAGGTTTTCTCAATGTCAAGTGTACTTCTATCTTACTTCACTAACAGAGTGGTTCTAGACATGACATACCTCATGAAACATCACAACTTTGTAATTTTTTTGATTTATAATTTAATTTTTAAAGCTAAGATTGTTTGGTAACTTTTTCTATTAGTGTGGTGTTAATGTCGTTTTACGTTTATGTGACTAATCAATTTCTGCCGATTAATATTGTTTACCACTGTTTTTTTTTTCTTTCGAATAACCCATTTGGAGGGTACGATGAATCAACTTTGGCTACTCTTCATTGTATTAGATTTCTTCAGTTTCCAAATTTCCTTCATCCTTTTAGAGTGTTGTTCCCTTTCTTCTTGAGTCCACTTTCGTCTAGTTATTTTCTTTCTCTCTTGAAATTCTGCCTCTTGAACTGCCTTTCTGAAATGTGTTCTGTTTTCTATTGTGTCTATTGTAACTCTAGCATTTTCGATGTCCTTTTCAGTCTCTATGAACCATGCTGGCTTGGATTTGTAGCTATTGAGTAATGTGAATATCCGCTTGGTTAGTCTGTTGTTATCCATTCTGAATATATGTCCAAAAAACTGTAGTCTCCTCTTCCTCATTACATCAGTTAGTTTCTCCGTTTTCAGATATAGCTCTCTGTTTGGTCTTAACCTGTATTCGGCATTATCGTTTCTTTTAGCTCCCAGTATTTTACTTAAAATTTTTCTTTCGACCTTCTCTAGTTTCTCAAGATCTCCATTTCTTGTTAGTTCAAGTGTTTCTGCCGCATAGAGAGCTTCAGGTCTGGCCACTGTTTGGTAGTGTCTTAATTTCGTGTTCCAGAACAAGGATTTTTTATTATAAACGTTTTTGGTCATATGAAACACTCTTTCCATTTTGTGCACTCTAGTTTCTATAGCTATCTTTTCTTTGGCATTGTATGTAATCCACTCTCCTAGGTATTTAAAGGAATCTGTTTTGTGTATTGTGTTGTTGTCAACTGCAATATTTTGAGGATCATCACAGATGTTTGTCATAAACTTTGTTTTTTCATAGGATATTTGTAGTCCTACTTTGGCTGCTTGTTTTTGTAGTTCTCTTATTTGTTCTTGGGCATTGTCTAGTCAATCTGTAATCAATGGCATGTCATCTGCGAAGGCTAAACAGTCGACAGTGATCTTGTTTGGATTTATCCCTAGTTGAATCCCTTTAGTATTGATGGCCTTCCTCCATTCTCGAACTACCTTCTCCAAGACACAATTGAAAAGCAGGGGTGACAGACCATCTCCCTGTCGAACACCTGACTTTATTTCAAATGATTTTGAGAGCTCTCCCCTAAATTTTACTTTCGATTTTGTATTTGTCAAAGTACCTTTAATTATTGCAGTTGTTTTAGCATCGAGTCCCAATTCTTTTAAGATATCAAGCAGTGTATTTCTGTCAATTGAATCATAGGCTTTTTTAAAATCCACAAAAGTAATTACATATTTTAAGTTCCTGATTTTCCTCATTTCTATTATGTTATTTAAATTTAGTATTTGTTCTGCACGTGACCTTCCCTTCCTAAATTCAGCCTGATACTCTCCTAGCTGTTTGTCAAGTATCTCTTCCGCTCTTTTTAAAAGCGCCTTAGACAAGATCTTATAGGTCACTGGTAAGAGGGAGATTCCCCTATAATTGCTAGGATCTGTTTTCTTCCCTTTTTTATGTAGTGGATGTATTAATGCAGATGTCCAGTCTGGTGGTAGTCTGTGTGTTGTCCAGATTTCTTTTAGTATTTATGATAGACACTGTATCATGTTGTCACTAGAGTACTTCCATAGTTCAGCAACTATATTATCCTCTCCAGGGGCTTTATTATTTTTAAGCTCTTTTATTATTTCTTTTATTTCTTCTGTGGTTGGCGGCTTGGAGTCTGGTGGTGTTGGGTTTACAATATTGAAATTAAATTTTTCTTTCGGTGGATAACAGTTTAACAGTTATGTAGTTCTTCAAAATATTCAGCAAGTATTCTACAGTTCTCTATGCTATTGTATGCAGTTTTCTCCGTTTTTGGGTCCGTGAAAAATAGACTAGGAGGAGAGTATTTCTTTAAGTTACTTTTGAAGGTTTTGAAAAAGTCCCTAGCATTGTTCTGTTTGAAGTTGGAGTCTATTGATGCTAGTTGGTCTTTTATGTATTGACCTTGGATCTTTTTAAGGCCATTTGAAGCTTGCTTCCGGGCTTCTTTTAGGGAGTTCCTATTTTTATCATTTTTGTTGGCATTCCAAATGTTCCAAGCTCGTTGTCTTGTTAGGATTAGTTTGTCACACTCATCATTCCACCAGGCATGTTTCCATTTTTTGGTAAGGAGAATGGTTTCTTCTGCTGTCTGTACTATATCTTTTTGAAGTTGTTCCCATGTTTTAGGTGTTTTCTTTTCCAAAAGTGTCCTGAAATTGTGTTCCTTGGTTAATTTCTGAGTGTCAAACTTTTTAGGTTGATATTCGCTCTTTCTTTTATATATTGGTGTAATTTTGAATTTAACGACAGATAGGTAGTGATCTGAATCTACACTTGCACTCTTAGCAACTTTTACATTGAGTATCTCTGATGCAGACAGTCTGCTTATAGCAACATGGTCAAGTTGTTTCTCCCCACAGACTGGATTCGGGGATACCCATGTAGTTTGTTTTCTAGGGAGTTTTTTGAAATGTGTAGACTTTAGAACTATGTCATGTTCTCTGCATAAAATAATAAGTCTTTCTCCATTTGCATTGGTTCTTTTATGTGCAGGGAATTTGCCTACTATGGATTGGTGATGACGTTCTTTACCGATTTGAGCATTAAAGTCTCCCAACAATATTATTGTGTTTTTGGATGAAATCTGGTCTAAGGTGTTTGACAGTTCCTGCCAAAAAATTTCTGTTTGTTCTTTTTGTGTTCTGTTTTTCTCATTTGTTGGTGCATGTCAGTTTACAATGGTATACAGTTTGTTTACTGATTTGAAGGTTAATGTTGAAAGCCTTTCATTGACAGATTTAAATTCTACTATCGAGTTTAATATATTTTGATTTACAATGAATCCTGTTCCAAATTGGGGTACATTCTTCATAACTCTTTTTCCTGGCTTCCCTTTGAATATTCTGAATCCCTCTGAATCAAATGAATGTTCATCAGTATACCTTGTTTCTTGGAGTGCAGTTATCATTATATTTTTCTGTTTTATAAAATTTATTAACGTTTTAAGATTTCCTGTTTTTAGAAGTGAGTTTACGTTGAACGTTGCCAAGTAGTTTATATTTTTCTGTTTAATTTTATTTGTTGCTTGCTTAAGGCAGGTTTCAGGATGCTCCGACTCATCCTTCGCACATTGCTGTAGGCCCCTAGA
Source organism: Schistocerca americana (assembly GCF_021461395.2). NCBI lineage: Eukaryota > Metazoa > Arthropoda > Insecta > Orthoptera > Acrididae > Schistocerca > Schistocerca americana. The sequence continues at coordinate 653,359,900 of NC_060120.1, read as the reverse complement.
ATCCGAATGCCTACTTTTAATTTCCTTAGAAATTGGACATTGGTTACTCCCTGGGGTAAAATCTCTTACAAGGTGCGTACCCATTGTTGATTGTTTGTTGGGTTAGGGGAACAAGTCCCCTAAGGATTCTACTCGAGGTTATTAGCTCCAAGGAATGGTTTTCAGCCGCACCACTGGTGGACAGACGCTGACCACTCAGCCGCTTGTTTCAAGACAGACGCCAAGTGGATTTTTTTCTTTCGTTGCCGTACCGAGAACTATTCCCTCCGCCTTCACTACCGTTGAGGTCTTCACTGTAGTCCTAGCAAGGAGCCCTTACAAGGTGCTATCACCCAGGCCAGGTGAACCTTGGTTTTTTAACGAGGTTGTTACTCCTCCCCCTCCTCCTTCCTCACCTCTTGTATGGCGAGGCCCCGGGCTTGAGACCGGCGTATCGGAGTTTACCACTGTTTATAATTGCTTTTTCACTCATTAGTAAACATGAAAATTACCAGTGTGGTGCTTTCTTCTTGTTTCCTCAATTTATGTTGGTACAAACGCCCCAGTTTGTAAAAACAACTGTATAAGCCAGAGCAAAAAGTACGATCCACTTACACCAGATGTTGAGGTTAACAGTTTAACTCTCTAGCCGTTTTACGCACTGCTCTGTTGTAAGTTAATTCATGATCTAAAATGCGACCGTGATAAATGTGGAGCCTGTTTTATGGCTGCAAGCAATCTAGAGTAATCCCAGGTCCTTTTTTAGCATTTTTTCATCTTATAACGAAACCAATGCACACTTAAATCTTTCGTAATCTCAAGATGACAGTGATCTCTGATTAATATCCATAAAAGTCACCATTGCAATAAAAAGTACTTACAATATCGGAGGTATTAGTGATCTTTCCCCAACAGTTATATTCGCTATGATGTTCACTTCTTTCCTGACTCGTAATATTTTCCTGTGACATTACTACACTGTCTGAAACAAAAAGTGGAGCACCTTGAAGACATGGTCGAATATCAATGTAACTTCGTAGACTACGCACCATCAAAAATGTTCAAATGTGTGTAAAATCTTATGGGACTTAACTGCTAAGGTGATCAGTCCCTAAGCTTACACACTACTTAACCTAAAGCATCCTAAGGACAAACACACACGCCCATGCCCGAGGGAGGACTCGAACCTCCGCTGGGACCAGCCGCACAGTCAATGACTGCAGCACCATAGACCGCTCGGCTAATCCCGCGCGGCTACGCACCATCGGCGGGCAAGTGTACATTAGTGTTGATCGTGTTTAGTGTCGTTACCAGTCCTTTGGTAGGGTATACGAGAGACGCGAACAGCGTCAGACGTTGAGTGATCACCGTGGAAGACACGGAGATGCTGCGTACTTGTACGAAACAGCGTTATCAGCACCCACAAGCTTGAAAGGGGCCGCGTTGTAGGTCTCCATTTGACCTGTTGGTAGCATAGAGCATTATCTAGATGAGGAGCATTCGGCCAGGACGGTGCCCGGATGTTGGACTGCATGAGAACGAGAGGGCAGGCATACTCTTCGTCAAAGTTCAAGGTTCCAGTCGACCACGTCTGATCAGCACAGAGGAGGATCGCCGTACAGTGCACTAAGCACATCGTAGCCCCTTCAAATCTGCTCCTGCCGTTAGAGAATAAGTAATGGACTTCCTGCAACGTTCCGCGTCAACCCGCCCCACTGATCGGAGCTAGCAACAGCAGGACTAGGGAATTACAGTCCCACGCGTAGGCTGTATTTAACTCCATGCACAAACAGCTGCGTTTGGAGTTATGCCGTGATCAGAAAGCGTGGACTGCTGACGAATGGCATCGCATCGTGTTCAGCGATGAATCGCAGTTATGCATTGTCCCAATTGACCATCGTCGGTGAGAATGGAGGCGACATGGGGGGGCAGGTCCCATTCTTCCAATGTTTTTGAAGAGATACGGCTGTGTTATTGATGGTGTCATGGTGTTGGTAGCCAACACGTATGACTTCATATCACTGCTGGTAGTGACTGAGGGAACTCTGACGGCACAATAGCACCTCATCGACTTCCTGCTGCCTCGTGTGTTACATCTTATGTGACAGTATCGTGCTACCATTTGTCAACAGCACAATCCTCGGCCCCACATGGCACGTGACACTACGAATTGTCTGAATGATGTCGAAGTCCTCCCGTGGCCAGGCAAGACCTCCAGATCTGTCCTCAATAGAATGCGCGTGGGACCGGCTCGAATGTCAACTCCATTCTAGTGAGAGTATTCAGAATCTCAAGGGCCAGTTACAGCGGATGAGGGCCAGCTTGTCTCAGGGGAGGATACTAAGGCTAGTGACACACTACTCAACTAAATCAATGTATGCGCCCAGGCCAGAACGCGTGCAATTTCGTGCAGATAAGTGGGCTCATATTGCTCAAATGTGAAACTTTTGTCGATATCTTTATCTGTTACCGACATCCAGACGTTTGCAATTACCATACTTATGCACGAAAAATATGCACGAAGTATCCGGTCTGAGGCGAAAATGCAGTTTTAACTGGTGCAGTGAATACATGACAAGAGTTCTGGTGTCATCGCAAGGTTTCTGAGGTCATGGACGTAGATGAGCCTGTCGTTGCGTGAAATTTTGTCATCGTACTTCTGGCAGGCTGTCAAATACGTCCAAAGTACTCCTGCAGTGACAAAAAACTGGGCTAAAAAGGTGTTAACAAGCCTGAAAAGAACTTAAAATGACTGCCCAGAAATGCGTAAAACTGAAACGACTGTAAATTCAGTAAAATATTTCTAATAACATTTTTACTCTTTTAGGGCAGAAATTATAAGCCAGGCGTTTTCGAGAAATCGCGATCGATAAGCAAAGTATCCAGAAAAAATGTAAAGCAAACGATTTTGTTTTAACCTTATGCTATGCATACTTATTTGTTGTTTATGTATCTCAAAGCACATAACTGTCTCGAAATATATAAATGAACTGTGACGACTTTACTGACCTACAGAATTCTTTATACGAGTATATAAACATTCAGAACTGCTGTAGTAGGAAAAGGAAGGGAAGTCGCGGAAAAATGCTTCTGTTGCAGCACAAAAAAGGCCAAAATGTTGCTCTTCAAAAGATTCTGATAGGAAAGTGGGAAACTAGCTGCCTGAACCCTCAATCCGCCTTCCTCACCAAATATTTGGCTTGTGAACGTATTCGCACTTTTTTGTGCTGAAAGAGTAGCAAAGAGACAGTGACGGCGGAAGAAAGTGGGGCAGTGACAGTGGGAGAGAAAGAGAGAAGAGACAGTAATGGCGGGAGGGAGAAGGTGGTAGAGAAAGAGACATGGATGAAGACAACAGCAGTGTGAGGCAAACAGACGGGAGATAATAATGGTCAGTAAGAGACAGCGGCAGTAAAAGAGAAAGATGGATCGATATAGCAGCAACGGGAGCAAAAGAGAGAGGAGTCTGAGAAAATGAAACAGAGATGAGCGGATACCATACACAGGCTTGGTGGTCATGACCCGCCTCCGTAAGACACGTAAGTTGTAGGGGAGGACAATTTCCCTCAGAACCCCCGCCCCCCTATCCTTATGCCCCTGTGTTGAAGTTTCCTGTATAGGGCAATGCGAAGGTGTTCAAAAAATGGTTCAAATGACTCTGAGGACTATGGAACTAAACTTCTGAGGTCATCAGTCCCCTAGAACTTATAACTACTTAAACCTAACTAACCAAAGCACATCACACACATCCATGCCCGAGGCAGGATTCGAACCTGCGACCGTAGCGGCCGCGCGGTTCCAGACTGAAGCGCCTAGAACCGTTCGGCCACATCGGTCGGCTGCGAAGGTGTAACTACAGAGAGAGAGATGGTAAACGAATTTAGAATATTCTGTGTTAAAAGAGCGCGAATGTATTCGCATACCAAAATTTTTCGTGATGACTGAGGCAGCTGGTTTCCCACTTTCCTGCCAGTCTTCTAAAGAGGAAGATATTCCCTTTTTTGTGCCCCGACAGGAGCATTTTTCCGGTAGTCTCGTCTTAACGCTACAAACTCCTCCCTGACAATGTCACCAAAGTCAACTACCACGAAACAGTCGGCGTCCATTACAACGCTATCCTTTGCATAAGTTATTACCCAGAACTTTGGAAAAAATCCGAAATCCTGGTCCTCCTCAAACCCGATGACCACCGTCACACACCTCATCCTATCGATCTATCAGCCCCACTTCAGTTTTCAGCAAAATTCTTGAAACCTTCACTATCCAACGGATCCATCAGCAGTTTGCAACCCATTCCCAACACCAAACGTGTTTGTCGTTCCAACTATTCCATCGGCAGCCGACATCTTTACCTCACCAACCTTATCTCCCTACCATTAAAGAAATGAAAATTTGCCATATTTGTCATCTTTGGAGTCCGGAAAGCCTTTGAGCGGATATGGCGTTCTAGAATGCTCTTAGAGATACAAACTCACGCATTGCAAATTAATTACGTCTTCCTTATGGCATCCTTCCTTCATTCCCTCCTACATATGTCACAACCAACCAAACGTGCTCCCCACTGCTTGTGTGCCTCAAGGTTCTGTCCTGTCCGAATTCCGGAGAAATGCGGACACAGATGTGCGGACACCGCCTTTGTCAGGCAGTCTGGTCACCGATCCCTTGGGATGAGGAAAGGTTTTCCTCGCGCTTGAGGTTTCCGCAAATATCCGCTTTTAAAATGTCATATGCACATCTTTCCCGATATAATGAGACTCTCCAGTACCAATATTTCTTCAGAATATTGAAGCTAGAATAAAACCATCAATAATTATGTTAGTATTTTCATTTGGCAACGCGATTTCAAGAAGCCAACATGTCGAAGAACTATTAAACGTTTGTTGCTACTGTATTAACAATGACTGTCGGAGGGCAATAACAAGAGAAAAATGAATATGTGAATTGTTGAGAAAGAAGAATGATGTACACTATGTTAATTTGTTCAGTGAAATCCAATATTACTTGCGCCTAATGAAAAGTTATTAATAATGTCATGGAAAAGAGCAGAGAAAGAAAAGATAGTACTTAAAGAGTAAATTGAAGTTCAAAAAAAGGTTACGAGTAACTGGCAGCAGGAGTGTCATTTCAGCGATGTTTAGTGTTATAACATCAACAAACGCCAGTAGTACAGTTGTCAACAAAGCGAGCAAGTATATCTGTCGTGCAATAGTGTTTCTAATAAATTAAAGAAAAGTAAAGAATTATTTTTCGTTTTCTCTGTGAGGTATGAAGATCAATACCACTGTAGAGTGATATGTAAATATAAACAAGTAGGGATAAAAGTCATAAATACAGACAGATTTAGATTTCCCTCGGGATGTAACTAAGAATCGCTGCAGCTGGATGTCCGGGTTTCTTAATCATTTGTGATAATTGCGTGAGACTGACGTGCATTTCACAGACTATCAGTTATTGTGTAAACACGATGTACTGATCGAAGCTGAAGCAGTTTTTTGCAGCTGCAATGTGGAATACTACTGTGAGTTAATTCAAAAAGCTAAAACTGTGTTTTAATATTTATAATGAAAGTAATGTTCCAGATAGTCGATCCGAAGAGGTCAATATAATCTTTACTGCATAGAGTTATGCCAAGTAAGAGTTTTGAATTAAAACACTATTCAAAAAATTCAATCTAAAGAACTAGACTTTTGTTTTGTTTGAAATGATTAGCACGAAGACCTGGATGGACGCATATACCGCTGTTTCATGCGTATGCGAAAAAGCGCTTTCTTCTTGCTTGTTTATAGACTAGGAAACATTGACTATTATTTGAAAAATTTATCTTTTTCATGTTAAGCACCATCATATGATTTCTCTGGTAGTAATTTCGTTGTCGTAATGATTCTCTCGACTTATCTAACACGGTAGGTAATAGTACAGTTTTAGAAAACTGTCCATGAGTAACGGTGAGCGACAAACTGTACACAATAATATAGGCAATTATTGTGGGGATTGAAAAATATGAAAAGCAAACCTTTAAAATGGTTAAAGAATAGATACTTCAAGGATGTATTTAAGGTAAACAGGAAACAAACAATTTTTTAAAATTGTACCACATTTATTTTAAAACTATTTATTCGCTCTGGGAAATTACTGGTATTAGTGACGAATCATTCCCATTCTTTTTAGATCGTTCCTTTCCTCCAGTAGCGATGGGTTGTTTATAAACTGATGCATCATATCTTGGTTCATTTTACAAAGCGAGACATGTAAACAAAATAGTCGATCACAATTCGAAGAGCAGTACGGACAATGAAAACAAACAGAATACACGCGTAGCTGAGTCATGAAACTCTCCAATGAACCATGAACACGTAGTGCAATACTGAAATATCTTGGCAACCATCACTGCTGCTCGGGGTATTGACATACGGCAATACTCACCGCCAGAAACTCATTATATTGACGTACTGATAATGTAGCGACGGTGTGAACTCCAAGTTTCATTCAAAATGTGATAGATGTTACGTCAGCGGAGCTGTTGAATGGCTGAAAAATGAGGGTAGCCACCACTCCGTTTAAGGTAAATCCTTCCGTGAACCTTGTGTGTCCGCAAGTCTCCGGGGTCTGCATGTCTCCATGTCTGTATATCACTGGATGCCGTCCTTTCACCTTTTACATTCTGTACATTGTAGATATTCTCAAACCACCCCCTCCCCTACCCATAAACGCCGCTTACCTGACTGTTCACCACACCCTCCAACTCTCCCACGCCGAGCTACAACCTCACTTTAATCTGCGGGTCAAGTGGCGCAATATGTGGAAACTTCAAGTAGATCGACAGGAAAGCCTACTTGACGTTCCCATCGTCCAGATCTCCATCTCTTCTGCTACAACCCATCCCTCTAACACAGTAAAGTATTAGGGACTGATAAGGAATGCACGTCCCTCCTTAATCCAGTGCAAAGCCTGAAACCGACTAAAAGTACTAAAACTACTAAGAGGCCACACCTGGGGGCCAACACCACTCTAACCTTATCTTCACCTACAAAATTCCTCATCCATTCCATCAAATCTTACGCCAATGTTACTCGGATCTCCACCTCCTCTAAACTCTACAAGTCCCTTGAAATCCTGGAAAGACACTCACTACGCCTCGCCTCCCATATCTGCCTACCTTTCCCGACTCGCATCCTATGAAACCTCAATCCACTTTCTCACGACTTCTTCTCTTCCTGTAATATCTTTGGTCTTCATATATTAATCGCAGAACCCAATGCCAGCACCAAATATGCCAAGCACTAATCACCAATCCAGGCCTAGAGCTCCTTCAGTCCCAATACATTAATCACATAACCCAAACCCAGCACTTAATATCCCAACCAATAATCATCAGTCCAGGTCTAGACCACCTTTTTTCGCAATACATTAATCGCAGAAGCCAGTCCTATCCAATAATCACCAGTCTAGGTACACAGCTTAGCTACTATATCCGTAGCCCACTTTCCATGCACAGTGTTGTCTTATCCATTCTCTCATCCGGAATTTCAACCAATTCCCATTTCTTAACGATGGAATTCGTCTTGAGATGAACGAAATATGCCCTTCTTCCCAACTCTAGTTGCAAAGCTCTAGTTTGTAACATTCTTCCACTTCCCTCTGCCCCCCCCCCCCTTCCTCTACCACACTGACATTTAGTCGCCACCTGCAATTCCACAGTATCTCATTGTCACACTCAGCATTCCACTGCCATCATGTCAATGATCATATTCCATCACCACCAGCATCACCATTACCCCACAGCCGCACTTAATCATCACTGATACGCCAGAACATTATGACCACCTACCTAATAGCCGGTATGTCCAACTTTGGCACGGATAACAGCGGCGATGCGTCGTGGCATGGAAGCAATGAAGAGCCTCGGTAGGTCGCTAGAGGTAGTTGGCACCATATCTGCACACACGTCATTTAATTCCCGTAAATCCCATGGAGGGCTGCGAGGAGCTCTGACGTCACGTTCAGTCACATCCCAGATGTGTTCGATCGGGTTCAGATGTGGCGAGTTGGGGGGGCCAACACATCAACTGGAATTGACATGGCGCATTATCATGTTGCAAAATGCCACTGCCGTCAGGAATCGGGATCGTCATGAAGGGACGTACTTGTTCAGCAGCCAGTGCACGATACTCCTTGACCCTCAAGCTGCCTTGCACAAGCTCCATTGGATCCGTGGATGCCAACGTGATGGTTCCCCAGAGCATAATGAAGCCGCCGCCAGTTTGTTTTCGTCCCTAAGTAGAGGGTTCAAGGATTTCTTCTCCTGGAAGACGACGGATTCCCGCCATCCCATCAGCATAATGAAGAAGGTCGGGTTGGGTTGTTTTGGGGAAGAGACCAAACTACAAGGACATCGGTCTCATCGGATTAGGGAAGGACAGGGAAGGAAGTCGGCCGTGCCCTTTAAGGAACCATCCCGGCATTTGCCTGGATCGATTTAGGGAAATCACGGAAAACCTAAATCAGGATGGTCGGAAGCGGGATTGATAATGAAGAAGGTATCAGGATTCATCAGACCATGCAACGCTCTGCCACTGCGGCAACGTCCAGTGCCAACGGCCATGTACCCATTTCATTCGTAGTTGCCGAATTTGTGGTGTTAACATTGGCACATGCGTGGCTCGTCGGCTATGGATGCCCTTCGTTAGGAGTGCTCGGTACATTCGCCGCCTGTCCTGTTTTACCGGTCTGTCCAGCATACGACGTCTGACATCTGTAATCAGGCGTAGTCGCGCAACCTCATGACGTCTGGACGTTGTTTCACCTTGCTCTCGCAACTTGTCGAACACGCGACAAGTCGTGTAGTTTCCGAAATGTTCGTGCGTCCCCCGGACCATCACAATCTGCCCTCGGTCAGTCTCAGCTAGGTCGCGCCGCTTCCCCATACTAAACACAGACAGCGCGCTCGCTAACACGACATACACAGTGAGCGTGTCTGACTGGCAGCCATTCCTCGCCAGGTGACACTGCTACCGCCTGAACGTTTTATATCGATAGTAGGTCAGTGGTCATTATGTTCTGGCTGATCAGTATATTTTAACTGTGATACAAAAGCACCAGAAAATGTTTTAAATTATTAATATTGTTCATCAATGTGTTTTTAAAAAACATCATTTGCTATTACGTATTTTTATGTATGTTAAAGCACCTTTTAAATATGAAAACTGGCAGTATCTGCTAGCACTCCACCCCTTCGTGGGGGACTGAAATAACAATGTAGCATAAGAAACAAACAGACGATGCTGGATGTAGTCATTGAAAGCTGGAGATTTTATCCAAATTCTACATGCGAGTTTAAGGTGGTTGATTTAGGGGAGGGGACCAAACAGCGAGGTGATCGGTCCCATCGGATTAGGGAAGGCTTGGAGAGGAAGTCGGCCGTGCCCTTTTAAAGGAACCATCCCGGCATTTGCCTGAATCGATTTAGGTAAATCACGGAAAACCTTAATCAGGATGACTGGACGCGGGTCTTAACCGTCGGCCTCCCGAACGCGTGTCCAGTGTGCTAACCACTGCCCTACCTCACTCGGTACTGAGAGTTTACCGAGAACTTTTTTGATCCAAGGACTTCGTCGCGGAAGACTTAGTATTTAAGAGAAGATGCAAAAAGTATGGTTATTGATTGCAAATACATGTTTTCCATTTGTTATTAAGTATTTAAATATAGACGTGTCAGTGGTAGATTTAGTTGGTTGGTTCAAATGGTTCTGAGCACTATGGGACTTAACTTCTGAGGTCATCAGTTCCCTAGAACTTAGAACTACTTAAACCTAACTAACCTAAGGACATCACACACATCAATGCCCGAGGCAGGATTCGAACCTGCGACCGTAGCGGTCGCGCGGTTCCAGAGATTTAGTTGCTTTGTATATTTAAACAGTATGAAAAGGGAGCTCGGGTCATTACCTCTACTCGTCTTACCAAAGGACGCAAATTGATGTTTAAAAAGGAGCTGTGATCCTGTGTTGTATGTATGCATGTATTGAATTGGGATCTAGAAACGACGGAGAGGCTTCGTCCCCGCCGTAGCCCTCAGTGGTACACAACCCCGCAACAGGCTACAGCAGTCTACTCGCTCCACCGCCACCCCACACCAAACCCAGGGTTTTGTGCGTTTCGGCCCCCAGTCGAACCCCCAGTGACATCTCATTCCAGACGAGTATAGCCCCAATGTTTGCATGATAATAATGGTGTACGCGTACTTGGAGACAGTGTTTGCACAGCAATCGCCGTCATAGTGTAACTGAGGCGGAATAAGGGGAACCAGCCCGCATTCGCCGAGGCAGATGGAAAACTGCCTTAAAAACCATCCACAGGATGGCCGGCACTCCGGACCTCGTCACGGCCTCTCCAACTATACTCAGTACTTCCTCATTAGTTACACGATGTACCCAAATAATCTCCAATATTATCCCGTAGCACCGCATTTCAAAACTTTCTATTCTCTTCTTGTCTGAACTGTTTATCGTCCATGTTTCATTTCCATATAAGCCTGCACTTCAGGCAAATACTTTCAGAATAGACTTCCTGACACATTTATATTCGATTTAAACAAATTTCTCTTCTTCAGAAGCACTTTTCTGCCATTGCCAGTCTACATTTCGTACGCTCTTTACTTCGGCCTCAAGAGTTACTTTACTATCCAAATAGTAAACCTCAACTACCACTTTTAATGTCTCATTTTCTAATCTAATTCTCTTAGCATCGCGTGATTTAGCTCGACTATTTTCCATTATTGTTTTGCTTTCGTTGATGTTCGTATTATATCCTCTTTTCAAGATACTGTCCATGCTATTCGACTGCTCTTCCGAGTCCTTCGCAGTCTCTGACAGAATTACAATGTCATCGGCAAATATCAAAGTTTTTGTTTCTTCTTCTTGAATGTTTACTTCCCTGTCCAAGTTTTTCTTTTCTGTCCTTTATTGCTTGCTCGATGTAGAGACGGAAAAATATCGGGGATGGGCTACAACCCTGTCGAGCTTCCTTCTCAGCCACTGCTTCCATAACATAACCTTTTGCTTCCCATATTTTGTACCTGATAACTGCAGAACTTTGCAAACAAATACGAAGTATTTTCTTTCTCTCTTTTTTTTTAGTTTGGATTGCTCTCCGTCTTCACAATAGACGTAGCTGAATAAGGCTGCCTGTTCTAGTTTCACACCGCAATAGATTGTAACATAAGGTACGATGGTCATTTAATAAATGACGTACATATTGGTTACCCTAAAAACTGGATAAATATCAACGCCTCAGGAGGAATCGAGTATTTCTTTTGACCCATAGCGTCCTCTGTTTTAAACAAATGTGGAATTGTAGTGGATCCTGGATAGATCTCGGATGCGGAAACTACTCAAGATCAAAAGTATATTAATCGAAAGTTCACCTCAAAAAGAGAACCGACAGAATAACAATGATTTAAATGGGACTTACAGTGAGTCAGCTGTTGACCGTAACACAGCTTCTTCAGCTGGTTGTAGCGACAAGAGGGCCTGCACGTGAGTCAGCGCATGTTTTCGTCTCAAATGTAGGAAATACCCTGAGGTGACAAAATGCATGGAATACATTCTAATACCGTGGCGGACCTCGTTTTAGTGCAGGAACACGACATGGCATGGACTCAACAAGTCGTTGGAAGTCCTCTCTCGATTATGTCCCATAAATGTTCGATGGAATTCATGTCGGATGATGTGAGTGGCCAAATCATTCTCCCGAATTGTCTAGAATAGCAACAATAGTGAACAATTGTGGCCCGGTGACATGACTTCCTTGTTTGGGAGCATGAAGTCCATTAATGACTGCAAATGGTCTGAAAATAGCGGAACATAACCATTTTCAGTCAGTAATCTGTTCAGTTGGTCCAGAGGAACCAATTCACTTCCTATAATCACAGTTAACAGCATTATGGAGCAATCACCAGTTTGCACAAAGCGTTGTTGACAACTTGGGTCCATGGCTTCGTGGGGTCTGCGCCGCACTCGAACCCTGCCATCAGCTCTTACCAACTGAAATCGGGACTCTTCTGACCAGGGCACTTCCAGTCGAACCGATATGGTCACGAGCCGAAAAGAGGGGCTGCGGGCGACGTCGTGCTGTTAACAAGGCCATCTGCTGCCGTTTGCTACTATAGTCCATTAACACCAAATTTCGCAGCAATGGCCCAACGGAGACGTTCGTCGTATGTCCCCCATTGATTTATGGGGTTATTTCACGCAGTTTTGCGTGTCTGTTAGCACCGACAACTCTACGAAAACGCCGCTACTCTCGCTCGTCCGTGGTATAGGTAATGCCTGAAATGTAGTATACTCGAGACATTATTGACTCTGTGGATCTCAGAATACTGACTTCCCTAACGATTTCCGAAATTAAATGTCCCTTGCGACTGGCTTCACCTAACATTCCGCGTTCAAAGTCTGTTAATTCCCGTCGTGCAGCCATAATCATGTCGGAAATTTTTTCATGTGAACCACCCGAGTACGAACACAGCTCCACCAATACATTGCCGTTTTTTATCTTGCGTGCGTGATAATACCGCCACATGTTCATGTCCATGTCGCTATCCCATGGCTTTGGTCATCTTAGTGTAAATAACACAAAGGAGGCTTTTGACAGCATCTGGGAAAGACAGCCCTACAGAACGTGGAACATTGCAGAGATCAGCAAACTAAACATTTCTTGCAGTTACGCAGGAATGCATGTAGTGAGGAAGTTTGTTGGGGGGCGTGTGTCCTTTACGTGAGAAGAGAGAGTGTTACAGTACAGCAGTACAAATTGACGATTACTGAGCAGTAGCTAAAACCGTTGGACGTTGTAAGCACCGCTAAAACCAATATTTGCGGCATTCTTACATTGAATTCTCAATGTTGGTAAAAAAAATGGGTTAGAGACTTTCAACTGGTTTTAAAATCACTGTACAATGGCCAGTGATAAAATTTGCTTGTCGTTACCTAAGAGTCGTCTGGAATGACTTTGGAACAAGTGTCATGACAGCTTAATAACGTGACTAAAGCGGCTAGAGACTGCACAAAACACCACTTCAGACGCTTTAGTCTGGGCCTTTCTTTCCCCATGAGAACGCACGCTGCACATCGCAAATGTCGTAACAGTAAAACTGTACTGATGCGCGTGGGAAGCATTACCTCGCAGTCCCTACAGTTCCGATGTGACCTCATCGGACTAGAACTTAGTGAGAGAGATGAAATAATTTAGGCGGCTTATGCGAACAAACGAACGGGGATGGAGCAGTAAACCTTTCCAAACATTAAATCTTAGTACTTGAGATCTAGGAGACTGCACTGAATTATTATAACGAGATAAATAAAAACAAATATGTAGTAAACAAACAATTACGCATATTATCTATGAAATGAGTGTAGTGTGAGGAGTTGTTGTTGTTGTGGTCTTCAGTCCTGAGACTGGTTTGATGCAGCTCTCCATGCTACTCTATCCTGTGCAAGCTTTTTCATCTCCCAGTACCTACTGCAACCTACATCCTTCTGAATCTGCTTAGTGTATTCATCTCTTGGTCTCCCTCTACGATTTTTACCCTCCACGCTGCCCTCCAATACTAAATTGGTGATCCCTTGATGCCTCAGAACATGTCCTACCAACCGATCCCTTCTTCTGGTCAAGTTGTACCACAAACTTCTCTCCTCCCCAATCCTATTCAATACCTCCTCATTAGTTATGTGATCTATCCATCTAATCTTCAGCATTCTTCTGTAGCACCACATTTCGAAAGCTTCTATTCTCTTCTTGTCCAAACTATTTATCGTCCATGTTTCACTTCCATACATGGCTACACTCCATACGAATACTTTCAGAAATGACTTCCTGACACTTAAATCAACACTGGATGTTAACAGATTTCTCTTCTTCAGAAACGCTTTCCTTGCCATTGCCAGCCTACATTTTATATCCTCTCTACTTCGACCATCATCAGTTATTTTGCTCCCCAAATAGCAAAACTCCTTTACTACTTTAAGTGCCTCATTTCCTAATCTAATTCCCTCAGCATCACCCGACTTAATTAGACTACATTCCATTATCCTTGTTTTGCTTTTGTTGATGTTCATCTTATATCCTCCTTTCAAGACACTGTCCATTCCATTCAACTGCTCTTCCAAGTCCTTTGCTGTCTAGTAAAGCTGCATGCCCTCGGGAAAAATTACGGCTGTAGTTTCCCCTTGCTTTCAGCCGTTCGCAGTACCAGCACAGCAAGGCCGTTTTGGTTATTGTTACAAGGCCAGATCAGTCAATCATCCAGACTATTGCCCTTGCAACTACTGAAAAGGCTGCTAGGAGAAAGATTAACAAAACAAGGGCCTGGTTTGAAGCATTTCTGAAACGCAGTGAGGCTCAATGCTTGCTACTGAGGGCTGGCTAATAACAAAACTGGATAGTTACAGGATCATCCGAACAAAGCTAACTTTCTACTGAAACGTAAATAACACAGGATAGAACATGACCTATTGGTGGAAGTAAACAAATAACACTAATCTAGTAAGAAATTATATGACTTCTTGTGACACGTTTGGAGAAAACTGTCAAGAATAAATGTATTGAAAATGGATCCATCTGCCAAACTAACATGCAGCAACTCTTCACACTTCAAATCTGCTACTGCAGCCGTTCTGACTGCAGGAACGTGAAGAAACCTCTCTTTTACGGAAATCCCAAAACCTCTCCGTTCTTGCGTCATTGTCATCATGTTCATGATGAAGACTCACTGTTCTTCGAATTTGTTTATGAAGGGTAGCAAAGATACAGTTGTGTTCCCTATTGGGAAACTGATGCCGTAGGTGTGACGAACGTCTTCTTAATTGCCTCTAGCTTCACAGTAACACAAAATCCTGTTACTGAACTCTTTGTCCTTGTTGCTGGATCTAGATCCTCACATGTAGACAAGAACTGATAAGGTATACTGAAGACTTATGAGCGTATCTACAACACGGATACTCTGCAAAACACACTTAGATGCCTGGCAGAGGGTTCATCGAAACACCTTCACAATAATTCTCTATTATTCCAACCAGGCTCGAAAAGCGTGCGAAAAAAACGAACGCCTGTATTTTTCCGGGCCAACTCTGATTTCCCTTATTTTATTATTATGATCGGTTCTCCTTACGTAGGTCAGCGCCAACAAAATATTTACGCATTTAGACCATAAAGTTGTTGATGGAAATTTCGTGAAAAGAACCCGGCGCAACGAGTAACGCCTTTATTTCAATGATGTCCACTTCAAATCCTGTATCATGTCCGTGACACTCTGTCCCCTATTTTTCTGCTCTTCTTTGAAATTTCTCAATGTACACCGTCAAACCTATTTGTTAAGGATCCCACATTGCACAGCCGGCCGGAGTGGCCGAGCGGTTCTAGGCGCTACAGTCTGGAACCGCGGGACCGCTACGGTCGCAGGTTCGAATCCTGCCTCGGGCATGGATGTGTGTGATGTCCTTAGGTAAGTTAGGTTTCAGTAGTTCTAGGTTCTAGGGGACTGATGACCTCTGAAGTTAAGTCCCATAGTGCTCAGAGCCATTTGCACCAACCCACATTGCACAGCAGTACATCGAAGGACGACGGATAAACGTAGTGTAGGCAGTCTCTTTAGTAGATCTGTAACATTTTCTAAGTGTTCTGCCAATAAAACGCAGTCTTTGGTCCGTCTTCTAAACAACATTTTCTGTACATTTTTGCAATTTAAGTTATTTGTAATTAGAATTACTAGGTATTTAGCCAAATTTACGGCTTCTAGATTTGATTGATTTATTGTGTAATCGAAGTTTAACGGATTCCTTTTAGCACTAATGTGGATGACCTCTCACTTTTCATTACTTATCGTCAATCGCCAATTTTCGCACGTTACAGATAATTTTCCTAAATCTGTTTTGCAAATTGTTTTGATTTTTACATTTCGAGACGATACACGACAGCATCATCTGCAAACAACATCAGACGCCTGCTTAGATTGTCTGCTAAATCGTTTATTCAGATAAGGAACAGCAGAGAGCATGTAACGCAACCTCGGAGAACGCCAGAATTCACTTCTGTTTTACTCGATTACTTTCCATCAGTTAGTACGAACTGTGACTTGTCTGACAGGAAATCATGAATCCAGTCGTATAACTGAGACGATATTTCATACGCACGCAATTTGATTACAAGCCGCTTGTGTAGTGCAGTGTCAAAAGCCTTCTGGAAATGTGGAAATCAATTTATATGTTATAAAAGTAAGTGTACAGTGTGCGTGACGCTAAAACTCATAAACTAGTCGTGGTACCATCAAGGGAGTCATATGGTGTGGTTGCCCTCTGTACCCCATCCATGAAGATGGTTCCCGTTTTTGAAGGGCGTGCTTTTGAAGACAGAGCTGGGAAGTTTCGCCCTCCAGAAATTTCTAGAACATTCAAGAAAGTTCTGGAACATCCCGGAACATTCCAGATTATTGAGGAACGTTCCAAAACATTCTTGAATAATGTGAAATGTTCTTCAACATTGTGGGCCTGGAATTCGCTGCTGGTGGGGCTACCCATTAACAGGCGTATATAAACCAAGACCCGTCGTGGGTTCGAAAGTTTCTTATCTGTGACAAAGCGAGGAACCGAAAAAGCAGTGCACTGAGCGAATAAAAACAAACACTGAAGTATATAAAGTGTACTTAGTGCGTTTGTTGGTAAAGAGTTGATTTGATTTATATTTTAGATATTGCCCAGACATAAAAGAAGAGGAGATTTTTCTAGTTCTGAAGCAAAACGGCGAAAAAAAAAAAGAACGGCGAAAAGCGAAACAGACGAAGAGCGTGAAGCACGTTTAAGTTACCAACGAACAAGAATTGCGGCACAATCTTATAATAAAAGACTGCGAACTCAAGCCAGTCACGAAAATACCACACTACGAGAAACGCGGTCGAGGACAAGTAAACTTGTACAGCCTAATAAATGAAGCATTCCACTACGACGCTAACGAAAGACTATAACAAACACAAACACGTCGTAATTGGAAATGGCAATTCCGCGACGCGAAAAAATGCAGTAGAGAATTACCAGGCTTATGTTGCATGAATGGAAAAATCCGATTACCATCACTGGAAGCACCTCCGCAGGGATTTTTACATTACTTGATTGGTGAAACTCCAGAATCAAAACACTTTCTTCGAAATATAAATGCGTACAACGCCGACTTCAAAATGACTTATTCTGCAGTCACTTCGATCAACACTAACTGATGTAAGTAGGCTGTTTAGGTTTTCTTATTGGTAACGCCACGTAGCGCTCTGTATGAAAATCACTGGCTGTGCTGTGTGCAGTCTGTGGCTAGTTTGCACTGTTGTCTGCCGTTGTAGTGTTGGGCAGCTGGATGTTAACAGCGCATAGCGTTCGCCGTTCGGCAGTTGGAGGTGAGCCGCCAGCAGTGGTGGATGTGGGGAGAGAGATGGCGGAGTTTTGAAATTTGTAAGACTGGATGTCATGAACTGCTATACAATTATGACCTTTGAACACTATTGAGGTAAATACATTGTTTGTTCTCTATTAAAATCTTTCATTTGCTAGCTGTGCCTATCAGTAGTTAGTGCCTTCAGTAGTTTGAATCTTTTATTTAGGTGGCAGTAGTGACGCTCGCTGTATTGCAGTAGTTCGAGTAACGAAGATTTTTGTGAGGTAAGTGATTTGTGAAACGTATAGGTTAATGTTAGTCAGGGCCATTCTTTTGTAGGGATTTTTGAAAGTCAGATTGCGTTGCGCTAAAAACGTTGTGTGTCAGTTTAAGCCCAGTCACATATATAATTTTTCTAAGGGGACATTTCATATGTCGACCCTTAGCCGAGGATACCTCACTGGAATCTTCTGATTTTTTCTTGTAGTTTGTGTAATTAGTGTAGCTATTGTTTATTGCTAGCGCGTAATTGTAGAGAGAATCTCCTTTGTAGTTGCAGTCTTTCATTGTTGTACAGTAAAACAGTTGGGGCATGCATGTAGATTTGCACCAAGTATTTCGCGGCTGCGCTTGCGATTAACTAGATATTATTTTCAGTGCTATGTTAATGTGTTTTCTTATTTTTGCTCTTCAAATTGTGCTTTTCTGTGTTATCGTGTGAAATACTGTGACAATTATGGCGTGTGAAAAACGGAATACTAGGCTCCAAAGTAAACTGAGAAATGACAGTGAAGACGAAAGCAGTGTGTTAGCACCACCGTGTAATGAATTAACTAATGTTCAACATAGTAATTTGGCAATTGTGCATAGGGAAATGGAGCGGGCTGCAAATAATGGTGTAGGTAGTCAAACAATTAGTGAACAGGGAAGCATTATCGATCGATCGGTTGGCAACAGCTCGCCCCAGGAATCCGAAATGACAGGACACAATCTTGCAAATACTGTAGATTCAGGTTTTGCGTCCTCACCGTTTTCTCAAATAAGTCAAGACACATTTTCTGCTTTTGAAACTGCGAATATTGCCGGTTCAGCATTGCCGAATAGCACTGAGGAACATGTTTCAGACACTATTGCATTGTTATTACAATTAATGCAACAAATTGGACAAAAGCTTCAAAAGTTAGACATAATGGAACAAAATCTTCAAAAGTTAGACAAAATGGAACAAAATCAGAGACAAACACAGCAAAAGCTCCAAAAGTTAGACACAATGGAACAAAATCAGAGACAAACACAGCAAAAGCTTCAATAGTTAGACACCACACTTGAACAAACACGTGAAGATTTAACTACTGAGTTACATAACATTGAATCGAAATTCAAAAAGTCTGTAATGACGTAAAAACACAAATTTGTGAGCATTTTCAACATATATTTTCGCGGCATGAAAATGCATTACAGAATCACGAAGCAGCCATAAAAGAACTGCAAACTATTGTTCATGAAAATCATGAGACCTTGCAAGCTAACATTGACTCAGTTGCATCTACCGATTCGGTTACACAACTTGCAAAAACTCAAGAAAACTGAAAGGACACAGTAGATAATCTGAAAATTGGTTCAGAAAGACACATGGAGGAAATTAGTTCATTATCAGAGAAAGTAGCTGAACTTTTGGATCAGCTAAATAATTTGTCTACGAAGATAGATGATAATCTGAATGACACAAAACCGGTAGTCTTTAATGACACAGAAGAGTGAGAACAAATTAGGAAATTCAAACAAAATCAGAATCAAATTAATACTCAACACCAAAGAGAAATCCGGGAAGTACAAGATCAGCTGACACAGGTAATACAAGAATTACGTATTTCAGAGGCCACCGCGCCCCAAGGGAAGAGGGACATAGAAATACGGAACAGCCACAAAATAATAACACAGCGCATTTCGGAAATTATGAAAGAAATTGGCAACGTGCACCGAATTTTGAAATGGAACCGCTGAAACGATGTAACAATGACCGATATGCGACTCGCCGACATGATGATTTTGACTATAAGCTGTTCATTACTACACATAAATTAAAAACATTTAAGAATTCTGGCAACGACATTCATCCACAAGCGTGGCTCCATCAATTCTCTCATTGTTTTCCTCCCAATTGGTCATTAGAACACAGATTAGAATTTATGTGTGGCTACCAGCTGTAAGAATGCGATCGGTCATTCAGTGAAGGAGAGTTTTACCATGCCTTCCTCTCAGCATATTGGTCTCAAGCCACACAAGACCGAGTAAAACATGGCATCATAATGATGAAACATTTCGAACAATCTGAATTTTCCGGTCTTGTGAAATATTTTGAAGACATGTTGCACAAAAATCAGTACCTGTCAAACCCATACAGCCCCTCAGAACTCATCCGCATTTGCTTAATCAAATTACCTGAAAATTTACGACATATTATTTTGGCAGGACGTTGCAAAGACGACATTGAAGCTTTTCAGGGACTCTTACAAGAATTAGAAATTGACAGTGACAATCGCGGAACGCGAAAACAGGACCACAACAATTACAGGTCACATCCGTCGCAATTCCGCGATGAAAGAAATAATAACTGGACGCGACAAGGCTATTCTCACAACACAAATCGTGACCAAAACAGACACCACCCGTATGACAACCATTGGCAGAGTAGTAATAATTACAGGGAAAGATCACCTCTCCGTGGTAGTGACTATCACAGAGACAATCAGAGAAACAGACAATATGGGAACCAAAATAATTATTATCAAGGGAGACAGAATAACTTTAGACGCAACGGTCCAGCGCGCAGTTACGATTCAGGGAGAAATTCTCCACCACGTGACCGACAGGAAAGAAACTATGGAATCTACCGACATGACGACAGACGATATGATCGTAACGACAGAGCTGAACTGCATCAGAAATGGCGGGATTCAAACAGAGCAGGGCCCTCTCGACAAGGTGAATTTGTAGAAGTTAGGTCTCCAAATCCCAATAACGACGCGCGCCAACAAAGACACAATAGGCAATGACTCATACCACTGGCAGCCACAAGATGTACTTATGAAACTGACGACACAGGTGCCATAGCTTGTAATTACGTAAAAATGGAAGACATTAGGGACATCTTACTCCAGGAACACGACGTAAAACATAACAACATTGCATATCCTGTGATTCACATTACAGTAAATGACGTAAAATTTACTGAAGTACTTGACTCTGGCAGTCCCATTAATTAGTGAAACAGCCTTTAGCAAATGCAACAAATCGAACGATTGTCCTACACTTCCATAAAGTAAGATTAAATTACAAGGTGCAATCTTTGGAAAAAGTGTGGATGTACGCCAACAAACCAACTTAGAATTCTTTTGTCAAAGCCAGAGCTTCTCTATGAACTTTCTTATTGTTCCATTATTGTCGACGGAAATTATATTGGCAGTAGACTTTTTGAATGAATACAAAGCAATCTTAAACTTTCACGATGCTGAAATAAGTTTAGAGAAAGAAGGTAAGTCAATAGCTTTGAAATTTGAAGATTGGCTCTCAAACCATGACGAAGAAATTAATCGGCTTTGCCTTCTGTTAGACAACAGTTCGGAATTTTCGACGGAACTTGACACTAACAACCACTCTGCAAGTAGTGACAGGGATGATATCGACGGCGCATTTGATACTAAAGAGTTAATTCAGAATAAAATTCAAACAATTGAGAATTGTAATGACAGTGATAGGCAAGACCCTTTTGAGATTTTACAAGCACATTCCACAGTTTTTACTCACAAACCAGGAACAATCAAGGGGTTTCAATACCAATTTCGTGTTCGTGAGCATATTAAATTTTGTGTTAGACCATACGCAATTCCAGCACATTATAGGGACCATGTTAGAACAGAAATACAATCTATGCTTGACGAGGGCATTATTGAGCCTGCAGTAAGCTTATACAACAATCCATTATATGTTGTTGAGAAGAAAAATGGATCGATCAAGCTTGTCTTAGATTCGAGACAAATCAATACTATCATCATTCCTGAAACAGACGGGCCGCAAACGTTAGAAGAACTTCTTCAGAATTTTAATGGTGTAAAAGTGTTGTCTTCTATTGATCTCAGATCCAGCTTTTATCAGATCGAACTTCATCCAGAATGTAGAAAATACACAGCTTTCCTTTGTTTCGGCTTTTGTTATCAGTTTCGGAAACTTCCTTTTGGTTTGAACATTTCTTCGGCAGCATTCATTCGCGGGCTAAATTCCATATTACCTGAGTTCTTAAAACGTCACATCACCTTATATGTGGATGATATTCTAATAGCAGAAGCCTCATGGGAACAACATAATCGCATCCTCAACAGTTTGTTACGTATTTTTGCAGAATCTGGAATTACAGTTAACTTGGAAAAGTCTGAATTCGGTAGGTCAAAGGTGAGGTTTTTGGGACATATTATTTCTTCTGAAGGCATCCAGCCGAATCCTGAAAAGTTAGAAGCAATCAGAGCCATTCCAGCTACTGACTAGACGACCTGTCTCATTAAACTCAACAGCGATTTCTGCAACAAAGCGGCCGCTGAAAACGAAATCTCAACTCACTAAAACTGGTTGGTTGGTTTGTGGGGGTTGAAGGGACCAGACTTCACCAAAACTATCTAATGGAATAAGGATGATCGAATAACGTCATCGAAGCCGGACTTTTGATTGCACCGTACAAACGGCACGCTCTATTTATTCTCAGAATACCATTGATCTCTAATGAACTGCCATTCTAATTTAAAAGACTGGAATTTAAAATCAAATTAGCCTACAGTTTTATAATTAACTAAGCACAAGGGTAATCTTTAAAATACTGCGTCTTCAACCTCAAAGACTCCTGCTTCTCTGCCCATCAACTATATGTAGCTTGCTTGCTCTCGCATAGGAAATTCTAAAAAATTATTTGTATATACCCCGGAAAACAAAATGAAAAATGTTGTTTATAAAAAGTATTGTAAATACTTGTTCTTGATTCGAATTCTGGGATATTTTCTTCTTCTTTGGGGAAGGAATTTCGAAAGCCTGTGTTTAGTAACTTTGCTTTAGCAGCACTGTCGCAGATAATATTTCCACTGTTATCGCACAGAAAACGCACTGATTATGTCTTACCGCTAGCGCATTTTACATACGGTACCTCCAGGATATCTTTGGATTTTCTTCCAGCTTTCAGGACAAAATTTCGTTGTGAAAACCATTGTAAGCATCACGAACATTTTTAGGTTAGGCTTTACCGTGACTGTTACTGACATTAAATGAAACAACAAGTTTACTGTTACCAGTCACCTAAAAATGTTCGCATTTAAAGTTAATCTGCCCAGTCAGGCAATCAAGGCTATTTTCGAGTACAAGAACAGTGCAGAAAAGGTCGCAATGACGACACAACACATACACTTCAATAGGAATTGTCTCAAGAAGAACGTCATCCCAAATTATGTCAAGAGTGACATCAAAACAAGCACAACAACTGCGAAGAAAACACTGGAGATCGCACAAAAACTCTGGGTGAAAAATGAACTGAAAGAACTTTATATTAAAAAACAAAAATTCAACACACAGCTTTATAATGCAGAATTACAATTGGGAAAGTTGCTTCATAGATTAGAATATGATTCCATAACCAAAAAAGTCAAGGAGTACACCGAGTTCATCGTACAGAAAACGAAAGCTACACAGAAGAAAAAACTGGCCAATCTTATAAAGCAACAATTACCTCCCAAACCGAACCAAAACAGCCAAAAGAAGCACACATTCTACACACCTTTCCTCAACAACACGAACATAATATTCACTGCAGAAGAAGAGGCACTACTCTGCAAAGGCTTAAAACGCAATGTTCAAGCTTCGCTGGACCAAAAGAACCAAGAGAAGCTCATCACTTGAGTCACACAGATCTCGACCATCGCCTTTAACAAGCAAACCGACAGAATATCAGCCTGCCACAAAATTAACGAAATCATTGAAAAGGAAATTGCAAAACCATTCCCAGCATACAAGAAAAGAGAAGAAGTCCTTACACGTACCATTAAAACTAAATTAAACATGAATAATGCAATAATTGTAAAAGATGACAAGGGCAACACAACTGTTGAAATGGACAGAACAACATACACAGAAAAAACTTTAGACTTCTTCCAAACCAGCAACATAACTGAAATACATAAAGATCCAACAGCCAGAATACAAAAGGAGATTAAACACATTTCAAACAACATTAACTTTCTACTCACCATCCAAGAAGCAAGAAACATTGTAACAATGAGCCCACAAGCACCTTTCCTTAGGTCACGACCTAAGATACACAAAGATGGGACCCCCATCAGGCCCATAGTGAACTGTAGGAACAGCCCAACATTCAAGCTCAATAAAATACTCTTCA
The DNA here is from genome assembly GCF_021461395.2 of Schistocerca americana. Classification (NCBI taxonomy): domain Eukaryota; kingdom Metazoa; phylum Arthropoda; class Insecta; order Orthoptera; family Acrididae; genus Schistocerca; species Schistocerca americana. The sequence goes on along the minus strand of NC_060120.1, from coordinate 653,336,082 downwards.
GAATTCTCAAACAGGCATACACATTCAATAATGGGAGAACACTTAAAAACACAACAGAATTCACACAATATGTCAAAAACATACAAGTACCTGATGGAGCCACACTTACCTCATTCGACATACAAAACCTTTATTCATCTGTGCCAATAGATCCTACACTACAAATAATTAATGCCAACCTACATAAACACAAAAAATTCCCTTCAACTCACATTAAAGAACTAATGGACCTGCTTGAATTCACACTTTCACACAACTATTTTAAATTTAACAATAAAATCTACAAACAAACAAATGGTCTGACAATGGGCTCAAATCTTTCCGGATTGTTAGCAGAAATATTTATAAGTAACCTAGAAGACAAAATCTTGAATTCCAATCACCACCTCCTCAAAAATATCATCTACTACTACAGATATGTAGATGATATCATAATTTTAATCAAAGGCACTAAAGTGAGTTGAATCAGTTTTTCAACAACTCCCATGAAAGCATAAAATTCACAGTTGAACACCAAAAAGATGACAGTATAAATTTCCTAGACCTTACCATTACAATAAAGAATAACAGACATCAGTTTGAAATTTATCGGAAGCCTACCACAACACATACTACAATCCACAACTCCTCTTGCCACCCCGCCGCACACAAAATGGCAGCATACCGGTACATGATTAATAGAGCTATCTAGCTACCACTCTCAGTAGATAAATGTGATCAAGAAATTGAAATAATAAAACAAACAGCTATTGAAAATGGCTATAACAGCTCCATAGTAGACACTCTAAAACACTCAATAATGGCAAAGCAATCACAACACAAAAAACAAAAAGAAAATAACATCTTCCATACAATCCCCTTTCTGGGTAACATTTCATACCAGATTGCTAATGCCTTCAAACGGAAAGGCATAAGCATATCCTTTACAACGGACAACAAGATTGGACAGAAGTTACCCCACAACATCGGCACACGAGACTCACTTCATCACACAGGTGTGTACAAAATTGAACGTTTGGACTGTGACTGCTTCTACATAGGCCAGACAGGCAGATCATTTGAGATAAGGTTCAAGGAACACATGGCAGCACTAAAAAACAAAAAATACCAAACATCAGCAATAGCTACCCACCTACATGAAACAAAACACCATGTTAACAACACAAGTATTAACATCCTACACATCCAACCAAAAGGCAGGAAACTAGACATCCTTGAAACACTCCAAATATACAAACACCAAATGAAACAACCAGAAGCCATCTTAAATGACAAAAATGACAATATTTACAATAGTATCATCTCTGTTTTCAGCAACTGCCTACACTCTTAAAATACACACACACTCATGTGCACACATCCTAATATTTACCATAAATATTGACAGCTGCCAAGAGTACAAGAGATTGACCTCATTCACAGATAATCCATCACACCAACAGCTTGTAACCCTTGTCAGCTTAAAACTGTATGTACATCAACTACTGGCACAAATGTGTATTTATCTGCATACTTTATAACATTAACCAGTGTATCACCCCAACCTTTAGGCAGCTAATATATGCAACATGTAATCTCAAGACTCCTTGCCATGTAAATGTTTGCTCTCATATAATCACTCCTTCCTCTCTCTCTCTCTTTCTCTTTCTCTCTCTCTCTCTTTCTTCTAAGAGTGTCATCTATGTATGATTTTACTGCTGTTGCCAATATGATCATTGTAATTCAATCCTGTAACATTTTACCTAATTGTTATTAGCAAGTATGAAGTTTAAGCCATTTTAACATTTCACCTGATTGCATAAACGAGTACGAATGTTTAGCTGTTTTAACCTTTCAAAATTGGATTTATATACCACCTGAAATACACACACATATATTTGACACCTCAAAACAAACACCTGCAAATGGTTTAAACGATTATTCTGTAATAATGTTGCTACGATGTATTTTCTTTGCACTTTGCGATTATGTCTTCTCTTCTGCTGTATGAACCTTGCACCCAGCTGATTCCAGACGCCATATTTGTTTACAAATGTGGCAGTATACATGTGAAGTGTTACGACAGAAAAAGGAACCTGTGACCACTGGAGGTACTCTAGTTTACTTATTAAAGTTTACCATTAGATATCAGTTTAATTTTTTGTCAAATGTTATCCAAAACCATATTCTGAAATAGTGTCTTGTTTCTCCACTAGGCAGTGCCACAAGTTCCTCCAAAGCCGCAACACAACATACACACATATGTAGTACTAACTAATGTAAATCCACCCGATGATGGAGGTTTAAACCTTCGAAACGCGTCGTGGAAAAAATAAAACGGTGACTGGTAACAGTAAACTTGTTGTTTTATTTAATGTAAGCATCACGCGTTGATTTCCCCGTGTTAAATTTCGAGCTTCTGTAACAGATCGCCAATCTGGAGGATTTTGCGTTCGTTTAAATTTGGCATGCTCCTTTCGTTGTTTCTGCAGTGTTCTGACCTGTTTTGTGTACCAAGGGGGATCAGCTCTGACGTTTGTCAATTTATTTCGTATAAACCTCTCAATTGCTCTCCATACTATTTCTTTGAAGCCAAGTCACCTCTGGTCTACACTTATATTGTTAATTTGGAAGGAGAGAAGACTGCCTTTAAGGAAGGCGTCAATCGAATTTTTCAATTAGTATATTTTTATTTTATTTTTGGAGGGTTTGGGAGTTACGGTATTCAGTCTCGCTACGACAACCATATGTTCACCTACCCTGTATCAGTTTCTACGTTCGTTATTAGTTCGGGACTATTTATTGCTATGAGGTCAAGTGTGTTTTCACAACCGTTTTCTATTCGAGTGGGTTCATGAACTAATTCTCGAAATAATTTTGAGAGAGTATGTTTAGCAAAATTTCGGGTGATGCTTTATGCGTGGCTCCGGCTTTAAACATATATTTTCGCCAACATATGGAGAGTAAATTGAAGTCACCACCAACTATAATTGTATGAATCGAGTATGTAGTTGAAATTAAACTCAATTTTTCTTTGAACCTTTCAGCAATTGTATCATTGGAGTTGGGATGTCGGTAAAAGGATCCAATTATTATTTTATTCCGATTGCCAAGGGTGATCTCTATTCACACTAACTCACAGAAAGTATCTACTTCAATTTCGCTACAAGATAAAATACTTCTAACAGCGATAAACACGCCACCGCCAATTGTATTTAGCCTATCATTTCTGAACATCGTTAGGTACTTCGCAAAAATTTCGGCTGAACTTATCCCCGGCTTTAGCCAGCTTTCAGTGCCTATAGCGATTTGAGCATCAGTGCTTTCTATTAGCGCTTGGAGCTCTGGTAATTTCCCATCACAGCTACGACGATTTACAGCTGTTATACCGATGGTTCCTAGATCTGCATTCTTCTTGTGTTCGACCTGCATCCTTTGAGACTGAAACCCTTAGTATGTTTCCCCGAGACCCTATAGCGTAAAATCCGGCCAGTCCACGCCACACTGCCCCTGCTATCCGTGTAGCAACCTCCTTCGTGTAATGTGCTCCTGACCTATTTAGTGGAACCCGAAACCACGCCAACCTATGGTGCAAGTCAAGGAATCTGCAGCCTGCACGGTCGCAGAACCGTCTTAGCCTCTGATTCAGACCCTCCACTCGTCTCTGTACCAGAAGTCCGCAATCGGTCCTGTCGACTATGCTGAAAATGGTGAGTTTTGCTTTCATCTCACATGTAAGACTGGTAGCCTTTACAACTTATGATAGCCACCATCTGCGATTGGCTGCATTCTGTGCTCTGTATGGCATTTGGAATGACCCGTTCCACGTCTGGAATGAAGTGAGGATACCAACTAACTACGAACTGGCTGCACTGATCAATGCGTCTCACGCGTTTGCATAACTGATAGAGGAGATTTTTCGTAATGGAAACCGATCCCCCGTGTGTGTCTCTCATTGTACTTCATAGCTTGTATGGCAAGTCTTTAACAATATTTGTTAGCATCGCAATTCGTCGAAGTCTTGTTTGCGTCGCTGCGGTGATCAACAGGATTACTGAATTGTCTAAGGTGGGAGACATTCGGCAAAAGACATCGAGTCCTTATCCAGTCCTATATTGAGCTTCGTTTCGGTGACTTCGGTGTAGAAGATAAGCTAAGTAGGAATCTTTTTTCTTCCCTTTCGTAATTCGCAGATTGTAGATTCAGGAGCTACCATCAAGTTTTATACATTTGCGCTATGATCGATGACACTGACGTCTTCTTAAGTAATCCAACACCTCTAATTTTATTTACTTACAGTAAATGTTAACATAGTACTAAAATTTGTGCTTAGTGTACAAACTGCTAATGGCCATAGCTTATGACAGAGTCACGGGCTCGGAATGACAAAGAAGACAGGAAAAGCTTCGGGGTTTCCCACCAGGATAGTATCGCATGGCAAGACTGGCTGTCCTTGCTTTTAATAGTGCGCAATTTTCTCTCATTTATAACACACGACGTCGTTCGATGTATCTGCAGACGCAATTATGTCACAGGAAATGACACGCGTCTTTCACCAATTACAGGTAGCGCGGGGTTGTCTCACAGCGACGACACATACGTCTTCGCGTCCTTACAATTTTCAGCTTAGTCATTATAGGACAGTGCGTTCAAAAGTAGAGCACTCTTAAGAGAAAACGACTAAGTTACAAAAGTTGTTGCAAGTGCACTCGATTATGCGATTCACATAACTGAATACGACATTCCATGTCGTCCAACACATATTGTAACGTTTGTTGTGGAATTTCATCCTTCACTCTCTTTTCACAATTCGTATGTAAGTTCTAAAGCAGTTGCTGGCTGTTTGAGCCGTAGAATTGTGTTGCTAAAACAACGTGTTCAGTTGTTGGACTTCAGGTATGCAATTGCTCAATCTTTGAGTAGCGCCCGTTGTTCACTGTGCCATGAAAGAATGTGATGGTCTGCATAACTTTGAACACTAAACAATCACTTTGTGCATGCAGAGGGGATTCGTGCAGATGACGTGGACTTTTCGTAACTCGAATGCGTGAATTCCACGCCTCCTTAGACCAGAACCAATCATGGAGTAATTCTTCATCTATCGTTACGAACACCGACAGAAATTTGGATGTCTTCCATTGTCTTCGGGTAACAATTCATGAACTGCGTGAATTCTGTTCGATGCATGTTTCACACTTGCGCTACGTCATGGATACTACCAACGAAGGACAATGTTGGCTAGGTGTCGCACAAAATTCGTGGAACTCTCAGAACATGCAGCTTACACGTCGACCAGTTATTCTACTGTTAGGATTTTCGGCCGACTTCTTTTGGCTGCATCTGCCGCATTTCGTGTCTTTTGCAACTCGTTGTGCAGCTGTTCGATGGTGTGGACTCGTATGTGCATCTCATAATACTTTTGTGTGAAGGCATCCTGGGTGTAAGCATAACTGGTGCAAAATGGTTCAAATGGCTCTGAGCACTATGGGACTTAACTTCTGAGGTCATCAGTCCCCTATAACTTAGAACTACTTAAACCTAACTAACCTAAGGACATCACACACATCCATGCCCGGGCAGAATGCGGACCTGCGACCGTAGCGGTTCCAGACTGTAGCATCTAGAACGGCTCGGCCCCCCGGCCGGCTAACTGGTGCATCTAATATACAATAATCACTCTGTAACGTGCAATCTATTTTGTCATAAATTAAGTGATCATACCTGCAGCAAAAAATAAATAAATAAATAAATAAACGTTCTTTCATGAAGTTGCACCCCTTTTCGAACATCGTGCACCAATGTAAAACACGCAGTCGCGCAGATTTGGAAGCGAATTCTCAGACAAGAGTAACTTGATACATACAAAAGTGTGTTGCTAGAGATTCGTTGACAGTCACTTCTAAAGAGGTGAGAGTGTATTTCAAAGCACTCGTTCGTGGTGTACATGAATATTTATTGAAAGGCGTTTTCGAGAACTGTAGCAATGCAAAATCTTTTCTGCAGCAACGAAGAGCAGGAATGGAAGTTAAGAATTTAGACAAGAGAGAAATTAATTTATTTTCATCTCACCTCAGGATGATTCACCACCTAGTTCTACAAATTTTCATCCAATAGAAAGTGAGTCAGTCACAACAGGTGCTAAAACATGCAAGGCTTAAATGAAAGTAAAAGACTGTGCCGCATAAAAGAGGATTTATTTATTTATTGCTTATTTGCCCTGACCAGATGAGGGCGTTAGGGTCCTCTCTTACATCTGAACAGGAACAACCCATACAAAAAATATTACGTAACAGTCACAATAATAATAATTTGTACTATTAATATAAATAATAAGTGGCAATAATAATAATAGTTGTAGTAGTAGCAGCAGTAGTAGTCATAATGATGATAGAATAATGGAGGAACTAAGAATAATATTGATTAGTTATTACTTAAAAAATCGGTGATAATAATCTGTGTTTTTAATAAAAAGTTACAATTGGCACTAATAAAAACACTAATAATAATGATAATAAAATGCGGAGGCATTAAGAATGATATCAATTAGTTTGACCTTGTTTGCTATTAGACGAAGTGGAAGGGATAGGGAAAGAGGAAAAGTTTGAAATGAAAGTGACGTTGGCTGCTAGGAAAGAAGAGAATTTCGACAGAGAACTCTGGAAACAAGAAGAGGGGAGAGTGTTTGGTGAGGGAGAGTTGATGAGTGTGAGCTCCAAGCAGAGATAACTGTTGTTATAGAAGGTGAGCCATTAGCGGTCTTTTGACGTTTGAAAGGATTTTACTTTCTCTAATATTTTGAGGAAGATTGTTCGTAAGTCGGGTTCCTAATGCAGAAAATGTCTCAGAAAACAAGGCAGTGTTGTGTAGTGGTACGGAGAGTATTTTACTTTGTTGAGGACGCGTATTCTGCTATGCTGTTCGGATATTAGTAGAGTAAGAGTTGAAGATAAATTGGAAAGAGTGAAATGATTGAGAAAAAGATATAACAAACACAGCATACGATAATGTATGCAATTATCAGCACGTAGCCACGATAATTTATGAAGTTCCAACATACTCCTGCCTAGGAGTGATATTGTCGAAGAAGCGTACATCACGTATGTATCGCACAAAAGCATTCAACGCTAATTCCAGCCGACGTGAGATCTCACACGAAAGTCCTTGGAGAATTGGATCACCATAATCAAGGATGGGGAGCATCAGTAATTCTAAGAGTTTCTTTTTAGGCACAAGAGGAAAACAATTTTTGTATTTCTGTAGTGAATGAGCTGATGCTGTCACCTTCTTACAGACTGTACTTACGTGTTCGGTCCAGTTGAACTGATGGTTCAGAATTATACTCAAATTCTTTGCAGTAGAAGAAAAGATTATTTCTTTCCTGTTTAGCATCAAGGGCGAAAGAGGTTCTCTGAACTGATATTCTCTGAACTGATATGTAATAAGTCTTCTGTGAGCTTCTAAGATTGCTTGCACTTTAGATGGGGATTTAGACACCAATTTCAATTTGCATGCAAGGAAATCAATACAGCTACAATATGCATGGATGAGTTTGACAGGGAAATTCCAAATGCTTAAGAATCGGAAGTGACAGCGCGCTGCCCTTTCTTCTATTTGGTATACACGCTGCCGTGTCAACAGTGGAATGCCACTCCTATTGGATTGTCCAGATTTCTGAACTCGCGGAAACAAAAACCGTGAAATATTTAACTTATAATGGAAAATATACCGAAAGGATACGTTTATCACCACTTACTGTGACATATTATTACTGTTTAGCATTCCATAATGTCTCATAAAATGGAAAGGAAGATTATTATTTAACGTGAAATGTAGCTCTTACGATTTAAAATGTGCAAGTCGAAGATGCATTAAAATAGTTATTTCGGTTTAGAGAAAGCTTCTTTCCTTTAAGATTTAACTGTAGCCCCACTCTCTGCTTGCATCTGATAATCATTTGAAAAGAAAGTGCATCAAATAACGACCTTTTACATCTCACGTGTAAACTAAGGGCAGAGAGCAGGACTTCTAACTTATTAATGAGGTTTTCAATACATTATTCCACAAATACAGTAGAGAAAAGGGGATGAGATCGCTATATATAAATAGTGAATTACTTATCAACTTACGGTCCAAATGATTTATTAAACGTGGACCAAGCACAGACAAAACAGCTGCATTCACAAAATAATACGTTGGTGTGGTTGACTTTCTTAAGCTAAGACTCAATGAAATACATCAGGGTACCAAATCGAACAGTAATGTAGATGGGTTGGGAAACCAAAGGAAACAGGAATTAGGGAAACGAATCTACTGCTCGTACATCTGCTCATGCCACAACACACCATCATAACTAAATAAACACTTACTATTACCCCTTCCCCCTCCATGAACCATGGACCTTGCCGTTGGTGGGGAGGCTTGCGTGCCTCAGCGATACAGATGGGCGTACCGTAGGTGCAACCACAACGGAAGGGTATCTGTTGAGAGGCCAGACAAACGTGTGGTTCCTGAAGAGGGGCAGCAGCCTTTTCAGTAGTTGCAGGGGCAACAGTCTGGATGATTGACTGATCTGGCCTTGTAAAACTAACCAAAACGGCCTTACTGTGCTGATACTGCGAACGGCTGAAAGCAAGGGGAAACTACAGCTGTAATTTTTCCCGAGGGCATCAGCTTTACTGTATGGTTAAATGATGATGGCGTCCTCTTGGGTAAAATATTCCGGAGGTAAAATAGTCCCCCATTCGGATCTCCGGGCGGGGACTACTCAGGAGGACGTCGTTATCAGGAGAAAGAAAACTGGCATTCTACGGATCGGAGCGTGGAATGTCAGAGCCCTTAATCGGGCAGGTAGGTTAGAAAATTTAAAAAGGGAAATGGATAGGTTGAAGTTAGATATAGTGGGAATTAGTGAAGTTCGGTGGCAGGAGGAACAAGACTTTTGGTCAGGTGAATACAGGGTTATAAATACAAAATCAAACAGGGGTAATGCAGGAGTAGGTTTAATAATGAATAAAAAAATAGGAGTGCGGGTAAGCTACTACAAACAGCATAGTGAACGCATTATTGTGGCCAAGATAGTCACGAAGCCCATGCCTACTACAGCAGTACAAGTTTATATGTCAACTAGCTCTGCAGATGACGAAGAAATTGATGAAATGTATGATGAGATAAAATAAATTATTCAGATAGTGAAGGGATACGAAAATTTAATAGTCATGGGTGACTGGAATTCGATAGTAGGAAAAGGGAGAGTAGGATATGTAGTAGGTGAATATGGATTGGGGCTAAGAAATGAAAGACGAAGCCGCCTGGTAGAATTTTGCACCGAGCATAACTTAATCATAGCAAACACTTAGTTCAAGAATCGTGAAAGAAGGTTGTATACATGGAAGAAGGCTGGAGATACTAGAAGGTATCAGATTATATAGCGGTAAGACAGAGATTTAGGAACCAGATTTTAAATTGTAAGACATTTCCAGGAGCAGATGTGGACTCCAATCACAATCTATTGGTTATGATCTGTAGATTAAAACTGAAGAAACTGCAAAAAGGTAGGAATTTAAGGAGATGGGACCTGGATAAACTGACTAAACCAGAGGTTGTAGGGAGTTTCAAGGAGAGTATAAGGGAACAATTGACAGGAATGGGGGAAAGAAATACAGTAGAAGAAGAATGTGTAGCTTTGAGAGAATGAGCAGTGAAGGCAGCAGAGGATCAAGTAGGTAAAAAGACGAGGTCTAGTAGAAATCCTTGGGTAACAGAAAAATTTTGAATTTAATTGATGAAGGGAGAAAATATAAAAATGCAGTAAATGAAGCAGGCAAAAAGGATTGCAAACGTCTGAAAAATGAGATCCACGGGAAGTGCACAATGGCTAAGCAGGGATGGCAAGAGGACAAATGTAAGGATGTAGAAGCTTATCTCACTAGGGGTACGACGGATACTTCCTTCCTTCCTTCACGCGATCAGGCCCAGAGGACCGCGCGCCACCACAGTTAGAGCTCTCCATCCGTCTCTGTCTTCTGCTATCTGTCTCCAGTTTTCCGTGACTCCCAGCTGCGACAGGTCTTCTCTCACTCCATCGATCCACCTCTTTCTAGGTCTTCCCACTGGTCTGCTGCCTGACGGGATCCAGTCCATTGTGATTTTGGGCCATCTTGTCGCCTCCATTCTAACAACATGTCCAGCCCATTGCAGTCTTTTGCTTCTCATCACTCCCACGATGTTAGGCTCCTTGTACAGCTCTTCTAATTCAGTGTTATGGCGTCTTCTCCATTCTCCAGTAGTCTGATCTCTGACTGGTCCAAATATTTTCCTGAGGACTTTCCTTTCAAATGTTAGCAGTCGCTTAAGGTCTTGTTTTCGAGTGCTCCAGGTTTGAGAACCATAAAGTACTACTGGCATTATTAATGTCTTATACAACCGTAGCTTTAGTTGTTGCGAGACACTTCTACATTTTAATATAGGGTCTAGAGAGTGATAGTATCTGTTTCCCGCCTGTAGTCGTGCTTTTATCTCTGCTTCAGTTGATGTTACTTCTGTAAAAAATGATCCAAGGTATTTGAACTCTTTCACATGTTTATACCTGGTGTTGTTCACAATTAAATCTTGAGAGTTCTGGATCTTTCTTCCTATGGTCATATACTCTGTCTTTTCAGAGCTAATTTGTAGACCGATCCTAGCTGCCAATAACTCCAAGGTCTGGATACTTCTCTTCAGATCTTCTTGTGTGCATGCTAATAGTGCAATGTCGTCTGCATAGGCCAGATATGTAATGTGTTCATTACCAATTTGAATGCCCTTGATGTTTTCTTTGTTGAAATCCCGCATTACCTTCTCAAGTGCCAGGTTGAAGAGGACAGGTGATAGCCCATCTCCTTGGCGTAATCCTGTTACAACTTGGAAGCTTTCTGTCATTTGATTGCCTACCTTAAACTTAAGTTTTGTGTTATTTAGGCATACCTCTACCAGTTTGACCAACTTCTTTGGTATACCAAACTCTGTCATAGTTCTAATCAGGCTAGGTCTATGTATACTGTCGTAAGCCTTCTTGAAGTCTACAAACAGGAGATGTGTCTCTCGTCCGTATTCGTACATTTTTTCACAGACCTGTTTTAGGACAAAAATCTGGTCCGTGGTTGATCGCCCTGCCTGGAAACTTCCTTGGTATTATCCAATTATGTCTGTTGCTATAGGTTTTATTCGTTCTAATAGGCAGTTGGAGAAGATCTTATAACAAGTGTTGAGTAGCGCTATGCCCCTGTAGTTGTCACATACGGATTTGTCTTTCTTTTTATATATGGGGCATATCACAGCTACCTTCCATTCCTCTGGTATTTCATGTTTTACCCAAATTTGCTCGATTAGCTTGTGGATTTTGAAACAGAGGATTTCGTCTCCAGCCTTGAGAAGTTCAGCAGGAATACCGTCCTCACCTGGACTTTTACCATTCTTAAGGATTTTAATCCGGTTCCTTATCTCTTCAATGGTGGGTGGAGGATATTCTGGGTCTACTGTTATAATTCTCTGAAGAATTCCATCCATCTTCTTCCAATTTTTTGATCTTCTGTTAAAATTCTTCCATTGGCATCTTTTATGAATCTGTGTTGATGGTATGTCCCTCCTTTAAAACTTTTCACTTTTCTATAAAGTTCTTTATACCTATTTCCATGAAAGTCTTGTTCAGCTTCCTCCATGATACTTTTAACATATTTTCTCTTTGCTTTCCTCAATGTGGCTTGGGTCTGCCGTCGTGTTTCTTCAAACTTAGAGTTTTCTTCTTCTTGCATATTGCTTTGTATCCACAGTATTTTGGCCCGTTGTCTCTCCCTGATAGCTCCCTCACACTCCTCATTGAACCACACTCTTTTTCCCCTAGTTCGCTTTGGGATTACTTCTTGGGCTGTTTCTTTAATGGTCTCTGCAATCGCCTTCCAGTTCTGATCTACCACAGTATCTCCTTCCTCTTCATTCAAAGCCTCAAAACGGTTTGTTAGTGCTATCTTGAAAGTTCTTCTTATATTATCTTCAGTCAGACTCTCATGGTCACATCGAGTGATTCTTTGCATTCTTTTGTGCTTCCTGGCTCTCCATATTGTTTTCATCCTTCCTCTGACAAGGAAGTGGTCTGATCCACATTCCGCACCTCTTGCCGTTCTAACATTTTGTATCCACTTCTTTATTCTCTTCTCTACAATTAGGTGGTCAATTTGGTTCACTGTTTTCCCATCTGGAGACACCCAGGTTCCTTTATATATTCTATTCCTGTCGAAATCAGTACTACTTATAAACAAGCCTTTTGCAGTCGCATAGCTAACCAGCCTAGTGCCATTATCACTGCTCACATCATGTAAACTGTGCTTTCCGATGGTCCCCATGAAGGCTGCTTCTTTCCCTATTTTCGCATTAAAATCTCCAAGTATAATTTTGTAATGTTCACTTGGTACATTGTCTAAAACCGTTTCTAATTCCTCGTAGAAAATATATTTTTTGATGTCATCGCTTTCTTCGGTTGGGGCATGACAATTTATATATGTGAGTTTGTGTTTTCCCGTGTCTATGGTTAGGAGTGAGATTCTGCGGTTGATTGGTTTAAAATCTATGAGAGTGGTACAGAGTGATTTCTTCACTGCAAAACCAGTTCCTAGTGAGTGGTTTGTTTCTGAGGCTCCATGGAATATGACATAGTTTTCCATTTCTGTAGCTCCGGTTTCTGTCCACCTTGTTTCTTGCAGGGCCAATAGATCAATTTGATACTTATCTGCCTCCCTTACTACACATTTTGCTGCCCCAGGTTGGTATAGGCTTCTGACATTCCAGGTCCCTAGTTGTATTTCCTTCCGTAGTCCTTGTTCTTGCTTAGGTCATTTTACAGAGATCAGTCCTATCTGAGGCTCTTCTGTGATGCTAGTACCGGTGATTATTCTTTCCAGGACGGGTTGGTAGCCCGTCGCCAACCCCCAACCTGGAGGACCAGGATTTTTCATTCGGGGTTTTCTCCCGTAGAAAGATTGGCTTCTCCACGCCTATAGAGGTCTTTCTGACCTTTTGTACATATACCAGGGAATGACAGGAAAAGGAAATGGTGAGGACAGGTTAGGGATAGGAAAGGGGGGCGATAGATCGTTGTGGGACACACTTTGTCTGGCTCCTCCCCTTTGGCCTGTCCGGCATGGGTGACCCTGCTGGTAGCTACGCTACCGCCGGCATAGCCCTCCGGATCCGGAGCACGCAAACCTCCTCGCCCGCACGGACAGCGCTACGTTATGGTGGTGTCCCCTGAGGAGGCCGACGGATACTACCTACAGGAAAATTAGAGACCCTTGGAGAAAAGAGAACCACTTGTATGAATATCAAGAGCTCAGATGGAAACCCAGTTCTAAGCAAAGAAGGGAAAGCAGAAAGGTGGAATGAGTATATAGAGAGTCTATACAAGGGCGATGTACTTGAGGACAATATTATGGAAATGGAAGAGGATGTTGTTGAAGATGAAATGGGAGATATGATAATGCGTCAAGAGTTTGACAGAGCACTGAAAGACCTCAGTCGAAACAAGGCCCCGGGAGTAGACAACATTACATTAGAACTACTGACGGCCTTGCGAGAGCCAGTCCTGACAAAACTCTACCATCTGGTGAGCAAGATGTATAAAACAGGCGAAATACCCTCACACTTCAAGAAGAATATAATAAATTCAATCCCAAAGAAAGCAGGTGTTGACAGATGTGAAAATTACCGAACTATCAGTTTAATAAGTCACGGCTGCAAAATGCTAACGCGAATTCTTCATAGACGAATGGGAAAACTGGTAGAAACCGACCTCGGGGAAGATCAGTTTGGATTCCGCAGAAGTGTTGGAACACATGAGGTAATACTGACCCTATGACTTATCTTAGAAGACAGATTAAGGAAAGGCAAACCTACATTTATAGCAATTGTAGACTTAGAGAAAGCTTTTGACAATGTTGACTGGAATATTCTCTTTCAAATTCTAAAGGTGGCAGGGGTAAAATACAGGGAGCGAAAGGCTATTTACAATTTGTACAGAAAGCAGATGGCAGTTATAAGAGTCGAGGGGCATGAAAAGAAAGCAGCGGTTGGGAAGGGAGTGAGACAGGGTTGTAGCCTCTCCCCGATGTTATTCAATCTGTATATTGAGCAGGCAGTAAAGGAAACAAAAGAAAAATTCGGAGTAGGTATTAAAGTCCATGGAGAAGAAATAAAAATTTTAAGGTTAGCCGATGACATTGTAATTCTGTCAGAGACAGCAAAGGGCTTGGAAGAGCAGTTGAACGCAATGGACAGTGTCTTGAAAGGAGGATATAAGATGAACATCAACTAAAGCAAAACGAGGATCATGGAATGTAGTCCAATTAAGTCGGGTGATGCTGAGGGAATTGGATTAGTAAATGAGGCACTTAAAGTAGTAAAGGAGTTTTGCTATTTGGGGAGCAAAATAACTGACGATGGTCGAAGTGGAGAGGATATAAAATGTAGACTGGCAATGGCAAGGAAAGCGTTTCTGAAAAAGAGAAATTTATTAACATCGAGTATACGTTTAAGTGTCAGGAAGTCGTTTCTTAAAAGCATTTGTATGGAGTGTAGCAATGTGTAGAAGTGAAACATGGACGATAAATAGTGTGGACAAGAAGAGAATAGAAGCTTTCGAAATGTGGTGCTACAGAAGAATGCTGAATATTAGATGGGTAGATCACATAACTAATAAGGAGGTATTGAATAGGATTGGGGAGAAGAGTAGTCTGTGGCACAACTTGAGTAGAAGAAGGGACCGGTTGGTATGACATGTTCTAAGGCATCAAGGGATCACCAATTTAGTATTGGAGGGCAGCATGGAGGGTAAAAATCGTAGAGGGAGACCAAGAGATGAATACACTAAGCAGATCCAGAAGGATGTAGGTTGCAGTAGGTACTGGGAGATGATGAAGCTTGCACAGGATAGAGTAGCATGGAGACCTGCATCAAACCAATCTCAGGACTGTAGACCACAACAACAACAGCAACACTGCTATTACCAAAACTGCCACAAAACACAATGACAGCAGAGAGTATCTTGGCTAGAGACGTGAGATAGAGTGTGGATGATCGCACACGACACAATACATGCAAGAAAGGCCTCACTTACTATTTCGATAAAATTAACAGAAACATACAATACTCACGCGCTGAAAGTGCACACATTTATTTTAGGTTAACAAAGAATGGGTTTCGACTCTGCATTGACCACGAGGCCACTGAATTTCAAGTTACAAGAAACTCATGAATGATCTAAAATTTAGTCTCGCGGCTCTCGTAATTTCGTTTAATAAACTTATCCCACACACTGAGAATGAATCCGCTACGGTATCGGTCTGGGAAGCCACTGCCATTTTGTTCTGTCCTACACATGGTGCTTGGCTCACTTGTACACAAAATATTCTTGTAGAAAAACATAAGAATGATATTAAATGTTCACATGCAATTATTCCCAGGATAACTAGCACGATTACTCCTGACAACCAAACGAACTGAAATAAAATTGATTGAAATTCACACACTAAATAACTCAAATACCTCCATCTGTGGGGTGCTGTACTCACGAGGGTCCAGCAATACTGTCCCCTTTTCGGCTCCCCGTCTCCCGCTTCCGCTACCCTTGTGTAGGAGGATGGAGAGAGGCGACCAAAGATGCTATTGTACCAGCTCTGAGGATCAATCTAAACCTTTATGTCTTTCTTCTTCCCCTAAATCTGTTGGGAAAACGGGAGGAGAAGGCGAAACTACTTTACCAGACAGCTACTGGGTTGTTGTTGTTGTTGTCTTCAGTCCTGAGACTGGTTTGATGCAGCTCTCCATGCTACTCTATCCTGTGCAAGCTTCTTCATCTCCCAGTACCTACGGCAACCTACATCCTTCTGAATCTGCTTAGTGTATTCATCTCTTGGTCTCCCTCTACGATTTTTACCCTCCACGCTGCCCTTCAGTGCTAAATTTCTGATCCCTTGATGCCTCAGAACATGTCCTACCAACCGGTCCCTTCTTCTTGTCAAGTTGTGCCACAAACTACTCTTCTCCCCAATTCTATTCAATACCTCCTCATTAGTTATGTGATCTACCCATCTAATCTTCAGCATTCGTCTGTAGCACCACATTTCGAAAGCTTCTATTCTCTTCTTGTCCACACTATTTATCGTCCATGTTTCACTTCCATACATGGCTACACTCCATACAAATACTTTTAAGAAACGACTTCCTGACACTTAAATCTATACTCGATGTTAACAAATTTCTCTTCTTCAGAAACGCTTTCCTTGCCATTGCCAGTCTACATTTTATATCCTCCCTACTTCGAGCATCGTCAGTTATTTTGCTCCCCAAATAGCAAAACTCCTTTACTACTTTAACTGTCTCATTTCCTAATCTAATTCCCTCAGCATCACCCGACTTAATTCGACTACATTCCATGATCCTCGTTTTGCTTTTGTTGATGTTCATCTTATATCCTCCTTTCAAGACACTGTCCATTCCGTTCAACTGCTCTTCCAAGTCCTTTGCTGTCTCTGACAGAATTACAATGTCATCGGCGAACCTCAACGTTTTTACTTCTTCTCCGTGGACTTTAATACCTACTCCGAATTTTTCTTTTGTTTCCTTTACTGCCTGCTCAATATACAGATTGAATAACATCGGGGAGAGGCTACAACCCTGTCTCACTCCCTTCCCAACCGCTGCTTTCTTTTCATGCCCCTCGACTCTTATAACTGCCATCTGCTTTCTGTACAAATTGTAAATAGCCTTTCGCTCCCTGTATTTTACCCCTGCCACCTTTAGAATTTGAAAGAGAATATTCTAGTCAACATTGTCAAAAGCTTTCTCTAAGTCTACAATTGCTATAAATGTAGGTTTGCCTTTCCTTAATTTGTCTTCTAAGATAAGTCATAGGGTCAGTATTGCCTCATGTGTTCCAACGTTTCTGCGGAATCCAAACTGATCTTCGCCGAGGTCGGCCTCCACCTGTTTTTCCATTCGTCTGTAAAGAATTCGCGTTAGTATTTTGCAGCTGTGACTTATTAAACTGATAGTTCGGTAATTTTCACATCTGTCAACACCTGCTTTCTTTGGGATCGGAATTATTATATTCTTCTTGAAGTCTGAGGGTACTACACCTGTCTCATACATCTTGCTCACCAGATGGTAGAGTTTTGTCAGGACTGGCTCTCGCAAGGCCGTCAGTAGTTCCAATGGAATGATGTCTACTCCCGAGGCCTTGTTTCGACTCAGGTCTTTCAGTGCTCTGTCAAACTCTTCACGGAGTATCGTATCTCCCATTTCATCTTCATCTACATCCTCTTCCATTTCCATAATATTGTCCTCAAGTACATCGCCCTTGTATAGAACCTCTATATACTTCTTCCACATTTCTGCTTTCCCTTCTTTGCTTAGAAATGGGTTTCCATCGAAGCTCTTGATGTTCATGCACCTTTCTCGAAAGGTCTCTTTAATTTTCCTGTAGGCAGTATCTATCTTACCCCTAGTGAGATAAGCCTCTACATCCTTACATGTGTCCTCTTGCCGTCCCTGCTTAGTCATTTTGCACTTCCTGTCGATATCATTTTTGAGACGTTTGTATTCCTTTTTGCCTGCTTCATTTACTGCATTTTTATATTTTCTCCTTTCATCAATTAAATTCAAAATTTTTCTGTCACCCAAGGATTTCTACTAGCCCTCGTCTTTTTACCTACTTGATCCTCTGCTGCCTTCGCCACTTCATCCCTCAAAGCTACCCATTCTTCTTCTACTGTATTTCTTTCCCCCATTCCTGCCATTTGTTCCCTTACGCTCTCCCTGAAACTCTGTACAACCTCTGTGCAAAATTCTACCAGACGGCTTCCTCTTTCATTTCTCTCCCCCAATCCATATTCACGCACTATGTTTCCTTCTCTCCCTTTTCCTACTCTCGAATTCCAGTCACCCATTACTATTAAATTTTCGTCTCCCTTCACTATCTGAATAATTTGTTTTATCTCGTCATACATTTCATCAATTTCTTCATCATCTGCAGAGCTTTTTGGCATATAAACTTGTACTACTGTAGTAGGCGTGGGCTTCGTGTCTATCTTGGCGGCCGGCCGAAGTGGCCGTGCGGTTAAAGGCGCTGCAGTCTGGAACCGCAAGACCGCTACGGTCGCAGGTTCGAATTCTGCCTCGGGCATGGATGTTTGTGATGTCCTTAGGTTAGTTAGGTTTAACTAGTTCTAAGTTCTAGGGGACTAATGACCTTAGCAGTTGAGTCCCATAGTGCTCAGAGCCATTTGAACCGTTTTTTTCTGTCTTGGCCACAATAATGCGTTCACTATTCTGTTGGCAGTAGCTTACCCGCACTCCTATTTTTTTATTCATTATTAAACCTACTCCTGCATTACCCCTATTTGATTTTGTATTTATATCCCTGTATTCACCTGACCAAAAGTCTTGTTCCTCCTGCCACCGAACTTCACTAATTCCCACTATGTCTAACTTTAACCTATCCATTTCCCTTTTTAAATTTTCTAACCTACCTACCCGATTAAGGGATCTGACATTCCACGCTCCGATCAGTAGAACGCCAGTTTTCTTTCTCCTGATAACTACGTCCTCTTGAGTGGTCCCCGCTCGGAGATCCGAATGGGGGACTATTTTACCTCCAGAATATTTTACCCAAGAGGACGCCATCATCATTTAACCACACAGGAAAGCTGCATGCCCCCGGGAAAAATTACGGCTGTAGTTTCCCCTTGCTTTCAGCCGTTCGCAGTACCAGCACAGCAAGGCCATTTTGGTTAGTGTTGCAAGGCCAGATCAGTCAAATATCCAGACTATTGCCGCTGCAACTACTGAAAAGGCTGCTGCCCCTCTTCAGGAACCACACGTTTGCTTGGCCTCTCAACAGATACCCCTCCGTTGTGGTTGCACCTACGGTACGCCCATCTGTATCGTTGAGGCACGCAAGCCTCCCCGCCAACGGCAACGTCCATGGTTCATGGGAGTACTCTCACGAAAACTCACATTTAGTCGTTTCAGTCAAGCACCACAAGTCAAAAAGATGGCACAAGGATGTGGGGGTGATTCAGGTACCCACTTATTTGTAACGTAATAAAGAAAAGACATATCCATGTAAACGACACACTTCCTTCTGAGAGACTAGTAGCACAGAAGCAACAGACATCATTATATAGGCTTGAAACTCTCTCTCTCTCTCTCTCTCTCTCTCTCTCTCTCTGAGAGAGAACTGGTGGATTCCCTCTCAAACGCAAACGTTCCGATGACGAAGAGGTGGATGGAGATGAAACACAAACTCCGATCGTTGAAGGATGTCAGCTACGTCTTATCTGAGGGAACCATCGCTGCATTTGCCTTAAGCGATTCTGGGAAACCAGGGAGATTTAAATGTGGTGGCCAGCCGGGAGTCTGAACCTTTGTCTAGCCGAAGCAAGTTCAGCGTGTTAGCAGTGTGACATCTCTCAAAGACCATAATTCTAATCGCAATCCCGGAGCCATCTCGAAACAATGGGGATACGAGAAGTAGTAACGAAGGGCTATGTAGAAAAAGAAAAAAAGAAGTGAATTTCTTAAGCCAATCACGAAGAGACCAGAGAAGAGCTTTTGTAGGCATTTAACCTAGATGAAAGGATGAACGGTGTGCGCCATACTTTTTATTATTTGAATAAATGTACGGCGACACCATCAAACGCTATCTGAAATCGAAAAGTGGCGTGGGAGATATAAGAAACCTGCATTCAGAAGAAAGGAGTAAAAGTAGATGGTACGTGATCGAAATTACGTTCATTCGTCGAAAGAAAGAATACGGAAAGAGTGAAATTCAAAGCAGAAACGCTTATTTATGGGATCAAAATACTGTACACGTGGATTAAAAAACCTGTAATAACAGTTACTATATACCTGCAATTCTTCCTTCGTCGAAGTCGAAGGACGCAGTGTTTGTATTCAGAACAGAATTTTTTGCGTTGTTTAGTAGAAGTCATCATGATATTTGCATGTATCGATGCTATTTATTTAATCGTGTCTGAGCTACATCTGTAATTAATTAATAGGTAATATATACTAGGTTAGAAATACAAGTAAATAATAGTTATACATTCATATATACATTAATGATCTTCACATATCGTAAGTCGTCATTATTGTCTATAGCAAGGCTCATATCTCTTTCCAGTGTTCGGCACACTTCACTGCAGCGTTGTTGGCCAACCACAGGTCTTGGAAAGGACATGGGGCCAGCAAGGATGGACAGGTCAACAGGTGCACCATCGTTTGTTTTCCTTTACATTGGCACGGCTCTTCTTCGGTGCATCCCCGCTTAAACAGGTTATCCTTTGATCTTCCCATTTGACACCTAAGTCTATTTAGGCTATTCCAGACTCCCCATTCCAATTGTATTCCAGTAGGAAATTTTTCTTTAATTTTCCAACTTTTCAGGCTGCCTTTATCCAATTTCTGTTTCCACATTGATCCTCAAGTTGTAGATTGTATTTCGTTTAGTGGACGTTCAACTTTTATGAAATCTTTCCTAGATTTAAGTCTTGCCACCGCTGGCTGCTGTGCGTACGGGGGATGTCTTCTATCTTCGCACTGCCTGCTTTGTTTGGCCATCGCCAACGTTTGCCGTCTGATCTGTGGGGGGCTATTCCACAAGACATATAAAGGAGATCACGGTTTGTAGGCTTCAGGCATCTCGTAATTAATTTGCATGAGTCTTTCGGTGCTGCATATAGCTTCTGGGTGTGTGTCGATCTTCTCTATACGGGGCATGCATATTCAGCTGGAGCAAAGCACAATGCCAGGGATGATGCGCGTAGAATTTTAGGATTTGCTCCCCAGTGTGAGTTGGTAAGTTTGCGGATTACACATTTCCGTGTATTGACTTTCGCTCTAGTTTTTTCTACATGTTTCTTGTGAGACAATGTTCGATCTAACGTGACTCCAAGATGAAATGGGTTTGGCCAGTGTTTAAGTTTAACTGATTTCCATTCCAATTGTAATTCCCTGTCTGCTTCCTTATTGTTCAGATGAAATAAACAAGTCTGCGTCTTTGCTGGATTCGATCGAAGCTGGTTCTCGTTGTAATATTCAGTTAGTACTTCTAAGGCATCTGTTAGGTTTCTCTCAATCTGTTTGATTGATATGGATTGGCAGGCAGTGGCTACATCATCAGCGTAGATAAAACTTCTTATCATTGGTCCAACTGGTTGGTGAAACGTATGGCTAGGGCCTCCCGTCGGGTAGACCGTTCGCCTGGTGCAGGTCTTTCGATTTGACGCCACTTCGGCGACCTGCGCGTCGATGGGGATGAAATGATGATGATTAGGACAACACAACACCCAGTCGCTGAGCGGAGAAAATCTCCGACCCAGCCGGGAATCGAACCCGGGCCCTTAGGATTGTCAGTCTGTCATTCTGACTACTCAGCTACCGGGGCGGTAATTTGTGGTAAGTTCTAAGGGACCAAACTGCTCAGGTCATCGGTCCCTAGGCTTACGCACTACTTAATCTAATTTAAACTAACTTACGCTAAGGACAACAAACACACCCATGCCCAAAGGAGGACTCGAACCTCTGACGGGGGGAGCTGCGCGAACCGCGGCAAGGCGTCTTAGACCACAGGGCTACCCCGCGCGGCCCCAACTGGTTGGTCATTTGTATACAGATTGACAAGTAAAGGGGACAAAACACTACCTTGTGGGAGCCCATTCTTCTGGTTCCTCCAGCGATTTCTTTGCTCTTGAAATTTCGCATACTATCTTCTATTGGAGATCAGTGATCTCACAACTTCAGTAAGATGGTAGTTTCCCATCATTTTGAAAATTTTTCGCAGGAAGATTTTGCAGTTTATCGTGTCGTATGCTGCTGATAAGTCGACGAACGCCACACCAGTTTTTTCTCCGTTCTCAAAACCGTCCTCTATGCTTTGTGTTAGGCAGAGGACCTGGCCAGTGCAAGACTTACCGGGTCTGAATTCCGCTCGTTGTGGAATGATTTGACTTTCTAGTTGTGGCCCTATTTTATTCAAGATAAGACGTTTATATAGTTTGAAAGGGCAACACAGCAGCGATATTGGACGATAGTTATGGGCATCATGTCTTGGTTTACCTCGCTTTGGGATAGCTACTACCTTGGCCTTCGACCATAGCTTAGGTACCGTCTTGTTAGACCAGCAGAAATTAAAGAATTGTAAGAGCCATTCCTTAGCTATGGGCTCTATGTTCTGTATAAATTCATTAATGCCGTCATCGAGACCCGCGGCCATCCTGGGTTTCAAGGAACTGATAGCAGCTTCCAGTTCTGTTGAAGTGAAGTATGGTTCAGTTGGTATTTCAGCCACTTGTGGCCTCTTATATGAGATGGCAATCTTGCTGTTCCTGGTTGGTTTACCATTCAAAAGGAGCTGATTGGCGATTTGATTAGCTGTCACGGAAACCTGATACTTGGGTGCTGCCGGGTCGCTAGACAATCGTTTTATGAGGTTCCAAGATCTTCTGCTACCATGCTTCATGTCAAGACACTCTAACGTATGTTTCCAGGACTCTTGTCGGTCTTTGCTTACAGTTTCAATCAGTTGATCCCCAAGTTTGATGGTTTCTTCACTGAAAGGGTCCTGGCTGTACTGGTCCAACTATTCGTTATATATTTGTTTCATGTCATTGGAAGCTCCAGGCATGTAGAGTGTTCTGCAGCCTCTGGGTATGCTGAGTCTTGCTGATCTTTTAACAGTTTGGACTTACTTTCCGTAGTTTTCAGAGTTTGATGGTAAATTTACGATTTCTGTATCTAAGGCGTCCGCAGTTACCCCTTTTAAAGTTAAAACGGCTTTTAAAGGGTACTTTTTGTGGCACTATTACTGGTCTGTGTTTGGTCTTTGGGATGAGGTTGAGAACGAATTTATTGCGTGACCCAGACACGGTTTCAGTCCGGAACTGCGCGACTGCTACGGCCGCAGTTTCGAATCCTGCCTCGGGCATGGATGTGTGTGATGTCTTTAGGTTAGTTAGGTTTAAGTAGTTCTAAGTCTAGGGGACTGATGACCTCAGATGTTAAGTCCCATAGTGCTCAGAGCCATTTGAACCATTTGAACCAGACACGGTTTTGAAAACAAATGTCATGTC
The DNA here is from genome assembly GCF_021461395.2 of Schistocerca americana. Lineage (NCBI taxonomy): Eukaryota > Metazoa > Arthropoda > Insecta > Orthoptera > Acrididae > Schistocerca > Schistocerca americana. Next base: position 653,312,947 of record NC_060120.1, on the reverse strand, counting down.
TGGGTTATACCCTCCCTTCCATCGAGCACTATTGATTGACTTTCTGATCATAGAAGAGATCCAGCTCGTGTTCTTGTGCCCAGCTTTCTAGTAATTCTCCGTCCTCATTTGTATCTTGGTAGCCTCACAGGCCACTGTGACAGTTAAAATCTCCCATTATTAGCTGCGGGTGAGAGACACGTTGGCTGAAAACAAACCTATCTCCTGGTGGTTCATATATTGATGACACCGTAATATTTCCGATAGTAACAGATATGATCTCCGTGTTGTCAACGGTGTTAACTTGTATGTTGGATACTTTGATTCCAGGCCGAATAAATAGAGCACTTCCATATTGGTCGTGAGGGCACTCCTTCACCAAGGTCATGCCAGGAATATTTGGAAGGCGTTGTGATAGCCCTCTGTGTGTCTCCTGGAGGGACAGAACGTCGCAGGAATGAAGTTTACATGTGGTGTATTGATGTTAGGAAATGATTAACGCGAGCGATGGATGCATGAAGACCTTTCAGTAGACGAGGTCTCTTGATGCCGTATGAGTGACTCAGTGCTACGGAGTCCGAATTGTCAGACTACCAGATATTACGTTCAAGGGCCGGCCGCGGTGGTCTCGCGGTTCTAGGCGCGCAGTCCGGAATCGCGCGACTGCTACGGTCGCAGGTTCGAATCCTGCCTCGGGCATGGATGTGTGTGATGTCCTTAGGTTAGTTAGGTTTAAGTAGTTCTAAGTTCTAGGGGACTGATGACCACAGCTGTTAAGTCCCATAGTGCTCAGAGCCATTTGAACCATTACGTTCAAGGTCTTTAGCGAATGTAAAGAGCAAAAAAAAAGTAATAGTGCTTTGAATGTGGTTTTTTACTGGAGGAGTTGTCATGTTCCACGTTGACGCTAGGAGCTCTCTCTAATGGGCATAGCACAACAAAACTGGTTCTTGCGGTTAGCTCATCGCGCTCAAGAACGCGTGTGTCAGCATTTTCAGCATAGAATCTGTTCTGTAAACAAGTGTTAGGTGAAGGAATGGAAATCCCCATTATTACTTTGCTCAGAGCGAACTTCGGCTCTTTGCAGTGGTGACGCCGGCCGGTGTGGCCGAGAGGTTCTAAGCGCTACAGTCTGGAACCGCGCGACCGCTACGGTCGCAGGTTCGAATCCTGCCTCGGGCATGGATGTGTGTGATGTCCTTAGGTTAGTTAGGTTTAAGTAGTTTTAAGTTCTAGAGGACTGATAACGTCAGAAGTTAAGTCCCATAGTGCTCAGGGCCATTTTTGAACAATGGTGACTGCCAACGAGGAAGAGGGAGGTGTATTAGTGTATTGACACTTACTTACACTACCATCGCACCCCCCTCAGATTTAGTTATAAGTTGGCACAGTGGATAGGCCTTGAAAAACTGAACACAGATCAATCGAGAAAACAGGAAGAAGTTGTGTGGAACTATGAAAAAAATAACCAAAATATACAAACTGAGTAGTCCATGAGGGACATAGGCAACATCAAGGAGTGTATAAGCTAAGGAGCGCCGTGGTCCCGTGGTTAGCGTGAGAAGCTGCGGAACGAAAGGTCCTTGGTTCAAATCTTCCCTCGGGTGAAGAAGTAACTTTCTTTATTTTCGCGAAGTTATGATCTGTCCTTTCGTTCATTGACGTCTCTGTGCACTGTAATAGGTGCAGTGTCTGCGTTTTGCGACCGCACCGCAAAACCGTGCGATTAGTAGACGAAAGGACGTGCCTCTCCAATGGGAACCGAAAACATTTGATCGCAAGGTCATAGGTCAACCGATTCCTCCACAGGAAAACAAGTCTGATGTATTCTATACGACACTGGTGACGACATGTGCGTCACATGACAGGAATATGTTGTCGACCCACCTAACTTGTACACTTGGCGAATGGGTAAAAAGATTCTTCTACCTTGCTCGATTTAGGTTTTCTTGTGGATGTGATACTCACTCCCAAAAAATGATGAAAACGTAAGAGTTTGTCACATAAAGTGCAACAAATGAATGCAACAGTTTCACAGTTGCACAGTTTTCCCTGTGCTATGTCAAAACATATGTTTTAACGTTTTCATACAACGTCCCCATACTACGGCACAGTTACCTCGCATCGGACGGACGGACGGAGAGATAATAATTTCAGAAAATAAAAAATTAAACTTTTCACTCGGGGGAAGTCTTGAAGCAAGGACCTCACGTTCCGCAGCTGCTCACGCTAACCACGGGACCATGGCGTTCCTCGGCTCAGACTATCCTTGACGTTCCCTATCTTGCGCATGGACTACTCAGTTTGTACATTTTGCTTGTTCTTTACATAGTTCCACACAACTTCTTCCTGTTTTCTCGATTGATCGGTGTTCAGTTTTTCGAGGCCTATCCACTGTGCCAACTTATAATTAAATCTGAGGGGGGGTGCGATGGGGAGGTTCCCTTATTAGCATCATTTTTTTAAGAAACAGATCTAAATAATGCCACTTGTGTAATGGTAGACTTCGAAATATTGCGTTGAAATTTTGCTCTGCAAATGGTTTGATAACCAAGTGGAATACGGCAAAGGTGTGCACACAAACCTATAGTGAAAATACCCTGTAAGACTTGACTCAGTGTTTCTATACATGTTTTGTGGTATGAGCCTCTAAGTGAACAGATAATAAGCAACTTTTGTGCACGGTTAGAAATATCCACATCCACACTATAGTCAAGAAATGAAGCTTATTTATCAAATTTACTGAATTTATTGTTCGGTTTGCTCCGTAAGACGTCCCAGTGGAAGAAAGATGAGAGTCGAACTTTTCAGCTGATTGGCGAACTTTTCTGACAATCAGCTGTGACAGTCTGTGATTACTTTGCTAAATATTTCCAGTTGTAAGAGATCGTCCACAGATGATTGACAGAGTGGCAGAATGGTAACTTCATCTTTGAGGATGCCATCCGACCTTGATCGACCCTTTACATTTGTCATTTAAGACCATTTTTCCCCAACACGGAAATTTTGTGGACTAGGATTGGTGTACAAGATCAGGGTGAGAAGTTCTCTGCTTCGTAGCGAAATCCTGTGTTTCCGATTTAGGTCACTTTAGATCATACACTGTGTCCACAGTTGTTTTAGGCGATGTCCTTAAAGTATAATTATGGAAGGTCTGCAAAATATTCCCATGCATGTACCATAAGGTTTTCACTGGACTCAGACCTTACCACCCACAAATTTCTTTAGACACAGAAACAGGTGACAATCAGAAGAGAAAGAGGGCGACCCTTCCAACACTTCCTACTTAGGATTTCACAACTTTCCTGCTACTGCCAAAGAATTTTTATGGCAGGTGAACTGTTCTTTTGAAAGATCATTTTATTTATACGTCAATTACTACAAAGAAGTACAAGCTGCAGCAACCAGTCACTGTTAATAATGCTATTTATTAAGAATAATAGCGCTGTTACTGGCTTCGAACCAACATGTTTACCGTCAGACGCTTGGTCATGTTTAAAAATACATTTGCATTATTCTACACATGCGATGAGTTTTTTAGTTGTGGCGACAGTTATTTGGGGTGGTTCTCTATAGAAAAAAAGAGATGTAACAGAAAGGCCTATTATATCATATGACACAGGGATTCTCTGTAACTAACTTAGGTCTTTTTTTTCGAAATTGTTAATGTTTTTCAATTCCATTTTAGGTCTAACTATAATGAAGTAAAAATTTTCTTAGTGTTTTTCTCATTAATAAAGATTAATATTAACTGTGTCTGGTTGCTGTTTCCGCTTTTTGTTATAATTATCCCATTCTTTTACACAGCCACGGTCATTCTATGTCCGTTTTTCCACATGAATAATGACTTTTTGTGTTTTTAACTGATGTTCTCCTCTCTTATTCTTTCATCCATTTACGCCAAAGCATTTAGAGATATTCGCTAGTTATTGTTCTACCACTCGCATGGTAATCACGGCGAAAAGTTCTTTTGCTCCCAGCACATGAAACTGCCTTCGTCTTTTTGGTGCACGGCCACGCGATCAGCTCTCTGCTCTGATTGCTGTACTGTTTGTAGCGTGAGGTACTGAAACTATGCCTCGCCCAAGTGATCAAAAAATCGGTCAAATCAGATGGATTCGTTTCATAACAGCCTAAAGTTAAAAATTTAATTTCCACATTACACTTAACTCAGCATTCATTAAATGCAACATCAGTCTTACACTAAACTTTCTCATGGTTAATTTCGTATATGAAATGCGTCGTCCTCTGTTCTTATGATGTCACACCAGTGCCTTCCATTAGCCAATACCATACCGTGCGCTTTAACGGGGTTTTCAGTTTTTGTAATTTTTTTTCGACAAACTGTTCGAAACAAAGACTCTTATGACATCACGGTACCCAATTAATAAACTACACAGCCAATCAATGGCCAATTTTTAATTATATTTGAACATGACCCAGGTTTCGATGCTTCTAAGGATATCTTCTTTTAAGAAGAACAACGAGTTATCTAAAAACTTTTTTTGACAATAACACCAGAAATCTTGCTCCCAGTGGAACACACAAAATGATTATAAACCCTAAACGTAAAAACAACTGTTGCTTACTTGAATTACATTAGGTGAAACACGTTACATTCATCAGAAGCTGAGGTGCTCACGTCAATTACGGATATGATCATTAAAATTTTAAGATTAGAGACAGGTATAGCTATTGAACAGGCAGACGTCAGACTGAGCACGTAGCAACTAGCTGTAGTGCTTATTTAGATTAGCTGATGCCGTAAATATACGCCACGTTATGTAACAGTCGATTTTTCCTGCAGCGAAATGCCGTCGTAACATATAAAACACTAATACAAGTTGCTACCAAATTTGAATAGTATAACAGCAATGTAGCGAAATCGGATGATATTAAAAGCAGTAAAAATTACTGCATAATGTAAAACTCGACAATCTGAAACACTTTTTCACAGTATTAAGCGATAAGGAAAAAACTATATAGCATGAAGACGTAATCAGACGGTTTCTCTAGTGAAAATGTTGAAAAATACGAGTATAAAAATTTTTAAGCTTTGAAAACGACGTTACAGGAAGTAGCGAACAGTGACCTCTTGTAAGAAAGTGAAAATAAACAACGAGTCAGCTATGATGATAAACAATGTACCGTGGCAGGAAACTACAAGGTCGTCAGCAACGGCCTGAAACCGTTAAAAAGGCTGTCTCCCTCCTACAGCTGTTCGTTTCAGAGGAGGCCGTCTTTCCTTATCAAGTGTCTGAAAAATTTAATTGCTTCGGTACATCCAACCCTCACCCCTTAACTTCTTGCCGGCCGCTGTGGTCTAGCTGTTCTAGGCGCGCAGTCCGGAACCGCGCGACTGCTACGGTCGCAAGTTCGAATCCTGCCTCGGGCATGGGTGTGTGTGATGTCCTTAAGTTAGTTAGGTTTAAGTTGTTCTAAGTTCTAGGGGACTGATGACCACAGATTTTAAGTCCCATAGTGCTCAGAACCATTTGAACCTTAACTTCTTTATGCACAATCTCTATTTCTTCTTCTCTTCTCGAATTATGCTCTGACGTTAATGACTGTTCTGCGATCTTAGAATTATGGATATTGGTCACTTTTTTACAGAACAGGTCTTCTTTATGTGTAACATCGAAAACCCTCCCCATCTGTCCGAAGTAAAATACTGGACATGCAGCCCACGTAACTTTACAGACGTCGTTTATGGTTTTAATGTTGTCCGTTAAGTATATTTGTAGACTGTTGTCAGTAGAGAGCGCTGCAATACAACCATATTCGTAAACCAGCAAACGTCTAATCCTGTACGAGATGTTGTCTATGAAAGCGCTGAAATTTGCACTGATCAGCTAGAGCATTATGACCACCGACCTCCTATCGATATAAACACGTCCAGGCGGTAGCAGCGTCACCTGACGAGGAATGACTGCTAATTAGGTACACACATAGCGCATGTATTATCAGTGAGCGTGCTATCAGTGTGTAGAATGAGGAAGGCGAGCGCTCTATCTGAGTTTGACCGAGGGCAGATCGTGGTGGCCCAAAGGCTCGGCATGAGCATTTCGAAAACTGCATGACTTGTAGGGTGTTCGAGGAGTGCTGTGGTGTCTTCAACACGTGGCGAGACCAAAGTGAAATCACCTCCTGAAAACGTATTTGGTTGCATGGCCACCCCTCATTCTTGGTGTCGGGCGTCGTAAGCTAGGCATACTGGTAAAAGAGGACAGGCCACGAACTGTGACGGAACCAACATCAGACTACAGAGTACAAGTTTGTCTGAACACATAGTGCACCGAACACTCCCAATGATGGGCCTCCGCAGCCAATGTTAACACCACGACATCGGTAACTGCGACCGAAGGGTGGGGGGTGGGGGGGGGGGGGACGCGGGAAGCCGTCGTCTTTCAGGGGAACAGCTCATTTACAGCTGTCCTGCGGGACGAAGACAAGCTGGCGGCGGCTCCATTATGCCCAGGGGAACATTCAAGTGGCCATCGATGAGCCCAGTGGAGCTTGTGCAAGGCATCATGACGGCCAAGAGTATCGTGCACTGGTCGCAGATCACGTACACTCCTTCTTGACGCTCATGTTTCCCGATGGCAGTGGCATTTTTCAACAAGATAAGGCGCCATATCACAAGGCCAGGAGTGTGGTGGAGTGGTTCGAGGAACACAGTGGCGGCTTCCAAATGATGGACTGGCTTCCCTAGCTCACCAGATCTGAACTCGATCGAATATATCTGGGATGCGACCGAACGCCACGTCAGGGGTCTTGCCCCCGCCCCACCCTCCCTGGAATTTATGGGAATTGCATAACTTCCTCCAGCGACCTACTAAGGCCTCATTGCTTCCATGCCATGAAGTGTCGTCGCTGTTATCCTGGCCAATATTGGACATACCGGCTATTGGGTAGGTGTTCATAATGTTCTTGCTGATCAGTGTACGTTGTAAAGTTACGCGAGCAAGCCAAGCCGGCCGGAACCGGTGCCAGGTATGATGAATTTTTGCGTGGCTGAACGCAAGCGTGTCCAGTTCCCAGGGCGTGCAGCGGCCATCCCGCCTAGGTGACCGGTTAGGGCCAGCCAGGTGCAAAGACGGGCAATGTGGCCAGAAACAGGGTAAATCCCAGTATGTGGAATTTTGACGAGGGAGCGTTGCTTAAGAGGACAGACGATGCTACAAGAAATGGCAAAATATCAGACAAGCTGAAAGATGGATTTTTACATCTATTTAATAACTCACAGTCAAGTATTAAAGCAAATCTGAATACATCTGCAGTTTCAAAAAAATGACGTCCATCCAGTGGCAGAACAATATTTTCAATATCTTTGAAACTACCGAAGTTAACATATCACACTAAATAAATATTTTCACAATGAACCTTTGAATCAACAAATTTTAAACGGTTAATACGATTTCAGCATACGATATCTCAGATGATGGCATTGCACTATAGCTATCGTCTCGGAAAGCTACATATGTGACTGTTTTATTTCCTGATTTATTACGTTTTTTTATATATTTTCATTACGCAAATGTTTGTCACAACATCGTGTCCTCCACAATTACGCAGCAAGTGAATACAGCATTAATACCTCGTATTTTGTGCATTTATTTAATGAACAGTTTACTGTTTCGCCAGTAACCGTATTTAAATATTAATTACTGCTTCCAATACATAATCATAGTAATTTAGGAAGTCGTCAGTCACATGTGTTACCAGACGCCACCTTTGTAAAAGAGTACCAAAATACACTTCTGACAATCAGGACTGTTTAAACCATATTTAACGATAATCTGAGGTCATTAAGAGTGAGCGCAGTTGTGCAGAGTACTGGCTTATTCATGTATGTATTAACATTTATTTATATTTATTGTGAATGATCTGAAAGTGATTGAATGTTTATAACATTTAAATAATATTGTTATAATATATTAGTTTAGTCTGGAAAGTGGTCAAGTTGAGTCAAATGATATCTACAGAATGTAAGAAGGATGTATTATTGGCGGGGTCAGCCTTTAGCCAATGGAAACACAGACAGTAGCGGAACACTAAGGGAATAAAGTGGAGACAGACTTTTTCGGGTGAAGAGCTCAAGGGAGCTAATGTGGGGACTTTTACATTTGTGCTTGAAGAACAGACCAGCCTGTGGTAACGAGTGGTATTCGATCATGTAGGTGATTGATTCAGGGTGGTGAACGGCCGCTACCATGCTGTAACTTCTGTAGGGAATATATATTTCGAGAGAACTGAATGTTCATGTGTAGGAGACTAACTTTTGCCTCTTGTGTTATGGAACTGAGGATAGACAGATTATGAGTTACTATTTTTGGTATCACGTGTGATGATTTGTAGATCATCGTGTTGAACTCCAAACTGTTTTGAGGTGGTGAATATTTCGTGTATTGTGATTATGAAATGGACTTAGTTTTCGAGTTTCATTGACGACTACTCAGTTTGGGGATTTTGCTATTACTCTCGTAACACCCTCAACGTAACTTTATTGTGTTTGATGAGGATATCTTCTATCCACATTTTTACTGAATATAATAGAAGCACTTCCTCTTTCAGATGTCCTTTCTTGCATAAATATTCTCTGTCATCTACATTAATTAGAGACTTTGTTTATTTAACTTTTATTTTGTATTTCTGTATATCTTATTAAGTCTCAATTGTAGCCAATGCGTAGACTATTTGACTGCAGCTACAGGTCATTATTTGCAGCGAATTAGCTGCAAGGCGTAAAAGCAGACACGCATGCCTCGACCCTATGACTATGTCGAGTTGTTTTTTTTAAAAAGAGCCCTGCGTAACTCAAGTACCTGAAGTACGAGTAACCACAGATGAAGATGCAGCTGTTTTGCTCATATGGCATGCTGTTTACGAGATCAACTCAACTGTTAGGTACAGTCGCAACCTTTACTTTCACGTTTCCTGTTTTTTACAGTCGTCTCAAATGATAACTATTTATAATTTTCTTCTCAAATATTTTTTCTTCTGTGCATGGATCGCACCCGTTGTTAGACGCTACAGTTTTAACTATATTCATCTCTTTCTCTATTTTTCCGGAGATAAAGTGTCACTATAGAACGATTTTTCGCTGAGTAGAAAAAGATCATTTTGAGGGTCTGGGGATGCGATGGGTCAAATGGTATAATTCGATCTGTACTGGTTGGTAAGCTGGAAAGCTGTATCAACGGCCAGAAGGCCTTGCGATGGGTAATCCGTTAGCAGGCGATCTGGCCGATATTTTTATAAACATGTCACAAGAATTTTTTTGTAAATCATACACCTATAAAAACTAGGAATTCAATTCTGTTAGAGGTATTTTTATGATATATTAGTTGTATATAATGGGGCGAGAGATGAAGCTGATGAGCCCTTTGGAGCCGGCCGTTGTGACCGAGCGGTTCTAGGCACTTCAGTCCGGAACCGCACGACTGCTACGGTCGCAGGTTCGAATCCTGCCTCGGGCATGGATGCGTGTGATGTCTTTAGGTTAGTTCAGTTTAAGTAGTTCTAAGTTCTAGGTGACTGATGACCTCAGATGTTAAGTCCCATAGTACTCAGAGCCATTTGAACCATTTTCGAACCATTTTGAAGCTCTTTGGAATATTCAATTGCCTTCAAGAAAACATTAAATTTACTTGTGAGCTGCAAAGTAAAAATCGCGAACTGATTTCTTTAGACTCAGGCTCGTGGTTACAGGTGACAGAAAGGTTTCGATATCTTCCGGAAACCGACCTGTTCGTATCACGTTTCATTTGACTCAACGTGCCACTAGTCCTACAATATGATCTTTCTTCACTCAGCCTAAAATCTTGCTATAGTAACACCCTCTCCTCTGGTAAAAAAAGAGATGAATATAATTAAAACTGTAACTAGCAATAACGGATACGATCCATCTATAGTGAAAAAAAGATTTGAGAAGAAAACTGACGAGACTGCAAAAGCGGAAAAAGTGAAAACGTTAAATTATATTTCAGTACTTTCATAGGCAATACTTCGTATAGGATTAGATCTTTGCTGGTCAATAAATATGGCTGCAAAGTAGCATTCTTTACCGACAACAGCCTACAGAAATACTTAACGCATAATGTTAAAAACATAAAAGACCCCAAAATATGCGCCGGCCGAAGTGGCCGTGCGGTTAAAGGCGCTGCAGTCTGGAACCGCAAGACCGCTACGGTCGCAGGTTCGAATCCTGCCTCGGGCATGGATGTTTGTGATGTCCTTAGGTTAGTTAGGTTTAACTAGTTCTAAGTTCTAGGGGACTAATGACCTCAGCAGTTGAGTCCCATAGTGCTCAGAGCCATTTGAACCCAAAATATGCAGTAAGGGTGTCTGAAATTACATGCGGTGCATGTCCAATACTTTATATGGGATAAAAGTGGATGGTTTCCAATGTTAGATATAAAAAACACCTGCTGGGTAAAAAAGATACTGATATCCATAATTCTAAGTTCGCATAACACTCATTAACGTCAGGCCATAATTCGAGAAGCGTAGAAGAAATCGAGATATCGTGTAAAGAAATAAAGGAGTGAGGGTTGGATGTACCGGAGGAATTAGATCTTTTAAGACACCTGATACCGAAAGATGGCCACCTCTTAAATGAATAGGGAAATATAGGCTTTTTTAACGGTTTTATGCTCGCGACTGTATAATTTATTGCCGGGATACCTTGTTTATCAAAATCACATTGGGGAGGCGGGAAAATAATCATACTTTCGTTATGTCTTTATGGGAAGACACTTAATTGTCTGTGCGTGCTTTACACCTACCTTCGCCATTCACAAGAGCCGGAAAACTATTTTTGCTGTCAGCCAGAAAGTGATGGAGAACATACTGACCATAATTGCCAATGTGCAAGTCCAAGTTACCCTTTGTGCTTACTGAAAGAAAATATTCCTACTAGCTGTTGACTCAGAAGTATCAACAACTATGACTATAGATAAAAGTTCTGAGTTTAAACTGATATATTCTACAAAAGTTCTCATGGACAAACGTAAGTCTTTTTGCTTTATTGTAATTTGGACATCCCATACAAGGTGGGCTGGCAGCGGAACAGTGTACTCCGCTCTTCAGCCATAAGCAGTACAATAAAAAAGAAAGGGAGACAGACAAGTAACAGAATGGCGGTTTAAAAAACAGGAGATACAATAGTTAAAAACAAAAAACAAAAAAAAAAAAAAACATGAAGCCGTTCACACTTGACGAAACAAACAAGAAAAACCGTCGGCACTGGGCACAAACACTGACGAGGTAGATGACACACGTGAACGAAGGAGCGTGGACGGCGAAAAACACTGAGGCACAGACACGACGGCACAGACACTAAACCGAGGGCGATGATCTCCGGCGCGCGAAAGTTCACGATGCGTGTGCGAGTCCGGGGACCTGCCAAGAGAGGAGGAGGAGGAGGAGGGGGAGTGGGAAAGCGAGAGGGGAGAGCAGGGACGCCACGGGCAGGGGAAAGAGGGGGGAGAGAGGAAGGGGGAGGGGAAGCCCGGAAGAAGAGGGGTGGAGGGAGGGGACGGGGGAAAAGGAAAGAGAAGGGAAGGGAAGAGAAAGGAGGGAGGGTGCCGAAGGGAAAGGACACCAGGAGGGAGGGGGGGCAGGGTCAAAGTTGATAGGAGGGGTAGATGGAGGGGACGAGGACATCATCAGGGAGAGGGAGCTGGCGGAAACCACCTTGGGAGAGGGTAAGGAGGGTGGAGAGATGGAGACCGGGTGGGACATGGGAGTACAGGCGCGGCAGCGGGCGGGGGTGGGAGAGGATCGGGGAGACGAGCGGGTGAGGAGGATCGAGTTTACGGGAGGTGTATAGGATTCGTATCCTTTCGAGGAAGAGGAGGAGGTGGGGGAAGGGGATAAGGTCATACAGGATCCGCGTGGGGGAAGGGAGACGGATGCGATAGGCAAGGCGGAGAGCATGGCGTTCAAGGATTTGGAGGGATTTATAAAAGGAAGGGGGGGCGGAGATCCAGGCGGGATGGGCGTAACAGAGGATAGGGCGGATGAGGGACTTATAGGTGTGGAGGATGGTGGAGGGGTCCAGACCCCACGTTCGGCCGGAAAGGAGCTTGAGGAGACGGAGTCGGGAACGTGCCTTGGCTTGGATTGTCTGGAGATGGGGAGTCCAGGAGAGGCGACAAACGTAAGTCTTAGTACTGTAACTTTTATCCCTGTCGGGAACAGCAGTATTAACAGTTCAGAGGCGACCTCTACGGGAGGTTCCAAGTAAAATGATCTATCGCCTCAATTTCTAATCACCAAAAGTTAATCGCTCGTCTTAAAAGTGGAAATAGTCTCGCCACTTGCCGCGCGGTTTTGTCAACACAACGGGCGGCACGCAAATGGTTACTTCCGTGAAATCTAAGCGATCCAGGGCGGTGTACAGCCCCCGCGAGTTCACTACCTACTTTTACTGAAAACGTGTTCAGCCCTTCCCAGCTCTGACGTCATCCGAGGCGTAGCGCATGCAGGCGTTTGACTGACGCCAACAGATTGATATCTCAGTGCGAAATCTCTCATTCCACTGTCTGGGTGTATTTGTAAAGGGGCGCAGCTGACCGCCAAATGGAATATCTGCTATCAACTGCCCTAGGCAGAAGGAGCAGTATGTAAATGGCTCTTTCTCGGACATGTATTAATTAATAGTTCTGATATCTAACAATTTACAGTCTTCTTAATTTTCATAGAAATAGAGATAAGTCTGATTTAGTTACTGAAAAAGTTATAGCTCTCCTGATTTTAAACTTTGTTGACTAGAATTTTTAGAACGGAACCGACAGTAGAACGTGACCTCTGAACTGCCTTTTTAAGATTCTTTGTAGTTATTGTTATTTACAATACAGTCTCGAAACTTGGTACAGCTGTTTTATTGCATGAATGTAATCGAGTGCTGTAATTCGAACTTTCTATTACAAATACAAATGATACTTAATCTACCATGAAAAGGACATTTTCGCTGCAAATTTGTTTTTTAGTAAATAACTTGAAAAGTAACAGTGGTAGCTTATTGATGTCAAATATTTAATGCTTTTACATAAAACTGAGGCTACATACGAATTTTCGTCTTCCGGAGTCTAATCTTTAGCCGCTTGAGTTTTTCGTAAAAACGCCAGTTTTTATCAAAATATTGATCTGATCAAGTTGAGACATGTAACTTAATTGTGACATACATTTGTATAGTCTGAGCAATTTTTTGTTTTTTATTTTTATTACTCAGCGTCACTTATTTTTTCATAAGATCGTACAGTTGCATAACATATTGAAAAGATAATTAAATCGACACTCTAGCTGAAAACAGGCGTTGATGTACATCATTGGAGACATGTTGAAAATGTGTGCCCCGATCGGGATTCGAACCGGGGTGTCAACATGTCTACAATGATGTATATAAACCCCTGTTTGCAGCTAGGGTGTCGATTTAATTATCATTTCATTCTAGAGAAGCTGCACGATCATCAATAGTATCTGGTTCTTTCGGGAACAGGTACTACCTTCACATATAGCCTAACATATTCATTTGATCATTCTGGGACTTTACAATGTTAACAACAATATACTTAAGCAGACACTGATGAAGAATAGAAACGTTAGTTAAATCCTTAATTTCACTTTTAAATTACGGTGCAATCCTTTGCACGTTAAGCACAGGCGTGGCGCTGTAGTAGTGAACTGGGGTTAGTCGCAGCACACTCTCTCGCCTCTGTGCCTTAATGGTACAGCGCTTATTTCGCCTCAACTTTCTCTTCAGAACCGTTGCTTACCTCGCGTACATCTGGTAATACCGTCCTTTATTTTCAGGAGATGGCACTGTTTCTTTGATAATCTAGTTTATCACGAGAGGGCACTTCCTGTATCGTCGTTTTCAAAGCTTAAAGTTTTTACATTTTTCAACATTTTCACTAAAGAATAAGCCTACTTATGCCTTCACTCTATCCAGTTTTATTCCATAACTGTGAAAAAGTGTAGGAGAGTTTCTAATTTACTACATATCACTATTTCAATTTGGTAGCAAATTATAGTACTATATTGTGTGTTACGACGGCATGTCGCTGCAGGAACAGTTGAATATTGTATAACTGAGCGTATATTAACGGCATCATTCTGCAACATACTAGTCTACATAAGCTCTACAGCTAGTTGCTAAGAGCTCAGTTTGACGTTTGTCTGTTCAACAGCCATCTGTCTTTAATTTTACAGTTTTAATGGATTTTAATCATACTGTCTGCATGTGACTCGAGCGCCTCAGATCGTCATGGATGTAACATGTTTTACGTAATGTAATCCAAGTAAGTAATAGTTTTTATTTTCCATTCATAAATTGTAATCATTTTGTATTTGTAGTTGGGAGCAAGATGTCAGTTGTTAGATAACTCGTTCTTCTGCAGAAGATATCCGTAGCAGTCTCGAAACTTGGGTCAAATTTAATATAAATAAAAATCGGCAACTGACTGTGTGCTCAATTGGAAACTTACAGTTGCTGCTAACATAACAGTTATGGTCAAGATTGTGACAAAGTATTTTAGTTTATCCATTTTATCGAAAACCATAAAATGGTTCAAATGGCTCTGAGCACTATGCGACTTAACTTCTGAGGTCATCAGACGCCTAGAACTTAGAACTAATTAACCCTAACTAACCTAAGGACATCACACACATCCATGCCCGAGGCAGGATTCGAACCTGTGACCGTAGCGGTCACGCGGTTCCAGACTGAAGCGCCTAGAACCGCACGGCCACACAGACCGACGAAAAACCGTACAATACAAATACTTTATTAAGTCATAAACAAAACTATTCTGCAGGTCACGTTGACACTTGATTTACTTTACTGACCCATATGCACGAACGGAATCGAAATATACACTCCTGGAAATGGAAAAAAGAACACATTGACACCGGTGTGTCAGACCCACCATACTTGCTCCGGACACTGCGAGAGGGCTGTACAAGCAATGATCACACGCACGGCACAGCGGACACACCAGGAACCGCGGTGTTGGCCGTCGAATGGCGCTAGCTGCGCAGCATTTGTGCACCGCCGCCGTCAGTGTCAGCCAGTTTGCCGTGGCATACGGAGCTCCATCGCAGTCTTTAACACTGGTAGCATGCCGCGACAGCGTGGACGTGAACCGTATGTGCAGTTGACGGACTTTGAGCGAGGGCGTATAGTGGGCATGCGGGAGGCCGGGTGGACGTACCGCCGAATTGCTCAACACGTGGGGCGTGAGGTCTCCACAGTACATCGATGTTGTCGCCAGTGGTCGGCGGAAGGTGCACGTGCCCGTCGACCTGGGACCGGACCGCAGCGACGCACGGATGCACTCCAAGACCGTAGGATCCTACGCAGTGCCGTAGGGGACCGCACCGCCACTTCCCAGCAAATTAGGGACACTGTTGCTCCTGGGGTATCGGCGAGGACCATTCGCAACCGTCTCCATGAAGCTGGGCTACGGTCCCGCACACCGTTAGGCCGTCTTCCGCTCACGCCCCAACATCGTGCAGCCCGCCTCCAGTGGTGTCGCGACAGGCGTGAATGGAAGGACGAATGGAGACGTGTCGTCTTCAGCGATGAGAGTCGCTTCTGCCTTGGTGCCAATGATGGTCGTATGCGTGTTTGGCGCCGTGCAGGTGAGCGCCACAATCAGGACTGCATACGACCGAGGCACACAGGGCCAACACCCGGCATCATGGTGTGGGGAGCGATCTCCTACACTGGCCGTACACCACTGGTGATCGTCGAGGGGACACTGAATAGTGCACGGTACATCCAAACCGTCATCGAACCCATCGTTCTACCATTCCTAGACCGGCAAGGGAACTTGCTTTTCCAACAGGACAATGCACGTCCGCATGTATCCCGTGCCACCCAACGTGCTCTAGAAGGTGTAGGTCAACTACCCTGGCCAGCAAGATCTCCGGATCTGTCCCCCATTGAGCATGTTTGGGACTGGATGAAGCGTCGTCTCACGCGGTCTGCACGTCCAGCACGAACGCTGGTCCAACTGAGGCGCCAGGTGGAAATGGCATGGCAAGCCGTTCCACAGGACTACATCCAGCATCTCTACGATCGTCTCCATGGGAGAATAGCAGCCTGCATTGCTGCGAAAGGTGGATATACACTGTACTAGTGCCGACATTGTGCATGCTCTGTTGCCTGTGTCTATGTGCCTGTGGTTCTGTCAGTGTGATCATGTGATGTATCTGACCCCAGGAATGTGTCAATAAAGTTTCCCCTTCCTGGGACAATGAATTCACGGTGTTCTTATTTCAATTTCCAGGAGTGTATTTGCGTTGATATGTGGCCCTTATTGTGTGCTAGGCCGCGAACCCAGCAATGTGCCTCTTATTTCATATCACGAGATTTATTATGCGCGAAGATCTATTAGGCATTATGAAAGAACACATTAAAGTGAAGAACGTTTCTTATTTGAGGGTATCACACATCTTAATAGATGAGCAGATGGGTAGATCGTGTCTCACGACACAAATAAATGTTCAATAATGACAAAAGTAGTTCACTCGATGTATTAATAACATTGTTACAGGCAAAAATTGATGAATTATTAATACGACATCCCAATGGAGTTACAAAACAAGTCGGTCTGCCGGCCGTTGTGATCGAGCGGTTCTCGGCGCTTCAGTCTGGAACCGAGCGACCGCTACGGTCGCAGGTTCGAATCCTGCCTCGGGCACGGATGTGTGTGATGTCCTTAGGTTAGTTAGGTTTAAGTAGTTGTAAGTTCTAGGGGACTGATGACCTCAGATATTAAGTCCCATAGTGCTCAGAGCCATTTGAGCCAAGTCGGTCTTTCGAAACGAGATAGTGCTAGTCGCAGTCCGAATAGTAAATGGTGACTGTGTGTTCTTTCGTTGGTAAATGTGCTGTACCGTCTGATGATCTAGTGCGTGCCATTAATTGTAAGGCAGTGCACGTGGAACAAAAAATGGTTCAAATGGCTCTGAGCACTACGCGACTTAACTTCTGAGGACATAAGCCCCCTAGAACTTAGAACTAATTAAACCTAACCAACCTAAGGACATCACACACATCCATGCCCGAGGCAGGATTCGAACCTGCCACCGTAGCGGTCGCTCGGCTCCAGACTGTAGCGCCTAGAACCGCACGGCCACTCCGGCCGGCGTACGTGGAACAACGTCAACGTTCAGTTTCTGAGATACTTTTAACAACCGCCCCAATAGAGAGACGCCACGGTTAGTTATTTCATCACAACAATAACACCAGAAAAGCAACTGGACTGTGTCAAATAGTAAGGCTAGTACAGCGATGATCTGGATATAAAGATCTTGTGCAAGGGTGCGCCACTGAATTTGTCAAGTCAGTGGATAACACTTGTGAAATATATTCAAGTGAGTGGTTTCGAGGGTTGAAAAGATGCACTGAGCGTAACATTAATCCTCTGAAACAGTACATTTACGTGCCACTGTCTTTCACAGTGTCTAAATATAGTACTACCACATGGCACAAACAATATGTTTTCTGATTATCAGTTCAGTCAAAGGAGTATACGGAATACAACTAGGAAACGTACTAAGAACAAAGGCGCTTAGTTAGATCAATAGGCTGGAAAATGCTTCGTGAGCAAGGACAGTCGGAACTAGTACGCAACTTTCTTACGGTGACAGCAGCATTCTAGATTCAATCGAACCGCGACTCCGAAAACCGGTTGTAAATGATATTCATCCTGGAAATACTCAGACGCAACGGAAAGATACCTGTATGGAGTCCAGAAGCTGTAAGCATGTTCAGCTTGAGGCGATTTTTATCATTGAAAGGTCATTTTCTGCGTCAGTGTTTGCTTTCACAATGAATATTATTTGAAATATTCCGATATTCCGGCTCGGTGATGTTACGTCATCATCAGTTGGCTTCACTTTACTTTACATAACAGCACATGTTATTGTTCATATCACGGTCTGTCTTGCGCAGTACAGATGATATTTTAAAACAGTTCGGCATCTGCAGTATTTATGCTTTACATGTTGTCAAAACTCTATGAACTACATTCGCAATATACGCTATATCAGCGTTTGCGAAGACCATAATACGCGCTCGTAACTAAACAAAATCTGATTACCTATGCCTCTTCTGTCCAAAAGCTACAAATAACTCAAAGAATAGCGTATTGTGAGTGTGACAACACTTAATTTTATTAAAATCTACTGGTTCATCAAGGTTTTTTAATTCTTTACTAGCTAAGTACTAAACATAGGCCACCCTAATACCAAAAACTGAGAACGCAATGCGTAAACAATTTATACAGTCGTGTACATTTAACATTTCATAGCCGTGATAATGATAATGCTAGTGAAATCACTTGTGACACGATTGCTGTAAGCAGCTGGAGTGTACATTCAACGTGACGTTTTTTCCTACGATTAGTTAATATTCTCATTTACATTCTTCATCATTCAAAATCAATTCTTGCTGCAGGGCACCTTGACAGTCTAAAATATGCAACTGCTATCCCTCTTCCACTTTCGTCCTCGTAATATAACGATCCTATTTCATCCACCTCTTTATCCTGAGCTGGTTGTCAATTTACCGACCTCCAATCTGGCCGACCTATACAAGTACCAGCATCGTACTCACCAAAACGTTGGTCTTTGAAATTGCCAAGATCATGTGTTTTACTAACATCTGTATAGTTTTTTTTAACATAAGTGTTGCTCTTTTACTATTTTTCATTTACAATAATGATGATGATGATGATGTTTGGTTTGTGGGGCGCTCAACTGCGTGGTTATCAGCGCCCGTACAATGATCCAATCTTTGCTCAGTCCAATTTCGCCACTTTCCTGGATGATGATGAAATGATGAGGACAACACAAACACCCAGTCATCTCGAGGCAGGTGAAAATCCCTGACCCCGCCGGGAATCGAACCCGGGACCCCGTGCTCGGGAAGCGAGAACGCTACCGCGAGACCACGAGCGGCGGACTTTGCATTTACAATAAGCTGTACGACTGGACTGATGTTACATTCTACGGTATTATCCCACTACACCATTTGTAGGAATGAAATGATAAAGAAGAAAACGAATTGTGTGACTTCGTCGACACAGGTACCCTGTATTACATATCGAGCAAATCATCGACTTTATTTTTACACACTAAAAGATTAACATACGCTCAAAAGAGGTTCGAATTTTTGTGTCAAAATCAAATTAAAAATGGCTTCACTCACCTGGATGCCACTTAAGTTTTCAGTAACTTTCCTTAGTTGTAAGGCAAATACACGGACTGGCAATCCCCTCTGAAATACTTCCATTAGGGATCCCTCCAACTCCATCCCAGTGTTAGCTCGCTGGGATTTGGTTGAAAACGATCGTGACATACAACGATCCGATTCTTGAACAGTTCAGTCTTGCCACTACGCCATGAAAAAAAAAAAAAAAAAAAAAAAAAAAAACAGGAAGACCACTCGTTTTCACCACATGGAAAAATAACGACACCAAAGACGAAGGCGAGCGACTGATCAGAAATAGGTCAAATTTATCAGTAGTTCAATGACTATCATATTATTAGGTCTTTAGCTCTTGCCTGCACGACATGACTTAAAAGTTCCATCTTCATTCTAAAGCCAGAGAACAGCATGGATTGAATCCATGCACCGACGTTCTATCGGGACGTCTGTGTTCCTCTGATGTTGCACTAGAAACTCTCTGGCTGTGATAGTTCAATATCTCTGCTCACAGAGGACAGTAAAAAATCGACTGTCGTACCGTTGTCGGAAGAGTTTACGGGCTCTCTTGACGTAAAAAGGGCACTATCATGAGTGTTTTGATGTATATAGTGTGGTTTCATTTTGTTTTGATTAACGTAGACTGATTTTTACAAATGCAAGAGGTAAATAGCCTTGTCAGGAAGATAAATGCTGATGGGACTCAAAGTCTTACTTGTGTGTTGTACATAAATTAAAACGAACATGTCTAGTACAGTACTCTACTCAGTTTTTAGGTGCTTTGAGAATATTCTTCCCACTTATTAAATCCTCTGATACAGTTATATAGCTGGCCATGTCTGACACATAATGTTTGCACTCACTCGTAATACCTTATTTTACATTGCAGTGCTGTCTGAAGATGTTTACATAAGGCTAAGAAGTTAAAAAATGTGGAAGCAGTCAAGGATTAACACTTACCTTAACTGAAAAGTTATAGACTGGGCCACCTTTTAAATAACTATCATCTCCTGTCTACTGGTTTCTTGTACTCTATCCACGCTGTCCTTGAGAACCCGGACGTTCCATTAACTTTATTCCTCAACTTTTGTTACATTCAGCACTGGGATCCTCAATCTCGCATTTCAGAACCGATTGCAATTTAGTTACCTGGCAGGCTGCTGACAATCTGACCAAACTTTTTTTAGCAGCAGTGACCGCTCTATCTGCTTCTTTAAGTGAAACATATCTACATCTTTTATAATTATTCCTCAGCCGACCGTTCCTGTTGTTCCGTGTATGCTTGCATATTGGCAACCTTTTACTCTTGGTCCGTTTCGAAACGACGTATGTCTTCACTACTTTACGTACTTCTACCATCATTCTAGCATCGCTTCTCATAATGACAATTAGAACTTATCATTTTCATTTTGATACTTAGCTACAATTCTGGCGAATCCATTTTCTAGACTGAAATTTGTCTTTCTTGCATTTGAGCTACCTCCATTCAGTTTATTCTGTTACTGGTTTTCCAGCTGAGCGATTCCGTAAAATTTAATGTTCAAGAATTTTTCTACGTCTAATATGCTCGGTGCTCGTGGAATAAAGCTCGCTGCTTTTTCTATCGCTCCTAACGATTTCCCTTGCCGACTATCATCTGATCCTGCTGCTAGCGCATCGATACTCATCTTTTTCCTATGATTTCCAACAATAGCCCCAAATATTCTTTGTTACCAACTGCCTCACATAAATTTCTTCGTCTGTGTACTATATCTTCCTTCAAAATTACATTACTTCACCCATTTCTATGCGTTTTGCTGAATTGACCTTACACATAGCCTAGTACAAAGTAACACAAATGTCCATTGCTGTACCTCAACACCTTGCGCCAAAGCAATTAGCTGTTCACATTTACTTGTTTATCCACATATGGTTTTTGACCATCCTGTTCAAACGTTCCACAATACTGGTTTTCATGTAGGAGAATGACGACTAGCAGTTTATTCCATATCGTTCCATTATTTACTTGATTTGCAACTTTCATCTCCATAGTCAGCGATTCACATCGGTCTGGAGCAAATATTCAAACACCAACTTCTCCCTAGTCTTTGCTTTCATGGTCAGTATCCATGCGAATTTGGAATACATATCCTCGGCGATTAAAATATATTTGAAGCTCTTATAAATCATCCGAGCATTATATCATGACACGCACGCTTGGGAATGATGAAAAGCACTCGGATCTTCAGCTTGGTGGCAGTATTGAAAAATCGCTTTGCTAATAAATTCATATGCTTGGCAAATATGTTTTAAATTCACATTGTCCTGTCAAAGCGCTAAAAAGGTTTGCACTATCCCTTACCAACTTCTTTGAAGTCCTGAAGTATAACTGGCTCAAATTAAAAGACGACAGCTTTCATATGACCACCAAAACAAATGTATTTGTGCATCTGATTCTGGTTTTCCACCATAACGGTGTGAAATGTGATTACAGTGTTTGGCTATGCTTTCTCAGGTAGCACAATATCACCTCTGGAGCTCAATGTCTGGTAGGTTACGCCATCTCCTGCAATAGCTGCTATTTGGCCTGAAATAAGTGGTTTAGAGATTACATATACATGCTCGAAGTGAATCCCCTCAGGACGCTTTAACAATGGTTCAAATGGCTCTGAGCACTATGGGACTTAACTTCTGAGGTCATCAGTCCCCTAGAACTTCTTTAACAGTGACTGAACAAGATTAATCTTCCCGCAGCCTTATGGTGCCTGTAAGGACAATGGAAAAAAATAATTATTACCACTCCCCATGAACTTTGGGCCTTACCGTTGGACCGAGCGAGGTGGCGCAGTGGTTAGCACACTGGACTCGCATTCGGAAGGACGACGGTTCAATCCCGCGTCCGGCCATCCTGATTTAGGTTTTCCGTGATTTCCCTAAATCTCTCCAGGCAAATGCCGGGATGGTTCCTTTGAAAGGGCACGGCCGACTTCCTTCCCCATCCTTCCCTAATCCGATGAGACCGATGACCTCGCTGTTTGGTCTCTTCCCCCGAACAACCAACCAACCAACCTTACCGTTGGTGGAGTAACTTGCATGTCACAGTGATACAGATAGCCATACCGTAGGAGCAACCATGATGGAAAGGTATCTGTTGAGAGGTGCGACAAACTTGTGATTCCTAAAGAGAGGCAGCAGCCTTTTCAGTAGTTACAGAGGTAACATTCTGGTTGGTTGATCTGGCCAAGTAACGCCCAGCAAACTAGCCTCGCTGTGCTGGTACTGTGAATGGCTGTATGCAAGGGGAATCTACAGCCTTAGTTTTTCCTGAGGGCACACACCTCTACTGGTGGGTTAAATGATGATGACATTCTCTTGCGTAAAATATTACAGAGGTAAAACAGTCCCCCGTGCATATCCCCAGGTGGGGACTACTTACGAAAATGTCGTCAGCCTTAGAAATAGAACTGGCGTTATATGGCTCGGAGCGTGGAATGTTGGGCCCTTCAATAGGCCAGGTGGGTTAGAAAATTTATAAAGATAACAGGAGAATTTAAATTTAGATATAGTGGAAATTATTGAAGTTCCGTGGAATAAGGAACAGAACTTCTGGCCAGGTGCATACAGCTTTACAAATACAAAATCAAGCAGAGGTATTGCAGGAGTAGGTTATATAATGAATAAGACATTAGGAAAGCTGGTAAACTACTATAAACAGCATAGTGTTCGCTTTATCGTAGCCAAGGCAGACACTACGCCCCATCCACCACAGTACTACAATTTTATATGCCAACAAGCTCTCCAGAGAAAGAGACTGAAGAAATGTGTGCTGAGACGAAAGAAATTATTCAAATAGTTAAAGGAGATGAAAATTTAACTATGATGGGGCGACTGAAATTAGATAGTAGCAAACGGAAGTGAAGGAAAACTAACAGGTGATTACGGACTGGGGGAAAGGAATGAAAGAAGAAGCCATTTGGTGGAATTTTGCACACACCATAATTTAATGATCGCAAACACTTGGTTTAAGAATCATGAAAGAAGGCTGCATATGTGGAAAAGACCTGGAGACACCGGAAGATATCAAACTGATTACATGATGGTAAGACAGATTTTAAATAGTAAGACACATCCAGGGGCAGATGTCACCTCTGACCACAATATATGCGTTGTAAAATGTAGATTAAAACTGAAATTGTAAAAAGGTAGGAAATGGAGATGGGATATGGATAAGTTGAAAGAACGAGAGGTTGTTGGGAGTTTCAAAGTAAATATTAGGCAATGATTGACTAGAACAGGGGAAAGGAATACACTAGAAGACGAATGGGTAGCGTTGAGAGACGAAATACTGAAAGCAGCAGAGGAGCAAATAGGTAAAAAGAGAAGGCCTAGAATAAATCTACTCACAGGAGATACTGAATTTAACTGATGAAAGTAGAAAATTTAAAAATGCAGCAGATGAAACAGATGAAAGGAAATACAAGCGTCTAACAAATGAGATTGACCGGAAGTGCAAAATGGCTAAGCAGGAATGGCTAGAGGACAAATGTAAAGATTTAGAAGCATATTTCACTAGGGGAACATAAACACCACTTTCGAAGACCTTTGGAGAAAAGAAAAGCAGATGTAAGAATATCAAGATCGCAGATGGAAAAACGGTACTAAGCAAAGAAGGGAAAGCTGAAAGGTGGATGGAGTATGTAGAGGGTCTATACAAGGGAGATTAACTTCAAGGTAACATTGTAAAAATGGAAAGCATTGAAGATCTAAGTCGAAACAAGGCCTCGGTAGTAGAAAACATTCCGTCAGAACTACGGATAGCCTTGGGAGAGCCAGCAGTGACGAAATTGTTCCAGATGCAAGATGCATGAGACAGGCGAAATACCCTCAGACTTCAAGAAGAATGCAGTAATTTCAATTCAAAAAAATATTATCGAACCATAAGTTTAATGAGTCATTGTTGCAAAATACTAACACGAATAGAAAAATTAGTAGAAACTGACTTCGAGGAAGATTACTTCCGATTCTGGATAAACGTAGGAACGTGGGAGACAATACTGATGCTGCGACTTATCCTATAAGACAGGTTAAGGAAAGGCAAACCTACGTTTATAGCATTTGTAGATTAGAGAAATGTGACTGGAGTACTCTCTTTGAAGTTCTGAAATTAGCAGGAGTAAAATACAGGGAGCAAAAGGCTACTTACAACTTGTACAGAAACCACACGGCAGTTAGAGTCGAGGGGCCTGAAAGGGAAGCAGTAGTTGAGAAGGGAATGAGACAGTGTTGTAACCTACTCCCAATGTTACTCAACCTGTACACTGAGCAAGCAGTAAACGGAACAAAAGGAAAAATTTGAATGGGAACGGAAGTTCAGGGAGAATGACATTATACTTCTGCCAGAGACAGTGGAGGACTAGGAAGAGCATCTGAACGAAAGGGACAGGAGCATATAATATGAACATCAACAAAAGCAAAACAGGTGTAATGGAATGTACTCGAATTAAATGAGGAATTAGATTAGGAAACGAGACACTGAAAGTAGCAGATGAGGTCTGTTATTTGAACAATAAAATACCTGATGATGGCCAAAGTAGAGAGAATATAAAATGTAGACTGGAACTGCCAAGAAAACCTTTCTGGAGAAGAGAATTCTGTTAACATCGAATATAGACTGGAGTGTTAGGAATTCTTTCCTGAAGGGATTTGTTTGGAGTATAGCCATGTAGGGAAGTGAAACATGAAACATGGACGATAAGCAATTTAAACAAGAAGAGACTACAAGCTTTTTAAATGTGGTGCTACGGAAGAATGCTGAAGATTAGATTAGTAGATCACATAGATAATAAAGAGGTACTGAACAGAACAGTGGAAACAAGAAATTTGTGCCACAACTTGACTAAAGGAAGGGATAAGTTAATAGGACACATTCTTAGACATCAAGGGTTCACCAGTTTAGTATTGGAGGGACGTGCGGGGGAGGGGGGAGCGGAGGCATGAGGGGATAAAATCATAGAGATGCACACAGTAAGCAGAGTGAGAACGATGTAAGTTATGGAATGGAAGTTATTCGTAGATGGAGAGACTTGCACAGGGTAGAGTAGCATCGAGGGCTGCATTAAACCAGTCTTCAACATTACAATAAACAAAAAGCGCTAGTTTGCTTTTGTTCTACAGTATCAGTTTATCGTGTTAGTCGGTTTTCGGCATACAAGACATGTCTGATACTGTTAACACAATAAGTTAATACTGTAGAAGAAAAGCAAACTAGGGTTTTCCCTTTATTGTAATGTTGTTCTACCAAGAACCGACGGAAGATTCGGTGAACAACAACTGATGTTTATATTTTTTCCGACTACACACTCATGCATCATCCGCACTAATAGTCGCATAGCATATGTCTTCCAATGAGGAGTGTTGCTACACCTCGACAAAATAACCCGTTGAGAGTTGTCACAACTTTTTCGAAAATAATTTGTCATTTTTGGTTCCCAGTATAAAAGAATAAATACTCTGTGCTCAAGAGTGAGTTCCTCGCTGCCGTTCGTGCAGAAATGAACAAGACTACAACCCTTGATGCTAAATTCGATAAATGAAAGACGAAAGTTCCTGTCGTAAATCGTGTGATGGTAGTGAGAGTATGTTGCATATTTGAATGTTACCATTAACTCGACTTTAAGAGAGAATGGTGACTGCACATTTCTGGTGTTTCAAGAAACCCGTTCATCCCAGACTTCGTAGATATTCTGTAACTAATTAACCCCTAATTTTTGTTAAGACGCTTCAGCTGTAGGGCTATGGTTACAACGAGAAGGAACTTGTTACTGCTTATTACATGTACGAGCGGCTGAAACCAAAAACGTGTGTAAAATACTAATAGATAAAGAAAACTTACAGAGAGAAGTCTTAGTTTAAACGCTGTTAATTATTGTATATATCCTGTGCAAGTTATACCTTTATTATGTGGTATTTTGCTCAAATTTAACTGCCTGCCTCAAGTTTTTAAAAGTGATGCGTTTCTTTCAAAGTGAGCTCTGCTATAGGCATTACGATGGGTATGTACCATACCAGATTGACGGTCCTTCTCCAATTAAATTGCACTGTGAAGGTTCTAAATAGGAAGAAGAAATAAATGACTTTTTTTACAATGTGTTATTTCTCAGAGATAATAATACGTGTAGCCATCACAGCTTAGTAAGCTGGTTGTTATTTACGAATCAAACTCCTTACTCACTTAGCCACAGTGGCTACACGTTTCTCTTTACTCCTTGTTGACAAGGACGGGGTGGGTTGGAGAAAGAAGAACAATTTTGCAGGAAATATTTTGTTTTACTTATGTATGTACATCGTTAAAGAGATTCACTTTTGTAATATTTAGTGTTTAATCATTTTGTTTTTTGTCAGTCATTAGTCTCATTAAAACAATTTTTTTGCCATCAGTCTTATGGCTGGTTTGATGCGGCCCTCTATGAATTCCTCTGCTGTGCCAACCTCTTCATCCCACAGTAGCACTTACAACCTACATCCTCAATTATTTATCTGATGTGTTCCAATCTCCGTCTTCTTCTGCAGTTTTTATACTCCACAGCTCCATCGAGTATCATCGAGGTTATTCCCTGATGTCTTAACAGCTGTCCTTTCGTCTTGTCCTTCCTCCTTGCGATCGTTTTCCATATATTCCTTTCTTCGCCGATTCTAAGAAGAACCTCCTCATTCCTTACCTTACCACTACATCTAATTTTCAACATTCTTCTGTAGCACCACATCTCAAACGCTACGATTCTCTTCTTTTCCCGTTTGCCCACAGTTCATGTTTCGCTAACATACAATACTGTGCTCCAAACGTATATTCTCAGAAATTTCTTCCTCAAATCAAAGCCTATGTTTGATGACAGTAGACGTCTCTAGGCCCTTTTTGCCATTGCTAGTCTGATTTTGATGTCCCCCTTGCTCTGTCCGTCATTGGTTATTTTACTGCCTAGGTAGCACAGTTCCTTAGCTTCAACAACTTCGTGATCACCAAGCCTGATGTTAAGCTTCTCGCTGTTCTCATTCCTGCTACTTCTCATTACTTTCGTCTTTCTTCGATTTACTTTCAATCCATATTCTGTACCCATTAGTCTGTTCATTCCATTCAGCAGATCGTGTAATTCTTCTTCACTTTCATGGAGGTCATCAGCGAATCTTATCATTGATATCCTTCCATCTTCAATTTTAATTCCACTTTTGAACCTTTCTTTTATTTCCGTCATTGCTTCTTTGATGTATAGCTTGAACAGTAGGTGCGATAGACTATGCCCTTGTCTTACACCCTTTTTTCATCCGAGAACTTCGTTCTTGGTCTTCCAGATTGGTTTTGCCCTCTTGGTTCTTGTACCTATTGTGCATTAACCGTCTTTCCCTATTGTTTACCCTTATTTCTCTCAGAATTTCGAACATCTTGAACAATTTTACATTGTCGTACGCTTTTTTTTCCAGATCGAAAAGTCCCTGAATCTCTCTCTATTTTTCTTCAGCCTTTCTTCCCTTGTCAACTGCAACGTCATAACTGCCTCTCTGGCGCCTTTACCTTTCCTAAAGCCAAACTGATCGTCATCTGACGGATTCTCAGCTTTCTTTTTCATTCGTCCATGTATTATTCTCGTCATCAACTTGATTGAATGAGATGTTAAGCTGATTGTGCGATAATTCTCCCACTTGTCAGCTCTTGCTTCCTTCGAAATATTATGGATGATGTAATCTCTTATACTTTTTGACATCCCGTTGAGATCTGGTGTTCCGCCCGTGATCCGCGTCTTCCCAACACGATGTTTTTCCGAAAGTCTGATGGTGTATTGCCAGCGTCATAAATCCTATAAACCAACGTGAATAGTCGTCTTGTTGCCACTTCCTCAGTGATTTTTGAAATTCTGATGGAATGTTATCTGTTTCGATCTTAAGTCGCCCATAGTCCATTTAAATTATGATTCTAGTATTGGATCCCCTATCTCTTCTCTGTTGACTCCTGTTTATTCTTCCATCACGGATCAGACAAGTCCTCCCCCTCACAGAGGAGTCCGATGTACTCTTTCCACCTGTCCGCTCTCTTCTCTGCATTTAACAGCGAAATTCCTATTGCACTCTTAATGTTACCGCCCTTACTTTAAATTTGACCAAATGTTGTTTTGACTTCTCTGTTTGCTGGGTCAGTCTTTCCAGCTATCATTTCTTTTTCAATTTCTTCACATGTTGCATGCAGACAATTCGCCTTAGCTTTCCTACTCTTACTATTTATTTCATTTCTAAGCCACCTGCTGAGCTATTCCTTGTCGCAGTATCTATAGCCTCAGGGAATTTCAAGCGTGTCTCTTGATTCCTTAGTATTTCCGTATCCCACTTCTTTAAACATTAGTTCTTCCTGACAAGTCTCTTATACTTCAGCCTACCATTCATCACTACTCAATTGTGATCTGTGTCTAATCTGCTCCTGTGTACGCCTTACAATCCAATGTCTGATTTCGGAATCTGTGCCTGACTATGATGTTATCTAACTGGAATCTTCCCATTTCTCGGCCTTTTCCAAGTATACTTCCTCCTCTTGTGATTCTTGATCTCTTCATCTTGTGCTTGTCGGTTTGCTGTTGATTCTGATGAGAATACCCCTATCACGGAACAGTTAACAGTAACTAACTCTCTGCGCTACACATCTAGATTGGGCCCTAGCATTTCCCTTTTCTGCTTTTCTAGCTTCACTACCACATTCAAACTTCTGACATTCCACGCAATGATTCTTGGAAAGCTATCCTAGCTATTCTTTCATTTGGTTATTCAGTCTTTTTCTCATGGTCTCTTCCCCTTTGGCAGTCCCCTTCCAGAGACCCGAATGGGGGTCTAGTTCGAAATCTTTTGCCAATGAATAGATCATCGTGACACTTTTTCAGTTACTGACCACATGTCTTATTTATACATATTATGTGTCTTTAATGCAATGGTTTCCATTACCTTCTGTATCCTCATGCTGTTGGTTATTGCTGATTCTTCCGCCTTTTTGGAGCAGTCTCCCACCCCCAAAGGCAAGAAAAGGCACTGATCCTCTGGCTGCCGTTACTGATGATTTTTATTCGTAATTTAAGTATTTGTAAGGTTTGAAAGTGGGGCTGATAGATTTTTGATTACTGGTCGAAGAAGCTATCCCTAGATCGTAGGTACACAGCTGCCATACATTACCATAGATTCAGACTGTATAGCATTTAAACCAATAGGTGCAGCAACATGCACAGGTATACCGTCTGTGAATTCATCTTCTGTGTATCTTATGCCGACTGGATCTACACTTGTACACTTCGCAATGGATGAATAAAACAGTTTATACAGTATTCTAATTGATTTATATTTACACTGGTCTCGTACAAATAGTTCACAAAGACATAGTATGCACTTCTGACATATGAATGCCACTGACTCAGTCTATCTATAGCAGTCATAAGCGCACAGTATAGATCACTCAAATTCACACTCGAATGTTTTGTGTATGTGTGTCCCCTAAAGTTGATTCTAGTGCAGCTCCTCCATACATACCTACTATTGAAACCTTTCTCCTTAACATGTGGATGTCAGTTGGTGTGTGGGACGTGTCATCTTATTCTCTCTACACAGGCAGTCCCGTTCATACCACGAATACTGCACTCTTGTTCCAACTACTACATGCAAGTAAATGTAGGGTGGTAGGCCAACATTCACTCACTTACGTCCATAAGCAAAAAAATTATACGTATTGGCGAATAGCGCTGTTCTGCTGGCATTTAACTGAGGTTCGGTGCGCTGAGGAAGCTTCAGTGTCGGCGGCTGCTGCTGCTGTTGTGGTGGTGCAGAACATTCCAACTCCAGGTGCGGTAAACCTGGCAGACCAGCTGTAGACCGCTGCTGTTGCCGTGGCGGAGGCGCACAAAAAACCTGTGTTGCCTGGTCCTGCAGTTCTGCTAGTGCTGGGTCAGGAGCATGTTCCACTGCTGTAAAAAAAATACATAATGAAACGCAAGTATAACCGAAGTTATAAATGAAGGTGCTATTGTTGCTCATTGGTGAACAAATACTTACTTTCAAATCTAACAGGCTTCTTTGACTTTCTATTCTGGCTGGAGCTAGAAGCCACTCCCTGCTGATGGCGCTCCATGGTGATCCTTCACGTATTATATACAGAGCTCGTATGAGGGCCAGCTGGACGTTTATAATAAAAAATCGGAGGAGAGGTGGAACTTACTTCCTCCTGCCAGAGAGCATATTCCCTAAAAGCAGTGGGGAACGTTGACATTTCGCAATTGGCTGAGTGCAAAATGGATGGAGTGGAGGTCAACGACTTTAAATGTAACGCTGAGAGGAGAATGCGCTGACACGAATGCAATTCCTGAAACTCTGACACCATAAAGTTCGGACATCACTGCACTCCATGGAAAGCTGACACGAAAAATTGTTGATATCAGTGATTTTAGCCAGAACGACCTCTCCCATCATACTAAAGAAGATCAACCATAAGTTTGTTGGACCTCTCCACTATTTCCCCTTTCAAAGGTCAACACGAAAAACATTTCGATTTTTTCCTGATCTCTGATGGTATGGAGCAACATTACTACTGTATCAAAATCTCTAACATTCTGCGTGGTGTCTGTTCTATATCGTGTCTCCCTACCACTTTCGCGCAACGACGCTCTGAGCGTGTTTTTTAGGGAATTGACTAGTTTGAACCTGGGACATGTGGCTGGTAAGGAGACGCCAGACCACACGACATGCAGAATTCAGAAGAGTTCAGTGAGACTAGCGATGATATAACCAAATACTTAATGATTTTAGCGTCAGCTCCACTGCACTCCCTGTAAGAGAATCTTAATACTAACTAAATTTAGTGGAAGGGGTTCAAGGCTTTCCTATTTTTAGTTAGCTGTGTAAAATAACGTCGAAAAAGCAGTTAAGTTTACCATTGGAAATTTTATTTTACTCACAAAACATTGTTTATAAATTGCACTATTGATAAAAGGAAATGTTTTAATACAGGATGGTAAAAACCAACTGCGTTCAAAAAAAATGTGAACGAATATTTCCTGAGTGGGTTTCCAAGTTCTACAATGGATCGAAGGATGACGTATGCCATATCACATCTATAATCTAGGTTTAAATTAAGTTTCACAAGAGAGAAAACTATCAAAATGGTCGACAGTGACCCTCAATTATCTTTAATTACTTATCTCACTTGTCGTAAATTACAGTGGCTGATGTGGCTTCTCAATAACTATATAACAGAAAAATCATCGCGTTTCAGATTTTTACTTCAAGTGGCAAATGTGAACACCATGAGCTTTAATTGACGATCGACACTAGTATTACGCAAAAAGGGGGTGTAACAGATGAGACTTCTGCAGTTCTGAGTGAAGCTTTATGCGCTGTTATGCGGCATCGCGTGCGTTCATTACCTTGTCGGTGTTCGTCAGGGGGCGGTGGACAGCACAGCTCCGCTCACCTCGCCGTCTCGGAAGCAACTCTCCTAACTTCTCCTTACTACAATTTACCGAAGTTGGTTTAAAAAAAACTATCTGCTGTGTTTTCATCTGACCAATCAGGGTCTCAATGTTAACCTTAAGCTCCGCCTACAAAAATTCTGTCTATCCAATGAGAAACGTTATACTTTTCATGGTGGGGCAATGTTTTTAAAGTTTGCAACGTAACAGAGACGCGAAAAAGTCTCACGCTAAAACTTGCAGCTGGTGTGGTCCTTTTAGCGTTATCGTAAGATCTATACTGTTCTTCTGGAGGGCTCTAGCTTTTAACATGGGCTGGGGGGTGGCCCTGACGTAACAGAGACACGAAAAAGTCTCACGCTAAGGCTCTAGCTGTTAAAATGCGCCGGGGGGTGGTCCTAACTGTTAGCTGGCGACGTGGGTGTCCGTCCCTTATCGTAGGGCCTTCTAACTTAACACGGTTCTGCTCTCGGCTTCTGTTCTCATTTCTCCCCTCAGAACTGCATCTGTCTCACGGTGGGAACGTATGACATGCATTTAGGCATTTTTGTGTTAGTCTGTGGTATTCCGTTGCTCACTCGTTACTCGTATTACTTTGGTTAATTTAATGTCACGATTTATTCGGAGCTATGTGACATACTACTGGCTTTGCTTATCATGTCAGGGTTTTCATGGAAGGTGTTGGATTTGCCTGACACCTACAAAACCATGCCATCTTATTTCTTATTTTTTCTCGTTCCCGTGGCAGGCTATGAATGTGGCTCCACTGCCATGCGTATAGCCATCACGGAATGGCATATACCAACTGCCACTGTGTATGAGGTTGTGCGTTCTTATAACTGGATCTGTAATTATTTTTAATCCAATGATGGGGAATATCCTGCAGAATAGTTGCTCCCTCAGCTTCAAGCACTTGAATAGGTAGACGATGGCATCTATGGTATCACCATTCCTCTTACTATAAAACAATACATATGTTAAGTGTCGCATTTGTGATATTCAGTAGAAAATACCAGCAAAAACCTGTATATGGATCACAATCATCTAACTAGTAAATTTTGCATCACAGCACACAATGAATGTAAACTGAATTACACGCACAAAAAATACCCGAGTTTTTCTGAAGTTTGAGCCGGTATGATACAGTATTACTGACCACTTGACTGGTTGTGGTCCAGGCAATGACTGACTTAGTATCCTACCTGAAGGAAAAGAGAAACGTAGTTTGTTCTGGAAGAGGGTTACCAAGAACATAACATTATGCTTCCTGGATTTGTAGAGACTTATGCAGGCACTGCTTCAGAAACTTGCTGAAATTCTACGTTAAAAGAATGTGTATCTCTCACGAGCTGCACAGGCTGATAATGTTAAGTTCCAGTTTGTTGCAAAGAAAGGACTTTTCCTATACAAATATCTAAATTCGCGGAGAGACTCTACAAAGCTGCCCTGCCCAATATACCTACATTTTCAAGGGAACTTATAGGTGATGCCATATTGAATGCAGAATATCTCTAACTTAGGGTAATATGCAACTCTTTAAGTTGACACAAACTTACACCTCCTGCCAGATGCATTTGAACAGTCTCACAGTTAAAACCTACTATTGCCGGCCGAAGTGGCCGTGCGCTTAAAGGCGCTGCAGTCTGGAACCGCAAGACCGCTACTGTCGAAGGTTCGAATCCTGCCTCGGGCATGGATGTTTGTGATGTCCTTAGGTTAGTTAGGTTTAACTAGTTCCAAGTTCTAGGGGACTGACCTCAGCAGTTGAGTCCCATAGTGCTCAGAGCCATTTGAACCATTTGAAAACCTACTTTTGTACTGCACCTACGTTATTGTGTGATATAATGTTCAAAACCACATGTGTCAAACTCGAACTTTAACTGATGAATTTATGTGGGTTCACCATGCAAGAGTTTCTACCTACTGGAGGCTGACTCATGCTCAAATGAGTGGAAAGGAGTTTTCGAATGTGGCAGATGATTTTGGTGTAGAATGCCTTGGAGGTAGACTTGGCGAATCCTAATACCATGCACGACGAGCACAGTGATTTTCATCTGTGTTCAGAGCACTAATTGCTGGAACGTGGTACCTTCCTCAAGCAGATGACAATTATTGGGGACAAAAAGAGGTATATTATACATTATAGAAAGCTCTGGTGATTTATTAATTTAAGTATAGAACTGATTACTGAGCCAAGTTATCCAGTTCAACCAGAACATTTGATTAAAGAAATGTAGTGATATAAACACCTGTAAAAGATTATACATGTTGTGTGCACTTCAGAAACCTTTTATAAATTAATGAACAATGACATTTTCGGTAAGACAATAGACAATACGCGAAATCACTTCGACATTAAATTGGTCAGTCATGGGATGGACATGTGAAGGGTGAGACAGTTGATCGCTAAACCAAATTTTAAACGGAATACTATTTTCCATGAATATTTTGTTGCTCTGGAGATATAGAGGCTTGAAATAGAGTTCATGAAACCTCATTATTTTGGTATATTAAAGCTCCACGTCTGCTGTTTTCATTACGACATTATGGAAACTCATTTTCAAGACCCAAAATTGCTTTATGTGGACACAGCCTCATTTACAGGATGAAGAACTGCGATTCACATGAGCTGATTAGGTGCCACATCGATGCATTCTGCATATCTGTAATTAAAACCTATAACCGTATGGTAAAAGGCAGCCAAGAGCAGTTTAATGAAAGACGAGGCGAACGTGTGGCAGACCAATCAGGCACAAATTTTTAACTTTCCCCATTTTTAATTTAATGTCCACTAGCAGCTAATGTCATTATTCCTTTGTTTAATTAGATTCTTACATTTTACCATTACGTGGCATGCCTCTATGGTGGTGCACACATTGCATGTCAGGTCAGTTTTCGGTCTGAGGATTGATACAGCAGCCTCAGTGAAAATCAGTTTGTCTCATCTTGACAATAACTGAGTCATTTGCAATGGCGGAACTGAAATCCAACTGTACTTGCACTGTTCACTGGATTGAATGAGAAAGAGTCCTGATCTAACTTACATTTAGAATAACACACTCAAACTGAAGTAATTATATCTAAGACTTAAAGAAGATGGTACCATACAACAGTGCTGCCTGATGAGCCTGCAGTGTTACCGTATTTTATATCTAAATTGTATATTGCTTCAGAAATCACAATACTGAGTATCTCCCAGAAATGAACTAAGCAATATACATAGTCTGATCAAAAGTATTTGGACATCCATATGCAATGCGAAATTGGCCATCAGATGTCACAAGAGGTGGACCCATCAACATCAAAGAAATCGGTAGACAAGCAGTAGCGGCAGAATGGGCCTGTTAGGAGAGCGCAACGACCTCGAATGTACACTAGTCATTCAATGTCATCTAAATACGAATCCAACTAATCTAAAGGTGTCAGAGAGTAGTGGATGCGTGACTGTGGAGTGGAAACACGAATGAACAGCGGCAGATAAACCAAGTCCAAGCAGAGCTCATGTACTCAGAGTGTCAGGGACTGATGAGCATTGCAGAGGTCGGTTGTAAAAACTCACATAAAATCACTGGAAGGAATCGTTATTGAGTTCCAAAGTGCTGAAACCAGTCCAGCTACCAAAATGACTGTGTGCAGGGAGTTAAAGATTATGTGGTACAATGGTGGAGCAGCTCTTCGTAAGCCACACATTTCTGTAGTCAGTCCTAAGCGACACTTGAGGAGGTGTAATGAGCGACGCCACTGGACTGTGGATGGCTGAAAACGAGTAGTCTGGAGTGATGAATCATTTATACCCTGTGGCATTCCGATGGAAGGGTTTGGGTTTGACGAATCCTGGAGATTGTTACCAGACATCTTGCGGAGTGCCAATAGTGAAGTATGGAGGAGGTGGTGTTACAGTATGGGAGTGTTTTTTGCGCCTAGAGTAGGGTGCCCTTATGGAGGTCGAGAAAACGCTAAAGTCAGAAGGATATGAAAACATCTTAAAGCATTGTGTGCTGTGTGTAGTAGAGAAACCCTTTGGAGTCGATGACTGTTTGTATCAACATGACAGTGCACTCTGTCATAAAGCAGCAGCTGTGAGTCAGTAGTTTGTGGACGGTATCATTCTTGGAATGGACTGGCCTGTACCCAAGGAACATGTTTGAGATGAGTTACAATGTCGAATTCGCTGGAGACCCCAATGTCAAACATCACTACCTTCTCTGATTTCTTTTCTCTAGGAACAAGGGCCTGCCATTCTTCGACAACCTTCAGACACTTCACTGATGATGTGCCCAGCAAAGTGTAAGCC
The DNA here is from genome assembly GCF_021461395.2 of Schistocerca americana. Taxonomy (NCBI): domain Eukaryota; kingdom Metazoa; phylum Arthropoda; class Insecta; order Orthoptera; family Acrididae; genus Schistocerca; species Schistocerca americana. The sequence continues at coordinate 653,276,988 of NC_060120.1, read as the reverse complement.
ATTATAAAGGCGAAGGGTAACATACCTCACTATTGATCCAAGATTATATTCCTGCAGGTGGATATGCTGCAACCTAACGCAACGAGTGGTTGGGCGTGGAGGAGATGAGCAAGTCATAACTTGCAAGGAGCTTGTTCAAACCAGCCAACAGAGGACTGGTGTTGTGGTTAGGGAGGTATGAACAAGTGAAAACTTGCATGGAGCTTGTTCGAACCAGGTAGCCAGTCCCACAAGCCAGTGGCCGCAGCAGACATGCATGAGAAAAAAAACCTTGCAGCTCTGGCAGCTGATGTGAGAAACCGGCTTGGTATGTTTGGGCGCTTTCAGGCGACAGATATCCTTTGGTTCGTGCACTCCTTTGGCAGGCTCTGCCAGCTCCGACACTCAGCACCTCTTCCAGCACGTCAGACGTTGTTTATAAATAAGTAATGAAAGTAGACATAAAACGCCAATGACGCCATTTTAGCTGACTTATTTCTGCGATTTCTGACATTATGGAATTTTTTTAATTCAAAGAATCCTCCGTAATTTTTTTACTTGGGAGCAGTCTGAATTTTTAAGTAGCAGAAAAGGTCTTGATCCACAAGAAATATGACAACACTGCATGGAGTGGAGGGAGAGTGGGAGGGGAGAGGAGAGCAGAGCAGAGCAGAAAGACTGGTTAGTGTTACGTTGAAGTTTGGTCAGGGGTGAGGGGTGAGGGGGAATTCTTTGTCAGCAACAGAATGCTACCAGCGCATGATAGTTACATGTCCCTCCCATCGCGTTCCATCTTCCTTGAAACAACTCTCATATTTAAATACTGGGCGAAGGCCTTATCAACACACACTACTCATGTTCAGTCACCTCATCAGTAAGTACAAGCTAAATATTTGTCCTGGATTATATCAATCCTTTATTCATATCACCCACGAGACTCAGTCCATACTTTCTAAATCAGTTTAACTCTCTTATGAGCTCACTGAGTATATATTCTACTTTTTAATGTATCACGGAAAGCGAGAGTGGTCCCCAAATCGGAAATGAATATAGTGGATCAGATGCAGAAAATCTCCATGGCCGATCTTAGCGTGGTCCTAGCGGAGGTGGTTTGCCTTTGCCTTCCTTCTATCTGTTATGAGAGCAGCATCAAACCAGTCTCAGGACCGAAGACCACAACAACAACAACATCTGTTATGAAATGTCAAGTGTGACATGTGTTGTGTGTATGATTATGATGAGTATATATATTGCAGTGTTGGATTTGTATTGCTACAGATGAAGGGAAGAGAGAGAGAGAGAGAGAGAGAGAGAGAGAGAGAAATCCGGTACTGACATAGTCTACTTATCTCGAATAGCATCAAGAGGGCTGTCGAGCTTAACGTTCCCGTCCGACAGACGAATCATCAACAGTGTCACGTGCCCTCAATTCATGAGCCACAGCGAAGTGGTTTTGGAATATAGTGCGGGACACTGGCGCAAAGAATAATGATCAGAAATTTTACTCCACCAGCTGTTTTGCCCTTGCCGGTGAAAAACTAGCAGTGAAAATTTTACTCCACCAGGATTGGAACATCCTTATGTCTTACAATGCCTTCTGTGACATTGTAGCGAGAAGGAAGCGACTCTGCCTTACTTCTCTGGTTTCTGTATTATTAGCCTGGTGTGTTGCCGCTTCGGTAGTCCCTCGTCGCACAATAGTAGCGCTCAGGCACCAGGTTCAATGTAGGTTTGTGATCCTGCTGAAGTGGGGTGTGTTGGGATGCCAGTTGTTAAATGTTAACAACGTTTTGTAATATACTCGTTTTAATGAAGACTAGTTTGAAACACACGTCACAGAATTTCCAATATGGCGGCTCTTGGCTACGCCGTTATATCCAACCCTTTTCAGCACATTTATCACTTTCCATACTCGTGACAGATACTGACCACGACACGTAGCGCTCACTGATAACTAATACCTTCACGTTAACTCTATATATTCTGTAACATCTGGAATATTTACTCGCGACCGTTCTTTTGGAGCCGCCCCAGGTTACTCGACTGTGCGTTTTGAGTGGCGCCTCGCTACTAACTCGCCCTGTCTTCCCGACGCACAAGAGAGACCCCACGTTTCTCCCTCAGCCAATAGGGACACTTCACTCGCCTCCCACGCATGTATACGTCAAAACTTTCAGCCAATGGGTGTTTAGATCGCTGTTGCCAGGCAGATCTGACGTCACGTTTGCGGGACATTGTGACGGAAGTTTGTCTCGGACCACTGTCTCAGATTGTAAGATCCTATTCCCGAGTAGTCGGATCTTGTCCCTACTAAGGTTGCACAAAATTGCTCCTATGATATTATCGTTAATGCTCCTTGCTGATGCATAATTGTCAGATGCACATGTAGCCTGGCTGCTACTGAGCATTCGCGATCGCATAAATGTGCATAATACTTAGCATAAGCACTTGAAGGGAATGCACGGATGCATTACACTCTGACTCGAGCGCCATCGCACTGGCGTGCTTTAGTGACTTCACTTACGGAGGCAGGTCTGTGTCTCATACTTCGTTATTAAAGACTTCTGAAATGTATTAACTGCCTCTCTTCCTTTCTGGATTTCTTTGTTTATTGATCTTGTAATTTTTTGTTTCTGCATCACAGTTTTTATAATTTAAAGTGATATCCTGTCATCCATTGTCGATAATTGTTACGTAAAGGTACTTTTATTTATTTCTTACTTTGTATCGACAGGGTGTTAAAACCTAGTCTTCCTTCTCCTGTGCTGTAAAACGTAAGCTGTGAGATCCGGTGAAAGAGGTGAACAACCGAATGCATAAATATTTGTACGTTCTCCAAATTGTTAGTAACAGCTTCACCTGAAACCGGCTAGGTGCAGCAGTCCAGGCATCCTTCAGTTGAGCACGGTCAACGATCAGTCACTCATTCACGAACTTTCGTAACACCAGAAAAACTGGAATTTGTAGCCATCCGCCAGAGAAAAATGTCATTGAAAGTGGCGGTGTCTGAAGTGGTTCAGCGGGCGCAGGTAAACCAATTATATTAACAAAAAAAAATAAGCTTGTCTCCGATGAGAGCTCGTCTTGGAAAACGTGTACAGAACTACTTGACCTGCAAGAGCAAAATATGCTATGTGATGAGAAATAAGCAGAAGTGAAGTTATCGAGACTTTACCGTAAAACCAATCACTCCACCCACCGAAACAGAAAGTGAGATGCGGGATTTTCGATCAGGTTGTTTAGATATCCGCGTTTCTAAAGTGCATATAGGCTACGCATAGTGTCTCTAATACGTAATAAATTTGTCGAAACCTGGTTTCGAGCAAGTCGTAGTGCGCAAAGTGACGACTATGTATCTGTTTGGTTAACATTTTGGTTATTATGAGTGGTCTTCGTTCTCTTCGGAAATCTTCACACCTCGTGGTCCGCGTATTATGTGCAGTGAAGGTAAAGTAGTTCGTCGGTTTGTTTAACTCCACTTAACCTACGGCCCATAACATCCGATAGTTTTCGAAGAGAAGAGAAACGATTCAAAATAAACAAAAAGTACTTGGTGATCAAGACAGTGAAATACGTATAACATATTTTAAGGAATTCCTTCGAGAGGTTTCACTGAATTCTATTACAGAATCATTGTCGCTTTAACGGCAAAGCAAAATACAAGAGGAAGTCGTCAGGTTTTACCATCTCGAAGAAATAAAATAACGTAATTAACTGTTTGCAGGTCTACATCTGCATTCCTGGTACACATTGAAATCCACGCGCCACAGTACCGTAGCACGACAGCAGAGGAGCCCAAAAATGTTGCAGGCTATTCATAAAATGCAATATCGTCCGATAATCCGTTTTCTCCATTTGAAGGGAAACAACAATCGATGTCGAGTTGGCGGACGTTTACAGCAACAGTTTAGCGTCACACACAGTCCAGTCACACTAATGTGACCACCTCCTATGTTCGACGGCAGCGTGCAATAACCACTCGCAGTCGCCAGAAGGCAGCACTAGCAGTGGAGTGTACATAAAGTGTGTCGGAGAGGAGGGGGCAGAGGGTGGACGCGGAAAACAGTGCATTCGCTGTGGACAGGGGTGAATGACAGCCGTAGAGATGCGTACGGGCGAATAGACGTTGAGCACTGACCGCCCAGACAGACCAAGGGGCTAACAAAAGTGTCTCCTCAAAGACCGCCCACCGAACGTTGTTACGTATGGGTCTCCGCAGCAGGCGCATAGCTAATGCACCCATGCTGGATGCTGTTAACCGAAGACGAAGATTTGGTTTTGAGCGCCAATATCGCCACTGGACTTCCAGTGAGTGGCAACAGGTGGCCTTTTCAGATGACTCACGTTTTATGCTCCATCGGACCCCTGCAACAATCGTCGGAGGATTCCAAGCCGGAGAAGACAGCATTATGGCCCGGGGAGTGGTTTCGTGGCATTCCCTGGGTGATCTCGTCAGCCTCCAAAGCATCATGGGTCAACACAAGAATATATCTATCCTTGGGGAGCATGTCCGACTCTACATGCAGCTTGCTTTCCTCGGGACGATAGCATCTGGTAGCAGGGCAACACAACGTGTCACACAGCTCCCAGTGTACACTCGTGGTGTGAAGAGCATCAGGATGAGTTTAACGTACTTCCCTGGCCAGCAAACTTCCTAAATGAACCCAATCGAGATTCTGTGGGAACACCTCGATCGAGCTGTTGGTGCCATGGATCCTCATCCGGGAAACCTACCGCAGCCGCCCGCGGCACGGAGTCGGCTCCACATTCCTGTCACTACCTTCCTGAACCTCAATGACACATTTCCCGCACGTCCGCGCTGCAGAAGGTAGTTATTCAGCGTTTTGAAAGGTGGTCAGTTTAATGAACAATACCGTGTATGGCACATTGCTTATGAATGTCACCAACAAACAGACCTGAAATTATCGAATCACTTAACTTAGAGGAAGGTACCTGTGATCGTAAGTCAGTGACTACTGGCTTTACAAGGAATGTTAAGAAAGGGGTCAAGATATTTTTTGCTTAGCAAGAGTGACAGGATACAAATTGCGGAGTATCTGACTAGTCAGCATTCGGTGATGAGGACGAAGATGTGGTGCACAAATGGAAAAAGTCAAAAGCATCGTTCGATATGCCTTACACAACTATGTTCTGAGCAAGTTCTTAAAGGTTGGGAAAGACCCACCGTGGTTTATTAGCCGTGTTACAAAACTGCTCCGTAAACAAAGAGAGCTTTATCTGAGATTCAAGAGAAATCAAAACCTAGCTGACAAACAAAAGATGAACGAAGTGAAAATGAACGTAAGAAGAGCAATGAGAGGATCGTTCATTGACTTTGAAAGTAAAATTTTATCAACCGATATGAGCAAAAACCCTAAGAGTTTTCCTGTATGTCCATCTTTATACAGACGGCTGCAGGACCTCAGCTGTTCAGTACAGAATGACGAATCAAAACACCTCTCATCCGTCTAAATATTCAGTTGTTATTTCATGGAGCAACCAGTTTCGGGGATATAGGGTGCATCATAATCATCCGATTTGTACGTCTATATTTCTGAAACTAATAAACACACAATGAATTTTGTTTTTTGATGGATGGGAAACTCAAAAAGTTTCTCTCATGCATTTTCATAGGTCTTCAATATGCCCACCTTGGGGCAACGGCCTTGCCGCAGTGGATACACCGGTTCCCGTCAGATCACCGAAGTTAAGCGCTGTTGGGCGTGGCAGGCACTGGGATGCGTGACCGTCCAGGCCGCCATACGCTGTTGCCATTTTTCGGGGTGCACTCAGCCTCGTGATGCCAATTGAGGAGCTACTCGACCGAATAGTAGCGGCTCCGGTCACAGAAAACTATCATAACGACCGGAAGAGCGATGTGCTCACACACAGCCCAGTCCGGTGACCTTGGAGGCCAGTAATGTAAGGCTGAATCATTTAGTTCTGAGCGACCGACCCATCCTTCAGTAATACTTTGATTAAAAAGTTCGCGCAGTTCCAGATGCCAATGTGTCGGTGCCCCATCCTGTTGGTAAATGAAGTCGTTCGAATCAGTCTCCAACTGTAGGAAAAGAAGGTTGTCGAGCATATCGAGATATGTGCTTCCTGTAACAGTCTTGTCAACAGAGAAAAATTGACCATATACCTTTTCCCGTGAAACTGCACAAAACACATTAAATTTTGGAGAGTCCCTCTCATGTTGTACAACTTCATGCGGTTGCTCCGCACCGCATAATGTCACATTATGACGATCCACCTTTCAATTTAAATGGTACGTTGCCTCATCACTAAACACTCAGCGTGGAAGAAAACTGTCATCCTCCATGTTGTCAAGAACCAAATTACAGAACTCTAGACGTTGTTGTTTGTCACCTTAACGAAGGGCTTGCAGTAGCTGAATGTTGTATGGTTCCATATGTAAACGTCGACCCAACACACGCCAGATGAACATCGGGGGCATGTTGAGCTGACGAGCTGCACGGCGAAAGGATTTCTGCCACTCCTAGTGAAACCATGGCGGATGCGTTGACGTCTGTGTCAGACACTCGGGGACGGCTCGGCGATTTGCCTTTACACAAACAACCTGTTTACGGAATTCTTCATTCCATAGTCTAATGCTCTGTGCTATATGAGGATCCACACCATACACAGCACGAAAGTCACGCTGAACAGTTATTACTGACCCTTTCTGCTCAAAACGTAGAACACGAAACGCTTTCTGTTGTCCCGACACCAGTTTTACTAGAACCGAAATGGGCGCACATTGCTGCTGCCTAGCGGGAACCATGTAAAACTCGAGAGTTTGCTCTTTCCAAAAGTACGTTGTCACGTACGTATCTCAAACAACATAATAGTTATGATTTTTTAAAAGTCGGATGATTCTTTTTGATACACACTATTACGCCATTGGGTTGGCAAGTGATGATCGAAGAGATCGTTTTGTCAAAAATGTACGGATACCCGTCATTGGATGCTCGCCTCTATTTTGTACTGGACCAGAGTGGGGATTCTTCATACAGGTCGGTCAGGGGGCTGAAAATGGCGAAATATATCATCGAAACTGATTGCTCAGTAAAATAAAAATTGGATATTTAGACGGCTGGAAGGTGTTCTGATTCGACATTGTACATTAAGAGGTTTTAGTCTTATGTAAAATCAGTAAGTTGTTCGAAATAATCTACCCATTCACTCAGGGACCATACTGGCTTCGGAACGGAAGATAATAGAGAGAAGGCCGAAACAGTAAAGTCGGTCTTCCGGAACTGTTTCACCCCAGCAGATCGTAACACAATCGCTACTTTCAACCATCCTACGAACGTCGAAGTGGCAGATGTTGAAAAACCAACCGCGGAATAGAAAAGCAAAGATAATCGTTTAGCAGTGGAAAGGCATCAGGACCAAATGAGTCACTTCTAAGATACGACAAAGATTATGCGAAAGAACTTGCTTCCCTTCTAGCAACAGTTTGTCGCAGATCGTTGGAGCAATGAAGGATACCTAATGACTGGAAAAAAACGCAGTTCTTCCGCGTTTTCAGGAAGGGCAGTAAGACAGATTCATACAGTTATAGACCCATATCGTCGAAGTCAATGTGTTGTAGAATTACGGAACATGTCTTATGCTGGAGAACCACGATGTTTTTGAAGAACGCAAATCTCCTCTATAAAAATCAACATGGCTACCGCAAACAGAGATCTTGCGAATCTCAGCTCGCTCTATTGCTCCATGAGGTCCATAGCACTATAGACAACGGCTCTCAGGTTGATACCGTGCTCTTTGACTTCAGGAAGGCATTTGAAACAGTCCTACATGCCGTTTTGTTTACTTATCGAATATCAGACCTGATTTGCGAGATGATTTAAGACTTCCATGCAAGCAGAACACGTCGCTCCTAACGGAACAAAACCGACAGATGTAATTTCCGGAGTACCACAAGGCAGTGTGACAGGGCCGTTACTGTTTACTAAATATATAAATGATCTATCAGAAAGCGTCTGATGCTCTTTAAGGCGGTTCGCAAGATGATGCTGTTGTCTGTAACAAAGCAGCGACGCCAGAAGACAGTATCGATTTGCAGAGAATTGATGAATGGTGCAGGATCTGGCAGTTGACCCTGAACGTAAACAAATGGGACATATTGTGCATATATGGAATAAGAAAGTTAGTGCTGTACAAATACACTACTGATGACAAACCGCTGTAAACAATCACTACTTTAAAATATCTAGAAATAACTATCCAGAGCAATCTTAAGTTGAATTACTACAAAAAACAAATAATAGGAAAAAGAGATGCCAGACGGATTCACAGGAAGAATGCTAAGGAAATCTAAGTCATTCACGAAGGAAGTGGTTTATAAGGCGCTTGTTCAACAGTTTCTTGAGTATTGTACATCAATATGGGATCCTCACCAGCTAGTACTGATACGAGAGAGAGAGAGAGAGAGAGAGAGAGAGAGAGAGAGAGAGAGTGAGAGAGAGAGAGAGAGAGAGAGAGAGAGAGAGAGAGAGAGAGAGAAGAGAGAAGATCCAACGAAGAGCAGGGAGTTTCATCACAGGATCATTTAATCGGCGCGACAGCGTTTCAGGGATGCTCAACGAACTCAATTGGCAAACGTTACAAGAGAGGCATTGTCCGTCACGGAGAGGTTTACTGTTGAAATTTCGAGATAGCACTTTCCGGGACGAATAGCATGCGTAATGACCACGACGAGAAAACTCGACAAATTAGAGCCAATACAAAGTCATTCTTCCCACTAGCAGTTCGCGAGCGGAACGGGACATGGGGAATCAGTTAGTGGTACCAGAAGTACTCCCTGCCACACAACATTAGGTGACTTGTGCAGTATGAGAAAGATGTAGATGTAGATCTATCACTGGAAAAAAATATGTCGCAGTGAAGAGTGACTATGCAGGGAAGGATGAACCGTGCACGGCTCGTGTTCATGCCGTTTATTGTTTGTCATCTTCGACTACGGTACTGCCGCCTCGTTTTCTTATTCCATTTACTGGCGTCACTAACTTCCTGCCTTACTTGCCCATGAGTGGCAGCAGCAGCGCGTATCGATAGTACATTGTCGTACCATCTCTGGAGCGACCGATAGTATTTCCGTGTCGTCGTGTGTCGGGAAGTCATATGGAGAAGCACGCGGCAATTCAGTCGACACGCAGCAGCAGTGAAGTCGGGACGGAGCGCCGGTGAGGCGCGGACAGCCAGTACTCGCCCGACCGCTGGCGACACACGTGCATTGTCCGACGGAAGGAGATTTGAGCGGGGACGACCGATGATTGGTTGTTCGGTCGGTCGTCTCATTGGGCGACGTGTAACTGGTTCTCTGACCGTTTCTGGGCCCTTTCAATTCGTCATCTCGCCGGACGTGGGTCGGTTCCTTGCCTGTGCAGAGATGTCGGAGTGTTCCCTCTGCATGGTTGGGTCCGCGCCAATGTCCCGGGTCGTCGTGTGTCCGAGTTGCGGATGGACCAGCAGTGGAGTCGGTCAGTTGGCGCAGGGCAGCGAGGAGATCCCCGTCGCGAGGAGTCGGGCTGGAGCCACTGGCGGTGTGCACGTGCGGTCGGGGTTGTGAGGCGCTTGCTGCGAGGATTACGAAGTTCGTCGCCCGCCGATCGCGTTCTCTACAGTTGAGTGCTCACTCAGCCTACTATCAAGCCTCAACTGCTATCACTTCTCTTCGTTTAATCCTGGTTGTTGCTTTCTGCGAGATTCCCGTGAGCAACAACGTTTGTGCATTGAAGTCGGCTGGAATTGCAGCCGTTTTCTCTGATGGGGTTTAACTTAATTCACTCCTTCATTAGTGAAGTGCACCAGCGGTATCTTCTGCCTTGTGGCCGTTAACGTTCCGGTTACCTGCCCTGGGCGTTCACGTAGTTTTGGCAGTGTATTTTCCTCATCGTGTTGCCGCTGTCCAGCATGGTGTGTAGTTCGACAGCTGAGGTGTGTTGGTAGTTTTGGGCGTTTATTTCGACTTGGCTGGATTGGGCTCCAGTATCCAGAACGTTGTGCTATTAACGTTTTGTTGTCGTCTTTCTCGTCGGGTGGAGTAGAACTGATTTGGTCGGTTGGTTTGTCGGCTGGCCTTCGGTTGGGTTGCCTTCCGATTAAGAGGTTGTCGGTCTGGCTGCCTGTCTCACCTAAGCGTGCGTTAGTGTTACCTTCCCAGGCCGACCCTTGGAACCTTCTGAGCGACACTCCTTGTGTTTTACATAGTGATTTCCTTTTAGTATTAAGTACTCTGTGTGGCCTTCAGCCGAGTTCTAGTTCATTAAAATTGTAAGTTTTTTTTCTCTTCAGGCCTTAACCCGTGAAATTGTTTTCTCCGTGGTGTGTGGCCTTCAGCCGAGTTTTAAACTCTCTTAAACTGAAAATTTAGAATCTTGCTTTTGCCGTTAAGTCACGACATTGTTATTTGTTTGGGTATGAGGCCTACAGCCGAGTTTGCATGAAATGTTTTAAGCTAAGGCCCTCAGCCTCTTCAAATTGAAAGCTTTTCTTCCTAGGCCTTAATCCGTAAAATTGTTTTGACATGGTGTGTGGCTTTCAGGCGAGTTTTAATCTCTTTTACATTAAAATTTCAAAATTTTGGTCTTGCCGTTAGGTCATAAGATTGGTATTCTTTAGTATGTAGCCTTCAGCCAAGTTTAATCCCTCTTAAATGGAAAATTCAAAATTTTTTCTTGCCCCTTAAGTCATAAGATTGGTATTCTTTAGTATGTGGCCTTCAGCCAAGTTTAATCCCTCTTAAATGGAAAATTCAAAATTTTTTCTTGCCCCTTAAGTCATAAGATTGGTATTCTTTAGTATGTGGCCTTGTTGTTGTTGTGGTCTTCAGTCCTGAGCCTGGTTTGACGCGGCTCTCCATGCTACTGTATCCTGTGCAAGCTTCTTCATCTCCCAGTACCTACTGCAACCTACATCCTTCTGAATCTGCTTAGTGTATTCATCTCTTGGTCTCCCTCTACGATTTTTACCCTCCACGCTGCCCTCCAATGCTAAATTTGTGATCCCTTGATGCCTCAAAACATGTCCTACCAACCGATCCCTTCTTCTAGTCAAGTTGTGCCACAAACTTCTCTTCTCCCCAATCCTATTCAATACCTCCTCATTAGTTACGTGATCTACCCACCTTATCTTCAGCATTCTTCTGTAGCACCACATTTCGAAAGCTTCTATTCTCTTCTTGTCCATACTAGTTATCATCCATGTTTCACTTCCATACATGGCTACACTCCATACAAATGCTTTCAGAAACGACTTCCTAACACTTAAATCTATACTCGATGTTAAGAAATTGCTCTTCTTCAGAAACGATTTCCTTGCCATTGCCAGTCTACATTTTATATCCTCTCTACTTCGACCATCATCAGTTATTTCACTCCCTAAATAGCAAAACTCCTTTACTACTTTAAGTGTCTCATTTCCTAATCTAATTCCCTCAGCATCACCCGATTTAATTTGACTACATTCCATTATCCTCGTTTTGCTTTTGTTGATGTTCATCTTATATCCTCCTTTCAAGACACTGTCCATTCCGTTCAACTGCTCTTCCAAGTCCTTTGCTGTATCTGACAGAATTACAATGTCATCGGCGAACCTCAAAGTTTTTACTTCTTCTCCATGAATTTTAATACCTACTCCGAATTTTTCTTTTGTTTCCTTTACTGCTTGCTCAATATACAGATTGAATAACATAGGGGAGAGGCTACAACCCTGTCTCAGTCCTTTCCCAACCACTGCTTCCCTTTCATGCCCCTCGACTCTTATAACTGCCATCTGGTTTCTGTACAAATTGTAAATAGCCTTTCGCTCCCTGTATTTTACCCCTGCCACCTTTAGAATCTGAAAGAGAGTATTCCAGTCAACATTGTCAAAAGCTTTCTCTAAGTCTACAAATGCTAGAAACGTAGGTTTGCCTTTTCTTAATCTTTCTTCTAAGATAAGTCGTAAGGTTAGTATTGCCTCACGTGTTCCAACATTCCTACGGAATCCAAACTGATCTTCCCCGAGGTCCGCTTCTACCAGTTTTTCCATTCGTCTGTAAAGAATTCGCATTAGTATTTTGCAGCTGTGACTTATTAAACTGATAGTTCGGTAATTTTCACATCTGTCAACACCTGCTTTCTTTGGGATTGGAATTATTATATTCTTCTTGAAGTCTGAGGGTATTTCACCTGTTTCATACATCTTGCTCACCAGATGGTAGAGTTTTGTCAGGACTGGCTCTCCCAAGGCCGTCAGTAGTTCTAATGGAATGTTGTCTACTCCCGGGGCCTTGTTTCGACTCAGGTCTTTCAGTGCTCTGTCAAATTCTTCACGCAGTATCGTATCTCGCATTTCATCTTCACCTACATCCTCTTCCATTTCCATAATATTGTCCTCAAGTACATCGCCCTTGTATAAACCCTCTATATACTCCTTCCACCTTTCTGCCTTCCCTTCTTTGCTTAGAACTGGGTTTCCATCTGAGCTCTTGATATTCATACAAGTGGTTCTCTTCTCTCCAAAGGTCTCTTTAATTTTCCTGTAGGCAGTATCTATCTTACCCCTAGTGAGACAAGCCTCTACATCCTTACATTTGTCCTCTAGCCATCCCTCCTTAGCCATTTTGCACTTCCTGTCGATCTCATTTTTGAGACGTTTGTATTCCTTTTTGCCTGCTTCATTTACTGCATTTTTATATTTTCTCCTTTCATCAATTAAATTAAATATTTCTTCTGTTACCCAAGGATTTCTATTAGCCCTCGTCTTTTTACCTACTTGATCGTTTGCTGCTTTCACTACTTCATCCCTCAGAGCTACCCATTCTTCTTCTACTGTATTTCTTTCCCCCATTCCTGTCAATTGTTCCCTTATGGTCTCCCTGAAACTCTCTACAACCTCTCGTTCTTTCAGTTTATCCGGGTCCCATCTCCTTAAATTCCCACGTTTTTGCACTTTCTTCAGTTTCAATCTGCAGCTCATAACTAAGAGATTGTGGTCAGAATCCATATCTGCCCCTGGAAATGTCTTACAATTTAAAACCTGGTTCCTAAATCTCTGTCTTACCATTATATAATCTATCTGATACCTTTTAGTATCTCCAGGATTCTTCCAGGTATACAGCCTTCTTTTATGATTCTTGAACCAAGTGTTAGCTATGATTAAGTTATGCTCTGTGCAAAATTCTACAAGGCGGCTTCCTCTTTCATTTCTTCCCCCCAATCCATATTCACCTACTATGTTTCCTTCTCTCCCTTTTCCTACTGACGAATTCCAGTCACCCATGACCATTAAATTTTCGTCTCCCTTCACGACCTGAATAATTTCTTTTATCTCGTCATACATTTCATCAATTTCTTCATCATCTGCAGAGCTAGTTGGCATATAAACTTGTACTACTGTAGTAGGCATGGACTTTGTGTCTATCATGGCCACAATAATGCGTTCACTATGCTGTTTGTAGTAGCTAACCCTCACTCCTTTTTTTATTCATTATTAAACCTACTCCTGCATTACCTCTATTTGATTTTGTATTTATAACCCTGTAATCACCTGACCAAAAGTCTTGTTCCTCCTGCCACCGAACTTCACTAATTCCCACTATATCTAACTTTAACCTATGCATTTCCCTTTTTAAATTTTCTAACCTACCTGCCCGATTAAGGGATCCTGACATTCCACGCTCCGATCCGTAGAACGCCAATTTTCTTTCTCCTGATGACGACGTCCTCTTGAGTAGTCCCCGCCCGGAGATCCGAATGGGGGACTATTTTACCTCCGGAATATTTTACCCAAGAGGACGCCATCATCATTTAATCATACAGTAAAGCTGCATGTCCTCGGGAAAAATTACGGCTGTAGTTTCCCCTTGCTTTCAGCCGTTCGCAGTACCAGCACAGCAAGGCCGTTTTGGTTAATGTTACAAGGCCAGATCAGTCAATCATCCAGACTGTTGCCCCTGCAACTACTGAAAAGGCTGCTGCCCCTCTTCAGGAACCACATGTTTGTCTGGCCTCTCAACAGATACCCCTCCGTTGTGGTTGCACCTACGGTACGGCCATCTGTATCGCTGAGGCCCGCAAGCCTCCCCACCAACGGCAAGGTCCATGGTTCATGGGGGGAGGATGTGGCCTTCAGCCAAGTTTAATTCCTCTTAAATGGAAAATTCAAAATTTTTTCTTGCCCCTTAAGTCATAAGAGTGTCATTCTTTAGTATGAGGCCTTCAGCTGAGTTTGCATGAAATGTTTTAAGCTAAGGCCCTCAGCCTGTTAAATTGAAAGCCCTTCTTCCTGGTCCTTAAGCCGTTAAATTGTTTGGTTGATATGCAGCCTTCAGCCGGGTTTCGGCCTATTTAGAATTAACACTGAAAATCATTGTTTTAGCCTTAAGCCGTAACACTTTCTTGCTTATTGCGTGGCCGTCAGCCTATTTGTATTGAAGTAAAAAAAAAAATTTGTTTTGAAATAAGTGCAACTTCCAGAAGAACTCCTGGACCCCAATTCCTTGCGTAGGCCTTGGGCCCTGGATTTTTGTATGTGGCTTTCAGCCGATTTAAATCAAATCAAAGGAGGTCTTTCGTTAAAACCTTGAGAGTTTTTAATTCTTGCTTATGTTACTGTGCGTTTTAACTAATAAAATTTATATGTTGAGTGTAACTGACAGCAACTTATTTTGGAGCCTTTCCACAAATGTAACCTCACCCGCTCTGTCCTGCTAGTCCAGGGATTTCAAAGGATTAACACCATCAGCAAGATTCATGGCCATAACTTGATCTTCTCGAGGTGATAATTAGAACTTCGTAACTACCTCTCGTACCCGCGTCTTCATGTTCTATCACTTCTCAGTTTCTTAAACTTTGTACCGAGAAACATGTGGGCAATCATCGACACTCACGTACGAGTACGCGCACTGACATTAAATTTTCTCAGTACCTGTTATGCTAAAGTGCCCAGATACTGTTTAAATTAGTTCAAGGTGATTGCATAAGCTGAGTTGTCGAAGCTAGGCAATATTTATGTCCTTATCCAAGGCTGATGACGTTAGATTACGTTTCCCTGCAGTGCGTAGGATACACCGAAATAGATTTCGTTGTTGGACCGACAGAACAGGAACAAACCTGCACAAAGATAACATTAGGTACTGTGAGCGGTAATATTTTAATTATAATATTTAAACGGCACATATTTTAATTTCCTGCTGATATATAAAGAACAAAACGGAACTTAAATAAGCAGATCATTAATCGTAAACTGAGATACTGATTCAGCAAAAGACAGAAACCAAATTGTAAACACCCTTGTTTTCGAAAGCAACGTTTTTAGAGAAAATTATGAACTTTGGCTACCAACGTTTCTTACGCCGAAGAAATAACTGCCGAAATTTCTTCAGAATTTTTAGTTCGTTACAAATGAAAACCACACATCAGAAATTTTTGCAACTATTCCATCAAATATGTTTAATAGTGCCTACTGCACGCTACTTTTCATCAAACCTCAAACAAGAGTGGATTGGTGTTACGTTACGCGATCTGGGAGACCACTGATACCAATCCACTTCACACAAACGTTGACGACTACCAGGTTGGAAAGAAGCGATGTACCGTCTAGTTGGAACAACATACTTTGGCGTATGTTAAGAGAGATTTCTAGCAGCCCGTGTAATTGTACTTCCAGAAGTTTTTAATTATTTGTCCATTTAACCGGGAAGATAAAGAAAAGTCTCAATCGAATTGTCAATTGGAATTTCACACGCCTGCTACTTATAAGTGTGTGTGTTAAGTATTCAATCCCTGGTGAAATCTGCGTTAGTACATTAGATGAATCAGGGACGCAGGCGCTCACCTAAAACCCACGCGTTAGTACGCCTGTCTGTGCTTTGATTCGTCTTCAGATGCAACACTGTACCGCCGTGATAAGTCCGAATACGAAGCACTCAGTTCGCAATAGAGCCATGGGAGCAACGCCGGTGGACGTACTGCTGGAAGTGAACATACTAACACGTTCAAAAGTGTCCGAGCGACCTTATTTGCGTTCCGCCTGATTAGATGCAACCCATATAACATTACTGTCTTGCAGGTCCTCTGACCTTTCTTCGGTACCGTCGGTTGTGTATACAAAATGGTTATTGGTTGAGGTAAGTTCCTATAGGACCGAACTGTTGAGGTTATCGGTCAAGGTTACTGTAACAGCTCACTAGAGAAAACTTCTGTATGCCTATTAGTACAGGTTTCAATTAATATGACGATAATGCAAACACAAGAAAAACGTTGTTACAGAGACACGGTCTTTAACGCCTGTAAACTGAATTTTTTTACAATAAATGACTTCTCAAAAACTAGGTTTCTACTTGAAATTACACGACAGTTTTTGTGCCGGATCGGGGCCAGCTAATCCAATCCAGAAACTATTGTCCCTATAACTATCCATGAAAGATCTTAAATATGGTTTCAATCACAAGTGACAAAGTTTGCGAGCGTTTAAACTTGAAACCACAGGGAGTAGTTTTGCTTTGGGCATGAATTCGAACCCAGCAGCTATTCTGATTGTTAACTAAGCACATCAAATGTTAAATATCTAGATTTTCACTAGTAGCGAAATGACAAACTGAAATGACAAGACGTAAAACTTTTGCCATTGTGAGATTCGAACCTGGCACCTGCAGGGCACATATAATCGTTGTTGACTACGCACGGAATGTTAGCTATCGAATTCTAAGCCAGTAACTAGGAGTGACGTGTTTGAACCTGAAATTATACGACGAAAATTTCTGTGTCTGACGGAGTCGATTTTGGTACAGTTCTTGTTGTTGATAACGCACAGAGAGACGTTAAAAATCAAAATTATTTGCTACCAGTAGCTTGGTGTGTGCACGCTACAATTTGAAACGACACAATGAAACTTTTTGCGTCCAGTCAGGATTCGAACACAGACACGCACCTTCCGTCAAGCCCTTCCGGAGTTTGGTATCACAGTGATATCCACGTCTACATCTACATGATTACCACAAGTAAGTGCCTGTCAAAGGGTTCATCGAACCACCTTTAGCTACTCCTCTACCGTTGCACTCTCAAAGAGCGTCCAGGGAAAACGAACACACAAATCTTTCTGTGAGAGCACTGATTTCTCTTATTTTATTACAATGATCATTTCCCCCTGTGTGGCTGGGCGCTAACAAAATATTTTCACACTCTGAAGAGAAAGTTGGTTATTGAAATTTCGTGAAAAAATCCTGCCGCAGCGAAAAACGCCTTTGTTTTAATGATTGCCGTCCCAATTTTCGTGTCATACCCGTCGCACTCTCTGTCCTGTTTCGCAATAATACAAAACGAGCTGCCCTTCTTTGAACTTTTTCGATATCCTCAGCCTGTTCTCTCCAGTAAGGATCCAGTACTGCACAGCAACACTGCACTACTTTAAAAGATGTTGGACAAGTGTAGTGTAGGCAGTCTCTTCAGTATATTCTAAGTCTCCTGCTAGTTTACATCTGCGTCTATATGACTACTCTGCAATTCATACTTGCGTACCTGGCAGAGGGTTCTTCGAACCGTCTTCATACACAGAGGTTGGAAAAAATGAAGATTTAGTTCTTTCTGTACGAGCTCTTCTCTTATTTTATTATTATTATTATCATCATTTCTCCCTATGTAGGTTGCCGACAGTAAAATATTTTCTCATTTAGAGGAGAAAGTTGGTTATTGATGATGGAAAATTCGTTAAAAGATCTGGTCGCAATAAAAAAAGCCTTGTTTTTTATGATTGCCACCAACTCGCGTGTCATATACATGACACTCTCTCGCCTGTACACCGATAATAAAAAAACGAGCTGCCCTTCTTTGGACTTTTACAATATCTTCCGTCAATCCTATCTGTTAAGGATTACATACCGCACTGCAGTAATCTGCCAGACGACGGACAAGCGTAGTGTAGGGAACTTCTTTATTAGACCTGCTGCATCTTCAAAGCCTTCTGCCAATAAAAAGTAGTGTTTGGTTTCCCACCCCCACAACATTATATATGTGATCGTCGAATTTAGGTTGCTTGTAATCGTAACTGGTAGGAACTCAGTTGAACTGACAGCCTTTAGATTTATGTGATTTATCGTGTAACCGAAATTTAACGTATTTCACACCTTTCCTTATACAGCGACAAAAAAATGGTTCAGATGGCTCTGAGCACTATGGGACTTAACATCAGAGGTTCAAAATGGTTCAAATGGCTCTGAGCAGTATGGGACTTAACATCTGAGGTCATCAGTCCCCTAGAACTTAGAACTACTTAAACCTAACTAACCTAAGGACATCACACACATCCATGCCCGAGGCAGAATTAGAACCTGCGACCGTAGCAGTCGCGCGGTTCCGGACTGAAGCGCCTAGAACCGCTCGGCCGCCGCGCGCCGGCTATACAGCGACAGTTGCCACTTTCCACACCATACAAATATCGTGTATATGTCATTTTGAAATTGATTTTGATCTTCTGATGACTTTACTAGACGGTAAATGATTGCATCATCTGCTAACAGCCTAATATGTGTTAGAAACAGCAGAGAGCCTATAACATTTCCTTGGGGAACGTCAGCTATTATTTTTGTTTTGCTTGATGACTTTCCATCAGTTATTACGAACTGCGGCCTTTCTGATAGGAAACCACGAAGCTAGTCACAAAACTGAGACGATACTCTATAGGCACTCAGTTTAATTAGAATCGCTAGCGAGAAACGGTGTCAAAAGTCTTCTTGAAATCTAAAAATATTGAATCAGTTTGTCGTCCCCTGACGGTAGCACTTATTACTTCGTGAGAATAAAGAGCTGGTTATGTTTCACAAGAACGATGTTTTCTGAATCCGCTTTAGCTATTTGTCAATAAATGATTTTTCTCGAGTGATTCATAATGTTCGTGCACAGTCTTCTTTCGCTAATGCCTTGTCCCGCATGTTGTGCAAGGTCGGCATGGTTAGGACCGATTTGGTATGGTTAATTTTAAGGGGTGGCCGGGATGGAATTAGTGTACCCCAACTCTCTGCGTCTAGCGTAAACTAGGAAAGAGTGCACACGTTTCTCAATTGTCTGCGGGGCGTGTAACTAAGGCGGGACGTGGGAAGATGCGTGTGAAATCTTATGGGACTTAACTGCTAACGTCATCAGTCCCTAAGCTTACACACTACTTAACCTAAATTATCCTAAGGACAAACACACACACCCATGCCCGAGGGAGGACTCGAACCTCCTCCGGGACCAGCCGCGCAGTCCACGACTGCAGCGCCCCAGACCGCTCGGCTAATCCCGCGCGGCACGCGGGACGTGGGGACCAGCCCGATATTCACCTAGTGGGATGTGGAAATTCGCCTAAAAACCACATCCAGGCTGGCCGGCACACCGGTCCCCGCGGATCTTTGTACGAGCGAGCGGTTGTATATGACTGCTAAGTACACCTGACTGGTGTTCAATCTGGGCCAGGGGTCTTCTCGTTCCTAAGTATTTTAGGCTGCTTCGCAACACCTACGGTTCCTGCTTCTAAGAACTCATGGGCAGGTGTTCTTGATTCAAATTCTGGAATGTTCACCTCGTCATCCTTTGTGAAGCAATTTTGGGAAACAGAGTTTAGTAATTCTATTTTAGTTTAGTTTAGAAGCAATGAAACGATGGAACTCTATTGTCCCAAACAGGTCAAATCAGATGAATGGGGAGATTTGAGTTCGAATCGCAATAGAGAATGAGTTTTTTCAATATTTCAAGTTCAAACACAATAAGAAATAAGTGCTCTGAGACCTCCCACGACGATTGGGTCGTTGATAAAATTAATTTTGTTGTGCAAGGAAGCCCACTGGTGACAGTTTCAATCTGCCACCACTTCCGCCTCTTATCATTTCCCACCTACACCAACCCTGCTGCAGTAGGTAGCGAAGGGACATCATGATTAATGTGGATTCGGAATCACGTTGCAAGCCTACGATGCTCTGCTGGGATTTTCAGAGGTGAACGGGATCCGTTGGTGCTTGTTAAAAATGGTTAGTTGATGTGTGAATCAGACCCAGATCTACAGCATACCACCAAACTATACATTGCACTGCTTCATAATTCTGTCGTACAGAAGGATGCTCCACAATGGATGAGAATTCTGATTTCCTGGAGGTTGATTGCAGCCTATTGAAAACATTCATTTCCTTGTTCGTCTGCATAGATGTCCACGAGCTGCCCTGGCTACCCGTTGCGTACTTCCGACTTGATTTTGTGGTCAATGAAATAAAATCACGTGGTACATGTACTGGCACCATGACAGTATGTGGAAATTTTTGCAGGAAGTGTTGCTTTTCGTTTCAGCTGTTGTGTAGGTGTAGATATTTGTGGCCTAGTAGTAACTAGGGCGCAATGTAAACGCAAACACGAGATATCGAGCACCCTCTTTTCCTTATATTTGTAATATTTCCTCTCGTAATTGTGCAGACAAGAGCGTAGTTACTTTTTTGATGCCAAATTTACCTGAAGTAAGGTGGTGCGCACGTTCGGGAAGATTTTGTCTGGCGTATTGTCACACACGTTGCTCCATATATATTTATCAAATATTTTTTATTTGAGGTCCTAGAACTGTACTTGTGGTGATTTACTGAATGTTGCAAATTTAAAGGTTATGAGAAATGTTATTCAAGCATAAGAAAATAGTGATATGGGAAAAAAGCTATAATTTGTGACATTTTGCTCTCTTTGGATTTAACAAAAGTGTGTTGGCTAAAAAGGGAGCTGACAAAATTTGTCCAATGTATAACGCAAGCGCATCGAAGAAATCACTATAGGAAATAGTTTTCTGGTTCCAACGAGGATCGTTTCGAAGTGAATCGTTAGCCACATTCAAGAAGACCAAACAGCCTTGAACGTTTCTACCGTTCACCGCTATAGCTCACATCAGTGTAGCCAATTATTAGCAAATGTGATGATCTGCGACCATTTAACCTTCGTGGCACACTGGGATTCAACGGTCAACATCGAACAAACAAAGAAAGGTAGGGAGATTAGTGTTAAATGTCCCTTTGACATCAGAAAGCTGGGATTGGGAACGATGACGATAAAAAACTGTGCCCTTCCAAAGGAAAGATCACAGCATATGCATTTATCTATCTGATGAATAGACGGAAAACCAGGTGAGGTATAAACCACCGTCTCTTAACGTCGTATAAATATAACAGTTGGCCCTAAAAAAAAAAAAAAAAAAAAAAAAAAAAAAAAAAAAAAAAAAAAAAAAAAAAAAAAACCTGAAGCGAAGGCCAGTGTGGGCCCACAAAACGTGATGATATGTATCTGTGGCACAAAGAAGTTGTTTTGTGTTACAAACTGCATCCTAGGGGCGGGTCCATCGCAGTTGACATCTGTTGCCGACAACTGAACCGCTTTGCGGTTGCAGTGTAAGCAAAACGATCAAGGAAACTGCGACAGGTGTTGCTACTGTACGAGAACGCCCGTCTGCACTCTGCTGTTTTCACAAAAGAAACTATCCAAGAACTTGGCTGGCAAGGCATCACTACGGCACTTATTCTTCTAATCCTGTGCTTTCAATGGTTTATCTTTCTTGTTGCTTATCGAACACCCATCAATAAAACTTCTTTGTGGACGAAATTGCGCTTTAGCCGTGGATTGGCGACATCTTTATCACAGAACCAGTATACTTCAACATCCGTGGAGTCCAAAAAGTGCCTACGCATCGTCAAACTGTTTTATTTTGTGTGAGAGAATATGTTGTTGATGATCAATTGATCTGTTATGTTTTTGTATTCAATGGACCACCGACGAATGGTATAAATTATTTCTATTAGAAATGAATTATAACGTACCATGATAACCTTACGACGGAAATCTACTTTCATAAAACAAAAAAATATCCGTAATACGAGCCTGCCTAGAACAACACGCGTTACCAAGACATTATATACTTTTGGCCTATTTATAGAACATCAAATAAAAAAGGATATTTGAGAATTATACTTGAAGCAAACTGCGTGATAACATTCCAAACAAACTGTTCACAAACTTAAACACCAACCTACTTTTCTCAGTAAAATTTGCTGCAATGGTAGATCACATACTTAGATATTCTTTATAACGGTCACCACCATATTGCCTACGCAATTATATCAGACGAATTGCGGTTTAAAGAGAAGAGTACATTAGATATTTTGACTTTCCGTTTACACAATGTAACATTTACCACTTGACCAGCAATATACGCAGCATCAAAGTAGCTCAAGTGTAAAGCAACAGCCGGCCGGAGTGGCCGAGCGGTTCTAGGTGCTACAATCTGGAGCCGCGCGACCGCTACGGTCGCAGGTTCGAATCCTACCCCAGGCATGGATGTGTGTGATGTCCTTATGTTAGGCAGGTTTAAATAGCTCTAAGTTCTAGGGGACTGATGACCTCAGAAGCTGTTAAGTCCCATAGTGCTCAGAGCCATTTGAACCATTTTTTTTTTTGTAAAGCAACACTTCCTGTAAAAATTTTCGCGTCATACGGTGTTGCTAGTTCTTGCAGATGGCCGTCAAGTGACTGTGTTTCGGTGATTACAAAATCAGGTCAAAATTACGCATTGGGTAGCCGTGGCAGCTGCTGAATGGAGATGCGGTTGAACAGAGGAACTGAAGAGGCAGTAAACCACTTCAAGCAAGTCAGAATACCCATCCCGTAACTCGTCGTTACTGCAAAATAATGAGCCAGCCATATGTAGAGTTCAGCGATCTGTCAGAAGGAATGTAGCTTCGTATGTTCAAGGTCTGGGTTCGATTAACCATTTTTAGCAGGCACGAATAGACCCTTTTCACCTCTGGTAACATGATCTGAACAACGTGGTTCCTGATAGGTGGGGGGACGGGGGGGAGGAGGAGAGAAATGAGTGGCAACTGCCAGGGAAAAATTTATCGCGCAAGATACAAGATTTTACTGATAGTTGTTTAACACACAGTTACAAAAAATTTTTAATCAAAAGATTAAGTGATAACTTTTTCAAACTTACTGAAGAAAATTCCGAAATAACAGGAAACGCAGGAGACGTTTTAACACACATATCTGCATATTCTAAAAATAACCCCAAAAAATTTTGGTCGTATGTAAAATCTATGAACGCTACAAATAATTCAATACCTTCTCTTGTTGACAGTACGGGTAATGTAACGGATGATGATAAACATAAGGCCGAAATTCTAAACTTAGCTTTCAAAAACTCGTTTACGGTAGAGAACTGCACCACCATTCCCCCTTTCAAATATCGAACAAACGCAATGATGGTTGACATAGTGTTTAGTGTATCTGGAATTTTAAAACAGTTAAGATCGTTAGACGCCAGGAAGGCATGTGGCCCAGACGGTACCCCGTAAGATTATATGTTGACTATGCTACAAATATAGTACCATTCTTATCCATCATCTATCAGAGATCATTGGAGCATCGGAGAGTTCCACGGGACTGGAAGAAGGCCCAGGTCATAGCAATCTATAAAAAGGGTAGAGAATCGGATGCACATAATTACCGGCCAATTTCACTGACATTGTTTTGTTGTAGATTCATGGAACATACTTTGTGTTCAGACATAATGACCTTTCTAGACTCTGAGAAGCTCATCTGCAGAAACGAGCGCGGTTTTAGGAAACAGCGGTCATGCGAGACACAGCTGGCCCTCTTTGTGCATAATATACAACAGGCTCTAGATACCGGCTCCCAGGTTGATGCCATATTTCTCGACTTTCGAAAGGCGTTCGACTCCGTTCCGCACTGTCACTTGCTACAAAAAGTGTGCGCTTATGGTCTATCCGATGACATATGTGGTTGGATAGAAAGTTTCCTAACAGACAGAGAGCAGTATGTCGTCCTGAATGGGGTGACTTCAACAGCAACAAGCGTAACTTCAGGTGTGCCCTAAGGCAGCGTAAAAGGTCCGTGCTTTTTACGATTTGCATAAACGATCTGGTTGATGGTATTGACAACGGCATTAGACTGTTTTCCGATGATGCTGTAGTCTGCAGGAAAGGAGTACCACACGAAAGTTGTGAACAAATAAATGAGACAGAGAAGTTGCTGTCCATGCATCAGCACGGTTTTAGAAAGAATCGCTCCTGCAAAACGAAACTCGCCCTTCCTTCACATGATATCTTGCGAACCATGGATGAAGGGTATCAGACGTATGCCATATTCCTTGACTCCCGGAAAGCATTTGACTCGATGCCCCACTCCAGACTCAAATGACTCTGAGCACTATGCGACTTAACTTCTGAGGTCATCAGTCGCCTAGAACTTAGAACTAATTAACCCTAACTAACCTAAGGACATCACACACATCCATGCCCGAGGCAGGATTCGAACCTGCGACCGTAGCGGTCGCTCGGCTCCAGACTGTAGCGCCCAGAACCGCACGGCCACTCCGGCCGGCACTGCAGACTCCTAACTAAGGTACGACCATATGGGATTGGTTCCCAAATATGTGAGTGGCTCGAAGACTTCTTAAGTAATAGAACCCAGTACGTTGCCCTCGATGGTGAGTGTTCAGCTGTTGTTTTCTATCAACATAAATGATCTTTTGGATAGGGTGGATAGCAATGTGTGGCTGTTTGCTGATGATGCTGTGGTGTACGGGAAGGTGTCGTCGTTGAGTGACTGTAGGAGGATACCAGATGAGTTGGACAGGATTTGTGATTGGTATAAAGAATGGCAACTAACTCTAAATATAGGTAAATGTAAATTAATGCAGCTGAGTAGGAAAAAGAATCCCGTAATGTTTGAATACTCCATTAGTAGTGTAGCGTTTGACACAGTCACGTCGATTAAATATTTGGACGTAACGTTGCAGAGCGATATGAAATGGGACAAGCATGTAATGGCAGTTGTGGGGAAGGCGGATAGTCGTCTTCCATTCATTGGTAGATGTGGTTCGTCTGCAAAGTAGACCGCTTATAAAACACTAATACGACCTATTCATGAGTGCTGCTAGAGCGTTTGGGATCCCTATCAGGTCGGATTGAGGGAGGACATAGAAGAAATTCAGAGGCGGGGTGCTAGATTTTTTACTGGTAGATTTGATCATCACGCGAGTGTTACGGAAATGCTTGAGGAACTCGGGTGGGAGTCTCTGGAGGAAAGGGGGCGTTCTTTTCGTGAATCGCTACTGTGGAAATTTAGAGAACTAGCATTTGAGTCTGATTGCAGAACTATTTTACTGCCGCCAACTTATATTTCGGGTAAAGACCACAAAGATAAGATAAGAGAGATTAGGGCTCGTACAGAGGCATATAGGGAGTCATTTTTCCCTCGTTCTGTTTGGGAGTGGAACAGAGAGAGATGATGCTAGTTGTGGTAGGAGGTACCCTCCGCCACGCACCGTATGGCGGATTGCGGAGTATGTATGTAGATGTAGATGTATATGTAGGATATGCAGAAAATATATGCGTGGTGTAATGACTGGCAGTTATCTCTCAATATTAGTAAGTGGAACCTACTGCGTATAACAAGGTGAAAATCCTCTTTAATGTTCGAGTACAAAATAAATGCCCAGTCTGAAATGGAAAGATCAGATTACACAAGTAATGGGCAAGACGAACTCTAGATTGCGGTTCATTGGTAGAATCCTGAAGCGACGCATTTCTTCAACAAACGAAATTGCCTACAATACGTTAGCTCGTCCAGTCTTGGAGTATTGTTCATCTGTATGGGACCCTTACCAGCTGGGTCTGATCAAGAGATTGAGGAGGTCCAAAGAAGAGCGGCAAGATTCGTGACTGGTACATTTAGCCATCGCGAGAGCGTTACAAATCTCATAGAAAGTTTGAAGTGCGACACACTTGCAGATAGACGACGCGCTAAACGGAAGGGGCTGCTCACTAAATTCCGAAATCCGATCTTCGCCGAGGATGTAGAACATATATTATTACCACCAACTTTCAAACAGCGCAATGATCACCATTCAAAGATAAGGGAAATTAGTTCTCGTAATGAGACGTTCAGACAGTCCTTTTCCCTCACGCAATCCGCGAGTGGAGCAGAGGGAGGGATATGACTTGGGCGCGAATTGTGCCCTCCGCCACACACCGTTTGGTGGCTAGCGGAGTATATATGTAGATCTAGATGTACGTGAGTTGCGAAGAAGCCAACTTACAGCGTTAAGAAATTATGTTATGGACATAACAAATAAAACAGAAGTACCGAAGCCAGCAAAATGCTAAGTTTCAGCGAATGAATGTTAAATGTCTTATATAACAAGGGCAAATAATGAAATTAATGTTACTTCAACTCAGACAACGTTAAAACCCAGTCTCCGAAGATTGCTTCCGCTTGTTGGTGATAGTTCAAAATTTACAGGTCAACTACCTCACTCCCAAGTCACCGCAACGAGAGGGAGAAACCGTGCCAGGTAGGAAACGGCGCTGCGAAGGAATCGCCTAAGACATGTCCAAATCAGTGTTACAGGCACAATAGCCCTTCACCAAAGGAAGCGCAAGATAGACACCTAAGCCCCTTCTGTTAGGTGAAAATTAAATGACAATTTTTTTAAAAAACTCAATCTAGTTACTGCTCGCTAACTTAGAATTTGAGCATCCATTAAAATATGTATTAAACACATTTATTCATAAAGAGCTCCAAAATAGACAAACCAAATTTAATAAAATTTTGCAACATCAGTTAATTAAATTGAAAATAATTACAATTACTTGCCACGAGGGTTAGTGAGATACGTCAAAATTTTTGGGAGTTGAAGTACCAACATAAGGCCCGAGACGGATGCAATCACATAAGAAAAGCCAAATACTTTACCTCAGCATCAGACAGGGCAATGGCGAGCAACTAACCAATTTCGTCTTATTAACAGCCTCAATAAACAGCCTGATGACCTGACCATGCAACAATCTAAAATATCACTAAAAACAACGCATATTAAAACACGAACATACATTAAATGAATAACTAGGATTAAGCACAAATGAGAGCAATGCGACGCAAGAGGAAGGCAGAAGCGGCCCCGCCCCAAAACAAGCATGCGATTGAGTGTCCCGCCAAATGCACGAGAACTGTAGACTCTCGCAGGAGACGCACAGCGTCCAAGTTAATGCCGAATAAACCCCTTGGAATGCAGTAGGCTGATCTACTTAGCCCATAAATGGAATGCACCAGAAAAGAATCTTTGCAAACACCGAGCTTTCTAGGTTCCCCGTAGATCAACCTTCCAACATAACTGTTCCCGCGTACAAGAAGCACACTGTTTCAACACGGGCACCCATTCGTGCCCCAACAGCCGTCTCTTCCTCTTTGTCCCTCCCCGAAGAGACCGCTCTTGCACTCGATGCAGAGATCGCTGCAAAACTCGAAACGGCACGCCGGAATATCGAAGTCACGCCAATAGGCTGCGTAGCAGATATCAATACGAGCCAGCATGGCTCAGTTAGTACTTACACCACAAGAAGAATGTGTGGTGCATTGATACTAAGGTCAAGAATTTACACCCCATATTAATTGTATGCATATTCGTTTTCTCTGTTGTCGTGGCACATGTAAGGTTTTTTTTGTCGAAGGAAGGCAATGAGCATTTTTAATTATGTATTTGACCACATTAGGAACTGATTAAATTATTTCTCCATGGTGCAGTATAGTTCATAATGGATCAAATTGTTGTACGAGGCTGGTATTCAGAGCGATAGACTTCATCTCTCCCTACTTCCTCCTTCCACTTTCATTTTTGTCTTTGGTATTGTAGGTACTCTAATTATTGCTCCATCTGTATTCTGTACATCCAGGATTTCAGATGCGTGGCCCAATTCGCAGTATCGGACTCTTTTTCTCTCTGTGTTTGTACTTACAGTTTCCAGAAAGTATTCCTATCTATTATCCCTCTCTTATAGCAATAAAGAAAGTCTAATTGTTTATCAATTATAACTGACTCTTCTAGGCTAAAAGTTTGGCGCTCGCTGACATTGTCACTTGTCTTCTATTATCTATATAGTATGCTGATCACAAGATTAGATATCTGACACGTGTAACTCATCATGTTCTTCTGGAAACTGCGTAAATACAGGTGTGATCATTTGAAGGTAGTTTCCCATAACGTGTTCTTGTTATGACCTAATGAGGTGAAACCCACTGAGGTGTCAGATCGCTGAAGTTATTTTCTTATTCGAGATTAAATCTCTACAGGCGCAATGAACTTGAGGTTTTAGCATTGCATCACATGCCTCTCTTCTTATACAACTCCCAGTTTCTTCCGCTTCGTTTTTTTCTGTCCTTAACAGTCACCTGTCAATGACTCTTTTGAAATGAGTTCATTTACGTGCGTATCCTAAGGTGTATTAAATTTCTCTCCAAGCAACACCAGTACCCCATGTTTATTTTACAATTTATTTATATCTATCTTGTAGACATTCTGCTATCCTTTTTTTGCCATTTGTTATCGAATCTACTTATCAGCAACGAATGTAGTTAGTTTGCTTCCACTGTTCTGCAGTTATCTGTATTTAGTTCTTTCATCATTCAGTCCTAGCAGCTCATTACTTAGTCAGGAATTTTTTTCCCTTATATTGCTGTTTGTCATAACACTGTTTTACCTTGAACTCCCTGACTGCGTTGAGTGCTTTTTCTTAGGCCACCGTTTAGAGACACCGAATTCCATTGCTTCGTTAGTTTTTACTGATTTTTTCATACTTATGAAGTTCAATTTGTCGCGAGTATTCATAGTGTACAGTTTGTGGGTGAAGTAGAAATGTATTTCAAATTTTCAATTAATTCATCACGTAACTGTGCTCAAATCTCACCCATGGTCTACCTTGATATACTTTACTGCTTCAGCACGATACATATCACAAATTACTGTACACTCATCCCTGTTATACGAGTTTTTCCATGTGTTATCCTCGTATTTTGATGAAACGTTTCACTGGTCTCTGCAGTCAGTGACGGGTTATTGGAAACTCCCCAGAATCATCTCGTACAGTTTAACAAGGCTGTACCCTTCACTGTTCCAATTTTTCGACCATATCAACGGGTGTACTGCACACTTTTGGGATGATCCCAGTTAGGAAATAACCAGATGACTGCTGTGAGGTGATTTTTGACGCCATGTTGAGGCCCCTCTCGACGTATACATCGCGGACCATATCGGCACAATAGATGCCGCCCTACTTCAGCTGTAAAATGTGCTGGTGTCCCATCAGGCATGTACCACAACCCATAACGCTGCAGAATGGGAACATCTTCAAGTAATCATGGAAGAACCCGCGGGTCCTAACCACACATTTAGTGAGAAACTTGCTGATGTGTTGCCGATGAACATCTTACGGTTTTACGTCAAATTAAAGCCCAATTAGAGGGGGACGTAATCTCAAAGTTTAAACTTATAATACACGTTAAGACAAACAAAATCGACGCATCATGAAGGAATTCCCAAACAGAACAGAAATCGGTAGATGTGATGTACGTGTATAGATAAACAAATGATTACAATTTCAGGAAAATTAGATGCTTTATTCAAGAGAAAGAGTTTCGCAAATTCAGCAACTCAGTAACCCGTTGGTCTGGTTCTGACCATTATGCAAGCAGTTATTCGGCTTAGCATTGGTTAGTAGAGTTAGTGGACTTCCTCCTGAGGAATATCGCGCCAAATTCTGTCCAACTGGAGCGTTAGATCGTCTAAATTCCGAGTTGGTTGGAGGTCTCTCCTCCTAATGCTCCAACAGTTCTCAACCACGCACCTCCGAATTGCCCCGGCGCCCCCCAGTTCCTTGGTGGAACGAGGCATGCCGTGACGCAATACGTGAGCGGCGACGTGCTCTTCGCGTTTTCCGCTACCATCCTACTTTGGCCAACTGTATCCGCTATAAGCAGTTCCATGCGCGATGCCGTCGCGTCATCCGCGATAGCAAGAAGGCAAGCTGGAAATTCTTTATTAGCTCATTTAACACCTTCACTCCCTCCTCGGAAGTTTGGAGTCTGATTCGACGGTTATCAGGCGCGCCTAGTTTCTCCCCGGTCTCTGGGCTCACTGTCGCGCGTGATACGTTAGTGGACCCCGTCGCAATTTCTAACTCCTTGGGTAAACACTTTGCTGAGATTTCGAGCTCTTCAAATTACCCGCCAGCGTTTCTCCCGAAGAAACGTGCAGCGGAAGTGCAACCTCTTTCTTTCTTCTTTCAAAATCGCGAAAGCTATAATACTGTTTTCTCCACGCGGGAACTCCAACATGCACTCTCTTCTTCTCGCTCCTCCGCCCCAGGACCGGATGGTATCCACATCCAAATGTTGCTGCATTTATCAACCCATAGTCTGCGTTACCTCCTTCGCCTTTATAATCGAATTTGGACCGACAGTACTTTTCCCAGACGATGGCGGGAAGCTATCGTCGTTCCTGTTCCGAAACCTGGAAAGGACAAACATCTCCCCTCTAGCTATCGCCCCATTTCTCTCACGAGTAGTGTATGTAAGGTTTTGGAGCGTATGGTGAATTGCCGTTTAGCTTGGTGGCTGGAATCCCGCAGTCTTTTAACACCTGCCCAATGCGGTTTCCGAAAGCATCGTTCTGCAGTTGACCATCTTGTTTCTCTCTCCACTTATATCATGAACAATTTTCTGCGGAAATGCCAAACAGTAGCAATATTTTTTGATCTGGAGAGAGCATACGATACCTGTTGGAGGACAGGCATCCTTCGCACACTGTTCTCTTGGGGCTTTTGAGGTCGGCTCCCCGTTTTCCGTCGCGAATTTATGGCAGAGCGCACATTTAGAGTGCGGGTGAACACTACTCTCTCCCGCACTTTCTCCCAAGAAAACGGGGTACCCCAGGGCTCCGTGCTAAGTGTTGTACTGTTTGCTATTGCCATAAATCCAATTATGGATTGTCTCCTTCCTAATGTGTCGGGCTCCCACTTTGTGGACGATTTTGCGATCTACTACAGCTCTCAACGGACCAGCCTTCTTGAACGACGTCTTCAAGGATGTCTCGATCGCCTCCACTCTTGGAGCATCGAAACCGGCTTCCGTTTTTCTCCCAGTAAGACCGTTTGTGTTAATTTTTGGCGACGTAAGGAGTTTCTTCCACCCTCCTTACATCTAGGACCTGTCAACCTTCCGTTTTCGGACGTCGCTAAATTCTTGGGTCTTATGTTTGACAGAAAACTGTGCTGGTCCTCCCACGTTTCCTATCTTTCGGCTCGCTGTCTGCGATCCCTCAACACCCTCCGTGTCCTGAATGGTACCTCCTGGGGAGTGGACCGAGTGGTCCTTCTCCGCCTCTATCGCGCCTTAGTGCGCTCGAAATTGGATTATGGAAGCATAGTTTACTCCTCTGCACGGCCGTCTATTCTTCGGCGCCTCGACTCTATCTACCACCGTGGATTACGTTTAGTGTCTGGAGCTTTTTACACCAGCCCTGTGGAAAGCCTTTATGCTGAGACTGCTGAACCTTCGCTGTACAATCGGCGAGCAGTCCTGAGTCGTTATGCTAGCCATCCGTCTTCCATGCCTGCTAATCCAGCCCATGACATTTTTTTCGACGCCTCCTTTGATGTAGGGTATGCAGGCCGCCCCTCCTCCCTACTACCACCGGGAGTCCGCTTCCGTCAACTGCTCCATTCTCTTTCCATCCGCTTTCCTAAAACCTTCTTGACAACTTGGGGTACAGCACCGCCTTGGCTCCGTCCCCGGATCTGCCTGCTCCGTGACCTTTATCAATTTCCCAAGGATGGTACCCCTTCACTTGTTTATCGTCGGGCATTTGCTGCTCTATGTGCACAAATGAAGGAAGCCACATTTATTTACACTGATGGCTCGAAAACATCGTTAGGTGTAGGGAGTGCCTATATTGTTGGCGACACCTCAAATCAATTTCGGCTTCCCGACCAGTGTTTGGTTTATACTGCTGAGCTTTATGCTGTTCTCCAGGCTGTCCACTACAACCGTCGCCATCAGCGGATACAGTATGTTATTTGCTCAGATTCTCTCAGCTCTCTCCTCAGTCTCCAAGCTCTTTACCCTGTCCACCCTCTGGACCACCGGATTCAGGACTGTCTGCGCTTGCTCCACCTGGGGGGCGTCTCGGTGGCGTTCCTCTGGCTCCCGGGACACGTTGGTATCTGTGGAAATGAGGCGGTCGATATTGCGGCCAAGGCTGCAGTCTCTCTTCTTCGGCCAGCTATTCAATCGATTCCCTTCGCCGATCTACGGAGCGTTTTATGTCGTCGTGTTGTTCTTTTATGGCACGCACATTGGTCGACACTTCCCCATAATAAATTGCGGGACGTGAAAGCTCTTCCTTGTGCTTGGACCTCTTCCTCCCGAACGCGTCGTCGGGAGGAGGTAATTTTAACTAGACTCCGGATAGGGCACTGTCTTTTTAGCCATCGACATCTTTTAAGCGGCGATCCTCCCCCACTCTGTCCCCACTGCTCTCAGCTGTGGACGGTAAGACACCTTTTAATTGAGTGCCCCTATTTTACTCCGTTACGCGCCCGTCTACAGCTGTCGCCTGATATATCGTCAATTTTAGCAGATGACACGCGCTCGACCGATCGCGTTCTCGAGTTTATTAGTGCCAGTGAAATGACGTCAGTCATTTGAAGCTTTTTTTGGGGACAACCAACCCCTTTCTGCAGTGGATTTTTAAGCCTTCCTTCTGCTTTTAGTTTCTCCAATTTTTTGAGTTTCGTTCCCATTGCTGCTGGTTTCCATTTTCGGTTTTTACTGTTTCCTAAGTCACGGACCGGGCGCTAATGACCATAGCAGTTTTGGGCCCTGAAACAAACAAAAAAAAAAAGAATAGGGCTTGAAATGAAATTATGAATATTTTTGTACTGGATCAGCATTCAGACCCACATACTTACCTTTGGAGGAGACCTAGAGAAGATTACAGTCTTGGGAAAAGGAACGAAATGACTGAACTATACTGTTCCGAGAGATTCAGTTCCTCAAGAGAGGAGATACGAATTCAAATCACAGTACAGCACCAAAATTTTCAACGTCTGTAGTTCAATCAAGTACAAGTAAAAAAGGATCCCTGTTCCTTTAAATGGCTATCGGTTCACAAAATTTTCTAATCTAAGTAAGTTTTCTGGCGACAGTATTTCCGTTTACCATCACTTCTGCCTATGTCATTTCCCAACGTAAACCGGCTCTGCCCAGTTGGTAACGAAGGAACGTGATGTGTAATGCGGATTCTGAATTATAACGTCTTTCTCTTGAGGTTACCAGAGGTAAAGTAAATCGGTTTGTGCCTCTTAAAAGTAAATGCCTGAATCCACGCATTGCACCTGTGATAGATCGTTCCACCAGACCATTGTGGCCACATTTCCCAGCCCCAGGCGTGTGCTGTAACGGATGATATGCTTAGCTTACAAAATAGGTCACGGTGGAAAAAATTCGAGTCTATAAAATGGTTTAGTAGAAGCAAGCTTATGACGCGGAGATCATGCTATTCTCAAGTCAGCAGGATATAAAGACTCTTCTAGGCATCATAGCCTCGATGTGAAGCCACTTTGAAATTTTCACTAATTCAGCAAATTTCTTAGTTCGAGAAAATCCACTGTGAAGTGTGAAGTTACCGGATAATTCGATTATTACCGTCATTATTGCTATCATTTTGTTCACACCGCTGCTGGAACACATGTGCTTGACCATCATTTAATGCCTTTTGGTCATTATAGAAGTGATTGCCCAAGAACAGGTTCTTTCCCTGTGTACAGAAATCTTTTCATGTTAATATCAAACATCAGCAATTAGTTGTAGATTATATTAAAACAGAAGTAATTAATGAATACGTCACTTGATAACAAAAACGCGCTGTCTTTCTCCATTTACTTTCGCCTAGAAATGGCTGTCGAATACTGCCAAACCAAAAGCCAAGGGATCTTGCTGCCTTCCGATATACGTCGCTGTCAGTTCTTGCATATGATTTGGTCGACGTGACCTGTTTCGAGTTGTGTATGGCAGAGAATGTTTTAGAAAATCAATTGTTTTCCTTTGCAATGAAAAGAAAGCTTTTCATTCTAAGCTATCCAGGTTCAAAATTTTCCCAATATTAGTTCAAATTTAATATTCACTTCTGTAATGTGGGAAAGTGTATCACAGTTGCAAAACCCGCATCTGACCCATTGACCTTACAGTTAGTCGCTGACGATAAATTCTATCTCAGAGTGACACCAGTTTAAGTAACTTAATGTAGCGAAGACTGTTTGCCAGTGCTCTTTCTCACCGGAAAATACGCAATTAACCCATTGGGCTCCGTAAGTACACCGTAACAGTAATTTCTGTGTATATGCAATGAATACGGATTGTAGAATTTAGAGGTGCTCTCTCTTCCACTTCTGTATACAATATGTTGTTGTTGTTGTTCTGGTCTTCAGTCCTGAGACTGGTTTGATGCAGCTCTCCATGCTACTCTATCCTGTGCAAGCTTCTTCATCTCCCAGTACCTACTGCAACCTACATCCTTCTGAATCTGCTTAGTGTATTCATCTCTTGGTCTCCCCGTGCGATTTTTACCTTCCACGCTGCCCTCCAATACTAAATTGGTGATCCCTTGATGCCTCAGAACATGTCCTACCAACCGATCCCTTCTTCTGGTCAAGTTTTGCCACAAACTTCTCTTCTCCCCAATCCTATTCAATACTTCCTCATTAGTTATGTGATCTACCCATCTAATCTTCAGAATTCTTCTGTAGCACCACATTTCGAAAGCTATTCTCTTCCTGTCTAAACTATTTATCGTCCATGTTTCACTTCCATACATGGCTACACTCCAGACAAATACTTTAAGAAATGACTTCCTGACACTTAAATCTATACTCGATGTTAACAAATTTCTCTTCTTCAGAAATGCTTTTCTTGCCATTGCCACTCTACATTTTATATCCTCTCTACTTCGACCATCATCAGTTATTTTGCTCCCCAAATAGCAAGACTCCTTTACTACTTTAAGTGTCTCATTTCCTAATCTAATACCCTCAACATCACCCGACTTAATTCGGCTACATTCCATTACCCTCGTTTTGCCTTTGTTGATGTTCATCTCATATCCTCCCTTCAAGACACCACCGATTCCGTTCAACTGCTCTTCCAAGTCCTTTGCTGTCTCTGACAGAATTACAATGTCATCGGCGAACCTCAAAGTTTTTATTTCTTCTCTATGGATTTTAATACCTACGACGAATTTTCATTTGTTTCCTTTACTGCTTGCTCAATATACAGATTGAATAACATCGGGGGGAGGCTACAACCCTGTCTTACTCCCTTCCCAACCACTGCTTCCCTTTCATGTCCCTCAACTCTTATAACTGCCATTTGGTTTCTGTACAAATTGTAAATAGCCTTTCGCTCCCTGTGTTTTACCCCTGCCACCTTTAGAATTTGAAAGAGAGTATTCCAGTCAACATTGTCAAAAGCTTTCTCTAAGTCTACAAATGCTTGAAACGTAGGTTTGCTTTTCCTTAATCTTTCTTCTAAGATAAGTCGTAAGGTCAGTATTGCCTCACGTGTTCCAGTATTTCTACGGAATCCAAACTGATCTTCCCCGAGGTCGGCTTCTACTAGTTTGTCCATTCGTCTGTAAAGAATTCGTGTTAGTATTTTGCAGCTGTGGCTTATTAAACTGATTGTTCGGTAATTTTCACATCTGTTAACTCCTGCTTTCTTTGGGATTGGAATTATTATATTCTTCTTGAAGTCTGAGGGTATTTCGCCTGTTTCATACATCTTGCTCACCAGATGGTAGAGTTTTGTCAGGACTGGCTCTCCCAAGGCCGTCAGTAGTTCCAATGGAATGTTGTCTACTCCGGGGGCCTTGTTTCGACTCAGATCTTTCAGTGCTCTGTCAAACTCTTCACGTAGTATCGTATCTCCCATTTCATCTTCATCTGCATCCTCTTCCATTTCCATAATATTGTCCTCAAGTACATCGCCCTTGTATAGACCCTCTATATACTCCTTCCACCTTTCTGCTTTCCCTTCTTTGCTTAGAACTGGGTTTCCATCTGAGCTCTTGATGTTCATACAAGTGGTTCTCTTATCTCCAAAGGTCTCTTTAAATTTCCTGTAGGCAGTATCTATCTTACCCCTAGTGAGATAAGCCCCTACACCCTTACATTTGTCCTCTAGCCATCCCTGCTTAGCCATTTTACACTTCCTGTCGATCTCATTTTTGAGACGTTTGTATTCCTTTTTGCCTGCTACATTTACTGCATTTTTATATTTTCTCCTTTCATCAATTAAATTCAATATTTCTTCTGTTACCCAAGGATTTCTACTAGCCCTCGTCATTTTACCTACTTGATCCTCTGCTGCCTTCTCTACTTTATCCCTCAAAGCTACCCATTCTTCTTCTACTGTATTTCTTTCCCCCATTCCTGTCAATTGCTCCCTTATGCTCTCCCTGAATCTCTGTACAACCTCTGGTTCTTTTAGTTTATCCAGGTCCCATCTCCTTAAATTACTACCTTTTTGCAGTTTCTTCAGTTTTAATCTACAGGTCATAACCAATAGATTGTGGTCAGAGTCCACATCTGCCCCTGGAAATGTCTTACAATTTAAAACCTGGTTCCTAAATCTCTGTCTTACCATTATATAATCTATCTGATACCTTTTAGTATCTCCAGGGTTCTTCCATGTATACAACCTTCTATCATGATTCTTAAACCACAATATGCCTGATCTAAACGGGCCCTTTATCATTACAGGCCCTGGGCAGTGCAACATTATACTGACAACAGTAATGAGCTTTTACTGACAACCTCACTGTTCGTTTTACCTGATTTTGTAATCATTTAAATAAAACAACATGACCTTCCACTGGGAGACATTTCGTCCACCTTTTCCTCCTTTGAAATTTGTCAGTAAGCTTTCTGCCTTCCAATTAGCGAAATGCGGCAGAGTACGGCTGGTAAACGATTCACAAACCACGATTTAATGCCGTTAAGACGATTTCTTTAAACATTGTCATAGCTGAAGGAATTTAGTTTCTTCTTAAATCTTCTTATGCAGCAACGTTCACAGATATCTCAAATAGGAAAAGCTCTTTATCCAGGTACGAAGGTTCTAAAACAGTTTGTGTCACGTTGATCTTCTCGTCTGATAGCACTGTGTAAGTATATTGTCTAAGGGGTATCACAAGTAGTGTTCCTGTAGCTGTGGGAATAATTGGTTGAAAACGAGTTTATCACCAATGGGTACAGTACTGCTAAATATTCAAAATGATTATCAATCTAAGACAGTTCATTCACAAACTGAGGCATATTTATAATATTGGAACTAGACTGTGTATCCTTGTCTTCCTTGAGAGGGCATTGGAAGGCGTTTAGACACACGTATACAGTACTATGAATAATTCGAACACTATAGTTAACGTTGCTCTCATAAACTAATTTTTTTTCATTCTTCTGGGTCTTCAGCGTGCAATCTGTGTTGTAGATACAGTCTTAGACAAGAAAATTGGCCGCCGAGTCGTTCACATAAGGTGGCAACACAGTCATGCTTTCCTAAGAATTCTGTCCGGCTATGCTTGATCTGGCAGCATTGTAGACTATGGCAATTCCCGGAGGAAGTCCTGACTGCAGTCTGAGTACATCAGTCTTGACTATGACCGTAGTCTTAAGGTAAAACATGAGACTAGGTAATATGACATCTGGCAACAGAAAGCACACGTTGACAAAACTTTTATGGCCCCTTTCCTCTTGGTGCTGAAGTTATGAGTGTAATTCAAGCGAATCTACAATATATTTCGCTTTCTGTCACATTGATAATAACAGTTTGGTTCAACACTGTTTTAGCGAGAGATTTCTTGGCCGGCCATCTGCCTCTGAACACCGCATATGTCTGAGTTCTCTGGGACCCGTTTGCTGCTTACCGTCAGTGGCTGAGGCACTGCGCTGCCTCGCCTTTTGCCGACAATGTTTGCTCCACTCCTCACTATCGACGGTGTAACATGCTTTAATTTTGTTGAGTGGTGACCCATAAAGTCTGTCTACGATTTGTGTTTCACACTCGATATCATTGGAGGCACAAAACCGTTTTTATTTGATGAGTATTTTATTACACTAGTATGCAATATATCAATGTGGCACAGAATTAATTTCATTGTTCCCGACTCAGAGTGCTATAATTAAAGCGTCACATCCTGTTTTTTTTTCTTTTCACAGGAGATTCTTAAAATAATTTATTTTTGTCATGGATTCATAAGTGTTAGTCAAGGCACGGAGAGTAAATGCAATGTAATGTGTTT
This sequence comes from Schistocerca americana, assembly GCF_021461395.2. Taxonomy (NCBI): domain Eukaryota; kingdom Metazoa; phylum Arthropoda; class Insecta; order Orthoptera; family Acrididae; genus Schistocerca; species Schistocerca americana. The sequence goes on along the minus strand of NC_060120.1, from coordinate 653,238,804 downwards.
GGTTGGTTGGTTTGGGGAAGGAGACCAGACAGCGTGGTCATCGGTCTCATCGGATTAGGGAAGGATGGGGAAAGAAGTCGGCCGTGCCCTTTCAGAGGAACCATCCCGGCATTTGCCTGGAGCGATTTAGGGAAATCACGGAAAACCTAAATCAGGATGGCCGGACGCGGGATTGAACCGTCGTCCTTCCGAATGCGAGTCCAGTGTGTAACCACTGCGCCACCTCGCTCGGTGTAATGTGTTTGGTTTCTTTCTTTGATTCCCTATGGTAAATGGATGAGAAACACTGTCAATACTTTTCAGAACCTGCTCTATAGCTACTCAGGCAAACTGCTTGTTTTGAGGTCCATGCATTAATTAATGTAGAAGTGACTGCTGTTCAAAAGTGACATTTAAAATTTTCATTTGGATTTAAGGCGACAAAATTGCCCATATTTGAAGCTACCCAGAGAAAAAGTTGCTAGAGCCACTGTTACCAAATGTCTGCAGAGAGTCCCTAATTGCTACTGTGGAAATTTAGGATAGAGGCCCTATAGTAACCAAGCGGTTCATTTCCTTCATACTTATCACCCTGGCATGTGAGTCTTAAGTGAAGAACAATTTTGAAATTCGTATTGTTGATGGTCGATTCGAATTTCTTCAGAGACGCTTGTATTGTGAAGCAGCTTGGCAGTCAGAAAGCCGTGATCTATGACCATTAACACAACTTGCTGGGTCGAGCTACCAAGAGGACTTAATGAGTAAAGGTTTTCTTCCGATTTCGTTACAGAATTTTTTCTGGAAATTCGCAGCTCCATGAAATAAATCAGAAAAAATAGCTTGCACATCCTGATCCCTGCCATGGTTAGAACTGCTGACTCATTTAGCCATTGCGACACGAGATACAGACGGGGGCACGGGGCTACAGACACACTGCTGCCAGCACGCCACTCTCATCATGGTATTGGTCGCACAGCCTCATAACGCATCGTGAACGATAATAGAACTTGTCACTTACGTGAAGAATAGCATTTCTTTAGGCAAAAAAACCGAATTTTCTGTCTGTGTCTAGAGGTTAAATAGCACGAGTCATTCAAATGGAAAGGGAATATCAAGTGAATTTAGTGAGTCAATTCAGTACCATACGTGGAAGTGATTGCATTGTCACAGTGTTGCCATATTTTTGTGACGATGTTGCCAATTCTCAATTGTGCTAGGAACAGTTCTGTAGCGGTATGCGAGGAGAATCCCATGCTCGTGTCCTAGGAGGATACGGAGGGGAGGTGCAGGGTTTGGTTAATATGCAGCGTTTTCTCCTACCAGTTGTGTCAAACATTCAGGTGTATAAACTTCCATCTCAATTACAGTTTCCTACAAAATATATACCAATAAAACACTTAATCTGTTACTATGTGACAAAAGATTATTTCAGTACAATAAAAAGTCTTTGGAAATCAACTTTGCCCACATGTCACGAAAAGTAAGATAACAAACACTTTGCACCTCGAAATCGGTTGCATGTGTGTGCAGTCTTGTGATCATACAAGTAAAATTTCATGAATTGCACGAGAATGTAGAAAAATGTTGGTGGGAATGGAAGCTATAAGAAACACAGTTAAGTAATTATCCTGTGTCACGTAATAATCAATACATTTGAAAATTCAGAAGAGAAGAAACTAAAAGTTATGCACATTAAGACAGAAACTAAAGTGCAGATGCGAGCACTGTGCAGATCTACGCTTTTGCATCTTCAGATCTATACAAATAATGTATACTAACCAGCGTATTCATTGCTATCGTAATCTTTCCCTCTTGTTTAGTCTTCTATTGATGAACTGGATCCACACCCATGAGTCAGATTGTTTCTTTGTCTCCTGCCATCTACTATCTTTGTGTGTTATTTATTGCTCGGGGTTCAAAAAGCAAAATGTTATTCCTGCTCCCACCAGGCATTAGAACGAGGTCACAATAAGGCTAACGAAGTATAATCAAAATACATTAAGACGCCAATTGTCTGTCGTCATGGTGTTAAGTCAACAGAAATAGCTGGGTATTATTGCCTGCATCACCGGCATCCCATTGTTGTCTTCTCTTATTGCGATTTTCATATTACCCTAAACACAAGACGCCGAGATAAATGTGTATATTCTCCGTGACGAAACATCCCACATTCCATTCATCCTGATCCATTCGTTCGTACGGTTCTAGGCGTTACAGTCTGGAGCCGAGCGACCACTACAGTCGCAGGTTCAAATCCTGCCTCGGACATGGATGTGTGTGATGTCCTTAGGTTAGTTAGGTTTAATTAGTTCTACGTTCTAGGCGACTGATGACCTCAGAATTTAGTCGCATAGTGCTCAGAGCCATTTGAACCATTTGAACCATTCGTTACGTGCATCGGCAGCAATGAGTGATAGGAGAGTTGTTGTGAGGTGACGAATAACAATAACAAAGGTAGTAGTAACAAATCAGTAATCAAGGATGTTTACTGCATTACAAGCAATTGTTAACGATTAACAAAATAACCAAGGAAGGCTGAGTGTTTAATTGGCGAACTCCATAGGTGTTCTTCCTACTTTGTTACTGAATTCTGTTCTGGTTGTTTTCAGAGGGAAAGGAAAGAACCCTGTAGCCATACATATTGCTAGTGCAACGAGATATTACCTATCAACTATCCTTGCTTTACATCACGAGACGAACATGGCGTCACCGAACTGATATTTGAAATACTTTTCTGTTTTCTGTCTCTCTTTCTCTCTTTATACTACTATTTTTATTTTTTGAGGAAAGCATCAAGAAGCGCGAGTAATGAGCAAGTAGGCATATAATCTATTTACAGTTATCTTCATTGGGTTATATAATGCAAAAATACACCTTTTAAGAGTGTTATTGCGTAATTCCAATTATTGACAGTCTATTCGTGAGCTTGCGCGCCTTCAGTGGGGTGAAACCTATCACAGAAGCAAGCAAAACACAAATATTTCTTGCACCATGCGCAACACACAAACGAAATCTCGCTGCACTGACGTATTGTCTGAAATATTGCACGGTAAACATATCTGATTCATGTTACTAAATACAGCTGTATCACATAACAATGTGGATGCATACCAAGGGTAAAAAAATTGTTCAAATGGCTCTGAACACTATGGGACTCAACTTCTGTGGTCATTAGTCCCCTAGAACTTAGAACTACTTAAACCTAACTAACCTAAGGACATCACACACATCCATGCCCGAGGCAGGATTCGAACCTGCGACCGTAGCGGTCTCGCGGTTCCAGACTGCAGCGCCTAGAACCGCACGGCCACTTCGGCCGGCCATACCAAGTGTATAAAAGTATATCTTGAAATACACAGAAAGGCACAAAGGGGTATTCGACTGAAACATAGCCATGAACAAGATTGCAACTGGGGTCGACAGCATCGTCGTCTACCACTTTGACAACTCGAACGGTGACAGTGCTCGGCCGGTTACTTACGTTTACTGGTATCAAAGCTACAGCATGAAACCACAAAAATGTTAATAACCCCAAGATCATTAACTTTCAAACCCATAGTAAAGTAAAGCAGTCATCAGTTCGAAGATTCGTTTGAACACCACAGTGCTTTAATAGGCACGGTCCTGTTGGCGGTGGTATGCCGTTGCTTTCTTCCGACGACTTGCCTTAACAGTTAATAGGGGAACCTACACTTTAACGTGGCTTTAGGACCACATTGCAACTCGGCATTTTAACACATCAACAAACACTGCCCGAGGGGAAATGAGTGTAAAATGGGAGATAAAATTTGTATGACTGACCAGGGACCGAAGCCGAGACCTTCGTTCTCGTAGTATTGCTATTTATCACTTTGCCGCCATGTAGCCACCACTCTGCCTTTTGCTTGGCATTAAAATAAAGGATCTCTTGCTTATGCCTGCGTTGACACTTGCGTGTCCCTGCACCAAAGTAAAGAGAACTGAATTGAATGTAGTGCCTTCAAGTTGGCATAAACAGAAATGGAGAAAAATTAAATGGTCTCTCTTTGATACCTCAATCTTCATTGCCATTATGCGTCTAATGAGAAAAAACGCACACTGGAAGGTCATGTTGCTTTATTTAAATGATTACAAAATCAGGTAAAACGGACAGTGAGGTTGTCAGTAAAAGCTGATTACTGTTGTCAGTATGATGCTGCACTGCCCAGGGCCTGTAATGATAAAAGGGCCCGTTTAGATCAGACATATTGTATACAAAGTGGAAGAGAGAGCACCTCTAAATTCTACAATCCGTATGCATTGCATACACACAGAAATTACTGTTACAGTGTACATATGGAGCCCAATGGGTAATTGCGTATTTTTCGGTGAGAAAGAGCACTGGCAAACAGTCTTCGCTACATTAGGTTACGTAAACAGGTGTCACTCTCAGTCAGAATTTATTGTCGGATGCGGGTTGTGCAACTGTGAAATACTTTCTCACATTACGGTAGCGAATATTAAATTTGAACTAATATTGCGAAAATTTTGAACTTAAATAGCCTAGAATGAAAATCTTTCTCTCTATTGCAGAGGAAAACAATTTATTTTCTAAAACATTAAATGTCATACACAACTTGAATAAGTCTCGTTGACCAAATCATATGCAAGAACTGACAGCGAAGTATATCGATAGGCAGTAAGATCCAATGGCTTTTGGTTTCGCAGTATTAGACAGCCACTTCTAGGAGCAAGTAAGAAAGACAGCGCGTTCAAGTGACGTCTTCATAAATTACTTCAGTTTTTATGTAATCTACGAGTAATTGCTGATGTTTGGTATTAACATGAAAAGAATTCTGTAGACAGGGAAACAATCTGTACTTGGGCAACTACTTCTATAATGACCAAGGGTCTTGATAGGAGACCCAGTTTATTACAAAAACTGTGGTCTTTTATTTTCAAGTTTAGATTTGGTTACTGATATTGGCGAAAATTTCGGTAATTCATGACCCTTCATGGCTAGTCATCAATAAGATTAGATTAGATTAATATTTGTTCCATAGTTCATGAATACGACATTTCGTAATGACGTGGAATGTGTTATTTTAATCAAAAATTTCTTTATATACCATCGACTATCGGCCAGGCACGAAAACGTCCATGAATGAGTTTCTTAGTTTTGAGTACACTTACGAAAGAAATATAAAAACAACTATGAGAGTTACTGATTTATGATGCTTAGTTTACGGTCAGTTCTGAGTATTATAAGTAACTACGCTCCAGTCCCTAAACCTAGTTACAGAAATGCGCATCAGACGCATTACGTATTCCAGGCCGTGCCAGCCGCGTCTTTGAGATGCTAGCTATGCTCACTTCCCAGCTCTCTGTAGGAACACAGCTGTTCGTCTTCTTCCTGCTGCTACTGTAACTGAGATTTGGCAACAAGGCAAGGTATGTTTGGCAACTCTGTGATCGACGAGTTACTTCCTGGTGTGCACGGAATTAAGCCTCAAAGTTCACTTCATTTTTCCTGTCATTTCCATTGAATAATCTTAGTTATTATCGCTTGAGGTGTAACAAAAGATTGTAAATTTACGGTTTTCAGTCCAGGAATGTCGTTGCACGTGGAAATCGCAACTAATCTTGTCCTTTAAATAGCGATTCGAGTTCTACTCACTATTGGCCTCGTAATAGGAATCCCAGACGCGTACCTCTTCGCTATCTCTGTGGTAACATGCTGACCTGTAGAAAAGCGTCTGTTCTGGTTCGCGGTTCCAGTCTCGCAGACTATGAGGTTTTTATCCCTTCTGTGAAAGAGCTACAAGCAGTCAGATCAAACATAGATAAGGAAAACGCAAGAAAATACTTTTGGCTCTTAGTGCAATGGTGAAAAACTTACAATGCTGCACAACAGGTAATGCCTCTTTCCATTGCTGACAAGCAAATTTTGGGTTTCTAGGAATACATAACTTTATTTATGAAATGCTACATTTGCACACCTCTTGACTATGACACAGCGTACTAATTAAACACAGACCCAATCGAAATCTACGTGAGTATTATTTTCCTAATTCGGTTCGATAGAGGCACGCTTGCGTACAGATACACAGCTTTATTAAAACAGACTTTCGTCGTAAGGTTATCGTGGGTAGTTTTATTTCATTTCTTATATCACAGTGTACAATTTTCGTAGGGTTTCTTTTAGTGTTGTTTAAACAATAGTAAACATGAGAGAGAAATTGATCATCGATATATGCGACTTCTCTAATGTTACAGATAACAGTCTGACAATGCACATGCAGTTTATTTATTACATGCATGTAGAAAACTTGTTCTGAGTTAAAGCTGTCAAACAAGGTTTGAAGAAGAATAAAATGCCACAACCACACGACACTTAATGTAGAAAATACTTTTCTGGCGTATTCTGGCACTATGCGCTCTCCCCATACATAAAACAAAAGTTTCGAGATGCATCTGCTGCCTGGCCGTCTCAAACCTGAAAAGAACAAAATGTCGCTGTAGTTGGCCCTTTTCCCACATGCGACTATTTTGGGTTGAGAAGTGAAGGGAATTATGTTCAAAGTTCCAATAGATTGGTAACTTCAGCAGACAGCAGAATTGCGTTTTAAAAAATGTAGCAGTGAATGTAATTGAACTCGCGACGTTTCGTCTACAGTGCGCTACACTTAACCATTACAATACTAGCTGAACCATAGCTACAGTATCTCCAGAAGTCAACAAAAATTGCTATAGAACGCATTCCACAGTGTTGTGAGATAATGCATATGGCCGGATGTAGACTTCTGAGAGACAGACAGTTACAGCTTTTCTTTTGCACTGCACGAAGTTTTCAACAAACAGATAGCGCATTAGAGCAGCTCAGCTGGAAAGGAACACTTCCTATTTAAATTTTTGCATCCTACACTGTTGGTAGTCCTGTGTAGGTGGCAGTTACGTGATTTTATTTCGGTGATCACAAAATAGAGCCGAATGTATGCACTGGGTAGCCGAGGCAGCTAGTTCATGGCGATTCGGTCAACCAAGTAAATGAATGTATTGAACACGCTGCAAACCACTACGGGGAGCCTGTGTGTCAGAATTCTCATCCAGTGAGGCGCAACGGCGTTACAACAGAAAAATGAGCCACTGCAAAGACGATTTGGTGGTCTGTTGGGTTGCTGATAGATTCGTATACTCATGGTCTGGGTTCAATTCCCACTTCTGCTGATGATTTTTGATAGGGAGAGACAGATTCTATTCTACGGCATTGTGGTCTGAAATTCACATTAAACATGATATTCCTTCTCTAATAAGTAGACATTAGGTTGAACCACAATAAAGTCAGTCACAAGTAACCTTTTTTTATGCTAGTTATTTATTTCTATTGACGAAACAAACGCTATGCACTGTCACAGGACACTTATTCCACCTTTTATGTGAGCTTCTGTGTGTCGAGCAAATTGGTTCTGAACTGGGAATGCAACTCAGACCGGCCTTAACGCGGAATTTGATCCCTTCGTGACAATACAACTCTACTACAATTTGTTGTTTGTTCAAAACTGCAGATTCCTCAACACCTCCACATACTGCGCGTGAATGGGTTCGATTCCTGGCCCAGCACTCAAGTTTTAACTGTGTATTATCAAGCTCTAGCGTGAGAACACCAATCTGCTGGTGGATAATAATTTTGATTTTTAATGATCTTCATTCGTTTCAACACTAACGATATCTGACGTTTCTTACTCCCAGTGAAACACAGAACTATTTGCGAGATCACTGTAAGTTCAAGGTTGTTATTTCGAGCTGCTGGTGGAGAAAAATTCGGTAGCTGACGTCTCTTTGTGTGTAGTCAGCAACGATATGTGTGGGGTTTGACTACTAGTCAGCTCTGAACTGTTAGTCATATTATTTCTAGTTCAAACATGCTCACATGTCGCTTCTGGTGTAACAAACTCATATTTAACGTTCGTTTTCTCTAGAATGTAACAGCGATAGGTGCCGGGTTGGAGTCCTGAGAAGGAAAAAATTAATGTGTCTCTCGTCATTTCAGTTTAAACATCTTGCTACGGCCGAGAAAATCCGTTTGTCATAGTTGATTGTGCTTTGATAACAATCGGATTAGGTTCTGGGCTCGGTTTACCTCATGACATTTCAAGTAAGTTACTTGTGAAGAAGCAATATTTAACAACTCTCGTAGTTCGTAAACAGGGACAATAGATGCTGGGTAGCAATTTGCGTCCGTTAAAAATGTTTACGTTATGTAATTTAAAGTTGATGTTTCCTAGCTGATACTGTCTAAAATCGAGATATATCACTCTCTGTATGCCTAGTCAGGAATGACTGTTAGTTCCCGTCAGTCACGAAATCTTTGCTTGGTCTGCATGAACTGGGTTTGAATCCATGTGAAGAATGAGACGGTTCGTCGTGACATTTGAAGTTCATACATATTCTCAACTAGCAGCTCGTGAAAAACTTAAATTTTTAACGTCAATTTGTGTTAAATAATAAGTACGGTATGTTACTTTGAAGAGGGAAACATGAATACGACGAACGTACTTCGTGCATTACCTATGTGACGTAATAATGAGAGTGGTAAAATTGCAGGTATGTCATTTATTGTAATAAATGTGAGCTTAGAAACTCTAAGGACAGTCTTATCTGTGATAAGGTGTTCCCTGATATTTTTAGTATCGTGGTATTACTTTACATCTTGAGTTATTGCGATACAGAGCAGTGTTTTGTAGTGGTGATTTGTTGGAACCATTTTCAATAGTCAAACGGCTGTACCGAGGAGCGATTAGAGGACCTGCTAGACAGCTGCGTTATGAGGGTTGTATGCGAATCAGGCGAAATGCAAATCAGGTCGTTCGGATACTTTTGAGCACGACTGTACATCACATCTACCGATTTCCGTCCCATTCGCATAATTTATTCATTATGCGTCGATTCTTTGTTAGAGTCTACTTCGCTGCTACCGATGACAACATTTCATACCGAACTCAGCTCGTAACCACACACCCTCTCTCAAACGGCTCGTTTGCGGACTCATGTTCACTGGAACGTTCTTCGCTCATATGCCCAATATAAACAAACTGATCCTCAAGTCACCATATTAACTAATGTCTTCTTGTGTGGAGACAAGAATTCTGGCAGTCGCATTGCGTTTGCATAATTTTTTATTCCCTCTTACAAGTACTTAACGTTCACAAGAAGAGTGAACAGGTAGCGTTTTAAACGCATTTAGTGTACTTACATTTTCCTCGTCGTTGCTAGGGCTGCATCGTTGTGAAGTTTCCAGCTTATGCCGAGTACGTAATACCTTAACGTCGAAACATGTTGCAAAATGACGAATGCTGTTACAGGGAGAGGACATCACGTGTTCTTTCCTCGGCTAGTTACATAACTTTTCACCAATCTCATAGTTGTGTGCACGAGTGAAGACGTAATCTTCTCTGATGAAGTAGTGACTGTTACGTTTGCCTCGCTTCTGAATACTTTCCATCGCCATTTTCTAGGGATTTATCGTAACCGCTATGTACACAAATTGCTGCACGATGAGTTTTCTGCTGTGTGAATGACAGCATCCGCGTCATGGAAATGGCTTCGTGGTTGAGGAAGGGGTGGGGTGGCATAAAAGTGACAAAAAGAACCAGTGAAAGGTGTTCGCAGGATTCTGTACGTGCAATATCATTAAATCTTCATCTATTTAACGTAAGAGGACGATGCCTTAGCCATTTATGCGAATCTCTTCAAAATTGTTATAGGACTGACAGCTGCAACGGAAGTAGTAGGCGTGGGGGTGGGACGACGTTACAAGGGAGGTACCGATCACATTTCATACCGCAGTCAGTCGCGACTCGTAAACGCACATCCTCAATTGTCTCAGAATCGGCTCGTTTGCGGACTCATGTTCACTGGAACGTTTTACACTGTTAATTAGGATATGCCCAATGTAAACAAACTGATCCTCAAGTCACCATATTAACTAATGCTAACATATTAACTGATTAACGGTACCTGTAGCCGCAGCAGCAACCGAAAGTCGTCAAACGTTCACCCCACCACCGCAACACTTACCGCTTGCACTGTTGGAGTTTCAGGCAGCTTGCTGTCCTGCGTGTTCGTTGCGCTCTGTGATTGCATTTGTTGCCGTTTTTGCAGGAATTATTTTATTTGTTCTTTCTGTTATTTGTGGAATGGAACTGAACTATATCAGGAAGAAGTTCGTCTAAATTTATGAGTGGAAAAGTTTCGTGTCGTTCTCTTGGGTGAGGGGATTGTCGTAAGAGAGGAATGGTTTCTTCGTTAAGTGCCTATTTTCTGACCAAAAAACTTAATGGTGGCGCGCTGTTCTCCGTTCACAATGTACCCGATAGAAATGCTGCAGCTTTGAACATAAACATAAACACTAGGCAAAGACTGGCGAGGAAATGTTCGAGATGTAAAAGGAAGGTGAATAAACATCGACGCTTGAAACTCGTGGGGAAAAGACGTTTAGAGGATCATTTGCTGAGGAAACGGTTCGCCATCATATTTATGATTATTATCGCAGAAAGGAAAATCCAACGCTCAGCAAGTCATTGGTCCCCCTCAAGGAATCAGGCCTTTTTCAAGGTTGTTACACACAATTCTTTTTTATTTCATCAAACAGCAGCAATGACAGTTACAGCGATACTGCTAACATCTGTCATAGCACGAGAGTGATATCAGTGGAGTTGTCTCATCATCACCACAGAAATGATGTGCAGGCGGATTCAGCTATATGTTTGAAGTGCGCAGTTTACAATGGTAAGTGGCTACGTACATGACGAAATTATAGTTTCGTAAGTTTTGACATTTGAATAAGAAGTTATTATCAGTAACCGCCTTCAAAATGGGCTGGTACGGTCGCAGATTCTAATTCTGCCTCGGGCATTAATGTGTGTGATGTCCTTAGGTTAGTTAGGTTTAAGTAGTTCTAAGTCTAGGGGACTGGTGACCTCAAATGTTAAGTCCCATACTGCTTAGAGCCATTTGAACCATTTGAATCTTCAAAATGAAATTCGTCTCGAGATTTCAGTTTATATCACACAAAATAAATATTACTGTTTTCAATAATACTGCTACAATACTGAAGTAATGTTGTGATTCTTATGTTTCTAACGGCGTGTTTGTTGATCGAACAGTCCAAGGGTGTACTGCCCATTCACAGTAACCAACGGGAGCCTTTTTCGGCAGTCAGACACATCGCCATCGTCAGGTGCGTTGACGAACTGAGGTCCATGTCCTCTCCCCTTTTCCGAAAGGAATTCCGTAGTTCCTGTTATCGAAGTATCAGCGCTTAGCGATCTTCCTTCTTGATCGGTGGTGCTTTGCATTTCTACTCGACTTGTTTTGGTTGTCATTTCTTTTATAGGGATTTCTACTTTTTTAGTAGAGTTTACCATAAGTTGCTATTGATAGTAGAGTTATTGCGTCTCTTCGGATTACTGTCGTCGTTATTGTGGTCCCAATAGGTCTGGCCATCAGTCAAGCAGTCAGTAGCCATTTGAAGTCGTCGCTGAATCAGATGTAGAGATGAACTCTTTGAAAATAGCGTCATGTCATCAGCATACAGCGCAGTGTTCACCTGAGTGGTCCGTGGCAGGTCCAAAGTGTACAAGATGTACAGCATCGGGACTAGCATGGAGCCCTGTGGGACGCCAGTCCGGATATGAGTTCTTGCTGAGGTGGGCTCACCAATCCGAACAAGGAATGCACGGCTTTGTAGATAGCTGTGAAGCAGCCGTACATGTGGTGTTGAGATTCCCAGCGTGCGGTTTATGAAGAAGTCTCTCGTGCCAGATGGAGATCAATGCTCAAGAAACGTCTAGTAAAAGGGTCTCCTAACTATTCTTTCCTGTCTTGAGTTTCCACGCCTTCTACTATTAGAGGCAGAAGTTGATGCGTGGTCGAGTGTCCTCGGCGGAATCCATGTTGTTCTTGAGATAGAACGTATTTAGGCAATGCTGAGAGCAAAGAAATTGGCCGATAATTTGTCGGAGATCGATGGTCCTTGCCAGACTTGCGGAGTGGAATGATCTCCACATGCTTCCAGGCAATAGAGTATTGTCCAGTGCCTAATATGTTATTGGAGATTCTTTTCAGATAGCCAGCAGATACAGGTGGCATTTGTTTGAGCATGCAGTGAGCCGTGGCGGGCCTTTTCACCTACCCACTATCGATAGCTTCGACGTGGCGTCTCACGAGGTGGCGCATATTGTCCCTTTTGCGGTTTTCGCTGCCCCGGCTAGGCTTCAAAGGCGGCCACTAGAGCGACATCGAGAAAGGTCTTGGAAAAGCGCAATGCAGGCAGTTTATGTGTAGTCTTCGCGCAGTGTGGAGCTGGGGCCAGCATCAGTGCTTGGAGCAACGGACACATGCTGCGGATCGGCACGAACGTCTTTTCCGAGTAGTCGTTCACTCCACAAAGAAGAACAAAACTAGCGCCCTTCTCAAGGACGCGGCTTTACTAGAAGTGGTCGCAAGAAACTATTACCTCTAGAACCTGTACTGCCAAGATTTTATGGACTCCTTTTTTCACCAGAGGTGGTCGCAAGAAACCTATACTGCCAAGATTTTATGGACTCTCTAAAGTCCACAAAGATGGAATGTCATTGCTGGCAAAATATCTGACGGAAATACTGAGCTCTTATGTGGGTAAATGTCGTCATCACATCCGCAATTCTGTGGTTTTCAAGGTGAAAGATTCAGATATCCTGTTGCGTTTTGATGTCGTTTCGCTATTCACCAAGGTGCCTCTACGGAAGTCACTACAGCTTATTGATCAGAAATGTGACGAAACCAATGACCTTTTAGGCATGTCTTGACTTACACATAGTTTCTGTTTAACGGAGACTCCTATGAACAAACGGAAGGAGTGCCAGAACAATGCACTTAATACGAAAAACGTACGTTTTTGGTGGTGTCCAGATACTTTTGATCACATAGTGTACTTCGCATTACTTTCGTGTTTTTCATTTCATTCAGGACATCCTGTAATTCTTCTTCACTTTAGCTGAGAATAGGTCATCACCGAATCTTATATCTTTTCACTCTGAATTTTCATTCCACTCTTAAACATTTGTTTTGCTTCCGTCACTGCTTCTTCTATGTATAGACTAAATAGCATAGCAGGGGTGAAAACTGCATCAAAACTTCGTTCTTGGTCTTACACTCTTACTGTTCCCTCTTCGCTCTTGTACAGATTGTGCATTATCCGTTTTTTCCTGTAGCTTGTCCCTATTTTCCTCATAATTTCGAACATCTTGCACAATTTGACATTGTTGAACCTTTTTTTCCAGGTCGACAAATGCTAAAAACGTGTCTTAATTTTTCTTTAGTATTGCTTCCATTATCAGCCGCAGCATCAGAAGTGCTCTCCGGGGCCTTCACCTTTCCTAAAGCCAAAGTGATCGTTATCTAACACATCCTAAATTTTGTTTTCCATTCTTCTACATATTATTCTTGTCAGCAACTTGGGCGCATGACCTGTAAAGCTGAATGTGCAACAATTCTCACACTTATCGCCTCCTCCAATCTTCAGAATTATGTGGATGATATTTTTCCGAAAGTCAGATGGTGTATCGCCATACCCATACATTCTATGCGACCAACGTGAGTAGTCCTTTTATGGCCGCTTCGCCCAATGCTTTTAGAAATTATTAAGGAATGTTATCTATTCCGACTCTCTTATTCCATCTTAAGTCTTCCAAAATTCTTTCAGATTCTGAATCTAATACTGGATCCCGTATCTCTTCTATATCGACTCCTGTTTCTTCTTCTATCAGGTCACCAGACAAGTCTTCCCCCTCACTGAAGCCTTCGATGTACTCCTTCCACCTATCCGTTCTCTCCCCTGCATTTAACAGTGGAATTCCCATTGCACTTTTAATGCTACCATCCTTGATTTTAATTTCACTGAAGGTTGTTCTGGCTTTTCTATATGCTGAGCTAGTCCTTCCGATAATCATTTCCATTTCGATTTCTTCACATTTTTCATGCAGCCATTTTGCCTTTGCTTTCCTGCACCTCTTATTTATTTATTTCCCAAGTGAATTCTGTTTCCGTATTCCTGAATTTCCCTGAACATTTTTGTGCTTCCTTCTTCCATCGATTTATTAGGCCATTAGTAGAACACGTTGCAGCACCCCCGAGGAAATTTGTAAGACCAGTAGCTGACCGACCGTATTTTACTGAAAGACGATTACTCAGAAGCATACATAAATTACCTCTACCGATTCCGAGCGATGATGTCCATAGAATATCCAGCATACAACCTATGATCACACTTTGGTCTACTACCCCAAATCAACCAAGCATACAACCACTCCAGACCAAAGCATACAACCACTCCAGACCAGACTAACTAAACTTGTGGCTAATTACGGAAGACACATACTTTGCAGGCTACCAGATACGGAAGACGTGTTGACAAACAGACCTCGGACCAAGAGACGGCATAAAAACTAATAAATCATCCCAGCGTGTACTGTATTTCATAATACTTCCAAACTCTACCCCGAAATCGCCCCCAACTTGGAGCGAGTAACCAGAAACGTCGCTCTCCATACACACTTTGACGAAAGAAATTAGCCACAGCAAAACACACAGGAACATTCCGAAACGCCCTCTCACCCTCTCTCTCTCTCTCTCTCTCTCACACACACACACACACACACACACACACACACACACACACACAGCAAACTTTTATATGGAAGACTTTGAGGAGAGGGCTCTCGATTCGGCGATGTTTAAACCAACAGTCTTCTGGCGGTACGTGGACGATACTTTTGTAGTGTGGCCTCACGGTGAAGAAGAGCTTTCACGGTTTTTACAACATCTGAATTCCATCCACACAAACATTCAGTTTACGATGGAAGTTGAAATGGATGGTTGCCTACCATTTCTGGACGTCATGGTTAATCGCAGGGTGGATGGGTCATTGGGGCATTCTGTCTATCGAAAATCCACGCATACGGACCTGTACCTGCAGGCGTCAAGCTGTCATCACCCGTCACAAACTATGGGCGTCCTTCGAACGTTGGTGCATAGGGCACATGTCGTGTCTGATAAAGACAGCCTTGCAGACGAATTAGAGCACTTGAAATCTGTATTTCAACATAATGGATATTCTGCACATCAGGTCAGTACTGCTTTAAGGATGAAAAAACGTGACCACCACAAGATCAAGAGGATAAGGTGGTGTTTAAGTTCAGAGCATTTCTCCCATATGTCGGGAACATTTCATCGAAAGTAGGCAGAATTTTAAGGAAACATCGTGTGAAAGCAATCTTCCGGCCACCTGCAAAGACTCGTGCTCTTCTGGGCTCAGCCAAGGATGATCTGGGATTACGGAAGGCTGGAATTTGTAAAATACCTTGCGAGTGTGGGAAAGCCTACATTGGTCAAACCACACGCACAGTACACGACCGCTGCGTTGAACATGAGCGCCACACTCGCCTTTTACAGCCCAGTAAGTCGGCCATAGCCGAACATTGTATTTCCACAGGACATACTATGGATTATTCGGCCACGAAAATCTTGGCCCCATCGAGATCCTTCTGGGATTCAGTTGTTAAGGAACCCGTGGAAATACGTTTGGCGGAAAATCTCATTAATCGTGATGGCGGCTTTCTATTGAACAAGGCCTGGGACCCGTTGATTTCTTTAATATCAACCAAAAGAAAACTTTTTATGGCTTCTGACATGTCGAGCGACAAGTAATTTTAATATTAATATTGAAAGTTTGCATTTTATTGTTTTGGACACGTTTGCGTGCATGTTTTACTTGTTTCACACATTCGTTTGCGCTCCATAGATGCAGTAATATTGTAGAGGGCCTTGGAATCGACAGGTGGCGCGCATGCTACGGTAACTTGCGCATGCGCGTCTTGCGGCACTTTTACGTATAAATAGAGCGACTTGCACTAGCAATCTCCAGTGTCAAACATTTGCCTGAAGATGGCTGTAAGGTTGTCAGCCGAAATATCGTGGAAAGAAGTCGATGAGATCCGGCTGCAATCCCGAAATCTTGTGGAATATTCGATACGCCGGGAAAACTTCAAGAGTCACAAGAGAATAGAAGCTTTCGAAATGTGGTGCTACAGAAGAATGCTGAAGATTGGATGGGTAGAACACATAACTAATGAGGAAGTATTGAATAGGAATTGGGGAGAAGAGAAGTTTGTGGCACAACTTGACTAGAAGAAGGGATCGGTTGGTAGGACATTTGTTGAGGCATCAAGGGATCACCAATTTGGTATTGGAGGGCAGCGTGGAGGGTATAAATCGTAGAGGAAGACCAAGAGATGAATACACTAAGCAGATTCAGAAGGATGTAGGTTGCAGTAGGTACTGGGAGATGAAGAAGCTTGCACAGGATAGAGTAGCATGGAGAGCTGCATCAAACCAGTCTCAGGACTGAAGACCACAACAACAACAACATCATCAGTATTACTTCATGACTTTGAATCATGACCACAAGGAGAAAAGGCAGTGTCTTCTATCTATATTTTTCCTTTCACTCCATGATACTGTGCCCCTTTTGAATCCAGAGCACCGTGTTTGGATTTCAGTATTCTTCCAAAACTTTGCAAATATGAGGGAGCCGATCGTGATATCTCTCGAGTGACTTAACAAAAACTGAAAAATCGTTTAAGGTACCTGTCCCCTGTTCTGTACCCTTCCCTCTTTGATCAAAATTGGTCTGCTGAATCAGAAATGAGAATGATCATCACCACCATTGTGTTGTCTGCCTTACGGCATGTTTGGACTGCATTGTCCTCCTTACTTCTCTGTCTTCTGCGTTCCTCTTCGTTCTTTGGTACCCTCCTTGTGGCCTGCTGACATCATCCAGCATCTGGAACCTTCTTCTGCGCTTCCCTCTCTTTCCCAGAAGGAAACCTCCAATTTCCTCTGCTAGAAGGCAATCCTTTCTTAGATTGTGGCCTGTCCACTTTAGTTTCCTGTTCTTCGCCGGCAGCAGCATCATCCATTCTTCTCCAACTCTCCTCAATATTTCTTCACTGCCTACTTTATCAGTCCAGCTGATCTTCTCCATTCTGCGCCATATCCACATTTCACAAGCTTCAATTCTCTTCTCATCCTGCTTTCTCAAAGTCCGCTTTACTGATCCATAAAAGGCCACGCTCCATATTAAGCATTTAACCAGTTGCTTCCTTAATTCTTTGTTTAAACAACTATTAAGGAGTTTTCTCTGCTTTTGAAATCCTTCTTTCGCCAGAACCATTCTCACTTTGATATCTTGTTGGCAATCCATGTCTTCTTTAATCGAACTTCCCAAATAATTGAATGCTCTTACCTGTTCTATGACTTCTGACCCCATCTTAATTTTCACTTTTCTTTTCTTTATGCCTATGACCATGCTTTTGGTTTTCTTTTTATTAATTTTCATACAATATGTTGCACAGGCTTCATTCAGGTCTTGATTTTCTGCGAGGGTCGCCATGTCATCAACAAATCTTACACATTCAATTTTCCACACACCTATTCTGACGCCGCATCTCGCAACCAAACAGCTTTCGAGTACTTCCTCCAGACAGATGTTAAATAGGATCGGCGAGAGACACCAGCCCTGTCTAACACCTCTCCCAATTTTACTGTTTTCAGAGATCCTATTTCCTATTCATACCCGAGCTTTCTGATTCAGGTAAAGATCTGCGATCAATCTTCTCTCCTTCAACTTTACTCCCTGTTTTTCAAGATATCTAACAGCTAATCCGACTGCACTCTATGAAAGGCCTTTTCGAGGTCTATGAAAACAGCACGCACTTCTTAGCCCTTTTCTATGTATCTTTGGCCGATGGTTGTTAGAAGTCCAATGGCATCTCACGTTCCCTTTCTTCCTATGAAATCATACTGTTCTTCACCAAGTGTTTCTTCCATCGTTCCATGTAGCCTCCTATTCAGAATTCGAAGAACTACTTTTGCTGCCTGCGATATTAGGCTGATTGTCCTGTGGTCTTCACAGTTTTTGGGATTATTAGTCTTTGGGATTGGGACTATTATACTTACGAGAAAGTCTTCTGGCCATTTCCCTTTGCCACAGATGTAGCTGCAAAGAGCGATCAACACCTTTTCGTCTTTTTCTTTTAAAGCCTTTAAGATTTCTGCCGGAATGTCATCTACACCACACGCTTTGATGTTTTTAAGTTCTCTCGATGCCTTATTTACCTCTGAACCAAGGATAAAATCTCCTTTTTCATCTTCATTTACTGAGTCTTCCTGTTCAATTTGCAGATCGGAATGTCTTTGATCTGCTTCATAGGAAGTTTAAATATATTATTTCCATCTATTCTGAACAGCGTGTGGGTCACTTAAAAGAGTTCCATCTTTCCCTTCTTTCTCCACATTTGTTTTGTTCTTTCTTCCCTGAAATGCTATTTCATTGACTACTCAATAATTCTTTTCGTACTTGCTCTCTTTCTTCAGTCTCTCAATTTCTGAGCAGATTTGTCTCGTCCATTTTTCCCTGGCCTGATCAGTTACTCTTCTCAGCTCATTCAGTCTTCTGTATTGCCTTTTTCATTCATCATTTTGTGCGCTTTTCCATTTTCTCCTTTCTGCCAACTTCAAGATCATGTCATCGGTAACCTATGCTTTCCCTCTTCGCTTGCGCTTCACCAGACCAACAACATATTTACTGGTTGCTTTCAGGGTGTCTCTGAACTAGTTTCACTGTTCATGAGATTGATCAAAAATGGTTCAAATGGCACTAAGCACTATGGGACTTCAACATCTGAGGTCATCAGTCCCCTAGAACTTAGAACTACTTAAACCTAACTAACCTAATGAGATCACACACATCCATGCCTGAGGCAGGATTCGAACCTGCGACCGTAGCGGTCTTGCGGTTCCGGCCACAATGACCGGATGAGAATGTTCAATGCACTAAATTACGAGGCAGAACCTTCAGACGAACATACTTGGATTCAATTAAGAATCAATAAAATCCCAAAAAATATCAGTAACGACACAACAGTTTCTTTCCTAATGAAATAAAGGTATTTTATACTATATTAGATTTGAGTGACAAATTCCTCAAGAAAGATTATTCCCAGTAGCACGAAAATGAAAATTTGGTCCACGCTAGATAATAAACCATCCGGCTAAGACAGTTGTCAATGGAAAGCTACAATAGATAATTAAAAGAAACAGCAGCAGAGGCCTTTTTATCAAAGAATAAGATTTTTTAAAATAAAATGTGATTTTCTCCTCGTATTTGCACCACAAACATTGTACAAAGTAGCTTTATATATTGTGTTGTTACGGCAGTATTATTAATTAAGCCAAAAGTAATATACTTACTGGCTATGTGCTATTTCTGAGACGAGCAAAGTAAAATGCACATATATGTTGACATCAGCAGCAACAAACTAAAAGAAAATAATTAGTTGTATGAAATGTCCCCTTAGAAAAATTATAAATGTGTGTGCTTAAACTGACACAATATTTTTAGCGCAACACAATCTGACTTTCGATAATCCCTACAAAAGAATGGACCTGACTAACCATAACCTATACCTTTCATGAATCACTTACCTTACAAAAATCTTCATTACTCGAACTAATGCAATACAGCGAGCACCAATACTGCCAGCTAAATAAAAGATTGTAACTACTGAAAGCACTAACTACTGATAGGCATAGTCAGCAAATGAAAGATTTTGATTGAGAACAAACAATGTATTTACCTTAATAGTGTTCAAAAGTCATTATATATATATCAGTTCATGACATCCAGTCTTACAAATTTACTCTCTCTGATGGACACACGTCCAGATCATCCGCTCTCAAAACTCCATCTCACTCCCCATATCCACCACTGCTGGCGGCTCACCTCCAACTGCACAAAGCTACGCACTGTTAACAGCCAACTGCCCAACACTACAATAGCAAATTCCAACAATGCAAAATAGCTACAGACTGCAGACAGCACAGCCAGTGATTTTCATACAGAGCGCTATGTGGCGTTACCAATATAAAAACCTAAACAGCCTACTTACATAGCCCCCATGCTCCCCACAAAAAAAATTACAAATTGTTTTGGGCACTGGCCAATACAGATTTGAAAAAAAATTTCATAATTACAATAACAAAGAAATCAAATGCACGCACTTATTGATACAGTGTTGGTCAAAAGCTAAAATTTTCTCACAGTCCATAAAGACAATCCTGATCATTCATCACAGTAAAATTGCTGTGGTTTTTTTTCTCAAAGTCTGAGCAGTAAAAGAAAATGCACATAGAATAATGGAGTTCCATGCAATCTTGAAGAAGTAGCATTGTCCTTCCAACAGACGACAGTGTTGACTCTTGACATGCAGACCGGTAATGGGCCACAACAGAGCAAACCCACACCAGAGTCAGTCGAAGTTTTGAAGAATATTGGTAGGTAGATCATCACAGAGCAGACCCACTGTAGTCCTGGTAGAGATTATGGTATGTGTGGGCCACCAGAGGTGCATACCCACTGCAGTCCTTGTAGAAATTGGTGGGCCATCAAAGATGCAGACCCACTGGTGTCAATTACAATTTTATAAGATGAGAATACAATTACAAAGGTACAAAATACATCATTAAAGAAGATAACATTACAGATAACATTTGTAGTAATACGGGCTTTACTAAAGAACCAAAATAACATATACATCAGTGTTACAGGAGTTATGACATAAGTACATACATAAAAGATCAGAATAACTTTTGAAACATCAACTTCACACATGAGCATTAAAACAAAACAGAATAATTAATGTCTAAACATCTTTACAAAGTGAGTAACATATTATTAGAAAAATTCTACAACATAACTTTTATCAGCTAAACACACAAAGACAGGAAGAACACAAGGGTACACAAACGCATAGCGGAATAACACAAAAGGAAAGGACAGAGTTCGTTTTCAGTGTAACATTTGGTACTGCAGTCCAACCCAAAACTTCTTTCCATAGATCTTTCCTCTTATTTCAACATTTTTTCCACCAAAAAAATCCTATCGAAGCATGCTTTCTGTATTTATATGTTCACTTATTTCTTACCTCATTATTTATTTTCCATTATCTTACCTCATCATTTATTTCCAAGAAAATCCTACCTAAACCTGCCGCCCCTGAACCCTACTGTTTGGCTCATATCTTCTTTCAAAATAATTATTTCTCATTGTACAATACACATTTTGGCCCAAATCTTTTTCATATAACCTCTTAATGCATTGTTTTCCTATTCTCCATAGTTAGTTTTGTATATAGTATCCCCCCCTATTGAGCTAACTTAAATCTACTGAGCTCAGATACATAAACTAAGGAACGAGGCAATGCAGCAGTACAAAACAATTAACACAAACAGCAAAGACAAAAAAATGCAAATTGGCAAAGCAAGCAGCAGTATATCTAAATTAGCAAAGCAAATGCTACATTACAACCAATATAAGGCAATGTGCAGCAAACAAGAAAAATAAATCAGTAGTAAAACTGGCTTAACAGAGTAATGCAAAGTGGATCTGTAGGCACAAAATATCTACATTAGTACATCTATTAAATTTTATTTTAACCAATGCTGCAGTGCAGCTAGAAACTAGATGTTAAACAAAATGAGCAAACATATACATAAAGCAAGGTGTGAAACGTCATTCACTAGCCATATGGCATTTGATAAGCCAGTAAAAAATCTCTAAACTAGCAAGACAATAGCTGTGAAATGTTTCTCATCGTTTAATTAGCCATTTCAGTAAATATCAGGAAGTGACGTATTTGCGATGCTTTCTACAAATGAATTTCAATATCGAGGTTAATGGCCTCTTTTTTCTCCACCTACTGCCTTTTCTCCAGGCGACTGGCACAGCTGGGCGTCCACAACACATTACGTCAAGGTCACTTAGCTTTCTTACCGAAATATTTATGACAGCAGTTTGCGCTACAGTGACAGTCTCATAAAAAAATTTCACAGGTCGAGAATTTGCGTTACAAATGTGTAGAAACAAAATCGTATAAATATAACACTCTTCAAAAAATTTTCGCCGGAATTGTGAAACATTCGCGCATGTACACACATTTCATAACTCTTAAAGTATGATTCTTGGTTTCCAATATCCGTTTTCACAAATCAGAGTGCCTAACCACTACTCATTATTCCTTACCTTATTACACATATACATATTCGTCAACACTTCTTCAATATTTCATCGTAATAAATACGTAGCATAATCAAATTCCGCATATAGCATCAGCTTATTGATCATAAACATACCTCAACAGCATAATACACATCGTCATCTTATTAATCACATCATAAAACCTCAGCCAAATTTCAAAATCGTCATAGCTTCCTCCAATAATTTCAAAACCTAAAAAAAATTATCTGCGCATTTCAGTAGTGTCATCTACCTCAAACGTACTTTAAAAATCATGATCCCATTCCAAATACATCATTCAAAGCTCACATAGAATCACAATGGTTCCTAAAAAATATGAACAGTTCACAAAGTACAGACAAAATACAATTTCATAAGTGTGAAGTTATTCAAGTGGGTAATTACATAAACATCTGTCACTGATGTAGCAGAAAAAAATGTTTGTCTCTCAGTTGAATGATCAGATGACTGTGAAATTTATGTGTAGAGAAATATGGTACCGATGTGTAAAGTTGTATAAGCAAATACCATATTAGCTAGGGCTCCTTGTGCTTGCCAAACACATGATACACAAAGTAAGCGTGTACCCCCCTGAGGATTAATGTAATTACACTCTCGGGTGTTACAGATTACAGCAATGGAATGAAAAGTATCACAGAAAACCTTTGTATCTTTGTATTTCAAAAATATTTAAAAATAAATGTTTTAAGTAGAAAATTAATCACTCAAATACGTGTACTGCAGTGCTAAACTGTGTGTCTTGTTGTAAGATAATCTCTGTCATTACTTAGGGGTTAAAAATGTGCCAAGTGTCGTAATTATCTTCGTCAGTAGCAAAGTTCTATAGAACTCATTGTACTTACCTCGTACTAAACAAAAGTGAAATGCTGTGCGTATAGATATCGTAGTTATTACGTACATTACCATGATCAAGAAAGTACTAAACTGTACCGGATTGTTGTGCTACGGAAAAGGCTGTCTCATTGTAGCTATACCACAAAAGTTATTACTAAAACATGTTTTACTTTCCAGAAGAATTCAGAAAAACTGTGCAGATATAAAACAGATACAGCACAAAAGCAACAATGTAAATTGTGTCACACATTAGTAGCGTCGCGATATAATTGTGTAGCTCTCAAAGAAACCAAATACTAAGTCATCTTTAATCTCACAGAAAGTACGTCAAATAAAGAATGTCTTTTCAAGTAAACCAAAATGTTGCATTAAAATCTCATTAGCAGTATATGTTCTAAGTATGTAAGCCTTATAGTCGTTACGTAATCGTGCAACTAACAAGCAAGAATGTACACACACAATAACACTGTGTCGTCTGCTCACTATAACAATGTATTCGTAATTACCGTCTAAATATGTTCCCTAGGTTCTAGACGGGATAGTTAACTTCAAAACATTGTTGCATGTTAACAGTTTCTAAGTGTGGCAAAGCGTATTAGTAACATGAAGTGAAAAATTTTATGGCGAAGACTAAGTTAAAAAAACGGATTATCTCTCAATAAACGGTTTTACACGTGAAATGTGGTGCAATCCTTTACTCTTCCTAGTACGCAGAGTCTCAACTTCAATGCAATTATGTTGTTTACGTCGGTAAAGAATACTAAAATTTGTCTCAAGGTTAGCGTCTATGTTATTTTTCTCTGAGCCAGCCGGCGCACGTGGCTGCCTGCGGCGCGAGTCACTGTTTGTCTCTTCGTTGTCGCGCGTCGTTGCTGGGATTTGGAGACGTAAGTTGTACAAATTCACATTGTCGAGAGGTGAATCCCGCCAGTTCTGATGAAATTCAGGTCTGTCGTTTTGTCGGTAGTTTACATAGTTTCTTTTTTGTCGATCATGTGATGGATAATTTCCCCTGGAATCGTAACTGCACGGTGAACCGTTACATCTGAAGTTATTCTGTCTCCCTTGATAATAATTATTTTGGTTCCCATATTGTCTGTTTCTCTCATTGTCTCTGTGATAGTCATTACCGCGGAGAGGTGATCTTTCCCTGTAATTATTACTACTCTGCCAACGGTTGTCATACGGGTGGCGTCTGTTATGGTCACGATTTACGTTGTGAGAATAGCCTTGTCGTGTATTGTTTCTGTCATCGCGGAATTGTGACAGATATGACCTGTAATTGTTGTGCTCCTGTTTTCGCGTTCAGCGACTGTCAGTGTCAATTTCCAGTTCTTGTAACAGTCCCTGAAAAGCCTCAATGTCGTCTTTGCAACGTCCTGCTAAAATAATATGTCGTAAATGTTCAGGCAGTTTGATTAAGCAAATGCGGATGAGTTCTGAGGGGCTGTATGGATTTGAAACATACTGATTCTTATGCAACATGTCTTCAAAATATTTCATAAGACTGGAAAATTCAGATTGTTCGAAACGTCTCATCATTATGATGCTATGTTTTACTCGGTCTTGTGTAGCTTGAGACCAATACACTGAGAGGAAGGCATGATAAAATTCTCCTTCACTGTGACAATCGTGAATGACCTATTGCATTCTTACAGCTGGTTCATTCTCTAAGTAGCCACACATAAATTCTAATCTGTGCTCTAATGACCAGTTGGGAGGAAAACAATGAGAGAATTGATGGAGCTATGCTTGTGGATGAATGTCGTTGCCAGAATTCTTAAATGTTTTGAATTTACGTGTAGTACTGAACAGCTTATAGTCAAAATCATCATGTCGGCGAGTCGCATATCGGTCATTGTTACTTCGTTTCGGCGGTTCCATCTCAAAATTCGGTGTACCTTGCCAATTTCTTTCATAATTTCCGAAGTGCCCTGTGTTATTATTTTGTAGCTGTCCCGTATTTCTATGTCCCTCTTCCCGTATTGGAGCGCGAGTGTCCTCTGAAATATGTAATTCTTGTATTAGCTGTGTCAACTGATCTTGTACTTCCCGGATTTCTCTTTTGTACTTTGTATTGATTTGATTTTGATTTTGACTGAATTTTCTAATTTGTTTATACTGTTCTGTGTCAGTGAAGACTACGAGTCTTGTGTCATTCAGATCATCATCTACCTTTGTAGATAAGTTAGTGAACTGATTCGAAAGTTCGGCTACTTTCTCCGATAGTGAATTGATTTCCTCTGTGTGTTTCTCTGAACCAAGTTTCAGAGTGTCCATTTGTGTTGAAATCATTTCTACTGTGTCCTTTAAGTTTTCCTGAGTTTTTGCAAGTTGCGTAACCGAATCGGTAGATGCAACTGAGTCAATTTTAGCTTGCAAGGTGTCGTGATTTTCATGAACAATAGTTTACAGTACTTTTATAGCTGCTTCGTGATTCTGTAATGGATTTTCATGACGCGAAAAAAAGGTTGAAAATGCTCACAAATTTGTGTTTTTACTTCATTACAGACTTTTTGACATTTCGATTCGATTTTAAGTAACCCAGCAGTTAAACCTTAATGTGTTTGTTCAAGCGTTTGTTCCATTAAGTCTAACTTTTGAAGCTGTTGCTGTGTTTGTCTCTGATTTTGTTCCATCGTGTCTAGCTTTTGAAGATTTTGTTCCATTGTGTCTAACGTTTGAAGCTTTTGCCCCATTTGTTGCATTAATTGTAATAACAATACAGTGGTGTCTGAAACATGTTCCTCAGTGCTATTCGGCAGTGCATTTGAACCGGCAATATTCGCATTTTGAAAAGCAGAAAATGTGTCTTGACTCATTTGAGAAAACGGTGGGGACGCAAAACCTGAATCTACAGTATTTGCAAGATTGTGTCCCGTCATTTCGGATTCCTGAGGCGAGCTGTTGCCGACCGAACGAACGGTAATGCTTCCCTGTTCACTAACTGTTTCACTGTCTACACCATTATTTGCCGCCCGCTCCATTTCCCTATGCACAATTACCAAATTACAATGTTGAACATTAGTTAATTCATTACACGGTGGCGCTAACACTCTACTCTCGTCTTCACTGTCATTTCTCAGTTTATTGAGGCCTAGTATTACGTTTTTCACACGCCATTATTGTCACAATATTTCACACGATAACACAGAAAAGCACAATTTGAAGAGCAAAATAAGAAAACACATTAACATAGCACTGAAAATAATATCTAGTTAATTGCAAGTGCAGCTGCGAAATACTTGGTGCAAATCTACATTCATGCCACAACTGTTTTACTGTACAACAATGAAAAACTACAACTACAAAGGAAATTCTCACTATAATTAGGCGCTAGCAATAAACAATAGCTACACTAATTACACAAACTACAACAAAAGATCAGAAGATTCCAGTGAGGTATCCTCGGCTAAGGGTCGACATATGAAACGTCCCCTTAGAGAAATTATAAATGACTGTGCTTAAACTGACACACAATATTTTATCGCAACGCAATCTGACTTTCAATAATCCCTACAAAAGAATGGCCCTGACTAACAATAACCTATACCTTTCATGAATCACTTACCTTACAAAAATATTCGTTACTCGAACTACTGCAATACATCGAGCACCAATACTGCCAGCTAAATAAAAGATTCTAACTACTGAAGGCACTAACTACTGATAGGCATAGTCAGCAAATGAAATATTTTGGTAGAGAACAAACAATGTATTTAAGTCATTTTATATATATATATATATATATATATATATATATATATATATATATATATATCAGTTTATGACATCCAGTCTTACAAATTTACTCTCTCTGATGGACACACGTCCAGATCATCCGCTCTCAAAACTCCGCCATCTCACTCCCCACATCCACAACTGCTGGCGGCTCACCTCCAACCGCGCAAAGCTACGCGCTGTTAACAGCCAACTCCCCAACACTACAACAGCGAATTCCAGCAATGCAAACCAACTACAGACTGCACACAGCACAGCCAGTGATTTTCATACAGAGCGCTACGTGGCGTTACCAATATAAAAACCTAAACAGCCTACTTACAGTTACTTACTTACTCTCGGTGATTTCATCTAATTGTGGTAAATAGTACTGACATAAAAAGGACATAGGCACATTAAAGACGCAATAAGGCGAACATATCTCAAGGTCAAGGAAGTGACATACTGTTGAAAACGGTGAGGAAAGACGTTTGATAGGGCCAGTGACCTCATCGATGGATGGAAAGAAGTGCGTTTTGGTTCGAATCCTCCCTCGGGCATGAGTGTGTGTGTTTGTCCTTAGGATAATTTAGGTTAAGTAGTGTGTAAACTTAGGGACTGATGACCTGAGCAGTTAAGTCCCATAAGATTTCACACACATTTGAACTTTTTTTTCTTTTTTTTTTTTTTTTTTCGGCGACTGTGAATCCACTGGGTAAATGAGCGACTCCATACATCTACAGCTACGTCTACAACCTTATTCTATAAACCATTGCGAAGTGCATGGCAGAGGCTACTTCTCATTGTACCAGTTATTAGCGCTTCTTCCCGTTCGATTCACGTGTGAAGCGGCGGAAGAACGTTTAAACGCCTCTGTTCGTGCTGTAATTTAGCTAATGTTAAACTCGTGATACCTATGGAAGCAATACGTAGGAGGTTGTTTGATGTTTCTAGATTCACCATTTGAAGATGGTTCTTGAAACCATTTTAAGTACCATAGACTTCCGCAGGTGAAATTTGCATCTATCTTCAAGAGTCTGGAGTTCAGTTTCTTCGGCGCCTCTGTGACGCTTTTCGACAGGTCGAACGAACATGTGACCATCCGTGATGGCCTCATCTGTATTGCATACAATATCCTCCGTTAGACCTATTTGATACGGGTCCCACTACCTTGAACAATATTCTAATATGGGTCGTACAAGTGTTTTCCAAGCTATCTCCATTGCAGTCAGATTGCATTGCCCTAGCGTTCTGCCAATGAACCGAAATGTACCACCTGATTTACCTGCGTCTATGCGATAGTTCCATTTTATATCCCAGCTGATTATTACCCCCGCGTAGATGTATGAGTTGATCAATTCTATTTGTGGCTCATTGATATTTTAGTCATAGACTACCACGGTTTTGCGTTTTGTGTTAAGTGCACATTTTTACTTTTCTGAATATGTAAAGCAAGTGGCCAATATTTACAGCACTTTGAAATCATATCAAGATCTGGCTGAATGTTTGTGCAGTTGTCTTATTTTTTAAGAAGTAGTTGCTGTTAGCGAGTTGGGTTGCTTGTACACAGGAAATACACAGCCTCCTTAAAGGGCCAAATACGTTCAGGCGAACTAGGAAAGAATTATGACAACACAGATTAACAGTAGTTTTCAATAATTATTAAGAGAAATTTTATAATATTTAACTAAAGTCTGAAGCTGAGGCCTGGCAATCATTCAGACTTCACTTGCACTGGCCTATCTTTGAAAACTTGTCTAATCGTGAATCCGATGAACGACGACCAATATAACCAAGGGAATGTCCAGTGGACTCTCCTGGGCGGCGACTGTGGGTAAATATAAAAAAGCACTCTTCGACCAAAGGTATTTAAAAGTTGGTTAAAATATATAAAAAGATGACAATAAAAGATGATTTTGTAAAATCATATTGATGGACGACACTTGCGATTTTTAGATAAAAAATGACAAACGAGATTTTCGTAAAAAAAAAAAACCAGATGTAACATATTGGTGGCTTTTAAAACTTTTTGAAGATTTTATATTATAGTTAAAATGTAGTCACCGATGAATGTGAATGTTGCTTTGGTGTAATGGTGGTGTTGGTGACACATGAAAGTAATTGTCTTGATGAGATCACAATGACGAA
Organism: Schistocerca americana; assembly: GCF_021461395.2. Taxonomy (NCBI): domain Eukaryota; kingdom Metazoa; phylum Arthropoda; class Insecta; order Orthoptera; family Acrididae; genus Schistocerca; species Schistocerca americana. The sequence goes on along the minus strand of NC_060120.1, from coordinate 653,209,970 downwards.
CATAACTAGGGGGCCCTGTAGACCCGCAGGTAGTGGCTAGAAGTCAGCAAGTTGGAGGAAGAGGGAAGGATGGTGTGAGCTGGAGCGTTTTGATTAAGGTTGGAAAGAGCGGTATATATCTAGACGTATTTCATTGATGGGAATTGTGAGTTGGTTAAAATTCCAGCTGGAGAGGACGGGTAAGGCATAAAGGTGCGTGGAAGGCAGGACATGGATGTAATAGCATACCAGGGTACCTGGGTTGGCTATTGGTGGGTGGGAAAATGGGTAGTAAGATGGTTTTGTGATTAACGTATCGGATCCGAAGGTGCTCTAGGAAGGGAAGGAGGTGTGGGAAGTGGACGAGTTGGTGCAAGACGTCAGTTGGGAAGGATAGGCGGATTCGGAAGGCGAGGCGGAGTGCGTGTCTTCAGGACTTCAAGGAACTTACAGAATTTTGGGGAGACGGAGATCCAGGCAACGTTGGCGTAGGTGAGGGTGGGTCGGATGAGGGATTTATAGGTGAGGATAATGGTAGATGGCTGTAGACCTTAGGTCCAGCGTATTAGTAGTTTTAGCCTGTTTCGGGATTTTTGTTGGACTTAAGGAGATGTGGGTTCCATATCAGTTTTCTATCGAGAGTGAGTTCTATATACTTTACATGTTGACGCTGGGATGAGTTGGTTGTAGATGGAGAGATGAAAATCAGGACCCGCAAACGCAGAGTGGTGCGCCCAAGGATAGTGGCTAGGCTTTTCTGTGGATTTACTTGAAGTGTCCACGTATTACACCTCTCGACCAGGAGAGTCTGGTGGCGTTGGAGGGAGGCAAGGGTGCGGTGAGTGGCTAGGTAGGTGGTGTTGTCAAGCTCGACGGAGCCTCTCTGGAGGCTGGCCATGCCGTGTGCTGCCCTGTCTGTGTATAGCTGTGAGCCGTAGCTTCTCAAGAGCACACCACTTAACATTATCTCCAAGATCATCAATATACAAATTGAACAGCAAGAGTACGTCCTAGCACACGTCCCAGGAGCACACCTCACATTGCTTCTACAACTGTTGATAACTCTCCATCCAAGATAACATGCTGTGTCCTCTCTACCAAAAAGTCCTCAGTCCAGTGAAAAATTTCGCTTAATACCACATACAATCGTACTTTCGATAATAAGCGTAGATGTGGTGCTGAACCAATAGTTTCCGAAATAGAGAAGTACTGCTTCCAATCGAGTTCCTTGATCCATACCTTCAGGATGTTATGTGAGAAAAGTGCGAGTTGGGTTTCATAAGTACAATGTTTTCAAAACATGACGGTCATTCTGTTCGTGATACCTCATTACGTTTGAGCTCACAATATATTCTAACATTCTACAAAAAATAAATGTCAAGGGTGTTGTGAATCACTTCTGCTACCCTGCTTGTCGACGGGTGCAAGCTGTGCTTCTTCCCAGCTACTGATCACATTTTTTGTTCGATGGAGCTGCGGTAGATTATAGTTTAAAAAAAGGGTCTGACTTATCCGTAAATTCAGTATAGAAACCGACAGGATTCCGTCAACCCCTGGAGCTTCGTTAAATTTTAAGATTTCAGCTGTTTCTCAATTCCGCTGACGCTAATATCTATTTCACTCATCTTTTCAGTGATACGAGAATTTAATGGGGTACTATTGCATTTTTCTTCGTAAAGGAACATTTGATAACGGAGATCAGTATTTCTGCTTTTGCTTTGCTGTCCTCAATTTCATTTCCTTTGTCATCCTTGCGTGTCCGGACACTAACTGCGGTATCACGAACAGCGTTTAAATTTGATCAGAATTTCTTTGGGTTTTGTGAGAGATACTTCCATAATGTTCTGCTACAGGAGATGTTGAAGGCTTCACGCAATGCCCTCTGTACAGTCACACGTGTGTCATTCAGTATCTCTCTATAGCCCTACGCTTTGTTTCACACTTGAGCCACAGTTCTTTTACATGCTCCTGTCAAGAATTAAATGTTTCGAGTTCCTTATTGAGATACGACACTAATGCCTCTTTATTATTTTTCCGAATATGTATCTCCGAGCGATGTGGCACAGTGGTTAGTACACCGGACTCGCAATCTGGAGGACGACGTTCCAAATCCGCGTCCACCCATCCAGATTTAGGTTGGTTTTGGGTGTTTCCCCTAAATGGTTCCAGGAAAATGCCTGGATGATTTCTTTGAAAGGGTACGCCGGATATCCTTCCCCATCGTTCAACAATTCCGAGAATGTGCTCCGTCTCTAATGACCTCCATGTCGAAGAAAGGTTAAACCCTAATCTTCCTGCCTTTGAACATGTGAACCCTTCTACATGTTTTAGTCGCGCTTTGTACTTTAGTAATCATTGTTGCTACAATTGCCTCATGATCACTGGTGCCAGTGAAGACATTCTCAAAGAGGTCAAGTCTGTTTGTTGAGCGTAGATCCAATACACTTCCGTCAAGAGTAGAGTTCCAAACTATTTGTTCTACGTAGGTCTCAGAGAAAGCATTAAGTAATGTTTCACACGACGTCTTGTCACGCTCACCACTTTCAAAATTGTAATTTTCCCAACCGATCGTTGGATGATTAAAGCCTCATCTGATGATGAAAAGCCGGCTGCTGTGACCGAGCGGTTCTTGGCGCTTCAGTTCGGAACCGCGCTGCTGCCACGGTTGCAGGTTCGAATCCTGCCTCAGGCATGGATGTGTGTGATGTCCTTAGGTTAGTTAGGTTTAAGTAGTTCTAAGTCTATGGAACTGATAACCTCAGATGTTGTCCCACAGTGCTCAGAGCCATTTGAACCATTTGATGATGACAGTATGTCTGGGGAAGTTACAGGCGTTTGACAAATAAGAGATCATAGCGAGAAATGCTTGCTTGTACATAAATGCAGATGGTAGCCAAGGCTGCAGGTTGTGTTGTTTTATTTGGCCACGAACGGCATCTGGGCAATGCCCTCAAAAAGCTGCAAGTGTCAGTCGTCGTCAGAACGATGGTCTGTGTAGTTGTGAGTACATCATGCTGGAATTCCAAATCGGACCAATTGTTGGCGCTCGTATGGTGGGTGACTCGGTAACCAAGGCAGCCGAAGAGTTTGGTGTTTGAGAGGCATCATATCGAAGATTTATACCGCATACATGGAAAGCGGAAAAAACCGAACGACAGCTGAAAAACAGGACAACAGCTACAGTAGAATTGAATGTCGCATTCGCGAATCCTGTCATGACAGTAATGTAAATGGAGCACCATAAGCTGGGAATTGCAGGATGACCTGGAACTCAAAGACCACATATCAGTGATGCGAATGTCCGTAACAAGTAAACGTTGTGGCAAAGCCATAACACCTGGTCTGCTGAGCTATGGAAGAAAGTTATTTTGCTAGATGGGTCTTATTTCGCACTGCTTCCAACGTCTGGCCGCGTTTACGTCTGGCGTACGCCGTCCCAGGACTGCAATGCAGAGTGCTTGCTCCTAAGGCCGGTACTACACTATCAAATTTCTTTGTTAAATATCTTTGTAAAAGAAATTTGATGGTGTAATAGGGAACTTTGTCAAATGTCGTCAAATATTTGATCAAATCTAGGACCTCGCTGTAGATTTGATCAAAGAAGTCGCTTGTCTTCTGTTCATTGCAATGTGACATGTTACCACGTGGAGCGCTAGCATCGCTGCAGCGTTCGGTCATCTGTAGTGTTTTTATAAACATGGCCAGTAAATACTATTGGAGTGTACCGGCAACTACAAAATTAATAGAGATTTATGAATCTAATGAGGCGCTTTACAACGTGAGGCACCCTGAATACAAAAATAGATTAAGAAGGTTGGAGACTTAACCTAACCTAACCCTCTCCTGTACTAAGGAATCGGAGTGTTACAGTGAGCCTGTCTTCTACAAATATTGCAGTTCTTAAGTGAGGATTGTGCTTTGTGATATGAGGATACACTTCACTGAGCACATATAGAAATGTATGCTCATCCATTCTTAAGTAATTGATGTATGTCTTGATGTCCTCCACTATAAGCTCACGTAACAAGTTTTGTTGAATGCTTTTATAGTGTCGTCGTAAAACCCACGGCTTCACCCAGGTAAGTTTCCTTTTTTCCCACCGCTTTTCTTCCGCATGTGCACACAGTACAATTGTGGTACATGCAATAGCTGTTGACAACAAGCTGTTGTGGTCAGCCATCTTCAGCTTTGACGAAAAATATGATGACAGTGTAATACCCCTTTTTAGCGCCACGTCAAAGATCTTTGTCAAATATACTTGACGAATATTTGATCACATCTTTGATCAAATCTTTGACAAAGAAATTTGATAGTGTAATACCGGCCTAAGAGTGACGAATTGGGCAGCCATATTATAGTATTCCGTGAGATCCATGGTTCTCACATTACTGCCAAGGATTACGTGACCATTTTGACTGATGATGTCCTGACGCAGGGTTCCAAGCGACAGAGCCCCTGTTCAAACAGCTCGCAGAGCCCATGACTGGTTTTATTAGCACAATGATGACTTGTCACGTCTCCCCTGGCCACCACACTCACCAGATCTCAACATTACTGAACCTTTGTGGTATACTTCGAGAAGGGTGCCTAATCGCTATCCACCTTCATCGTCGTTACCTCAACTTAACACTATTTTGCGGGAAGAATGGTATGATATTCCCTTGAAAACCACAAAGGGCCTGTATTTATTTATTCCGAGACGACTGGAAGCTGTTTTGAGAGCCAAAGATTTTCCTACAGCGTATTAGGCGTGGTAATGTGATTTGTTTTTGGTGTTTCAACATTCTTGTTCACCCCCCTTTAGGTACTAGTGCACATTTTCTCTAAAGCTATAGATTACGTTTGGAGGTGAGTCTAGTGTCCAGCCATGATACTGACTCTTGTCTAGACAATCCGCACGCAGTTTCAATTTCTATCTTGGTTGATTTGAGTTAATTGTCTGTTGTGACAAATGCACTACCATCATTTACCATCAGTTTACGATTTCGATGTAGACTTTGATTTTCGGCAAGATTCTCATTGCTATTAGTCTCGGGTTTTAATCAGCTTTCTGTGCCAAGCATTAAGTGAGCGCCACTGCTTAGAATAGCGCTTCAAACTCTGACACTTCGTTGTGAATGCTAGGATTTTAATACCCTCTCCTGTGGGGGTCATTTCATTGGATTTTAAACAGATTCTTCGGAGTCCTCTACAGATACCTCTACCTGGAGAGACGCCTAATCTAAAACCCCTCGCGTACATCACACACACACACACACACACACATACACACACACACACAGTCAGCTACCTGCATAGCAGCGTCAGACTATAGTGGACGTATTATTCATTTAAGTAAGACGTCTGACCACAATAATTAACATAGTTATATTGTGTCCTACGCCCGCCGTTGTGGCAGAGCGGTTCTAAGCACTTCAGTCCGGAACCGCGCTGCTGCTACAGTTGCAGGTTCGAATCCTGCCTCGGGCATGGATGTGTGAGATGTCCTTAGGTTAATTAGGTTTAAGTAGATCTAAGTCTAGGGGACTGATGACCTCAGATGTTAAGTCCCATAGTACTCAGAGCCATTTGAACCATTTTATTGTGTCCTACAATAATTGTAAATCGTACTGTCACAGCGTGTCTTACTGTTAACCGTAAACATTTATACAACGTGAAGTGCTGGAGAAGTTCTCCACTAATCTTGGTTCGCGTACTATCGTATTCTTTCCCTTCGCTGTAAGCAATACGAACATGGCCCAAATCAGTGCGAATTATTTGATTTTTCATATTCAAAAGTTTAGCCAGAAATACGATAGGTAAAGGCAATTCAGGCAGCAATGTTATTTCGTTATTGCGTTGTATAACACGCAGGATTCTCGTCCCTTACTGACGTAGTTCCAGAGCCCTCTGTTGCGAAAGTCTTCTTTGAACGCAAAATTAGATAACATTATGATGCATGAATTCATTGGCGGCGTTGGAAGTGTCCCAAACAAAACAAAACAAAAAAAAGAAACTAAATGAACCGGCCCTGCGACCTCGGCTCACATGTAAGTGTCAGGGAAGAGGCCCTGCTGCTGTTGACGTTCGTGGAGTGACCTGTCTTCTGAAGTGTGTATTTGCCACCAAATGGTCAGTGAAATAAAACAGGATACAGCGTTGGCGTGCTCAACGTGATTTCTAACACATAATTTATATGCTTTTTGTCCACTAAGCATTTATTACTTTGAGTGGTACACAAGTGGGACGTTACTTTCTAGCTGTATTGCACATCCTGGAGTGTAATAAGTATGCTGAACTTTTTTCCCTTTGTTTTGTTTCATTGCGTAAATAGGTAGAAACGAAAAAGAGTAGTGCTCAATGGCCGTCGTCGTGGAGATTTGTGGAAACGATGAACATACACAATTAACAGAGATGAATAGGGAAAGATCTGTCACAGCCCTACTTCTTACCTCATAACGCTACTCGCCTGAAGTGCTTTAGGCAACATACGGATATTTTTATTAATAAACGAATTCGATGTATGAATTTGTGATCATAACGAACTGATGACTTTGCTATCCTCAGTGGAAATGAAGAAGAATTACAGGACGTTTTGAATGAAATGAACAGTTTAATGAGTTAATAATATGCACTGAGAGTAAAACGGAGAAAGACGAAAGTAATGAGTAGGGCCGTTGTAGCCGAGCGGTTGTAGGCGCTTCAGTCCGGAACCGCGCTGCTGCTACGGTCGCAGGTTCGAATCCTGCCTCGGGCATGGATGTGTGTGATGTCCTTAGGTTAGTTAGGTTTAACTAGTTCTAAGTTCTAGGAGACTGATGACCTCAGATGTTAAGTCCCATAGTGCTCAGAGCCATTTGAAGCATTTGAAGGAGCAAGGAGGACATAAAAGTTCACTGGCACTGGCGAAGAGGGCATTCCTGTCCAAGAGAAGTCTACTAATAGCAAACATAGTCCTTAATTTGAGGAAGATATTTCTGAGAAGCACAACATTGTGAGACATGGACTGTGGGATAGACGAAACAGAACAGAATCTAAGCATCTGAGATGTGGTGCTAGAGACGAAAGTTGAAAATTAGGTGGACTAATAGGGTCCCATAAGTGGGTTCTCCGCAGAGTCGGTGACTAAAGGGATACATGGAAAACACTGACAAGCGGAAGGGGCAGGATGATAAGACATATGTTAAGACGTCAGGGAATAACCTCCATCGTACTAGAGGGAGCTGTAGATGTTAAAAACTGTAAGAGAGACAGAGACTGGAAGGGGCAGGATGATAAGACATATGTTAAGACGTCAGGGAATAACCTCCATCGTACTAGAGGGAGCTGTAGATCTTAAAAACTGTAAGAGAGATAGAGATTGGAACACACCCAGCAAATAATTGAGGGTGTAGGTTGCAATTGCTACTCAGAGGTGAAAATATTGGCAAGAAAGAGTAATTCGTGGTGGGCCGCATCGAACCAAGTTCACGCTCATCTCTTGCGTGAAATGAGCAGAATAACGAAATGCGTGCATCCTAGTGTCAGTCAAGTACATGTTGGTACATATCATCCAGTTACCTAGTTTGCATGAGAGTGTAATAAAGTAGCGAAATTACATTAATTTGCATGTATGCCAATTCAGATTTTAGAAATGCAAGATAGACTGAATAAGTGTGCTTTCGTACACAAGCCACTTTAAAATTTCGATAGTTAAATAGGTTTAGCATATTTGTCAAGCGACAAAATATATTTATTTATTTATTTATTTATTTAACCTGGCAAGATTAGGGCCATCAGGCCCTCTCTTACATCTAACCAGGCATTCTACTTATTTTACATTCATACGTTTTAGTAGGCATGTTAAACTACATCTAGTACAAAAAGTGAAATAAACAATTAGAAAGGTACACCTGGAAAAATACATACATATAGAGTTTATATTCGTAGATCATAAGTACTGTTATAATTAGACATTATTGAAGAGACAAATTTTAGATAGGAGTGCTGGCAGCAGGGAGTATGAGGGAGACTCATGGTGAAGGGAGGAGAAGAATAGACATGATGAAACATAATAAAGGAAATATAAAGGAAAAGAAGATTCCCTGGCTAATAGATATAGATGAAGGGGAAGGCATCTCAGGAGCAAGATAGGAGACGCTAGCTTTGCTATTTGACAGATGAGAGGATTGGCCTGGTACATTAATTTTGTGGAGAACTTTATGAGGATGATAGTAGGAAATGCTTCAACCTCTTCTTAAAAGCAGCAGGAGATTGAATTTTGCGCAAGGTAAGGGGCAGTTTGTTCCAGAGGCGGACAGCGGCAACTGAGAAGGAGTTTGCAAAAGTTTTTGTTTTATGAGTGGGCACAGTTAGGATACCAAATAAGAGTGACCTCGTGTTTCTATTATGATGGCATGACAGGTTTTTAGTCTCTGAAGCAAGGTACTGGGGTGCTTGCGCGACGAGGAGTCTGTGAAGTAGACATAGAGTGTGGTAGTCACGCAATTTGTCCGGCCGCAGCCACTTTAACTCGGAGTATGAAGCACTAACATGATCATATCGGCGGATGTTGCAGGTGTAACGCACACAGGCATTCATGGTTACCTCTAGCCGTCTTTTGTTTTAACTACTCGTACCTTGTTGAATCACATCACAATAGTGGAGGTTCGGTAGAACGAGTGCTTGCACGAGCTGGCGTTTCAAGTCCTGTGGAAATATGTTCCGAAACTTTTTGAGAGCATAGAGACAAGCAGACGTCTTTCGGCACACTGCGACTGTATTCTCCGCCCAGTTGAGATGCTCATCCAAAGTTACACCCAAGTTCTTCACTGTTTTCTGATATGGTATTGGAGTACCGTCGAGCAGATATATATATATGACCCTTTACGAGCTATCATTTGCAAAGTCCGCCACCGTAGCTGAGTGGATAGCTCGCCGCGTTGTCATGCCGGGAGACGCGAGTTCGATTCCGGGCTGCTTTGGAGATTTTCTCCGCTCAGTGATGGGCGTTTGTCTCGTCTTCATCATCATTTCATCCTCATCGACGCGCAAGTCGACGATGAGGCGTCACCTCAAAAGACTTGCAACACGCGATCAGGTCTACCCACCGAGAGGCCCTCGCCACACGACATTTCATTTGCAAAATACCACGTTTCGATATCTTGAACCGTTTACTAAATTTTGAACCGTTGCAATCACATGGTTTACGGTGAGCAGAGTGAAACGCCAGCCGCATCGCACGCGGTCCACGCGCTGCGCCGTGCGGCCCGTCAGCTGACATGTTTTTCAGTATCTTGAGAACGGTGATAGTTATTGTTCTGCTGTCAACTTGAAAAACAATTTTGATGTGTTGGCTAAATTTTATACGCAGTAATGTATTTCCTTAAACGTACTGTATGCAAAGTTTAAGCGATGTGTTTTTACCTCTGCACACCCAATAAAATCTTGTACAGCGGATTACTTAAAAGTGATACAGTAAGTAACCATGATGAATAACGAAAAGAAATTCAGTCCTTTATCAAGCGAAGATATCAGTCTATAAGATGCAGAGGAAGCAACTTTTTTCACCAAATAGTTTCCTTGAAACCGGACGATGAGTATTTTATGGCTGCCACTGTGTCGATGCCAGCGCTTCAGCGAAAGTTGGTACGGTCGGGGTTCTATACCTGACGTCACGATCAGCGCATTCTCTAACAGCCTGGATGGACTTGTAGTGGAGCACGTGGCAGCAGTCGCGGTTCGACATGGGCAAACCGCCACGCAGAGCCGCGCCGCTGAGAGCATTTCCATGGCAACCACGAAACTGCCGTGCAGTTTTGCCGCACACCAGCCGTAACAGGAACTGGGTCTTAGCCATCAGCCGTAGGAGTCAGGCGTTACCAGTTAGGCATATTTGATGCCTTAATGTGATTTCTAAGTGTGAGAAATCTCACGAATTTTCGTAGAGGTCTTGCATATTACGATAAGTATGCAAACTTTCAGTAAGCTATACAGGCACTTTTAGAATCAGAAAAATATTTAGTTAAAAGATCCACAGAACTTGCAAGTGTGATAAACATACTGAAGTTTTGTTGTAAATGAGTGCAACTTAACCTAAAAGTTCTTATTAGTAGCACCAACATACAAGCTGCGAGTATTTTAATAAGTAATGCAGTCAATTTAGATGCAGTAATATTTAATTTGTAGCTCCACTGTGCTTGCAAAGAGTGAGGAATCTTATATGTATGCAATTTCATTTTGCTCGAATTTTCCTAGAGATCTTGCACATATTACGATAAGCATGCAAGCTGTGTGCATTTTTTCTTTCTTAGGGCCAGCAGCATAATATATACTATTTTGTACTTACAAATAATTTTGACTCAAAGATATTCGCAAAATTTTACTAAAAGTGTAAAACACCAATTCAGAACACAATACGTAGAGAGATATGCTTAATAGTGTGGTCATACTTAATAAAAACGACTATATAGATAAGATCGTATCATTCTTTGAATCTAACAATATCACAGAATTGCCTCACAACCCTACCAACAGTATAATGAATACTATTTTAGGTATGTACATGATATCCACATGATGATAGATGGCAGCCATGCAGATATCGAAAATGTCCACCAAAAACTCATCTACCTAACTTTAAAATTAAATTCACTATGGAAATCGAGAAAGGCAATACCATTAAATATCTAGATTTCTCAGCTGGCAAAAATAATAATCGCCACACATTTGATATCTACAGAAAGAATACCACTTCTGACAATATTATAAATGCTAATTCCTGTCATCCATAAACTACCATTTTTCCATCCAATGGTTAATAGATCAAATAACCTACCATTAGAAAAACCAACATTCAGGAAGGACTTAATGCACTTCTTTATATAGCCTATGCAAATGATTTTGACTCCAACAATCACAAAATTATACTACAAATGTAAGACACGAAAGCAGAAGACAATATATCGCGAGGTATGCCTAGCTCGAGAAACATCACCGACACAGAAAATAAGATACGTACATGCAGTCTATTTTGGTAGAATTTCCAACAGAATTAATGAACTTTTTAAAGCCACAAACATTCAACTAGCATTTCGAACCAGTGGCAAACTTTTAATAAAATTACGTTCTGCCACCCCTAGAACATCGAAATATGATAACCCAGGCATATATAAAATCATATTTGGCTGCTGTAATAGCTTTTACATTGGACAAACAGAAAGAAATTTTAACGTAAGATATAAAGAATACATTAGAGGGAGTGAATATAGTCAGTCGAGCTTGTTTCTACTCTTGAAAAATCAAAATCACACTGCTGGTGCGATCGGAAATGCACTCCAGATTCTGCACAGAATATGAAAAGGTTGTGCATTGAAAATTCTTGAAGAATTAGAAATCTATATGAGCACAAGATAACACCCACAAGAAATACTAAACGAACATTCAGAATTTAGTCACAATTACTAAATCAGAGACCTTATTTAACTTTTAGAACACGAAAATGGATAAACCGGAAGTAACACATGCAACAACCAAAGGCAATCGTAACAAATTTCAGTTAATAAGATAATATTGCTGTTCGTCTGCACAATCTTTATAAACATATAGCGTCATAGAGAGGAACTGTCAAACTACTGTCTCATCGCAATTAACATTTTATTTTCAACATACTGACATCATTTACCATCTTATTAAAACAGTAACAAATATAAGACAGTCCACTAACGACGTCACATCACTTTAGAAGTGAGTGTAATACAGCTACCTTAATATAAATGACATTCACATTCATACAAGTAATTGTAATCGCAGGTACTTGAAAATGGCGACAAAGCCAAAACTATAAACAGCTATCTGATGCATCTATTCTAATAATCACGTACGCATTTTAACACTTTCGCTGCGGCTAATGCTTATAAGCGTCCGCGTTCACTGTAGGATTACTCAGTCTAGTTGCAGCGTGTAAACTTTTGTTTTGTGTGGTCAGTTATCGAACTATATTGTTCGTAATGGCGGCTAATGAACCGATACCTGGACCTTCCAATGTGAAAAGGAGCAGGAAAAGTGTTGAACTGACAGAGGAACAGTTTACTTAGTGTACTAGACGACAGTGATTTTATGTGCAGTGAAGACGAGGCATACCACGAAGATTGTCATTTAAAGGCTGCAGAAGAATTGCAGGGTGATGATAGCGTGGAAGCACAGCTTTCGAATCTGTTTCGTGACAGTTCCGAATCTGACGATACGGATCACGACGGTTGTGTGGAAATCGACGACGAAAAAGAGCCCGACCTGTCACACGGAGATAATGCAGGTGAGTCCTGGCATAAAGAACCACATAATATCGAATACTACCCATTTACGAAGGAAGTAGTTTTGCAGATTCATCCTGCTGGCAATTCTCCTATGGATTTCTACAGATTATTGGTAACAGACGAATTGTTGCAACTTGTAGTTGACGAAACAAACGATAACGCAGTCAACATATTGCCGAGCGAAAATACAAAAGAGGGATCTAGGATCTGTAAAAGGAAACCTCTAAGTATAGGCGAATTACTGATTTTCCTCGGTTTTTCGTTACATATGCGTAACGTTAAATGTCCGTGATTACAAGACTACTGGAAGAAAGAACCGCTGTTAGAGAATAGAGGAATAGCGATGAGTATAAGCAGAGACCGGTATTTGATCATATCACGCTCTCTGCATTTTCCAAAAAGTCCACTTCCAGGAAACCCGAAAACAGACGATCGTTTATATGAGATACGACACATATTGGAGTATTTTTAACACGAGAATGTCTCAAGCGTATTAGGCCTACCCGGGAAGAGATTTATAAATAGATGAATCAATGATTCTTTGGGGGGGGGGGGGGGGGGGATAGTCATTTAGACAATACGTAAAAAGCAAACGTAATATACACTCCTGGAAATTGAAATAAGAACACCGTGAATTCATTGTCCCAGGAAGGGGAAACTTTATTGACACATTCCTGGGGTCAGATACATCAATGGTCACACTGACAGAACCACAGGCACATAGACACAGGCAACAGAGCATGCACAATGTCGGCACTAGTACAGTGTATATCCACCTTTCGCAGGAATGCAGGCTGCTATTCTCCCATGGAGACGATCGTAGAGATGCTGGATGTAGTCCTGTGGAACGGCTTGCCATGCCATTTCCACCTGGCGCCTCAGTTGGACCAGCGTTCGTGCTGGACGCGCAGACCGCGTGAGACGACGCTTCATCCAGTCCCAAACATGCTCAATGGGGGACAGATCCGGAGATCTTGCTGGCCAGGGTAGTTGACTTACACCTTCTAGAGCACGTTGGGTGGCACGGGGTACATGCGGACGTGCATTGTCCTGTTGGAACAGCAAGTTCCCTTGCCGGTCTAGGAATGGTAGAACGATGGGTTCGATGACGGTTTGGATGTACCGTGCACTATTCAGTGTCCCCTCGACGATCACCAGTGGTGTACGGCCAGTGTAGGAGATCGCTCCCCACACCATGATGCCGGGTGTTGGCCCTGTGTGCCTCGGTCGTATGCAGTCCTGATTGTGGCGCTCACCTGCACGGCGCCAAATACGCATACGACGATCATTGGCACCAAGGCAGAAGCGACTCTCATCGCTAAAGACGACACGTCTCCATTCGTCCCTCCATTCACGCCTGTCGCGACACCACTGGAGGCGGGCTGCACGATGTTGGGGCGTGAGCGGAAGACGGCCTAACGGTGTGCGGGACCGTAGCCCAGCTTCATGGAGACGGTTGCGAATGGTCCTCGCCGATACCCCAGGAGCAACAGTGTCCCTAATTTGCTGGGAAGTGGCGGTGCGGTCCCCTACGGCACTGCGTACGATCCTACGGTCTTGGCGTGCATCCGTGCGTCGCTGCGGTCCAGTCCCAGGTCGACGGGCACGTGCACCTTCCGCCGACCACTGGCGACAACATCGATGTACTGTGGAGACCTCACGCCCCACGTGTTGACCAATTCGGCGGTACGTCCACCCGGCCTCCCGCATGCCCACTATACGCCCTCGCTCAAAGTCCGTCAACTGCACATACGGTTCACGTCCACGCTGTCGCGGCATGCTACCAGTGTTAAAGACTGCGATGGAGCTCCGTATGCCACGGCAAACTGGCTGACACTGACGGCGGCGGTGCACAAATGCTGCGCAGCTAGCGCCATTCGACGGCCAACACCGCGGTTCCTGGTGTGTCCGCTGTGCCGTGCGTGTGATCATTGCTTGTACAGCCCTCTCGCAGTGTCCGGAGCAAGTATGGTGGGTCTGACACACCGGTGTCAATGTGTTCTTTTTTCCATTTCCAGGAGTGTATATGGCATTAAGATGTACATGCTCAACAATCCAGGCAGTTTCATAAATAAGTGCGCTGTGTACACGGGAAGTAGTGGAGATATGGGGGGGAAAGGTCACGCTGAAAAGGCCGTTTTACATTTGATGGCAGAAAAGCTGTATGTTGGTCATCACATTTACTTGGACAATTACTATAACAGTTTTCATTTACCTACAACTCTGTTGTTCCTAAAAACACTTATAATTGCGCGGTATTCTAATGGAGTTATGATTGGAAAATGGAAGGATCGACGAGAGGTGTCCAACATTTCCACAGAACATCTAAATGTTATGGAGCAAGTGACGAATGCGCGCCAGCAAGTAGTCACGAAACCTTTTCCTATTATTAGGTACAATGCTTGTATGTGTGAGACTGATAAACAAGACCAGATGTTACCGTATTATTTATGTGAACGAAAGACTAGCCGCTGGCCGAAAAAACTACCCTTTCATGTCATTGACATGCTAGTTTTCAATTCTCTATATCTGTACAACAAATACTCAGGAAATAAAATGACGTTGTACGATTACAGAATGAACATTATAAAGGGCTTCCTTCCACCAATGAACATTCCACGAAATGTGAGCAGGAAACATCACAAACACACGTTGTGCAAAAGAGGGAAGCTACTGCAGGGAAGAAGCAAGTTATAAGGAAGCGGTGTAAGAAGTGCGCGGAATAAGGCAAGCGCACTGATACACATTACGAGTCTACAACCTGCCCAGAAAAACCTGTATACTGCTTGAACTGCTGTATAATTTCCCATAAGTAGCAAAAACGCGATAATATCGGGGAAATTCCGATTCTCAAAGACAACTTCTTTTATTTCTTTTGACATTGCATGGTTTCTTTTTATGACGAGAAAGGTTAGAACTTTTCTTCACGAGTACTCAGAAAATGAGGTTTTCTTTTGTGTTAAGTCGAGTTATTTCTTATTACGTTTTAAAGCGTTCACTTTAGTTTTTTGCGAAAGAATTTGTTGTGCTAAGTTTGTTTTAATAGCACCGTAATTGAAGTGATGGGGGCACGAGAGAAGCCTCCACTTAGGGTGTGTTTCGCTTACTAATTCCTTCACATCCGGGCGTCCCCTGGGCGTCTATGATAAATGTAGACGGCTAATTCTCTCATACCAGGAGCAAACGTGCTACTAAATTGACTACCTCTATCAGAATCAATCATAAAAAAGTGCAATTAAAGTAAATATAACTTCAGATGAATCCAGTTTCCTTTTTCCTTTTTAAGAATTTGCGTTTTGGAATCCAAATTTTTCTGAATGCAGTGGATTTGTTGCTTGTTTGAATTGTATTTTTTGTTACATTATCAACAAATCACGAATATTTGAAAGACGCCTGTGACCCCTATAGGAGTCAGATAGCAAACAGACTTTAAAACATGACCACAATACAGTCGAAGCTTATTTGAAGTAATGCATCTAAGGTGTCATCGTTAAGTCAGTATAGAACGTGATCCTACAAGGTCTTGACGTCAGCCTGTAGCTCAGGTGTGTTTAGGAGCGTCAGCTCCGAGCGGTGCCTGCCGTTTCAGAGTGTTACCGGCCCGCACTCGCACGTTGCCGGGCCGCACTGGAGAGTTGCGCGCCTGCACCGATGAGACAGCGAAAGTGTTAATAACCAATGCAGAACATTTAGATGATAAAGCATTTAATTTGAAGTGCATCGTATGAGAGATCTCGCAACAAATAATATACACGTTTGTTTATGTTCGAGACGTCGGCTCTGATATTGTCTTTGGAGATGTCACGTCTCTCAATGTTTCCGTCTTTGGTCGCACCTTGTGTATAAACAGTCCATCTTTTCTGCAGTTTAAGTGATATGTCGTGATGAGACACCTTATTCCTTCAAAAAATCGAACTCCTTATTCCTTCCTTGCCTAAAAATAGTCTAGTTTTACTTGTGTGTGTGTGTGGGGGTGGGGGGACGATACTCTTATTACACATTGGGGTAGTTCATATAAACTTATCACCGATAATTTATGGATATTTTTCTGCTGAGTGGCGTGCTCTTAAGTTCGAACTTATTTACGTTCTTGCCTTCTCTCTGCTACACGTACATACTGTTGGACATGGAGGTAAAAATTATGAGTCTCACTGTTCAAAATTTCTTAGAGAGAACCGTTTTTTCACCTCTTCACTTGTTTAGTATCAGTTAATTTCATAATGTAATAAACGTTTGCCTATTTTAGGTAGGAACCATAAGGTATAATTTTATAATTATTCTGAGGTTACTATTTTTCCTTTAGAGACACTAAGTGCAATGTGTACTATACGGTACGAACTTTCAATGATAAAAAACAAACTATGAAATACTGCAAAATCAATTTTTAAAGAAAAAACCCGCAGTTCGTGTTTTTACATTGACATATATGAAACTGTTCTGCTAAGAAGAAAAGAAGAATTCAATAATATGAAACCTCCGTAATTTTGTACTAATGGACTCGCATGTATTAACTTTATTCTGCTCTCGGCTATCAAATTAGAATATTCGGTAAGCAATCATAGCCATGCAACAATGCAATAGTGTCACTTTGTTAGACCAACACCCAATGGACTGTTCTTTGAAATTCCATTAAGGGCGACTGGTTTTCCTTGAAAATCTCAATTATTTGAGTGTTAAAATTATTGAAAGTTGTAGATTTAGAAAACAATATTTTACTAGCCAACTGTACTTGCTATCTTCCTTGTAAGCCCTGGCACTTGGCATCAATTAGTCTTCTGCCTGCTACGACACGTGAACTTCCTTGTTTACAGAAAACGTGTGTCATGAGCAACCTATGATGTTCACGTTCACACGTGGAGCTTACGTAGTAATAGACATACACAGTGAATACCAAAGTCTCGTACAACGGAGTCAACATTATGCATTTTTCTGGTGTTACGTCTTTAGAATAAAAGAGCGTATCAGTTGTGTTCACTATGCACGAGCGGAGAATGTTTGATTATGTTACTGAACATGGCACGCAACGATCTAATAAACTCGGGTAAGAACTGTAGTCTCAACTTATACTTTCTGTGACGCATTCACGCAATACATTATATACTGGGTGTCTCTCCTAAGAGCCGTCAGGTGTTTCGGCAGATATCCGCAATTTGGAATTTGTATTGTGATGCTGGAGTCATCCCAGACAATTACTGCTCGTCAAGTCTTTTCATGCGACGGCCAGTGACAACAGAAAGTGTCGGTTGGTTTTCCCAATACAAATAAAAGGAAAGCGTCGGTTTGTTTACGAAGAATTTTAACAGCAATCTAGTAGTGACTCAGTACCTCTGCATGCTTTGTGGCAGCAATTAGCGCGGGCCAGGGCGGTGCTGTCGGTGCTGGAGTTCTGGTTATTCTTCAAGCTGTACTGTCCCTGTTCATACATATCGATAAAACGATTATCGGACTAGACTAATCAGCAACAGTTCTATCTAATGAGCCCATAAAACTCATTTTGTTTCGTAATGGGAAACAAACTGACGCTTTCCGTCAACAATGGACATCGCGCGAAAGACGTGGTAACTGTTTGGGCTGACTCCGGCTACTCAATGCAAAAACTAAACTGCAAATACCTGCTGACACACCAAAGAAAATGCGCCTGACAACTGTGAGGACAAACACTCTGTATATTGGTATGATTTAAATATGTCTTATAGGTAATTTTACTTCAGTATTCCATCAGGCTGTACAATAAGCAACGCAGTTTAAACAAAATTACGACATGCGTCTCAACAATTGGCCATTTACACTAAAAATATATATTTACTTTGTGATCGAACTGTTTTATGTTAACAATTTGTACAGTATTATTTCTTAGGCGCTGTTTTCTATGTATTACAGACCTGAAGATGGCTAATTAATTTAGCCAAAGAAGCTATCAATAAATTATACTAGCGATCTTGACTAATAAAGGTTCTTTTCTGAATTCACAACTTCCAATAAATAAACGTCTCGTATCTCCAGTTTGACTAAGACATATAACAATGTTAACAATTTCCTTGAAAATTGTTTATTCTGCTTCCTTAACAAGAGACTGTTGCGGCGACCATGGTTGGAAATTTTAAATAATGTAGAACGCGCAGAAATGATACCGCTACTCTAGACAAATTCAATAGCAATGGATTTTGTAACTGGTCGTTAAAACTGTAGATTTCTGCTGTCACTGCTGACTTTAACTTTTATTTCCGTTTTAACTAATTATATTTCTATTGACCAAAATCAGAGCTTTCTAGTGAGAAAGTCAGTTTACACAAGTGGCCACACGTAAAGCTACACAACAAGTAGACTCATTTTCAGAAAACATAGCTATTACGAGGGCAGTTCAATAAGTAATGCAACACATTTTTTTTCTGAAACAGGGGTTGTTTTATTCAGCATTGAAATACACCAGGTTATTCCCCAATCTTTTAGCTACACAACACTATTTTTCAACGTAATCTCCATTCAATGCTACGGCCTTACGCCACCTTGAAATGAGGGCCTGTATGCCTGCACGGTACCATTCCACTGGTCGATGTCGGAGCCAACGTCGTACTGCATCAATAACTTCTTCATCATCCGCGTAGTGCCTCCCACGGATTGCGTCCTTCATTGGGCCAAACATATGGAAATCCGACGGTGCGAGATCGGGGCTGTAGGGTGCATGAGGAAGAACAGCCCACTGAAGTTTTGTGAGCTCCTCTCGGGTGCGAAGACTTGTGTGAGGTCTTGCGTTGTCATGAAGAAGGAGAAGTTCGTTCAGATTTTTGTGCCTACGAACACGCTGAAGTCGTTTCTTCAATTTCTGAAGAGTAGCACAATACACTTCAGAGTTGATCGTTTCACCATGGGGAAGGACATCAAACAGAATACCCCCTTCAGCGTCCCAGAAGACTGTAACCATGACTTTACCGGCTGAGGGTATGGCTTTAAACTCTTTCTTGGTAGGGGAGTGGGTGTGACGCCACTCCATTGATTGCCGTTTTGTTTCAGGTTCGAAGTGATGAACCCATGTTTCATCGCCTGTAACAATCTTTGACAAGAAATTGTCACCCTCAGCCACATGACGAGCAAGCAATTCCGCACAGATGGTTCTCCTTTGCTCTTTATGGTGTTCGGTTAGACAACGAGGGACCCAGCGGGAACAAACCTTTGAATATTCCAACTGGTGAACAATTGTGACAGCACTACCAACAGAGATGTCAAGTTGAGCACTGAGTTGTTTGATGGTGATCTGTCGATCATCTCGAACGAGTGTGTTCGCACGCTCCGCCATTGCAGGAGTCACAGCTGTGCACGGCCGGCCCGCACGCGGGAGATCAGACAGTCTTGCTTGACCTTGCGGCGATGATGACACACGCTTTGCCCAAAGACTCACCGTGCTTTTTTCCACTGCCAGATCACCGTAGACATTCTGCAAGCGCCTATGAATATCTGAGATGCCCTGGTTTTCCGCCAAAAGAAACTCGATCACTGCACGTTGTTTGCAACGCACATCCGTTACAGACGCCATTTTAACAGCTCCGTACAGCGCTGCCGCCTGTCGAAAGTCAATGAAACTATACGAGACTAAGCGGGAATGTTTGAAAATATTCCACAAGAAATTTCCGGTTTTTTCAACCAAAATTGGCCGAGAAAAAAAATGTGTTGCATTACTTATTGAACTGCCCTCGTACATTAATAGATGTAGCATGTCGCAATCTAGCCTCAAAATAACATTAAGCTTGTTTAGAGGTAGCCTATGTGATGTAGCTTGACACACAAACGGGTAGTTTTGTTGTAATTATGTGGCACAAACTCAAGGGCACTCTGTTATATTTAAGTGTGATACTCTTTTAGAACTAAGTTATTAGCCGGCCGGAGTGGACGAGCGGTTAAAGGCGCTACAGTCTGGAACCGCACGACCACTACGGTCGCAGGTTCGAATCCTGCCTCGGGCATGGATTTGTGTGATGTCCTTAGGTTAGTTAGGTTTAAGTAGTTCTAAGTTCTAGGGGACTTATGACCACAGCAGTTGAGTCCCATAGTGCTCAGAGCCATTTGAACTAAGTTATTAGCGTATTGCAAAATTTGCATAACAATTTCATGTGCATCTCCGAGACCAGATAGAGGAGGGAGAGGGATATGGGTTAGGGGAGGGAGAGAGAGAGAGAGAGAGAGAGAGATGGAGAAAGTAGCCGAAATTAGACAATGTTATATTTACATTATGTACAGACGAACTTGGGTATGGTTCTAATATGGTGAAGACCATTAGAAATAAGTGCTTGTCTAAAGAAGGACGCCATTGATGCAAGTACCAAATCTGCTTGGAGGTAGTTGGTTAGTAGCACTCAGGTAATGGCAACGTAACATGTCTATAGAGCTCTCCCAGAACACATCTGCAAAACTGACAGTTCACTATTTACTCAAGTAGAGTAGAGAACGGTACTTGGAGTCATCATGGAAAAAATATCTCCTTCCTTGGGTCCACTAATTAAAAGGATTTAGTGTGTGGATTAGGTGTACAGGCACGCTAATAGGTAAGCTACGTTCCCCAAAGGAATCGAGAAATTTGTTTTTAAATCTATATGAGGAGTGGCGTTTATTTTTCGAGAAATACAGCTTTCGTCGTCGAAAAGCATACTGAGTCAATCGATTTTTGATTCCCCAGAATATGCCCTCGACTCGACGAATCTGAAGTCACGCACGCGCGCGCGCGCGCGCGCGCGCACACACACACACACACATACACACACACAATAAAGCCAAAACAGTCCACATTAGATATTATCCCCTTTCCACTCACAAACAAAAATATCTTTCTATGCAGTCTTTCGCAACGGGCTCCTAAGATAAAAAGTTCTCGATTAACGTACCACATCTAATTCAGACGACGCCCCTCTCCTCCTCCAAGATTTCGATGATGGCAGCTAACATAGAAAATTTGAAATTTTACTCTACCTGACGCGGGAAGTTAACCAAGAACTTTTTGTCCAGAAATAGCCCTCCGTCCTAAGATATTTCCTTCGAGTACTTTTTTCCTTATACTGTCTAAACGCCCATGCGTTGACTAAGATAGACTCTATAGCTCCATATTATTTTATATGAGACAGAAGCATGTTCAGATTACTCGTATATTACCACTCGGCGATTACAACAGCGCTCGCCAGACTACATCTACATCAAATCAGACCAAGTTAAAGAATAACAATTAAAATAAAATCTATTCCCTTCATTCAGCAGTGCTACTTACACAGTTTCAGCCGGTCGCTGTGGCCGAGCGGTTCTAGGCGCTTCAGCATGGAACCGCGCTGCTGCAGAGGTCGCAGGTTTGAATCCTGGCTCGGGCATGGATGTGTGTGATATCCTTAGGTTTGTTAAGTTTAAGTAGTTCTAAGTCTAGGGGACTGATGACCTCAGATGTTAAGTCCCATAGTGCTTAGAGTCATTTGAACCATCTGAATACAATTTCACTGGTAGAAGTACTTTCTATATATGAAGATGGTATCTGTTATTTTGGACATGTCCGAAAGAACATTTACTATCGCTGAATCCGCAGCTCGTTAGAATGAAATTACAATGAAATGAATAGCCCTAGCTGCTTACAGGCGTTGATATAGGTCAACAGGGACAGTTTAAAATGTGTGCGCCGAACGGGACTCGAACCCGGGATCTCCAGCTTATATGGCCATATAAGCAGGAGACGCCGGGTTCGAGTCCCAGTCGGGGGACACATTATCAACTGTCCCCGTTGACTTATATCAACGCTTGTAAGCAGCTAGGGGTATTCATTTCATTGTAAAGAAGTACTTTCGTTTATCTACCACATTCTTCATCTTCCACGGATAAGAACCGTGTGGACGTGCTGTTTTCGATGTGGCTCAGAGCACACTACTAGCACTAATTTCCTGTGCTGGTCGTTGGAGGACTCCGCTACCATGCTGGTCCAAGTAGCTGTTTCATCTCACAGATGAAACATACACTGCTTGTAGTTTCTGCCACCCAAAACTAGCTCTCTCATACCGTGGAAAACTAGTTTACGACAGTTACTAGTTCATTTTCCAAACCAAAGAGTTAACAAGTATATTTACCAGACAATCGCATCTTGTGCTAGGTGCAAACGTTTCGTTTAGAGAAGAAAAGTGACACGGACCCATGGATCGCCACAACTTCTTTCTCATAAGGAATTGCAAAAAAAAAAAAAAAAAAAAAAAAAAAAAAAAAAAAAAAAAAAAAATGAGTCAAAAATACTTCATTTTCGATGATAAATAATTTGTATTTCTTCTCAGTTTGGTCCAAGTCATTGACGCTACGAGCCAGTGAACTCGTTAGGGATCACCACATCTCGAGATGAAATGAAATGTCGTGTGGCTAGGGCCTCCCGTCGGGTAGACCGTTCGCCTGGTGCAGGTCTTTCGATTTGACGCCACTTCGGCGACCCGCGCGTCGATGGGGATGAAATGATGATGATTAGGACAACACAACACCCAGTCCCTGAGCAGAGAAAATCTCCGACCCAGCCGGGAATCGAACCCGGGCCCTTAGGATTGACAGTCTGTCACGCTGACCACTCAGCTACAATTCGAGATGAGGGATAGTGTTGGCTCTGTAGGCTAGCGAGTCGTTCGGCGGGTGCAACCTGCTCTGCGATACGTTTGCCGTTGACAGCTCCGCGGAGCAGCCCGAGTACAGAGGGAGCTGGCGACTACACGCGCAGCGCAAGCCACTCCGAATGAATGTTGGAATGTGTGTGAAATCTTATGGGACTTAACTGCTAAAGTCATCAGTCCCTAAGCTTACACACTACTTAACCTAAATTATCCTAAGCACAAACACACACACCCCTGCCCGAGGGAGGACTCGAACCTCCGCCGGGACAAACCGCACAGTCCATGACTGCAGCGCCTAAGACCGCTCGGCTAACGCCGCGCGCTAGCCACTCCGTCTGAGGCGGATCAGCACGGGCTGGCAGAGTGCTGCGCGCGCCTGTACCGACAGCAGGCGCTTCTGGGGAATAAACTGCCGGTGGTGGGTACTGTTGCCTGAAAGCTCACGAAATGTCAGCTACACGGTCCAGTAATGTTAATGTGAGCGCCGCCTATGTCCGACGTCAACGCACAATAACCACTCACATACGGCAGGTGGCACCAGTAGCAGTAGAGGATATATACAGCGTGTCGTGGAGGATTCAGGAAATAGTGCAGTCGTTGTCGTAATGCGGAAATGGAGCTTTGACTTTAGGACTAAGGCGGAAGCATTTCCGAAACGGCTAAGTTTACAAACTGTTTGCGTGCCGCTGTGGTTAAAGTATAGCGTGCACGACAAAATGGTGCTATCCAAGACAACTGTGGTGCACTACGACCCATAGATGACAGCGGTAAACGACGGCTACGGAGATTTGTATGGGCAAATAGACGTACAACTGTTGAGCAACTGGTCACACAGAGAAACCAAGGAGCTACCAACAGTATCTCAACAATACCGCTCAGCGAAGGTTGCTGCATACGGGCCTCTGCAGCAGGCAAGTGGTTCTCGCACCCCAGCTGACTCCTGTTATCGGCGGCGAAGGCTGTAATTTGCACAGTACCGCAACTGGACTTGTACTGAGTGGCGACAGGTGACCTTTTCACATGACTCCCGTTTCATATCCCATCAGCGCGAAACGTCTAAAAGCTAACAGACTGCAACAATCGTCAGAAGGGTACGGGCTGCAGGAGGGATCGTTACGGTCTGAAAAAAGTTTCTTGGGTGATCACATCATTCTGGATGGCACGATGGATCAATACAGGTATGCATCTATCCTTGGGGACCATGTCCACCCCTACATGCAGTCTGTATTTCCTCTACAGCAGCATGTACTAGCATGACAAGGCAACGTGTCACACAGCTCGCAGTACACGTGTGTGGTTCTAACAACAGCAGGATGAGTCTATCATACCGCTCTCGCCACCAAACTCCCCGGATTTAAACCTTATCGAGAATCTGTTGGACCACTTCGATCGGGCTTTTCGCGCCACGGATCTTCAACCGAGAAACCTGGTGCAGCTGGCTACGGCACTGGGGTCGGGGGTCGGCGTGGTTCCACACCCCTGACGGTACCTTCCAGAACCTCACTGACTCTGTTCCTGCATACCTAGCTGCGGTCCGCGCTGCAAAAGGTGGTTATTCAGACGTTTGGCAGGTGGTCACATTAATGTGACTGAACAGTTAATATCGTTACACTGCATCACATGACAGATAGCTCCTACTACATGGAAAAGGGAGGAATGTTATTTACATTTAACAGCTAATGTAGTACATTAAACAGGAGTGACTGTTGAGTTAAGCTGCTTGTATTCTCGGCGAACCATTGTTGGAACCATCGCTTAGGGGGAATTTTCGTCGGCGTTTAGGTGCGCGGCAGTCTAGGTACCTTTCCGCTGTAGTCAAACCAAAATAGTGAGTTTTGCGAACCTCAGTCGCAAAGAAGGCACAACAGTCGATGACACTAGTCTTGTAGTATTTTTTATTATTATTGATATTAAAATCGAATAGATTATGTACTATAGGGAGAGGATATTCGGAAGCTCCCAGGGGTAAGTGGAGAGAGATATTTGGTAGGCCCCATCCGTATGTAAAGGCGTTACAAGCTGGGCGTCATTCCGTGTAAGTCTCTCCTCCGACCTGTCCTGGGGGGAGGGGGGGGGGGGGTTGCTATGGTTTGAGGGAATGCAACACTTGAATCGTGCTTCGTGCATCACGGCTGGCACCCAACTTGGCAACAGACGTCATCTCAGTCCCACAGTGCAACTGTTGCAAGTCGCAAGTCCGACTCTCTCTCCCCCCACCCCACTAACACACACACACACACACACACACACACACACACACACACACACACACACACATACATACATACATACATACATACACAAACTGTGAGCGTTTCTGTGAGAGTGCAAGAATTTTTTTGCGAGGGGGCAAGCGTCGCAGAACCTCCATGTCGAAGCACCTATACCAATATTAATCTTAATTACAATAGACTATGCCCAAATCTGCCGGTAAGATAATCGACACATAAGGAATGAAGCAACTGAGGGGGCCATAACGAAAGACAAACTAATGTAATGCACAAGTCGCAACTAAACGAAACGGAAGAAAAAGCGGTTGGTTTCCGCTTTCAGCAAACCCACAGGATACAGATGATAATCCCGCAACGGTTCTACTGCTTACATTCTTGCGGCACGGCCAGCCAGTCAGCGGCTTGCAACGAGCAGTTACTGTGTGAGCTAATTAGTCCAGCCGACGCTTGTTACTATAAGGTGAACACAGTTACGAATAAACACTGATTTTAAAACAGTTCCTGCGTTTCCTGTTAAACGACCAACCGACGTCTACTTTCTTACTAAAGAGGAGTGTGTCAGATATGTCATACACTAACCGGTGGGACTACATCCTTGGTACCTCACAACACAATTACCAGATTTCTACCACGAAGTTGAAAACGCTGCCGAAACACTGACTGAAAGCCGCAGATGCCTGTAATAGAGGCAAGACTGTGGCGTTGCAATGAAAACAAATCAAAACTGCGTTACGTGACTTGCACTAGTACAGACGAGGGGCAGCCGCACTTACCTTGCTTTAGGTGTCACTGACCTTCTCTGGGCGAACGGAGAATAAGCACCTGCTACTATTGGTTGTCCGTCTTGAGCTGACTGCAATTTAATTAAAAAGAGTTACACAAGACGCATTTCGCTTTTATTTATAAATAATCTTCCGTGGTTATTCCGCAAATTGGATACACACGTGTGTAAATTTTTGGTTGTTTTAGGTTCAAAACAGTGTTTTTGTTAATAAAGTTGGTGTGCAAGTTAATTACCGTGTTCCTTTACATACTCTGCTCCTTCCCTCCTTGCCAGAAGCGGTTGACGTCGGAAGACTTCTATTCACATTTACACTTGGCAGTTTTTGCCATTCTGCAGTATTTACTGCACTGCATTATTTACACATCACTTTTGTAAAATGTTTCTCATTCCGCACACTAACAGTGTTCGTTTATTTTCGTTCACGTTGTGAGTGTTGCCATATTGTGAAACTACTTTTGTGTGTGTGTGTGTGTGTGTGTGTGTGTGTGTGTGTGTGTGTGTTAGTCAAAATTTGTGAAATTATCTTGTATGTTGGATGGGGACGTGAGAGGAGTGGGTTAAATTTCTTTTTTTTGGGTGGAGGGGGGGGGGGGCAGCAGGGAGGAGATGGTAGTGGTAAATGGGGCCTTGTCAATCACTTTAAGGAGTATTTGCTTTGGTTGTTTTCAATCTTTATGGTGATGTCCAAGAAATTTAACGGTCTACTTCGCTCTTTCTCTATTGTAAAATGTATCATATTATGAACAGAATTTATGTCTGTGTGTAACTGGTTGAACAGCACACATTTGGAGATATATCGAAAACCGACAACCACAGACACAATTACCCATGAGACATCACAACATCCCAGTTCTCAAAATCAGGCAGCATTTAGACACATGCTCCACAGACTAAACAGCGTACCATTAGATACAGACAATTACAAATAAGAAATGAATACCGTAATACAAATAGCCACAAACAATGGATACAAAAAGAACTTAGTAACAAAGCTGAACAAGAAAGTCAAGAAACAGAAAAGAACAAACACCCAGCTGTCATCAATGCAAAGACAAAATCACGGACAAACAAGTACACAAAATACAATAACAGAACACAGAGTTTTACAGAAACAGAAAGTAAAATATGGTACACAATGACATAAAACCACAAATACACAGACAGAATATCCAATATTTTCAAAAAACAAGGCATAAAAATAGTCCACCAAACCAACAACTCAATTCAGAAATGCATCCCGAAAACAAAAGGAAAAACCGATCTATATCTGAAATCAGGAATTTAGCAACTGAAATGCAAATAAAAGATACCTAGGTCAAACCAGGAGGGCATTTGACACCCGGTACAAAAACATGAAAGAGCGTGGAAGTATACGGACAACTCATTCAACTATTGCTGAACACTTACACCAACACCAACATAAAATTACAACCTGAGACAGAGAAATGGAAATCATAGGGATAAACAACAACAAAAAACACCTCTTCACCTTACAAGAAAACTACCACGTTCAAAAAATCGTAACAGAAGAAAAAAACTCATAGATGACCAGACCAACTTGTCAAAGCACACACTCTTTAAACTGACTGACCACTTAATACAACATTAAATATACACATATAACCACAAGCTCTATTTACCACTACCAACTCCTACCAGCTGCCCCCCCCCCTCCAAAAAAAAAAAAAAAAGAAATGCCAACCCACCACACTCCTCTCACGTCTCTACCTAACATACAAGACAATTTCACAAATTTTCACAGGTTGGCAACACTCACAACGTGAACGAAAACAAACAAACAGACTTGAACACTGTGCGGAACGAGGAACAGTTTACAAAAGTGAAGTGTAAATAATGCAGCGCAATAAATACTGCAGAATGGCAAAAACTGCCAAGTGCAAATGTGAATCGATGTCTTTCCACGTAACCGCTGCTAGCAAGGAGGGAAGGAGCAGAATATATAAAGAAACACCGCAGGGAACTTGCACACCAGCTTTATAAACAAAATACCGTTTTTAACCTAAAACAACAAATAATGTACACACCTATGTATTCAATTTGCAGAATAACCGCAGAAGATGCTTTATAAATAAAAGCGAAACACGTCTGGTGTAACTCTTTTTAATTAAATTGCGTCAGATCATGACCGATAACCAACAGTAACAGATTTTAACAGCTGCTGCGGAAGGTGGCCACGGGAACAAACGGATTATAAGTGGTATAGGTACAGTAAGGGGGGGGGGGGGGGGCATTCACTAACTGATGCAACACATTTTCTTCTGAAAGAAGATTTGTTTTATTCAGAATTCCAGTACACCATATCATTCCCCACTCTCTTGGTTACAGAACCCTCTTTCTGAACACGATCTCCGTTCAATGCAATGGCCTTAAGCCACCTAGTTGGAAGGTCTGCCTATCCACTATGATCGTCGATGTCTGAACAAACGTCTAAGAGTTCGTATCATTGGTTATAACCAAGCACTGCCTCCCTCGCCATATGACGTGGTCTGACAAATAAACGAGTCTTATGACTACGAAGCTGCAATCTGACAACGATCTAGACCTAAGAAATTAGGGTGGTCGACACATACTAGTCGCTCGAACTATATTTTTTGACTTCAGGAACTACGTAATATTACATACGGTTGCTTCCATGTCTAGTAGTACCCACGTTACCATCTCAGATATTAAACCATAAATGTTCAAATGTGTGTGAATTCCTAAGAGACCAAACTGCTGAGGTCCTCGGTTCCTATACTTACACGCTACTTAAACTAACTTATGCTAAAAACAACACACACACCCATGCCCGAGGAAGGACTCGAACCTCCGACGGGAGGGGCCGCGCAATCCGTAACATGCTTTAAACCGCGCGGCCTCAGATATTATTTGGATTTTGTGTGCAGGTTTGCTTACCGATTAAAGGAAAACCATAATCATATTGTGTATGCTGTATTTCTTCTTATTTCCGTGCTTGCTAAAGAAAAACTATAGGCGAACTCCACCTTATGCAAGACACTTTTGTAGTTTTGTTTCCACCCAGGCATGTTTCAGACTTTTTGTGATATCTTCAGTGCTTTTATTTGTATATTTTCCTTCTGCGAAACTATTGTTGTATTTTAAACTCTAAAGAAATTTTTAGTACTAAATTTTTACATTTGTACAAGGGGAGATTATTGTCAAATACTTTAAACTGGTCTGCATACAGTACAGAGTTGAGCGATGTATCACTGAGCTCAAGTGCTCTATGTTGTTTATTTACGATATGTCTGGAGAATGTAGTTTTGTAGTAGGCACATTTGGATTGGTTCAAATGGCTCTGAGCACTATGGGACTTAACATCTATGGTCATCAGTCCCCTAGAAATTAGAACTACTTAAACCTAACTAACCTAAGGACATCACACAACACCCAGTCATCACGAGACAGAGAAAATCCCTGACCCCGCCGGGAATCGAACCCGGGAACCCGGGCGTGGGAAGCGAGAACAGTACCGCACGACCGCGAGCTGCGGACGGCACATTTGGAAATGAAGTGGATGTACGCATATGTTTACGTACCCCACGGGAAGCTGCTAGATGTTTATGCTGGTAGCTTTAGGTCTACTGAGCAGTCTAGTGCTTGTCATCTGCAAACAGCAAAACGTTATTTTATTTTTCTGTTCTTTATTCATTTCTGACTGAGAAGTGCTATGTATCGTGTTACTTAGCGTGTGCTAAGTCGGAAACGCATAACAAACTAAAAATAAAAAAAAACGTTTTGCTGTTTGCAGACGATAAGCAGTAGTTTGCACAGTAGAACTAAAGCGACTAACATAAACTTCCAGTGTCTTTATGTGAGGTTTGTATACATAAGAGTTCATTCACTTTATTGCCAAATGTACTATAAAACTAAAACCTCTAGACATTTCGCAAATAAACTACATAGAGCGCCTCAGCTCAGTGGTACGTGGCTCAGCTCTGTACTGTTGCAGACCAGTGTAAAATATTTAACAATTATTTCCCACTGTACAAATGTAGATATTTTGTACCAAGCCGGCTGGTGTGGCGGAGCGTTTCTAGGCGCTACAGTCTGGAACCGCGCGACCGCTACGGTCGCAGGTTCGAATCCTGCCTCGGGCATGGATGTGTGTGATGTCCTTAGGTTAGTTAGATTTAAATAGTTGTAAGTTCTAGGGGACTGATGACCTCAGTAGTTAAGTCCCATAGTGCTCAGAGTCATTTGAAGCTTTTTTTTTTTGTACCAAAAATTTCTTTAAAAGTTAACATGTAACAACAATTTGGTAGAAGTAAAATAAACAAATAACCCCACTGAAGTGGCATAAAAGTGCTGAAGCATGTCTGGGTGAAATCAAAACTACAAAGGCGTCTTGCATAAGATGGAATTATTTTGTCATCCATAGTTTAGGAGGCTCGTTCTCACAGAGTATTAAATTTTTGTGCTTCAAGTTTAATCATATATACCGTAAATAGTAGCAGTAACTGACATGGATGAAAATATAGGACAATAGAAATGAAAACGTCCCAGTAACGAGAGAACTGTGAATCTGAGGTTATCACCTGGCACTGACTTCAGTATGAAATATTGTGCTCGTTAGCTCAACTGTACTTGAAATATAAACTTTTCGATTACGTCGCCTCTGACTGAGTTCACATTACTTCTGTGGCCCACGGTTGTGGAATATGGTACGCGCGATGCGGCACCGGCACGTTTTCCTGCTAATGTACAAAAATATCTAACGGGGCAGTATGGTCCAAGATGGATAGGTCGAACACGACCTGTATCTTGGTCTCCAAGACAACTGACGTCAGTCCTCTGGATGTTGCTATCTGGGGGCATCACAAAAGCATGCAACACTCCAGCTGATAAGCTTGAAGAATTTGAGCAAGAATTGTACAAGTTCGCCAAGAGATGATTCGAGGGAGTTAGAAAGAATTCGTAACTCGCTGCAGAGACGAGGCCAGTGTTGCATCTAAATGGGAGGACAATATGTGAAATAACTTCTTGAACACATTCGGCACTGTGCCTATACCCTGTACCAGCGCGCATGTATCGGCTGTGTGGACGGTGCCCGTGTCCCGAACGAGCGCGCCTTCCCCCCCTCTGAAATGCGTTTTCCCGCACCCTATACGTGATGGCTGTGATCAGCCATAGCAGTTCATTTTTTGTCCACTGGATACAGCAGGAATAGATTTACACGTGCCTTTATTGAACAAGTTGTAGGAACACCAGACACTAGCTGTCGTTATGTCATGAAGAACAGAAAGGGCCTTCCAAGCCGAAAAGAAAGAAATGTTCTTTTTGGGGAATGGTCCTATTCCAGCGCTCCAATGGAAAAATAAACGTGATGTATATTGCCTCCAGAAATCATCAGGCAACAAAGAGGTTTCTGTACTTTCAAATGGAGATTTTACAAGAACAATAAAGCCAAGCATTGTCATAGATTATAACGTGAACAGCAGTGGTGTAGTCCGTGTCAATCAGCTTTACAGCTACTACCCATTCGCAAGCAAAACAGGGAAGAAATGGAAAAACTTTTCTTTCATGTTTTCCTAACGTCTACTGTGAATGGTTTTATTTTGTACAAGCAAAAGGTATCTCTGGTGGAATTTGTGAAAAAAGAAAAAATAGGTTAGCATAGACTTGGTAGCTGCTGGAAGCAACATCAACCGCTAGCCTAAATAGAAACTTTGGTCGCCATTTTCCAGAAAAGGCACCACCCACTGTCAGAAAACTAAACGCCACGTTCTACTGTAAAGTTTTCTGTGACAAAGGAAAGAAAGAGACTAGCGAGCTGGTAAGGAAAGAAAGCAGTTGATGGTGCAAAGATTGCAGTGTTGGACTTGATGTACCACAATATTTTCAAGATTAGCATTTGGAAGGATGTTATGTATAAATTACATGTAATCATTTTAGTTATAACGTATGAAATATTTTTTGTTTTTATTTCTACTCGAAATCTTTGTGAGCAAATGCAAAACTTTCTCCAGGGGAGGGAGTTCTGAGAACCCTAACACGCCACTACTGTTGCGAACATACACAGGGTGACTCTTATAAACGTTTAAAACCCCAAAGCGACGTAGATGACGCTTAGACAAGTAATTTAATATAAGACACGTCGGACCGCAGATGTCGGGAAATACACAAAAAGCAGACGACAAGTGTTGAATATGTGACGTCACCAGATAACGTACTTGGGTCTGTCGGTCCCACCCTCGCCGGTAGCGGGCAGCGCTGCATATCCCACAGGTAGGCTACTCTTTTTTTTTTAATTGTTTTTGTAAATCTGATCTTTTGTAAACGTAGAAGTTGCTGTAACCAAGCAAAATCTGTTCTTGTTTTGTGTTTCTTTCCATTTGTCCCTTCTTTTGTTTGCTGACTTTATTTAGTAAAAAACATGTGACGCAGTTCGGAAGCTTATACTCATTTATCTGTGACGCAATACGCCTTTTTTTTTTGTTGTTGTACTGTACCTTGAAATAAATCAGGGAGATCGCAAGACTGGTAAATGAAATAAAAATATTATCTCAATGTTGTCTAATCCAATGAAAAAAAAAATACTTTCTGCTGCACGCAAGGTTCTAACCCTGAGCCTCACGCAAGTAGGCCCGGAGCTGCATCGGCGTGAATACTTAACTTGACTTGGTGATCAGATGCGATAGATCAATTGGCTCAGTCACCGTACGTGCAATGAGGTACGGCATCCGGTGACATTACTTGTTCATCATTTGTCATACACTTTTCGTGTATTCCACAACATTTGCGACCCCACCTGTCTTATATTAAATTACATGTTTCAGTGTCATCTTTGTCGCTTCTGGAGCTTCTAAACGTGAATAAGAATCACCTTCCATACTGTATAATTACCCATATTTCTTAATCTATAAAGTATGGGGTTTAAAATCATGCTAGATGTGTCACTTTAAGATGCTTGACTGTTACGTAATTATTCTTTCAATTTGCTGGAAAATCGCCAACTCACCTACGCCATCGAAGAGGAGAGAGAGCAGCGTTAAATTTGTTACAGGTGGGGTTGTGCAGCGAACTGTGCGTGCAATGAGCTGAAGCAATATTTCATTTTTTGTCAAGAAAGGCCTTGACGGAAATTTGAGCATAATTAGACGGAGACTTAATTGATAATTTTACATTCCAAACAGTGGTACAGACTACGACAATATTTCAGAGTGAATTCGGCGATTGCTAGAAACCACACATCCGCATTTATCTCGCCAACGGTTCATATGCGGACTCATCTATACTGAGACTTCTATTGTTTCCACGGTTAATCACTATAAACCTTTTATATCTTCCTTCTATGATTTAACAGACCAATGGAGGCGATGATGATGATGTTTGGTGTGTGAGGCGCTCAACTGCGCGGTTATCAGCGCCCGTACAAAGTCCCAACCTTTCCTCTCGCCACTTTCACGAATGATGTTGAAATGATGAGGACAACACAAACATCCAGTCATCTCGAGGCAGCTGGAAATCCCTGACGCCGCCGCGAAACGAATCCGAGACCCCGTGCTCGGGAAGCGAGAACTTGACCGCCAGACCACCCGTGGGAGAGTAGTGCAGTATCGGTCGGCTTGCAGTACCGGCCCCTATGTGATTTCCCTTTCCGCTTGCATTTAACAGTATAGAAGTAGCAGGAAGCCTGTGTATCCATCTGCTCTGGAGTCGGATATCTTCTTCCGCTCTTCAATGCTCTGTCTGCTCTGAGTGCATGGTGGTGTTGCTGTAACTCTACTCGCAAAAAAGATATTTTGAGGCTTCTGGTACCTGTTTTTAAGATAAATGCTTAATGTAGATGCTGTATTTCGGTTTTCTATGTCGTGTAAAGAATGATACGAGCCTAACAAACGTTTCATGATAGTCTGTTTGTCGTGCAGTACCGGTCACCCGATTGTCTTTCAGTATCGGGTAGGAGTAATTTCAGTTGTTGTTGCTGTTGTGGTCTTCAGTCCTGAGACTGGTTTGATGCAGCTCTCCATGCTACTCTATCCTGTGCAAGCTTCTTCATCTCCCAGTACCTACTGCAGCCTACATCCTTCTGAATCTGCTTAGTGTATTCATCTCTTGGTCTCCCTCTACGATTTTTACCCTCTACGCTGCCCTCCAATACTAAATTGGTGATCCCTTGATGCCTCAGAACATGTCCTACCAACCGATCCCTTCTTCTAGTCAAGTTGTGCCACAAACTTCTCTTCTCCCCAATCCTATTCAATACCTCCTCATTAGTTACGTGATCTACCCACCTTATCTTCAGCATTCTTCTGAAGCACCACATATCGAAAGCTTCTATTCTCTTCTTGTCTAAACTATTTATCGTCCACGATTCACTTCCATACATGGCAACACTGCATACAAATACTTTCAGAAAAGACTTCCTGACATTTAAATCTATACTCGATGTTAACAAATTTTTCTTCTTGAGAAACGCTATCCTTGCCATTGCCAGTCTACATTTTATATCCTCTCTACTTCGACAATCATCAGTTATTTTGTACCCCAAATAGCAAAACTCCTTTACTACTTTAAGTGTCTCATTTCCTAATCTAATTCCCTCAGCATCACTCGACTTAATTCGACTACATTCCATTATCCTCGTTTTGTTTTTGTTGATGTTCATCTTATATCCTCCTTTCAAGACACTGTCCATTCCGCTCAGCTGCTCTTCCAAGTTCTTTGCTGCCTCTGACAGCATTAAAATGTCATCGGCGAACCTCAAAGTTTTTATTTCTTCTCCATGGATTCATACTCTGAAATTTCTAAAATAAGTCGTAGGGTCACTATTGCCTCACGTGTTCCAACATTTCTACGGAATCCAAACTGATCTTCCCCGAGGTCGGCTTCTATCAGTTTTTCCATTCGTCTGTGAAGAATTCGCGTTAGTATTTTGCAGCTGTGGCTTATTAAACTGATAGTTCGGTAATTTTCACATCTGTCAACACCTGCTTTCTTTGGGATTAGAATTATTGTATTCTTTTTGAAATCTGAGGGTATTTCGCCTGTCTCATACATCTTGCTCACCATATGGTAGAGTTTTGTCAGGACAGGCTCTCCCAAGGCTGTCAGTAGTTCTAATGGAATGTTGTCTACTCCCGGAGCCTTGTTTCGACTCAGATCTTTCAGTGCTCTGTCAAACTCTTCACGCAGTATCATATCTCCCATTTCATCTTCATCTACATCCTCTTCCATTTCCCTATATTGTCCTCAAGTACGTCGCTCTTGTATAGACCCTCTATATACTCCTTCCACCTTTCTGCTTTCCCTTCTTTGCTTAGAACTGGGTTTCCATCTGAGCTCTTGATGTTCATGCAAGTGGTTCTCCTTCCTCCAAAGGTCTCTTTAATTTTCCTGTTGGCAATATCTATCTTACCCCAGTGAGATAAGCCTCTACTATCCTTACATTTGTCCTCTAGCCATGCCTGCGTAGCCATTTTGCACTTCTTGTCGGTCTCATTTTTGAGACGTTTGTATTCCTTTTTGCCTGCTACATTTACTGCATTTTTATATTTTCTCCTTTCATCAATTAAATTCAATATTTCTTCTGTTACCCAAGGGTTTCTACTAGCCCTCGTCCTTTTACCTATTTGATCCTCTGCTGCCTTCACTATTTCATCCCTCAAAGCTACCCATTCTTCTTCTACTGTATTTCTTTCCCCTATTCCTGTCAATTGTTCCCTTATGCTCTCCTTGAAACTCTCTACAACCTCTGGTTTTTTCAGTTTATCCAGGTCCCATCTCCTTAAATTCCCACCTTTTTGCAGTGTCTTCAGTTTTAATCTACAGTTCATAACCAATAGATTGTGGTCAGAGTCCACATCTGCCCCTGGAAATGTCTTGCAATCTAAAACCTGGTTCCTAAATCTCTGTCTTACCGTTATATAAGTATTTTAGTATCTCCAGGGTTCTTCCATGTATACAACCTTCTTTCATGATTCTTAAACCAAGTGTTAGCTATGATTAAGTTATGCTCTGCACAAACTTCTACCAGACGGCTTCCTCTTTCATTTCTTAGCCCCAATCCATATTCACTTACTATGTTTCCTTCTCTCCCTTTTCCTACTATCGAATTCCAGTCACCCATGACTATTAAATTTTCGTCTCCCTTCACTACCTGAATAATTTCTTTTATCTCATCATACATTTCATCAATTTCTTCGTCATCTGCAGTGCTAGATGGCATATAAACTTGTACTACTGTAGTAGGGGTGGGCTTCGTGTCTATCTTGGCCACAATAATGCGTTCACTATGCTGTTTGTAGTAGCTTACCCGTACTCCTATTTTTTTATTCATTATTAAACCTACTCCTGCATCACCCCTATTTGATTTTGTATTTATAACCCTGTATTCACCTGTTCCTCCTGCCACCGAACTTCACTAGTTCCCACTATATCTAACTTTAACCTATCCATTTCCATTTTTAAATTTTCTAACCTACCTGCCCGATTAAGGGATCTGACATTCCACGCACCGATCCGTAGAACGCCAGTTTTCTTTCTCTTGATAACAACGTCCTCTTGAGTAGCCCCCGCCCGGAGATCCGAATGGGGGACTATTTTACCTCCGGAATATTTTACCCAAGAGGACGCCATCATCATTTAACCATACAGTAAAGCTGCATGCCCTCGGGAAAAATTACGGCCGTAGTTTCCCCTTGCTTTCAGCCATTCGCAGTACAAGCACAGCAAGGCCGTTTAGGTTGGTGTTACAAGGCCAGATCAGTCAATCATCCAGACTGTTGCCCCTGCAACTACCGAAAAGGCTGCTGCCCCTCTTCAGGAACTACACGTTTGTCTGGCCTCTCAACAGATACCCCCCGTTGTGGTTGCACCTACGGTACGGCTATCTGTATCGCTGAGGCATGCAAGCCTCCCCACCAACGGCAAGGTCCGTGGTTCATGGGGGGATCAGTTATTAAATTATATTTTCTCCTTCTCACTTCCTTTCAGACAAATTGGGGAAAAACGAGAAAAAAGTAAGAGGAAAATGGAAGAAGAGCGCATGAAATGGCTGTGAGCAAGGTTATGTGTTATGTGGAACAAAAGGATAGCGAGGGGGGAGGGGGGGGGGGAGGGAAGCTGAAGCTTTTTCAACAATATTCGAAAAGAAAAAGAGCGCCAAAGAAGAGAAGAGATTAAAAGCAAAAAAGCAAAGTCTGAAAATGAACTGAAGAAATCTGAACTTAATTTAGCTGTTATAAAATAAAAAAGCACGGAAAGGATGACCGTGTAAAGCCAATTACAAATCGGTGATGAAAGCTTGAATGTACTGGAAATAACGAAAGAGACTGAAAAGTTCAGAACGAGTTTGGAGTCATTTGAGGAAGACTGGCTGCTGTGTTTAAAGTGTAGAAGCTGAGGATATGTTGGATGTGTGGACAGGAGAATATTTTGTATTTTATCTGGGATCTCTGTAAAACAATGAACTAAGCTGAAGGATAGTTTCCCATGCTTATGTGTCCTGTTATTATTCGTAAGTGTCAGTGTAATCTATAATTAACAACAGATATTACCACAGAAAAGAAAATTTCTACAAGCCTTGTTACTATAGCTCTTTTACTTTCGATGTAATTAAGTACTATACATAAAAAAATAAAAATCGTTACACTGTGGTGTTTACAGAAATCGTCTTGAGGTAAGATAACGGTATATTAACATTCGGATTAAAAACCGCGCTCACGAAGTAAAGTCAAAGAACTTAAGCCTGCCGATACTGCAAGACTCTCGTCTACATATAATTTAAAGAAAAATCTGACGTAGTCGAGTGGGAAACAACTCAAAAACTAGACTATTTGACACGGAATTATAAGTATGTTAGTGGATATTGTTCAGTATACTTGACCCCAAAGCGAATTTCGGTGCGTGGCGGGTGCGCAATGAAAATGGCACTCTTTAATTGTCTGCAATGTAGTTTTCACACATTTATCGTCTTCAGCATTTTCTGCAGCGTGAGGGCAGAGAGTGATTAGCTGATCCTACCTCTAGTTAACCCTCAGTCCCCACCTCAATCAGGGGCAGGATCCTGTTGGCATACAAACGGCGGCGAGGTCCTTGCCGTGGTAACGCAACTGCAACGATGGATTCCCGCTGAGCGGCTGCTGGCCTTGGAGTGCATATCGCGTTTCGC
Organism: Schistocerca americana; assembly: GCF_021461395.2. Lineage (NCBI taxonomy): Eukaryota > Metazoa > Arthropoda > Insecta > Orthoptera > Acrididae > Schistocerca > Schistocerca americana. The sequence goes on along the minus strand of NC_060120.1, from coordinate 653,171,961 downwards.
TATGGGAGGATCGTCAGATCTCTTGGAGGGTACCTGTCGGCCTTCCAGATCTTCTTTTTGCGCGGCAGCAGCGATGTCGTAACGAGACGGTGTCAGACGCCGCCGGCTGAGGGGCGGCTCCCGTCTGGCCCCCATCTGCCAGACTTCTGTGAGTCGTCCACGCTGCATACAGGCTTTTAACAGACCAATTAATTTCCTCCAGACGGCTACATCTCGTCGCGCACCACCTCTGGGAACTGCCTCCAGACGGCTACATCTCGTCGCGCACCACCTCTGGGAACTGTTTCCAGCTGGAAGTGGCGGCATCCGCCTATGGGTATTAAAGGAGGCTAACTTCTTACAAATAATACGTATGTATTTGGATAGGGTCCGCCTTTAGCAAAACACAATTTTGTTTTTTAACCTAAACATGTTTCGCTGTAGTTGCAGCGTCTTCAATGGGCTTTTATTTTTCATCTGTTAAAGATAAACATTGTTCTATACCGTTTGTATAAATGTAACTATTAGTTTTTAAATCGTAATTACATATGCTTGAAAAACACACAAATTGTGAATTCATACCCTTTTACCACATGGTGTGGTTTTTCTGATGTGTTGGGTTTCTACAGTGACTGTTTTGCTCCACAGTTTGTTATCTGCATCCACTTATACCTTAAAGTAGATAGCTTGTTTAAGCCAAAAATTACGATTTGAAAAATTGTTATTTCTATGCCTGATATTATTTAATTGTATGTGTGTGTGTGTGTGTGTGTGTGTGTGTGTGTGTGTCTGTTTACGTAATGTTTCACTTACATTATCTTTTTATTCATCTTCATCACTCTCAAACACTATATTGAGTTGCCAGTGTCACTGTCATTGTTTCACTGTTTAACAGCTGTAAAAACAAACATGGCGGGCAGTGGAACAGTTGAAGATGTAAAAACAAGATAGCTGACAGTGGAACAGTTGAAGGTGTTCCTGGCGGTTGTTCTGAATGAATCTTTCAGAGGTGTCTATGATTTGTGTGTGTGTGTGTGTGTGAAGAGAGAGAGAGAGAGAGAGAGAGAGAGAGAGAGAGAGACAGGAGGTTTTAGGATTTTCTCTTTTTTTAAACTTCATGTGTGTTTGGGGGTGGGGGGCTGGGGATCGGGGGGGGGGGGGGGGGGGAGGGGTGAGTGCTTTATAGGTTGGTCTTGTTTAATAATTCTTTGAGGGCAGAGAACAGAGTACCATTGCAGAGAGCTGTGTATTCATTTATCACTTGTTTGCCTTCGACTACGGCTTTTGCTATCTGAAAATTTTCTTCAATTATTAGTTTTTGTGCGAGACTGTTGCTGTGTTTGAGAATTTTCAAATCTGTGTTGATGTTTGTTGGGTTATGTTTCTTGTCCATGAGGTGTTCAGCAAATGTGGAGTGACAGCTGCTACTTTTTAATGCTCTTCTGTGTTCTGTGTATCTGGTATTAAAGTTTCTGCTTGTCTGCCCTATGTTACTGTTCTTACAAACAGACCGGCTACTCAACATCGTGATTTCCAATAACAGAAACAGAGAAAGAGGCTGTATTTGTAGTTCTTCAAACTGGAGATGACATCCTAATTTCTCCTCTCTCTCTCTCTCTCTCTCTCTCTCTCTCTCTCTCTCTCTCTCTCTCTCGCTCTCTCTTTGACCTGTGCTTATTAATTTCACTTACAAGGTTGTGAAGCGCAAACAGGAGCGAACTTGGTCGTTTTCCGCAATTGTAGCACAAAAATTCTACACAAGAAGTTAATCATTTAACAAAAATTTAAATTATCATTTTTACTTTGGTTTGGTCCTCCCCTTCACCATTTTTCGATCGTCAGCTTATATTTTCATTTCAACGTAACCACTATATCCTCTAAAATCTGCTTTGCATATTCTACTCCTTGCCTGCCACTACCACTATTCTACTCTACCGTTCCTTCTAGCACTAAATTAACTATTCCTGAATGTCACAGCAGACCTCCCGATAACCTCTCCCTTCTTTTGGTAAGCTTCTCCCAAAGACACGTTTTCTCAACTATTGGGGCGTTGGTCTTTAGAAATACAGTACCCGATCAAAAGCATCCAGACACCCCGACGTAATGCGGAATTGACCGTTAGATGTCACGAGGGTCGAAACAACCAGTATAAAAAGAGACAGGGATTATTGTGTTGTCAGCACAGAAACAGTAACAGCAGAATGGATCGCCAGAGGAGCTCAGTGACTTCAAACGTGGAATGGGCACGGATGTCACCTCAATGAGAAATCCTTCAGGAATATTTCAACCCTACTAAATGTGCCCATGTCGGCTGTTGGAAATGTCGCTGTGAAGTGGCAACCCGATGGAGCAGCTACAGCTAGACAAAGAAAAAACAAACATTATGCACTGACAGAGCAACCGTCGAGCATTGCGGTGGGTCGTTGTAAAAAATCGTATGGGGTTAACGGAAGGGATCACTCGCGAGTTCCAAAATACTGCCAGCAGACAAGCTACCACAACGACGCTGCGTTAGGAGTTAAAAAGAATGGGGTAAACCGATCTAGCAGCTCCTCATAAGGAACAAACCTCTCGAACCAGTGCTAAGCGACTCTTGAAGTGGCGTAAAAAGTCGACTCCTCAGGACGGTGAAACATTGCAAACGAGTAATTTGGAACGATGAATCACGCTATAGTCTGTAGAAATCCGACAGAAGTGTTTCGGTTCGGCGAATGCCTTCCATAACGTGACGTGTCGACAGTGAAGTACGAATGAGATGGTGCTGCGGTACTGGAGTGTCTTTCGTGATTAGAGTGTGGTCCCCTTATTGCGCTTAAGAGAACACTAAATGTGGAGGAATGTGAACACATTTTACAGCTTGGTGTAATGCGTACAGTAGAGGAACAGTTCGGAGACGATGATGGATTGTATCAGCATGGCAAAGCAAACTTTCATACAGAAGCATCTGTGAAGCGATGGTTTGTGAGCAAAAAAATGGACTGGCCTGTTCAGAGTCGCGACTGACCTGAACCTAATAAAACACCTTTGGGATGAGTAAGAACGACGACTTCGTTCTAGACCCCGGCGTCCAGCGTCACTACCTCCTCTGGTTTCAGCTTCTGAGAAAAAATGGGCTGCCATCCCACCGTGGAGATACAGATACCCTGCTGAAAGTTTACCTAGCAAAGTTGAAACCGTCATGAAAAAGAAGGGGTGCAACGCCAGAAGGATTGCGGGATGCAATAAAACTCGCAGAATATTGAGGATTGACGTAGGAACTATCAGTTTCCTATAGAGCGTAAAAAGGCGAAGAGATCTACTACACTTCGATTACAGCATTGGTGACAAATCACTGGAAACAGTAACTACCGGAAAATATTTAGAACTGATCATCGGGAATGACCTAAAACGTGGAATGACCACGTAAAAAGTTATGGGAAGAGCCGATGCGAGCCCGATATTCACTAGGAGAATCTTAAGGAAATGTAAAGCATTTGCAAAAGAAGTGGCTCTCGTAATACTTGTCGGGCCGATTCTTGAGTATGACTCTCCGTCTGGGACCCTTACCAGGTGGGATAAATAGAAGAGGTAGAGGAAATACAACGAAGAACCGTGCGTTTCGTCACAGGATAGTGCAGTCAGCGCGTGAGCGTTGCGGAGGTGCTCAACAAATTCCAGTGGCGGACGTCGCAAGACAGGCGTTTGCTGTTGAAAGTACAAAAGCGTACGTCCCAGAAAGTGTCAGGCAACATGTTGCTTCCTTGCACATGTTATGGTCTCCGGTCCGAAGACTGACTTGATGCAGCGCTTCACGCTGCTCTACCTGTGCAAGCCTCTAAGTCTCCGAATAACTAGTGCAACCCACATCAATTTCAACCTGCTTACTGTAATTGTGTCATGCTTTCCCTCTGCAATTTTAAACTCCCTTGCCCCCCCTCCCCCCCCCCCCCCCCCCAAACACGTGCACATACACTTCTCTCCACTACTAAACTGACGGGTCCTATGCGTCTCAAAACGTCTCCTGTCAACTGGTTCATTCTTTTAGTCAACTAGTGCCACACATTTCTTTTGTGCTATGTTCTGTTCAGTACTTCCTCATTAGTTATGCGATCTACCCATCCGATGTGCAACATTCTACTATAGGGCTACATTTCAAAAGCTTCTTTTTTCTTGAAACTTCCTGGCAGATTAAAACTGTGTGCTGGACCGTGACTCGAACTCGCGACCTTTGCCTTTCGCAAGTGCAAGTGCTCACAGGAGAGCTTCTGTAAAGTTTGGAAAGTAGGAGGCGAGGTACTGGTAGAAGTAAAGCTGTGAGGACGGGGAGTGAGTCGTGCTTGGGTAGCTCAGTTGGTAGAGCACTTGCCCGCGAAAGGCAAAGGTCCCGAGTTCGCGTCTCGATCCGGCACACAGTTTTAATTTGCCAGGAAGTTTCATATCAACGCACACTCCGCTGCAGAGTGAAAATCTCATTCTGGTTCTTTTTTTCTTATTGTCTGAAATGCTCATGGCCCACGTTTCATTTCTGTACAAGGACACAATGCGGTCAAATGCTTTCAGAAATGACTTCCTAACGATTAAATTCATATTAGCTGTTAACAAAAGTCCGCAGCTGGTGGTCGTGCGGTAGCGTTCTCGCTTCCCGCGCCTGGGTTCCCGGGTTCGATTCCCGGCGGGGTCAGGGATTTTCTCTGCCTCATGATGACTGGGTGTTGTGTGATGTCCTTAGGTTAGTTGGATTTAAGTAGTTCTACGTTCTAGCGGACTGATGACCATTGATGTTAAGTCCCATAGTACTCAGAGACATTTGAACCATTTTTTTTGTTAACAAAAATCTCTTCTTCAGATACGCTTTTCTTGCCATTGCCGGTCTACATATTATATCCTCTCTACTTCCATCATCATCATTTATTTTTTGCTTAACAACCAAACCTAATCTACTACTGTTAGTGTCTCGTTTCCTAGCCTAATTCCCTCATCATACTGATTTAATTCGACTACATTCCATTATCCCTGTTTTGTTTATGTTGGTCTTTATATTACATCTTCCTTTCACAGCACTGTCCATTCTGTTCAACTGCACTTCCATGTACAGTCTTAGACATAAAAACTGACCGCCAGCCGGCGGCCACAGAGACAAAGCCCGAGTCGTTCACTTGAGGTGGCCCGTAAAACTGACCGCCCCTGACAACTCCAAGTCCGGCAATCTGCACAATCTGGCAACACTTCAAGATGCGGAAGTGTCAGGAAGAAGTGTTGTCTACTTCCTAGATGTTGCCAATTGTGTGAGCCCATGGTCTAGTGGTAATCGTCGTGCATACTAAACGTATGGTCTCCTGTTCGCATCAAACTGTATTTATTTATTTTACCACATTTCGGCCCTCGTCTAAAGTTATGAGTCTGATTGAACATCGAAGATAATTCGCTTCGCATTCTACCCAACAGCAATAATAAGTACTTCCAGACACAGTTCCGCAGGACAGCTCGTGGTTCCGTCGCGATCAGAACAGCTTACGCTCGAGCGTTTCCTCGCGCTGCAGCGGCTACCGGCCACCGGCCAGACGCCATCCGCCACCTGAAATCTGGCACCGCCCAGGTGAACGCGGCGCGACGCTGCCAGTGTATGTGTCAACTGTCATTTTCGAATCTGAAGTTCTAGTTATCACCTTACAGTTAAGCATTGGATTTTGCATACCTGAAAATCGTGAACTATTTTTCTAAAATTGAGTCGCAAGTGGAAAAGACGTGTAACATCTGCAATACAATATTTACTTTTGGTATAACAGAGGGGTGAATGCAGAGGATTCAGCTAGAAAGATTTGAACTGTGTGTGGAGCGAGTGCTTTTGGGAAAAATACGCTAGAAAAAGATATTCTTGTTTCAATAAAGATCGTTCTGGCATGAATGATTTTCCACATTAAGGAAGTCTCGACTACTGATATATGTGATGGATTACCATTTAACCATCATGCGACATTTGAATTCAACAGGCAAAGTTCAGAAGTCTGGTGTAGGAGTACTGCTTGCTCTAATTCGAAACAACAAAAATCAACGGAGTGACTATTATTGAAAGCCATCAGGTCGCTCATTGAGCATTCGTATGCAGTACTGTTACTGGTGACGAGTTATGATTCCTTTGATGTTAACTTCCTAAGAAGAAATGAAAGGCTGAGCTCCCACCAAAAGACGTAAACTCGAGCAAAGGATACTGTCAACATAATATTTTACATCTGATAGCTCCAAAAATGTATTTTGGTCTATGAATTCTGCCCCAAGGGGTGTGTGCATGACAGCTGGAATTTGTTGCCAACAACTGAGACACCTTTCGGTCGCAGTGTAAGAAAATCAACCGACTAAACTACGTCACCTGTGCTACTGCATGATAACGCACTCTGTTGATTTGAGAAACAAAACTATCCGCGAGATTGATAGGAAAGTCATCTCTCAGGCACTTGTATTGATAGGGAAATCCTCTCTCGAGCACTTGTCCCTCTCGTCATATACTCGTAAAATTTTACCTTTCCCGCTCTTGATCGATCAACCGTCAAAGCAATTCATTTCTAGACGCAAATACTCTTCAAACTACACTGGTTTAATGACATCGTTAGAAGCAATAGGTTTCTACAGGCGTAGAATTTGTAAACTAGTTTAGCATTGTCAGATTGTTTTAGATATCGTGAAAGGAAGTTCTGCCGCTGATTAATTTCTCTTTGATGATTCCTGTTGCGTTCAGTAAACTAATGGAAAACGCAATTAAATTATTCACTGCACTAATACAAATTAAATTCAGCTTATTACGGAAACCTCACGACGGTGATTTATCTTAATAAAGTATTAAGTATCTGTAAGACGATTGAGCCTATTATAACACTAATTACTAGGATATTACTGACTTTTGACTTCGAAAAGGTCTGTATTTACTTCATGTCCTGCATCATTTCCAAGTATTATGAAAATGTGGCAGTTCATAGATAAAATTATGTATTCACAACAAAGTAAAATATGTCAGCAGAAAACAAAACTGGCATTGTGAATTTTGCAGTATCGTAAGTTTTTCGCTCTGACACTAAGAGGTACTAAAAGTAGCAAGACTAATTTTGCTCGAGCGTTGTCTTACGATTCCCTTATTGAGTTTGTATCTGCGTGCTTGTAGCTCTGCTACAAGAGAATTAAAAACCTGACTTACAGCGAGTCTCGAAAGGCGAACGAAAGCATCTTGCACCTGGTAGCCAAGCATGTTACCTGAGAACTGGTTTTTTCGTAAAGTGGCTGGACATCATTTTGAGGTTGAATTGTTGGCAAACGTCAGTGAGACGTGTGCCGTTGGTGTAAGTGTTTCGGTGTGTTGAATCTGTACCAATGATTTTTCTATAGGTTTTTTCTGTTCCAAATAGAGAGTTGAAGTCTCCCATTAGTATTTTCACGTCATCTTGGTGAATTTTGCTCATAGTTTTTTCGAGTGTGTTCCAGAATTTTTCGACATTTTCGGTGTTTTTCTTATTTTAGATGTTGATGGGGGCATCTGCATTGATGTGTGTATATTTTTAATTGGGGCTATGAATCAGCGTAATCATAAGACGATTGTTGATGGGTGTGATTTGTTTGACGGAGTTGATGATAGATCTGTGCTCGAGAAATGCCATGCCGAAGATTGGTTAGCATTTCGCTACGTTTTGTTGTGTTTTACTCTTGAAGATGCGATGGTTTCCGTAATGCAAGGTTTCATTGTCAGTTAGCCGTGGTTCTTGAAGAGCAAGGATGAGAATTGTTTGAATCAATGTACTGATGTGATTCTTGAGTTTCTCTCGGCGTATTTGATATTCAAAATATCCACGGGTGTACTGCCGGTCTCTGTAGTCCAACGGGCACAATATTTCAGCGATCATACATGTCACCATCATCAGGTGGACTGACGGACTGAGGTCCTGTGAACGTGCCGATACGGAGATCCGTACGCTATGGCTGCTCAGGGGGAACTGGGTTCGGTCGCGGCGGCGGCCGATTTAAATACCCTCCGCCCGCGGCGCACTCCCTCCGCCGTCCGCGCCCCGCGCCACGGTCGCGCGGTGGAACAGATTGCGACGGCGTCTGAGATGACGTTGGTGTGATGGCTCTGTCCGCCGTGGTCGTCACAACTATACGTTTGCTCGATTTACTCTTGATTAACCCAATCGCTGGTTCCCAAGCCTTGCTAAGATTATAGCCACCCCTGCGAGAGTCACTAGAATTGATTAGTCAGAAATTTGACGAGAAGACCACTGAACTTTTTAGGTACGTTTTGACTTCCACGTATTTTCTTTTTAATGGAGAATACTACGACCAAACGGAGGGAGTCGCCATGGGTAGCCCACTCTCACCGGTGGTAGCGAATTTGTACATGGAGAACTTCGAGGAGGAAGCCCTGTCGTCATCCGAATGGAAACCTACTTGCTTTTTCCGTTACGTGGACGACACGTTCGTCATCTGGCCACATGGTATGGATAAACTCCTTGACTTCCTTACACATCTAAACTCCATACACCCCAACATCAAATTCACTATGGAGACTGAAACGGAGGATAAATTACCTTTCCTTGACGTCTTGGTCAAGAGAAAGGCTGACGACACCCTAGGTCATGGGGTGTATCGGAAGACAACGCACACTGATCTGTATCTGCACGCAGACAGCTACCACCACCCTTCACAGAGGAATGGGGTACTTAAAACTCTAGTACATAGGGCGCGCACTATCTCTGACGCAGAGAGTCTACCCCAGGAATTGGAACATCTGAGAACTGTATTTCGAAAAAATGGGTACTCAGAGTGGCAGATTCAACATGCTCTCCGCCCAACCACTACAGCACAACCTGTGGAGATGGATGAAATCACGAGGGAGGAGATAGGCACTGCGTTTATTCCATATACAGGCGCACTCTCTGGGAAAATCGCCCGCATTTTGAAGAAACACCGGGTCGGAACTGTTTTTTGTCCTCCGAATAAAACTCGTGCACTGGTGGGGAGCGCCAAAGATGACCTCGGTTTGAGGAAGGCCGGCGTGTACCAGATTCCGTGTCAATGTGGCAATGTGGCAAGTCGTATATTGGTCAGACGATGCGTACCGTCGAGGATCGATGCCGTGAACACCAGAGGCACACTCGACTGATGTATCCGAGCAAGTCGGCGGTCGCTGAACATTGTTTGTCGGAAAATCACGCTATGGAGTATGAACGCACGAGGATTCTGGGACAGACGTCGAGATACTGGGACAGCGTTGTTAGAGAGGCCGTCGAAATTCGCACCAATGACGACATCATGAACCGTGACTGTGGCTATAATCTTAGCAAGGCTTGGGAACCAGCGATTGGGTTAATCAAGAGTAAATCGAGCAAACGTATAGTTGTGACGATCACGGCGGACAGAGCCATCACACCGACGTCATCTCAGACGCCGTCGCAATCTGTTCCACCGCGCGACCGTGGCGCGGGGCGCGGACGGCGGAGGGAGTGCGCCGCGGGCGGAGGGTATTTAAATCGGACGCCGCCGCGACCGATCCCAGTTCCCCCTGAGCATCCATAGCGTACGGATCTCCGTACCGGAACGTTCACAGGAGCTCAGTCCGTCAGTTCACCTGATGATGGCGACATGTATGATCGTCGAAATTTGTGCCCGTTGGACACTGTAGACCGGCAGTGCACCCGTGGATATTTTTATTATGTACCGATGTTTAGTTTTCATATGCATGTTTTCTGCTTGTAGGGAAATTTACCAGAGATCTCCGATATTCTCTGTCGTGCTAGCCTGGACTCCCCAGAATCCGAAAATGCAGCTGCCGCCTGTCGACGGGCGGATTGTGTACCACCTGAGCTAAAGTTGACTTTGCTTGCACAGTTCACGTTTGCTTGTGTTTCATTGGTTTGGCCTGGGTGATACCAGGACCAGAGGGTGTTGAAGCCTTTGGAAGCAAATATTTTCAGCCGAGCGCATTGAGCTGACAGACGATGACCAGAGTACCGGTGATTTTCACTCAGACGTGTCTGGATGATTTTGGGTTCAACGGATTGAGTAGCCGTTGAGGGTTGTGTTAGTATTTGGTTCACCTCAAGTATTTGCTTTCCTCGGTACCACCCATGTGTGGGAGACTTTCCCCTATTCGCCACACGGGATTATTATTATTGTTATTTGATTATCATTCTGTCATCAGCAAACCCGATATGGTGTACCTTCTCACCACTGAAATAGATGTATATTGTTCGATTCAATATTTCCATCACATAAATATGGGTTATAATTACGTTACGTTGCTGCTAGTAGACATATTTCTCACTTTTTCTTAGACAATTGCTAAATGTTACTCCATCAAAGGAATTATGTGCGCAGCATTGTTGCAATACAGACGTTCAAACTATCAGATTTCTGCAATTTCATTTCGATACCAGATCGTTCTAATAGGATTCAGCCAGTCAGTCTTAATGTGGATATCTGACTATGGCTCTCATCAAATGATAGACTGAGTAAATCACATTCTTTATCGGACTGTTGAATCTAGATCACTTATCTAGACAGGGCCTGATTTCTTAAACTCTATGGAAAATACTAATACAATGTGCTTATTACAAATACGTTATTTAAATATAAATACATGAAGTAACGAGATAACAGTTTATTTATAGGAGCAGAGTCCCATCCATCACAGCAGAGCAGTGCAAGGTTGGTTTCAGGGCCAAGAGAGGATAAAGAGGTTGCCGTTTGTTCCACGACCACCAAACATTAACCAGATAGAGAATATGTGGGCAGAGGTAACAAGGTCATTGCCATGTGGACTTACAAATGCAAGCGACCTTTGGACGAATATAGAAAACGTATGGTGGGAAGTAAACCATCATGCTACACTATCGACGACTTACTTAATAAAATCAATGCCCCTACGCCTTCGACAAATCTTACGTAATGATGGTGGGTGGGTTGATTACTAAAAGTATACTCGTCCACAAAACCCATGTAAACAATTATCTAATATTCGGCCAAGCTTTGCTTTGTCGCAGCTCTTTAGCATACAAATCCATTTCTACATCCATACTCCGCAAGCCAACTGACGGTGTGTGGCGGAGGGTACTTTGAGTACTTCTATCGGTTCTCCCTTCTATTCCAGTCTCGTATTGTTCGTGGAAAGAAAGATTGTCGGTATGCCTCTGTGTGGGCTCTAATCTCTCTGATTTTATCCTCATGGTCACTTCGCGAAATATACGTAGGAGGGAGCAATATACTGCTTGACTCCTCTCGAAACTTCAACAAAAGCCCGTCCCAAGCTACTGAGCGTCTCTCCTGCAGAGTCTTCCACTGGAGTTTATCTATCATCTCCGTAACGCTTTCGCGATTACTAAATGATCCTGTAACGAAGCGCGCTGCTCTCCGTTGGATCTTCTCTATCTCTTCTATCAACCCCATCTGGTACGGATCCCACACTGCTGAGCAGTATTCAAGCAGTGGGCGAACAAGCGTACTGTAACCTACTTCCTTTGTTTTCGGATAGCATTTTCTTAGGATTCTTCCAATGAATCTCAGTCTGGCATCTGCTTTACCGACGATTAACTTTATATGACCATTCCATTTTAAATCGCTCCTAATGCCTACTCCCAGATAATTTATGGAATTAACTACTTCCAGTTGTTGACCTGCTATATTGTAGCTAAATGATATAGGATCTTTCTTTCTATGTATTCGCAGCACATTACACTTGTCTACATTGAGATTCAATTGCCATTCCCTGCACTATGCGTCAATTCGTTGCAGATCCTCCTGCACTTCAGTACAATTTTCCATTGTTACAACCTCTCGATATACCACAGCATCATCCGCAAAAAGCCTCAATGAACTTCCGTTGTTATCCACAAGGTCATTTATGTATATTGTGAATAGCAACGGTCCTACGACACTCCCCTGCGGCACACCTGAAATCACTCTTACTTCGGAAGACTTCTCTCCATTAAGAATGACATGCTGCGTTCTGTTATCTATGAACTCTTCAATCCAATCACACAAGTGGTCTGATAGTCCACATGCTCTTACTTTGTTCATTAAACGACTGTGGGGAACTGTATCGAACGCCTTGCGGAAGTCAAGAAACACGGCATCTACCTGGGAACACGTGTCTATGGCCCTCTGAGTCTCGTGGACGAATAGCGCGAGCTGGGTTTCACACGATCGTCTTTTTCGAAACCCATGCTGATTCCTACAGAGTGGATTTCTAGTCTCCAGAAAATTCATTATACTCGAACATAACGTGTTCCAAAATTCTAAAACTGATCGACGTTAGAGATATAGGTCTATAGTTCTGCACATCTGTTCGACGTCCCTTCTTCAAAACGGGGATGACCTGTGCCCTTTTCCAATCCTTTGGAACGCTACGCTCTTCTAGAGACCTACGGTACACCGCAGCAAAAAGAGGGGCAAGTTCCTTCGCGTACTCTGTGTAAAATCGAACTGGTATCCCATCAGGTCCAGCGGGCTTTCCTCTTTTGAGCGATTTTAATTGTTTCTCTATCCCTCTGTCGTCTATTTCGATATCTACCATTTTGCCATCTGTGTGACACTCTAGAGAAGGAGCTACAGTGCAGTCTTCCTCTGTGAAACAGCTTTGGAAAAAGACATTTAGTATTTCGGCCTTTAGTCTGTCATCCTCTGTTTCAGTACCATTTTGGTCACAGAGTGTCTGGACATCTTGTTCTCATCTACCTACCGCTTTGACATAAGACCAAAATTTCTTAGGATTTTCTGCCAACTCAGTACAAGAACTCTACTTTCGAATTCATTGAAAGCCTCTCGCATAGCCCTCCTCACACTACATTTCGCTTCGCGTAATTTTTGTTTGTCTGCAAGTCTTTGGCTATGTTTATGTTTGCTGTGAAGATCCCTTTGCTTCCGCAGCAGTTTTCTACTCTGTTGTTGTACCACGGTGGCTCTTTTGCATCTCTTACGATCTTGCTTGGCACATACTCGTCTAATGCATATTGTGCGATGGTTCCGAACTTTGTCCACTGATCCTCAACACTATCTGTACTTGAGACAAAACTTTTGTGTTGAGCCGTCAAGTACTCTGAAATCTGCTTTTTGTCACTTTTGCTAAACAGAAAAATCTTCCTACATTTTCTAATATTTCTATTTACGGCTGAAATCATGGATGCAGTAACCGCTTTATGATCGCTGATTCCCTGTTCAGCGTTAACTGTTTCAAATAGTTCGGGTCTGTTTGTCTCCGGAAGGTCTAATATGTTATCGTCACGAGTCGGTTTTCTGTTTAACTGTTCAAGGTAGTTTTCAGATAATGCACTTAAAAAATTTCATTGGATTCTTTGTCCCTGCCACCCGTTATAACCGTTTGAGTCTCCCAGTCTATATCCGGCAAATTAAAATCTCCACCCAGAACTATAACATGGTCAGGAAATCTATTCGAAATATTTTCCAAATACTCCTTCAGGTGCTCTGCCACAACAGCTGCTGAGCCAGGGGGCCTATAGAGACATCCAATCACCATGTTTGAGCCTGCTTTAACCGTGACCTTCATCCAAATTATTTCACATTTCAGATCTCCGTCAATTTCCTTCGATACTATTGCGCTATAAACACGCCTCCCCCTTCACTGTCCAGCCTGTCTCTGCGGTATACATTCCAATCTGAGTTTAGAATTTCATTACTGTTTACATCTGCTTTCAGCCAACGTTCTGTCTCCAGTACTATGTGGGCATTGTGACCGTTTATTAATGAGAGCAGTTCTGGGACATTTCTATAGACGCTCCTGCAGTTTACTATTACCACATTAATATTGTTATTCCCTGTTGCGTTTTGCCTGCCGCTACCACCTTGTCACGTCTCAGGAGGCGTCTTGTCGGGCCTAGGGAAGGGAATTCTCTAACCTAAAAAAAAACCACATGTGCACTCCACACGTACTCCGCTACCCTTGTAGCCGCTTCCTGCGGGTAGTGCACGCCTGACCTTTCAGTCTCCTTACTATTCTTGCAGTGCAAGGTAACTGAAACATCTCATCCACTCGACGCCAACTGAGGAACTGATTGGTGCATGTGTTGTTCAACACACAGTAGTCGTCACCCTCACTGGAATCAATGACTGTTTGTGTTATGTGTGTGTGTGTGTGTGTGTGTGTGTGTGTGTGTGTGTATGTGTGTGTGCGTGTGTGTGTGCGTGTGTGTTTTCGTATTCACGCACAATCTGAATCATTAGATTAATATTAGAGAGACAACCAACAATAATATGGCATCAAATACGACTGTAAAATATTTTAATGCGATGGGAAGTTACAAACTGAGTTTTTACCCAATCCACATTCTGCGTATTACGTTAAGTAAGTAAGATGTATTAACTCCATAATATGGTTAGGAGAGACAGTGCGCTCTTGTTGTCGCGGCTCGCTGTAAGTGCAGTGATTAGTGGTGCCCAATTCCGCCAAGATTTGCTTATGTTGGCTGAGCGTGGACACTACAGCAGTCGCTTCGCCATAAACAGAAAGAAATCACCTTGGCTCTGACTGCAGTGAGCGGACATCACTGCCTGCATGTTCTTATAGTAACAAACGTGAGACTCTACTCTCAGCTGCCATGGAGGAATTGCAAAGGGTATCATGTCGTTAGTCATCAGAATATTTGCCAGTGATGAAATGTCCACTCTATTTGAATCCCAAAAAAATGGGAACTTTCTCAAAAAGTAACGTGAGATGATACCAAAATTTATCTAAGACGCAAAAATTAGCTGCAGAGCTTTCGTGCACGCAGTAGTAGCACACAAGGAAATATTATGTCTTGGAAGCGTATTTTTCATTTCCTCTTCTCATATCAACGCCCTTCTTTCAGTATGAAGTGAGAAAATAAACATGAAAAACTAAAGTTACTGGGAAGCATATAAGTCATTTCCTCTTCTCATGTCATAGCTTTTGTTTCAGTATGAAGCAAAAAAAAAAAAATAAATAAATAAACAGTTTAGGATTCTGAAGCATAATTTGACACCAGATTCTTATCATAGGCGCTAACGGAAAAGCAAAAAGCAGGGAGCTGCCCATTCTTTTGTCCAACAGCCTGTTTCCTTTCGTGCATTACTACCGCATGGAGATTCTTATTTAAGACTTACGGGCATCAAGTTCTTCAGCAGAATAAGCCTTATGTTATTGTGCTAATTACGGCATGGGAAAAATGCAACAAAGACGAGTTCCCTTAGAGCAGTGAGGATATTTGCACATGTCTGTATTCAGCAATGACTGCCAGCTGCCACAACACTTCACAGAATCCATACGGCAGGCAACATAACTGTGCGTGCACTTAAGACTTCATTCAGTAAGATGTCAGGAGATGGGCGGGAACGTCAAATTAACGTCACTTTCCGAGTCGTATTCAGTCCATTATGAGGTGTTATTAAGGTAGTTGAGCGCTCTAGCAATTACACTTTGATAATTCCCATATGAGTATTCCGATAGCCAAAAGAACCCGTTAGTGTGAAACCATCGGGAACTGCATTAATATCAAACTGCAAGAACTTGAGACAACGTGGACTCTTCTCTTCGCTGGGTGACCTATTACTGTTATTTAGGATTCTCTCCGTCCTAGGTGTAATGCAAATGGAACTTGACATTCATGAGACTCTTTCCGCTATTCTTGACAAACATTAGCAACTTGTAATGACTGCGAGTTACAACTGTGTGATGATAATGGTACAGGTTGTCAGAAGTTGTGGTGGTGCTGTTGTCAAACTGCTTACAGTAACGTCCATGGTGGCGCGCATAATTTAGTGCTGACTACCTACTTAAGTAAAGATAGTGTGGTGGCGTCGTCGCTTCTCTTTATTTGGCATCAGCTTGAGTAATCCGATTTAACGAACGTAGTACTCCATTCGCGAGCTGCTAATGATACAGTATGATTACAGAGATCTTCATGCGGGTATTCGACTAATTCTGCTGTGAATTGCTTAACAAATTGCTATTCAGCTGGAATCACTCATTACACGGGTACTTTACATTGCACTTGGCTAAGTGATCAGTTCGCTGCAATCTTGCTTCCACTATTCGTAAATACTTGAATACTGACCATTCGTTATTTGACTAAATATGCGCTACAATCTAATTCGCATGTATATGACACGGGTTAGCGCCGTCACAAAGCAATGACTAAGGATTGGATGCCGTTGAAGTCCCGTTACATTGATGGCAGGATAAATGGTCACAATTCACCTCCAATGCCTCAAGAAACAATTGCATGTTAAATATCGAAGGACTGACGTCCACACTGTCACAGCGCGCTGAAATACAGCAACGACGGCAGATGAAAATTTGTGACCGACCAGGCTTCGAACCTGGACCTCCTGCTTACTAGACAGACGTGTTGACCACTGCACTATTTTTTATTTTTTAAGTTTGAGAAGGCTTTCAGCACCAGATAGGCGGAGGCAAAGAGGGCAGGGGTCGAAGGTCCGAGGCCTGGCCACAATGCCTCCCCCATACCTGTCACTGAGTAGCTGCACTATTCCCATATA
Source organism: Schistocerca americana (assembly GCF_021461395.2). Classification (NCBI taxonomy): domain Eukaryota; kingdom Metazoa; phylum Arthropoda; class Insecta; order Orthoptera; family Acrididae; genus Schistocerca; species Schistocerca americana. The sequence goes on along the minus strand of NC_060120.1, from coordinate 653,155,494 downwards.
TTCTGTGTTTGTTCCCATATATGCCTTAAATTGCAGAACAAAATTGCAGTAGTAATTAAGGTAAAATAAATTACAGGTTCCCGCCTCCGATGGCGTGCGTTCCTTGTAGAACATAACTTATAAGAGTCAAAAGAGTGACGGAAAAATACATAACAAACATTCATTCAGAAACATATTCACAATTTAAGTTATTATGCACTGGAGCATATGAGGTCTGTAAGGAAGCCATACATTTTTCAACAAATGAAAGAAATTTCGGATCCGGAGGAGTTTTGCCAAATTAGAACAGTTATGAGGTCTGTAAGGAAGCCATACATTTTTCATTAAATGAAAGAAATTTCGGATCCGGAGGAGTTTTGCCAAATTAGAACAGTTTGACTTTAGAACCAACGTAAAAGAAGATTCCAGAAATAAAAAAGTGAAAGAACAGTATTCTGCTTCTAATCAATAAAACTGTCCACCACTTTGTGGCCCACGTAAAGAAATAGACAAAAAAATTTGAAACCATTCCTTATATTTCTTGTTTTTCTTCGGCTTAAAATGTTCTTCTGCAATATAAAACATGTACTTTTCTAAGTTAGAAGTTTTGTTTGTTAACACGTAAAACACAAACTGTCCCAGAAGCCACAAAAAACTGTTATTCTTTGCGGATGGGTAACATTTCCAGTTGGGTTGTAAAGCATCATTTATCGGTTTATGCTGGCCGGAGTGGCCGTGCGGTTGTAGGCGCAACAGTCTGAAGCGGAGCGTCCGCTACGGTCGCAGGTTCGGATCCTGCCTCAGGCATGGATGTGTGTGATGTCCTTAGGTTAGTTAGGTTTAATTAGTTCCAAGTTCTAGACGACTGATGACCTCAAAAGTTAAGTCGCATAGTGCTCAGAGCCATTTGAACCATTTATCGGTTTATGACTTTCTGAGGTTCTGTTGATGGTGCTAATTTCTTCCTATTCCAGTTCCAAATTCTGAATCTATTTTCACATCAGAACATGTGCGCTACAGTTTCTACAAGCCGACATTGTCGCAGCATGGAGATGGTCTCAATTTGATTTTCCATAATTGCTCCGCTGTGGGTATGGTGTCGTTTACAACGTCGTCCCATACGGCGCTGACTCTAGTTGGTAAAATTTTATTGTTGATTTTTTTCCAGACGTTCATCCAGTTTTTAGTAGGTTAATTTACCTGAACTGGGTTGTGAAGACGATGTCTGGTAATATAATCATAGACGGTTCTAGTGTTGATTTGTGCTGGTGGAAGTCTTATACAGCTCCAATCGACATAGTACTTTCATGCTTTCCTTTTAAGTAAATTAGAATTCTATGGTGTCACGGGAAGTGCTGCAAAATGGTTCAAGTCATACCTCACTAACAGGAAACAAAGGGTGTCAGTGCAAGGGACTAGTGAATTAAGTAATCAGTCATCATCAGAATGTGGTGTCCCACAAGGATCCATCTTAGGGCCATTTCTTTTTCTTGTGTACATTAATGATCTCTCATCAGTTACACTGCCAGAAGCAGAGTTCGTTTTGTTTGCAGATGACACAAGTATTGCAATAAATAGTATGTCAAGTGTAGTTCTAGAAAGATCTGTTAATGATATTTTCATGGATATTAATAAATGGTTTAAAGCCAACTCACTGACATTAAACTTCGAAAAGACTCACTATATGCAATTCAGAACCTGTAAGAGGTTTCCACCCAGCATATGCATAAAATACGAAGAAGAGCAGATAGAAGAGGTTGGCAGTCTTAAATTCCTGGGATTACAACTTGCTAATAAATTCAGTTGTGAAGAGCACACCACAGAACTGCAGAAACGCCTTAACAAATCTGTATTTGCAAATCGAGTGTTAGCAGACAAAGGCGACATAAAAATGAAAAAGCTTGCATACTTTGCCTACTTTCATTCCATAATGTCATATGGTATAATATTTTGCGGTAACTCTTCAAGTCAAACAAAAGTTTTCAGAGTCCAAAAGCGTGTAATACGTATTATTTGTGGAGTAAATTCACGGACGTCCTGTAGAAACCTTTTCAAAGAACTGGGTATACTAACTACTGCCTCTCAGTATATTTACTCATTAATGAAATTTGTCCTAAATAATATATCTCTTTTTCCAACAAACAGCTCAGTTCATACATACAATACCAGGAACAAAAATGATCTGCACAAGGACTTAAAAGCACTTACTTTAGTTCAAAAAGGGGTCCACTACTCAGGAACACTCATCTTCAATAATTTGCCAGTAAACACAAAAAATTTAGTTACAAATAAAGATCAGTTTAAAAGAAGCCTGAAAGACTTACTAGTGGCCAACTCCTTCTACTCAATTGACGAATTTTTTAATAGAAACAAATGATGTATTGTATATATTCATACTATTAGTATTGTTATTTCAGCTTAAAAATAAATAAATAAATTGACATGTTCCACATCCACGAGGATCTCCTCAGCACGGATCTATGGAACGAAAAACTAATCTGATCTAAATCTAATCCAATCTAAGGACGTAATCTAGGCTGCCATCTATATGTGCTACATTAACAGGAGCGTTCCTATCCCCAGGATCTAACGAGAGGAACAGAAGTTTCTTGATGCCTGTCTTAGTGGCATGTATTAGTTTAAAAGCATGAGTTAGAAACAGTGCGTCACATCTAGATTTAACGTCTTTAATTCCAAGTCCACCGTTTTGCCTCTGCAAAGTCGCCGTGTGGAAGGATGCCTTGAAGATATTTTGTTTCCACACATACCAACACGCTGCAGCTAGTATTTTATGTGCGGTGACCTGCGGTATCGCTAAGACTGCTGCGACGTGATATGTTTCGCTAAGTATGTATGTATTTATAAACTGAACTTTCTGCAGTCGGTCTAACGATCGCATGTCATGGTCCTTCAACAAGGCTCCGATGACATTAAGTTTCTGCTCCCAATTGTTCGTAGCCATGCGCTTGGGATTCGCCCTTAACCACAATCCGAGTTGGAGTCTCTCTTCAGTTACATCCCACCAGTGCCCACCTTTTGCACTATTGTAAGAACCGAGATACAGTATTTTGGATTTAAAATTTTGTAAATTTGTGGTAAGATCTTATGGGACCAACTTGCTTAGGTCATTGGTCCCTAAGCTTACCCACTGATTAATCTAACTTAAACTAACTTACGCTATGGACAACACACACACCCATGCTGGAGGGAGAACTCGAGCCTCCGACGGTGGGCACTATCGGGACACAGCAGCCAACCTCTCTGCAGCACCTGTCTACACACGCTCCTCGTCAGACGCGAATTCCCATCTTTGCCGCATACCGCATGCGCTGTACCTCCCGCCCTCCCCCCCTCCCCCCCCCCCCCCCCCCTCTCTCTATTATTCCTCTCACTCGCGGCCACACTGTATTCCCGCGAGGTTTCGGACGATGACGTGCCTCTAGCACCTGAATAATTATACAGCATTTTTCAGGAGGAATAGTACATAATGTAGGAGGTGGTAGTATAGACAAATTGCAGAAAAAAATGCCATATAACATGTGTCCAATTTTTATTGAGTACATATAGCTGGGTTCAATGCATTTTCGTTTCGTAAGTTGGTCCTTACAGGAGCCATTTGTCTACACTTCCTTGAAAATGAGCTTCCAGCGTTATTGGAAGAGGTTCCTTTGGCTACAAGAATGCGTATGTTCCTCCAGCACGACGGGGCCCCTCACATTCTAGTCCTCAGGTGACACATTATCAAAGCCTGCCATTTCCCGGAAGATAGGTTACTAGATATGAGCACTTTTCTTGGCCACCAAAGTCCCCGGACCTTATCTCTTTCGATTTTTGCCTACTGGGATGGTTAAAGGCGAAGTCTACAAACAAAAAGTAAACTCAAGAGCCGATTTGATCGTTCGGATTATGAATAGTGCAACCCTCATAAAAGAATGCAAAGACGACCTGAGAAGAGCTACACGTGGTGTTATCAAGAGAAGTCAAATGTGCATTGAAGTTGGTGGGGGGATTTTTGAAAATCAACTTTGAACGTCCTCATTTGCCTTTCCTTGGAGTTTGTTAGGTTTACGTACTAACAGCTGTATCTCTGTACTCAATAAAAAGTGGACGCATTTATTTGGAATTTTTTTATACAATTCGTCTGTACTACCACCTGCTAAAATATCTACTATTCCTCCTGAAACACCCTGAATATGTATATATGTGTGGTGTCTGTTCTTTCGGACATGTCCGAAAGAAAAGACACTACGGATCCGGGTTCGAACCTGGGCAGGCACAAATTTTCATCTGACACCGTTGTTCTATTTTAACGCCCATGACAGCCTGAACATCTGTC